>NC_041031.1:6681743-7315163 GCF_900634625.1 Parambassis ranga
CAATCCCCCATGTTTTGCAATTATGGCTCTTTCAGCAGCTCTCTCCCCAACTGTGCAGAAGCAGGCAGGTCAGCCATGGGGACAGGACCACCAGCCCACCGGATCCCTGCCTGTCAGCGAGTAACGCTCCTCTAGAAACCGGGACAAGAATGTGTTGACGGCACTGCAGGGGAGAGCCACAAGGTATCAACACCTGACACACACACATATACATACACAGGTTTCCCCTCCACAGCAGAGCTCCTACAGGAGCTGTCTCCTACACATCTGGAGGAAGCATCCCTGCACACATGTTTGGATGCACAAAGTGGAGAGAAAAATAGGCCATGACAGTCTCTCCCAGCTTTAATCAAGTTGAAAGAAAAGAGCCCAGACATTTAGGGTTAAAAATAGTTTTAAAGCACAATGTATCAAATAGAGTTTGCGGTTCTTTCTGCAGAGAGACATGGTGATTTGATTTCAGATGATTTAACCTAAGGTTGAAATGACTGACAGCTGTTGGATCGTGGGGGTTAGCGAGAAAATAGGAACAACTGAGGAGCGTGTGCGTGCTCAAACACACTGCAGACATCGAACTCATCAAAGTGTCTGGTAATAGGCAAAATAGAGACTTGTGTCAATCTGGAGCCACTGATGATGATTGTGGATGTAGTTAAGTGTGTGCTGATGATGATTAGGAAGGACACAAAAAGGGTCAGAGGTGGCCGAGTGTCACTCTGGAGAACTCCCATCAGCTACAGGGCTGCCAATGTGTTCATGTATGGATATTTGTGTGTGTGCATGGACAGCACCTGTAATGGCTCCCAGCTGAGACCCCCCCCCCCCCTCCAGGATATGCTGAACTGTGTGTGTGTGTGTGTAATAAGGCACTGGCATGCGAGCGGCAGAGGGCCGCTTCCTCTACAAGTGACACCTTTGACCTCTCATCTGTTCCCTGTTGGAGGAGAGAAAGAGGAGGGAGGGGTCAAATGAAAGACGGTAGGACAGAGAGGCATCTGGTGAGGAGCACACATTCACCAAATACAAGATGACTTAACACATTTAAATGTTTTTAATGACTTTCTGTCTGAGCCCTGTTTTGTGAACATAAATATAAAACAACAGAAATAAACAGGTGTGCAAGGCAACGACACCAGAAGTCTCCACAACCTTGGTAGAGACAAGGATGAGATAAATAATTACAGGAGTAAATAAATAAATAAATACATGGCTTTTTGCATTTAATACACATTGCATATGTGCATATATGCACTCTGGAATGAGGTATTAGCTGTTTATAATACAAACACAAGAACATTTCCATCACCTTTATAGATAAACACATCAGCAGAGTAGTAGCTTATAGCAGAGGTAATTCATAATAACAGTGTGCAAATGAAGATTATTATAGTGATGCTAGCTACGATGTTAGCAGCTGGACTGTAAACAGCCTTTTTCAGCTCTGATGCTTCTCATGTATTTCTCTCATTAGAACAAACCTTGAGAACAGTAGAGGACATGAAAGGCTTTTTATTGACTCGCTGTTTTCTCTCTAACCGCCTTCATGCCATCCCTTCTCTTCTTCTACTTCCTTTCTCCTTTTTTCCCCCCACTGTGTCATTATGACACCTGGTCTCGCAGCCTGGACAGCCTCTGGGAGAGCTCATCCTAAGGAAAACACAAAAGACAAAATAGGGTCAGAGGGTGATGTGGACGAATATAATAACTTACTTTAATATAATCAGTGATGGACCTATCAATATAGTCAGAATATGAGCAGGAACTGTGACTGTGTGATTGTTTTGTGAGCTTACAGACTGGCTGCTGTTCTGTTTCCTTCATTACCAGATTGGTAAATATAATCTAATGTAATCCTATGAGGATTAGCTTTATGTCTCAAGTGTAGTTCCCTTATTCGTGAAGGATCAATATAACAGTTAGAACCTACACAGATCACACTATGAGCACTTTACCACATACATTTAGCAGTATGACACCCCCAATCACCCACCCACCCACACCCACACAAACACCCACACACCACCAGCATGTCCTTGGGTAAATCTTTGAGATCAAGGTAGTAAGTATGTAATTTTAAATTTCACTGTAACAGATGATGCATGTAATGTGAACCACAACTTATCTCTTTGCACATTAAGGCACAAACTTATCGATCACTCCCTATAGACAAGTTCATGTGCAAAATACACAAACAATAGGAAGCATATTGATAAGTGACCTGCTCTGTGGAAGCCACAGATGAAGCCAGTGAGGATGTCTGGCCTGGAGGAAGCTCCAGGTTAAGATCCAGCCTGACAGAAAACACAGAATCAGTTTTAGAAACCGCTGCTTTGAAATAATATTTGCAATCAATATTAACAGATGATTTTATAATAAAAAGAAGCCTTGGCAGGGGAAATCCTTAAGATTGTATTTTTAGGTCATTGTCCTTTATTTTACATGTCGTTTTTTACTTTAACAGTTTAATATAGTTTTTGTCATTATTGATATTTGTGCTCTTGTTTGGAGTGTTTGGGGATCTTACCCAGCTTCATCAGCCATCTGGTGCAGCAACATATCGACATCATTCTGATGAGACAACCAGTACATAAGCATTAAAATGAACTGTAGTGGAACACAATTGAAAAACAAAAACAGATTTCTGGGGCAACAAGTCCACGGGACTTATTACCTGAGGTGTTGTCAGAGTGGTGGTGCTGCTCATTGTGTCTTCCATCTGAGCTGTCTGCACATCCAGAGTCTCAAACTGGCTTTCAAACTTATCCATGAGTGCAGAGATCTGAGTGAAAGACAGAGGCAAACATCATTTTATGATATTCATTTGTGCTGTATTAAGTATAATGGATTAGCTTTGTACCTTCTCCAGGTTCATGCTTTTCAGTGTTGCATCCATGGACTTCACTACTCCAGACATGGATTTAGATACCTGCACAAACAATTACATGAAATTAGGCGCTCACACTAAAGTAGTCATGTCATTTCTATGCTGGTTTAACTCTAATTCAAAAAGCTTTTTGAGAATGCAATCCTTATCAGAGTGCTATATCCTCATACACCCACTAGGTGTCACTTTAGCCTTTTTAACCACACTGTCATGACTTCCTCTCATTCCAGATGCATCCCTAATAGTCAGAGGATGACGCTGATTAAGGATTAATCTTGTCAGAACCAACTTACCATTAGTTCAACAAGCAATGGTAAATGGGTTTATTATTAATGTCGTGGCGTCAATGTTTAATGAGACGGCCAGCAACATACAGAAGTGGGAGGAGGTGTTTTTCAGCTCTACAATCTTGCACTTCAACCATTTCTACATATGTTATTAAGAGCTTTGAAATGGTGCCTTTTCTATAGTGAACCTGAATTAAAGCTTTTTAGAGGCTGTCAGTTGTCACAAGAGCAAAAAGCTAATAGCAGAGAGTCTGAGGCACATCTGATGACATTATGTAAGTGGCGTCTTTTTGTTTGCATGTCTGCCGTCCCTTTTCTGGCTGACTCTAAAGTGGTTGCACTCTGCAGATCTTCATCTTTAGCAGTAAGATACGGTTTTAAAAATATACACACAGAAGCAGAGTAAAATAAGTCAGGTATATGCTATCAAGGAAATCTATTACTGTCTGCACTGGGAGGTGACTATTAAAATGTGTCTAATGGGTCAGCGGCATGTTAGAAATAAGTGTTAGGACATGATATCATCCAAATCAAATCCATCTGTGGATGTTTGATAGAAACATAAACCTAAACATTGTGATAGTAGATACACAGTTGATTAGATAGTGATAATGTAGTGTGAAGTAGATCAGATAGTAATTCTGGATTAAACTAAATCTTAATGTCTTTATGTCTGAGTCTTCTAAAATCTATTATATGTACAGTGTTGCAATGTCCCTGTCATTTTAAACTATGAAGAAATGTATTCTAGAGACCATTGACCTACAACCCCGACCTGGTTCATAGTAACAGAAGTTTGGACCCTAGAAGCCACTGCATCCACACGAGCACTCATCCTGAGGAAATGAATAGACTGATGCTTCTGACGGATGGCGTTCTCTGCATGGATCCTGGCTGCCTCCATGTTACCCTTCTGGATAGCCTACACACACACACAATGACACACACTGCAGCTGTACTGTAGTGTAGCTCGTCCTATCAAGACCACAGTGTAAGAAGCCAACCTGCTTCACTTTGTTTTTTTCTGCCTTTTCTTCTTTGTCACATTTCTTAGAGTTGCGCTGTAGCTCCTTGGCAGCAAACTTGAGGTTGAACAAGTGTTCTGTAAAGCTAGTCAAGGGATGGTGTGTGCTAGTAAAGGACAATAAATAACTTACAAGTTATTTATGAAAAACATACAGCATGCTGACACATTTAAAGGCATTATCTAAGTGAAGTGATGTCAGTAGAGCAGATACCAGCATGTGTTAGCTAGTTCTTAAAACCAGCTTGTGTTAGCTACAGCTGCTGCTAAACAAACACACCGTTATAGATGTTAGTCATCACAGGAAAGGATACTTTCCATATTCGACATGATGAAGGATCCTGCTGGGACAAACACTTACATCTAAATTCACATCCAGCCACTAGCTTATCTCCCAGAGTAGTTTGTTTGGATTTTTAAGGCTGTTTTCGGCCATGCAGCAAAAACAAGAGACTTCCCTCTGTGTGTACTTCCGCATTTGCTCAGGACCATCTAAGCAAAGTTGTATTTATGCATTTGTCCAACATTGTTGTAATTTACATGTTCGATTTTTCTCATTCAGTAATGCTGTTTTTATTACTCTGGTAAGAAAAGGGTTATAAACTGTTTCTAAAAAAATTGCAAATATAGTTTTTATACTGCGCAGGCGCAGGGCAGTGACGCTGAGGCAGGCTGACTTTTCATGGATGTCCCTTCATGTTTTAGAGGCTTCTATATTATTATAAATGGAGCCTGATCGGCTAATAGTTCAGTTACATCGTCATATATTGATACATGTGTTTCCTGGTCGCTGTGTTGAGGACTGGACCCTCGCACTGAGTCTGCGCCATGATGTGTGAACTGTCTTCATTCATCGTTGACTTTAAACACTTCTGGCTGCCTCTCACCGTCATCACACTCACTCATACACACACACACACACACACACACACACACACACACACACACACGCGATCACGATTTAGCACAGCGTGCGCGCCCCTCCTACGTCACGACCATTCGAGAGAGTGGACGGACGCGCGTGTCCAAAGCAGACAAGTTCCATGCAGGCTAAAAATAGTTTGTACCCGGTATCGGTAGGTTGTTGTACATGTCTAGTGACGTCATTTGTTCTTTTTTTTGTGAGGGAGTAAATTGACCTTTTTTCCACAGAGCCCCTTCGTGTTTGCTTTAACGCTATAAACCGTGTTTCCTTCACGTTGTTTCCGAGGCGCTGACGAGCAGACGTGCAACATCTGTAGTTGTTTTTGTGAGAGTTCCGCGTGGAGCGGATGGAGGGGTTTGTTTTATTGTGTTGGAGAGATGGAAGGAGAAATTGGAAATTGCAGTAAGAGCGGTGTAATAGGATAATCAGCGTCCTGGTAGAAAAGGTGTGTGTGTGTGTGAGTGTGAGTGTGTGTGTGTGTGCAGCAGCCGAAGAGGGCTGGGGGGGATTAACGGCTGGGTCAGGGGCGAGGGAGCAGCATGGATGACTCATACTGTATAGCTGACACGCTGTATGGACACAGCATTAGATACAACGATGTTTGAAAAAATAAATAAATAAATAACCAACTGGCTGCTCAAACCTTGGCCTCAACCCCAAAGTGTCCACCTGAGGTGAATGGCTGCGTGTTAAGTCACAGATATAGCCTGGTATAACCCACCATGAGCAGGCACGCAGTGTAAGTGTGGTGTTGTGATAACAGCGCTGGGTGCCACTCAGAGCTCAGGTGCTGAATTTAGCTGCTCGTATTTTAAACTTTTATTTCTTTAAATATATAGGGGCCGACACGCATATACGAATTATCTCTGACACTTGTTAACGCCCTCTTTCCCATCACAACTCCACCATCATTGTTGTAAGCATAGACACACACACACGCAGAGTCCCCAGTCATAACTGAATGACGGCAGGTCGCTATGGAAACTGCGTTACGCTCCGGGCGGCCGAAGGAGAAAACAAGAGCGCGAGGACTCATTTCATTCTTCATTTCAGCACCACGCGCCTCCTGGACAGCGCCCGAATGAACTCGCGCGCAGATTCTAGCATCCTATTCCTTATAAGGGACCGAGCCGCCGCATCAGCAGCACCGGGTCTGGCCGGGGTGGGTAGGGACTTCAAAAGCAAAACAAACCCCACGTACACGACACACAAACTCTCCGAACCTGTGGCTCCGTGGATACTCAAGGTTTCAATCCGCTGAAGGAGCCAGTCGCTCCCCTCACATGCCACAGCAACAGGTAAGTAACAACCTCCAGCTTTGGGAACTTTTTTTTTCACACCCTGGTACTCAGAAGCAGCTACAACTGGCTTCTAGTCTGGCAGCCACTTAACTGCCGGTAATTGCCTCCACCTGCCAGCTCAGGTGCAAATAAGTGTGTGGTTGGGTTATTAGAGTGGAGACCCAGCAGGGCTCTGGGTCATTGCCAGTATGGGCTAAGTGATGGTGGAGTGTGTGGAACAGGAGGCAAACCATCACATCCATATGGTGGTTATTTTATGGGAAACTATTCCATTTCTTTTTTTTTTTACAGTATATTGTGTTTACAGACTTTTACAGAATTTATACCCAGAACTGCAACCCAAGATTACAGATCTTTGTTGTTTGTGTTTGTTTTGTAGATGAGAGCCCTTAGATGTGTTTCTCGGTGGCCATAGATTATGTGCGAGCTGAGCCGATACGCCTGGATGAGTCACTCAGCCTGCAAGTTTGCAGAAGAGTGAGAAAGGGGAGGGGGGGAAGATAGAGGGGCCAGCTGGAAAACAGTCCCGCAGTGCCTCTCTGTGCCTCCTCCATGGATCGTTTTATGCTCTGTGCAGCCTATACGATCAGTGTCACACATCTGGGGCTGTATGTTGCCTTTTGATCCATGTCCAGTCCTTTAGGTGTTGTCAATGTGAACTTCTGTGTTTTCCGTTAGGATCAATCAGCTCTTTCATTGAAGAAAAAGAGATGTTGTCTTTGTAGACTTCCATATTGACTAAAATGCTGCTCCAGTGTTGTTGTGAATGTTTTGAGTCTTTGAAATCAGAGTAGATTTAATAGATTCTTAGTGGTTGTTACAGACTATTGCTCTGTGATGTCTGACAAACTGATACTAGACAGCATCCCATTATTGCTCATTAGTATCCCAGTGTTTAGCCTGCTAGTATTGACAAATCATAGCAATCAGCAGCATTCAGCTGTAGCACTGAGTGACAACTATTGATTAAAGCAAACAATAGATCATAATGGGCTGTTATGAACCACAGTTGCACACTCAAAACAAGAGTACTCACTCCCTGAAGCACTTTGACAGGCGCCCACAAAACACGCTTACTCCATCGCACAACAGAGACTCTTTGAACTGACTTGGTTAGACAAATATTGTGTGGCTTATTGAAAAATCTGTCTATCTTGTAGCGATTGATTGATGGGAGTCTGGATGCCGAGGCTGTGCGAGTATAACTGCCAGGAGGATTGCACATGTGGAAACCAAAAAGAAATAACTGGCTGATAATGAAATTCCACTTTGTTCAAATTTGTGTTACAAAACAGCTTCTCCTGGTGAGGAGTGAATGAGGCTCTGTTTGTAATGTGCACACATGGATACAAGAGCAGATGTGTGTCTTTAATTAATGACGTTGGTGTGATTAATGCAGTCTTGCTGGTGATGACTCATTCAGCTTAACCCTTGCTCCCCTGATGGAAACAATCAATAAACAAAGACTTTCTCTGCCTTTACTTATTATACTTATTAGGAACATTATTATTATTTTACAAAGCGTTAACATATAGGTGCATTTTATTATGTCGTGCAATGTTTTGAAAAGAGCTCTGATCCAGCTATTGTATCAGACTGAGGAAGATTGTAAATACAGTGACTAATAAATATAACATAAGTTATGTGTAAATAAAGACTTCACTTGCAACATTTCCTCATATTATGTTGTAAAGCAGTAGAAGATTATTTATTCAAAGCACATCTACATGTCCATGTGTCAGCTTGTCAACACAGCAGTTACATTAGCATTGTGGAAAAGCTGTCAGCCAAGCTGTGACTTGCAGACAGCAGACTGGCAGGGAGAGTGCATATGAGTGTGACTGAGCGCTAAGTGTGTGTATGTGTGTGTGTGTATGTGAAAAAGAGCGAGATAGAAGACAGTTAAACACATTACATGTATTGTTGGGAAATTATAATAAATTGTCATTGTGGACCTACTTCCCTTCTTTTCAGGGCAGCAGCAGCATGTCTGAGAGGAAATCCAGCCAGCGGTTTCACAGCCTGAATGCTGAGCAGGTGGAGGTTCTCCACCAGGTTCTTTCAGACGTGGTTCCGATCCACGGCCGTGGGAACTTTCCCACACTGGAGTTGCGTCCTCGTGACATCATCATAGCTGTGCGGGCTCGGCTGCAGAAGCAGGGCATCACAGTGAGAGATGTTCGTCTGAACGGCTCCACAGCCAGTCACGTCCTCGTCCGAGACAACGGAACAAGCTACAAGGACCTGGACATCATCTTTGGAGTGGAGTTGTCAAGTCAGGAGGAGTTCCAGGTGCGAATACTATACTCTCATTGTTATAGGGATATATTGACCTGCATTCATTCTTGTATATTATCCTCAAGCCGAAACTCTCTCATTTACTCTCTCTCTCTCTCTCTAGTATTGATTTTTCTGGTGCTACATTGATAATGATCCTCACCATAATTCAATTTTAGAAAGTTTCCAATAAAACTGAATTGGTTTTTCTGGATTTAATATTTTAACTGCATTAGCGTTGTA
Organism: Parambassis ranga; assembly: GCF_900634625.1. Lineage (NCBI taxonomy): Eukaryota > Metazoa > Chordata > Actinopteri > Ambassidae > Parambassis > Parambassis ranga. The sequence goes on from NC_041031.1 coordinate 6,690,685, forward strand.
ATATTCAGTTGAATAATACAAGTAAAATTGCTCTCAGTTTGCAGTCATTAGATGTAGCTGTCATGTTGTTGACCTCTCACCCTCCCAGGTGATCAAAGAGTCCGTATTGGGCTGCCTGCTGGACTGCCTGCCTGCTGGGGTCAACAGGGAGCGGATCAGCAGTGGCACAATGAAGGAGGCCTACGTTCAGAAAATGGTCAAAGTCTTCAATGAACACGACCGCTGGAGCCTCATCTCCCTCTCCAACAACAGTGGCAAAAACCTGGAGCTTAAATTTGTGAGTGCCCTGAGACGGCAGTTTGAGTTCAGTGTAGACTCCTTTCAGATCATTCTGGACCGTCTCCTAGAGTCCTACATGCAGCAGGAGTCACAGCACAAAATGAATCCTCTTGCTCTCAAGGACCTGCCTGCTGCGAGTCAGAATAAAGGCTCTCCTTCACTAACCAATCAGACCACCACTCCAGAGTCAGACAAGTCCACAGGTAAAGACTTAGTCAGCGAAGAAAAGGCTCAGATCAGCCGGACACAACAGAGAGATGAAGTTCATGAAAAGGAGTCCCAGACAGAGTTCTCGCAACAAACTGATCATTCAAACCAGATAAAGCACTCCGTACAGGAAACAGACAACAAAGACAAAACACCCACTGAGCTGTCTGAAGAGTCAGAGGACAGAGGAAAGTTAAAAGAGACAGAGCAGTTGGAGAAAAAAGAAACCTCAGAGGAAGCTGACCCACAAGCTCAGACTGAACTCAGACACAAGCCAGAGGTCATAGACAAATTTGAGTGCTCAACACAGGTAGACCAGTCAGAGCAAGCAAAGGCATGTGATGGTCAACAACCAGCACATACAAATCATAATGAAATCTCTGTCCAGAAAGAAATGGATAACAGCACAAATCCTCCTGATGAAGAGACAGAACTCACAGAGCAGATGGGACAGTCTGAGAAGCCAAACACTTCAAACAAAGCCCAGGAAGAGCGAGAACATCACAGTACAGAGCAATCCGATGAAACAAGCGTATCTAAATGCTTCACAGAGGATCAGAGAAGTAATAAGGAAGATAAAACTCAACATGTGTCTGCCCCAGACACTAACACATCTTCACACGAGGAGATGGAGACACAGTTAGAAGATGAAAGAGAAGCAGAGGGCAGTGAGGAGACACAGGCTGAGAGTAAAAATGACACAGAGAGCGAAATTACAGAAGATATTTTAGCATTAGAAGCTAAAGACATAGAAGACGCACAGGGTATTGATGGTTCTGGCTCCACCTCTTCCACTCCTCCCGTTTGCAATACAGAGCCCTCTTGCACACAGTATACACTGGAGATTCACAGCACACAACACACGGATAACTCAGAAACAACACCAAACACACATGTCAGCCCTCAGGATATTCCGCCTGCACCGCCCAGCCTCGTTTCTGACAAAAAGACTTCCTCCTCTCCCAGTAAGGCCTCAGAGAGACTATCTCACATGGTGGTGCTCAAACACTCATCTCCCAAACCCCCTCGGAGGATGTGCAGGAAGGTCACCCCTAATCCCTGCCTCAGCCCCGCCTCTGAAAGCGAACTTGGCATTATGCCCTGTCTAGATTCAAACCATTGCCTCAGCACCGAACCTGAGACAACATTTGACCCAAAGGCAGCGCTTCCCACTTCACACCCAACAACAACAACAACAACAACAACAACCACTGATACAACAAATGGGACTGATCAGAATCCTTCCATAAACCCATCCTCAAACCTTGACCCCACCTCAGCTCCAGATCCAGCCCCTGATATTATCAATCCCATGTTTGATTTACCTCAGCAGCCAATTACAGCAGCTTCAAGTGAGGCTCAGAGCCAACAACAGACACCCTCCACACATTGTGATGAGCTGAGCCAGTCCTCCCCCACAGAAACTGTCTCTGGACCCAAACAGTCAGAGCCTGTTCACTCAGTGGACACATTCATTTTACATGCTGACACATCCAACACCCAAGAGCCTGTACATACCTCAGAACCTGAGCTGAGTGATGAAGCTGAAAACAGAACAGAAGAGCCCACCAAAAAGATGGACCTGAATGAGCACATCAGCCCACAAGAGACCACACTTAGTTCACCCTCCCCTTCCCACTGTGTCACCCCTCCGGTGTCCTGTCTCACCCCTCCTGTACTCAGTCTTTCTCCTCCCTGCTTCACTCCCTCGCCCCCCAGCCTCAGCCCTCCTCTGTGTCTGACTCCTCCATCTCACTGCCTCTCATCTCCGATGTTAACCACCATCAGCCCTGCTACCAGCTTTAGTTCTCCACCCCTAAGTTTCAGCCCAACCTCATCCTGCCTCAGCTCACCTCCATACCTCACCCCTCCTATGCTCAGCCTAAGTCCTCCTCCACTCTGTCTTACCCCTCCCTCGCCCTGCCTCAGCCCTCCCCTCCTCTGCCTCACTCCACCAGTAGAGTCAGAGGACTTTATACCTCAGGTATGTTCAGACATAGAGCCTTTGATATTGAACACAGACAGCAAAGAACAGATTAAAGAGTCTGCCCCTCAGCCAGGAGTTCCTCTCTTACAGCTGGAGGATAAAAAGGAACATGATTATATCTCATCGCTGCCTCAGGTTGCCGAGCCTGTCTCTTTTCCAATCACAATCACAATCCCAAGCTCCTCCTCACATATGATGCCTCACTCTCAGGGTGCAGGCTCAGGGGAATCTGCCCCTCCAGAAGCTGTTGAGGCATCCAACTCTGTGCCTGGGAACAATGAAGCCCCCAAGGTATCCACAGACATGTCTGAGCAGTGCAGTGTTCCTCAGGCATCTGACTCAGTCCCTGCTGTTGAAGTCCTAGCAGAGAGCATGTATGGGGACTTTGAGGCTGCCATGGATCACCTGCGCTACCGCCTGATCGCTACGAGGAACCCTGAAGAGATTCGAGGTGGTGGCTTGTTGAAATACAGCAACCTGTTGGTCAGAGACTACAGACCAGCCAGTGAGACTCAGATAAAGACTCTGGAGCGCTATATGTGCTCACGTTTTTTCATTGACTTCCCTGACGTACAGGAGCAGCAGAGGAAGATCCTGTCCTACTTGAAGAACCACTTCATCGGTGAAGAGAGGAGCAAGTACCAGTACCTGATGACACTGCGTCGCGTGATTGACGACAGCACGGTGTGTCTGATGGGACATGAGAGGCGTCAGACACTGAACATGATCACAGTGCTGGCACTGAAGGTTCTAGGAGAGCAGAACATTATACCCAACACAGACCATGTGACATGTTTCTACCAGCCTGCCCCGTACCTTGCTGAGCATAGCGCCCCTTATCTCGCCGAACCCAGCTACTGCAGTTACTACATACCCCAAGGGGGATCGACTCTGTTATATCAACCTTACCCCCTACATCTGCACCCGCAGACTGGACTAGTCTAAAGCACGCACCAACATACAGGTACATGTACTTACACAAAACACACAAGTGAGCAAGGGCATGGTGCTCACCATGAGCTGGAGAATTGAAATATAATCCAGGGATAAACTGTTTGGTCTATAATAGACCTATGGGGGTGGGATTGAGTGGGTTTTTACAGTAAACTGCCTGAGTACTCTGTAAGGTTCTAACATGATTATATATAATTATCTTGGCTTTGTGGGAAAATAATAATTCTTCCGGTATTGTTAAAATTCCAGAAAATGCTATATGCACTGCATGAGTCATAGGCCTTTGGTCTCCTTGGGAATCCAACAGTGCTCTTGACATTGAGAGACAAACATGCACACACACACACATACATACTTACTTACATACATACAAACACACTTCCAGGTTCTTGAACTCTTATACACTCTTTTCATGTTCTTACTGTGTTGTTCTTAATGGGTTTGTTCAGAATGTGGACCTTGCCTGTGGTTGATATTGTGCATGGATAAATTAGGACTGTTCTCTCACTGCCAAATACTGTGTGACTCCTATGCTTCTTAAACACTTTAATGTATCTTTGTTATTCCTTTACTGATGGGGGTATTCTGGGAAAAAATGCAGAGGGACAGGTCTACTAGTGTGTACAGTATTTTCCTCAAAACACACACACACTCACACACACACACACACATACATGGAAACATGTATGACTATATGCACACAGAAACAATGCATGAGTAGCTAAATAGATCCTAAAGTCAAAACAAAAGCTTTTAATTTATTAAAAATTGATCTATTTTTGCAAGACTTTCCATGATAATACTCAGTGGTAAACAGACCGGTCAGTTCCTACAGAAAAAAAAAATACCAACAACAATGCCTTTGGAATAGACTGTACAGTGTATTGATTACAGTAAACTGTGTGCGACTACACTGCATTGTTTTCAGGTAAATTGTGTTAAGATGTACTGCTTGATTCCTTTCCCTTGTGGAGTCTTTTCTGTAATCATGTGAAGTATTGTAACATCTAGTGTTAAGTTATTTAATGCTAAAGTTTACTCTGTGGAGGTGGTCAGGTTATAACCATCTTTGGGTCATCTCTAAACATGGCAGATGCATATCTGTCTAAAATCAAAACAATTACATTTAAGCTCATTGTACTCAATGTGAATCAGCATCCCCTGCATTCACATGGGGTCCGACAGGAGACCACCTCAAACCTGTTTGAATCTACGTTTAACGCTGTGTAACAGCAACTATGACCAAAGATGGTTTGGTAGGGAAATCAAGTGCCTCAATGTGAGACATCATAGGCATGTCTTTATCTCACTGCACTGGGGGTGTTTATGGGGTGGGCCTGGGGCTGGGTTGTGTGTGTGTGTGTTCAGTTGTTGACCCCTGTTATTGCTGCCCATTTTGATGTCTTCTTTAATGTAGTCCTTTGTTGTAGTTTATTCATGTACATTTTGATAAAAATAAAGGTGAAACTCGACAAACCTTCACATGTCAGAAGATTATTTCTTTCAAAGCAGCTAAGCCGTCACTTTAAAAAGAAAAAAGTTCTAGTATCACTTTATCATGTCTTCCTCGACTCACTGCGCTTTGCCTAAAATGACATGCTGTACAGCTTACGTATCCTCCCCATGATTGCGTTCTGCTATGATCCACTTAAGCGTGACCGTCAAATCACGATGGGGCCCAGGAGAGCAGACCCAAAGCTGTGAAATTCTGTCTGTGTGAGGCCTCTTATCACAAATCACCTGTCCTTCAGATGTGTTTGGACCCAGATGACGCACAAGCTACGCAACACAGCAGGCTCAGCAATGTGTAAATGTGAGGAGGATAGGAGAATAAGGTTGGTGAGGTGTGAGACTGATCGGGTAAAAAGAAGAGGAGGGGGGTAGAGAGGGTCTGTAAGAGTACCGGTATATGATGTGTGTGTGCTACTCAGATGGGAATATACATGCAGAGGCGGCATCAGGGTGTGGTTCTTTTCTCCACGTTGTAATTGAGTAGACCTGCAGTAGAAATTAAACAATGGGACTCCCTCAATGCCTCCATCCTCTCCTCACACTTCACACCACTGATAGGTAACAGGCACAAGGGGAGATGAGGCTCTATTCCCACATATTTACATAGAATGTAGGAGCAACATTACATGTGTACACAGCTCTCAGTAAGAGAAAGAGAGCATATGATCTATAGGGTCTGTATCAGTGTCTCACAGACCTCCGAGGCACTCTTGTCCACTCTGGGTTTCCATAGAGACACAGGCAGGGAGCACTGTGGGCGCAGAGAGCATGACGGAAGACAGGGAAGACCCACACAACAAATGAGGGGGAAGAGAGATGAAAACAAGCAAAAAGGATGTGGGTGAAATGAAAAGAGAAAGATAGTGGACAGAAAGATAAATAGATAAGGCAGAGGAGAAGACAGAAAGCAGGGGAGTGAGGGGGTGAGGTTATAGATAAAGCCAGGCAAGAGGAGCCAGCACGGGGAGGGGGGGAGTTGATGGGGAAAGCGTGGGAGGTTGTCAGGCCTTCAGTCACAAGGGAGTCACTGTGAGGTGGCTGCAGTGACGGCAGCAGTGATGTCATAACAGGAGAACACACACACACGCACACACACACAGCTGCATGCACATCAATTTTCCTAATGGTCTGCCCACCCATCCACCCTCAACAAACACTTTCAAACTCAATGAGACAAAAAGAGAACATCACCCACACATCTGCCTCCTCTCTTTCCGTGTCTCTGGCCTGATGCTTTTGATTCAAGTATCATTTTATAATCATCATTCAGGTTTGACTGATTTGTTTGTTCTGTAGTTAAAACCCCAAAAGCCTGTGTCTGAACAAAATCAGGTTAGCAGAGGCTTAAAGGATGAAACATGTTGCTCTCCCTGATGTTTGAGATGCTATAATCAGGGATTCTGACCAATTTATTTATCCTCCCCGCTCCTTTGATCACATTTCCTGAATTAATTTTTCAGCAACTTTCTATTGATCAACAGTACTCTTTAAAGCCTCACTGGGTCTCTGTGGTTATTGAATGTCATTAAATTGGGACATTAAACATTTAACACACACATTACAAAAAGCATAATCAATAACAGAAGCCATAATCATTACCGAGGCTTTCTATGTTCCCCAGTAGACAAAAATGTAGGTGCAACTAAATAGATGCATCGTATTCACCATTCATAATTTTATTTCATTCACTACAACCTCCCACTCATTTGCCTCCCCCCATCCCCTGCTACTCTCCTCCTCACCCCCTTCCTCCGTACCCACTGTGTGCCTCCCACCCACCTGCTTCCTTGACTGCTATGAGTCAGTCCTCTTCCAGCTGAGGAGACATGAGGATAAAAAAAACCTGGATGAAAAACAGCCAAGAAAACCATTTTACTCAAACAAATAGAGCAATTGGCAATGCGAGTGGCTGCTGCATTTTAAGTTCTAACTACCCCACACACACCCAATCGCCCTTGTCATTGTAAATACACACACACCACCCCCACATTGAAATTGATGCACTCTTATCTTATCTGCTAATTCATCCTTAAAAGCAAAAAAAAAGACAAGGCAGAGAGGAGTGTTCCAAAAATACTTTTTCATTTCTCAAGATAGAAGACTGTGTCGTCACGACTCTGACATGGATGGATGGATGATTTCTTAAAGGCGAACTTGCCAAAAACATGCCTTACATGGGGCCTGAATGAGAAAACCCAGAGGAATCAAAGCTGTCAGCCACATTACTTTGTTATTGTACTTACAGCATCACTGCATATGTGCTATTTTGGTGCTCTGGTTGTACCACCATGAGTTTCACTACTCTCACATCAGTCCAAACTGTGCACTGATGCAGAGCAGAGTGGCAGACACTTATGTTTCCTGAATGGTGTGTGTGTGTGTGTGCGTTTCCCTCACGCCTGTCTGCTGCTCTCAGGTACCAAAATCTGTGGTCCACTGAGACCTTTCTTACTTGATTAACCGTGCAAACTGAATGTCGCATAATGGATCAGAATGTTAGCCATGTGACAGAAACAGGCTTACATAACTGCTGATCGATCAGGCGGACAAAAAAGCACATTTTACAACAGAGTGAGCAGCAGCAGCACAGCTGTACATGCAGCTGTGCTGCTGCAGATTTACCAGTTATCTTTACCTCTCACACAGCCTCACACGTGTGTGTTTATGTAAATTGATATATATTTGTTTCTGCATCATTAAACCTCAGAAAGAAATGAGAGTAACTTAGGTCTTAAAGGAGTAATCCCAATTTTGACCAATACGTTCTGCTAAAAACATGTGTATAATGTGTGTTTTCTTCTGGTGGAGGATCCACAAATTCAAAACAAACCTGATGATGCATAGTTTGGTCTTATAATAAGAACAATCCTGCTTTACAAACTGTGTGCACTTTGAAAGATGTTGGTGTTTACCTTGAACAAAGGATTGAATCATTATCAGATTTTGTCAGTTATTTCTTTAGTCTTTATTAGTTATTTTACACTCTCTTTTAGCCCTCAGGCCTTAATTAGCTCTACAAATGTCTGCCTTTATTGAAAATCTTTTGGTTTACTCTCTCTGTTTTCTAATTAACTCTACCACAATTGCTAGAAAGTAAATAATTTAAGTTCAACTCTTTAGTACTTATACTTTGCATGATTTGATTGATGATACTTTGGCTACTACTTACATACCACTTGATTAAATATCACACATTGTGCAACTACTTAAATAAGCTGGATTCCCTGACAGCAGTGTCAGACAGGAGGATGAACAGCTTCCATCCTCTCCACCACGTGCTGCTGAGGTGCAGGAGGACTTTCAGTGCCAGACGGATCCCCCCTAAATGCACCACTGAGCGCCACAGGAGGTCATTCCTTCCTGTGGCCATCAAACTGTACAACTCCTCCCTCTGAGATCAGACAATCTAACACACTGTATTGTAATTTTATCCATATTGAATTTATTGTAGACAAGATTTTACTATATAGTCATATTATATATGACTATCAGTCTTCACTTGCCTGGATTTTACTTGAATGTTTATTAATGTTTAGAATTTATTAGGTTTTATTTTTATTTTACTCTTACTACTTTACCTTATTTTATATTTCTAACCTGTTGTTTTCAGTATACATGGAGCACCTGGAATGAAATCAATTTCCCCCTGGGATCAATAAAGTATTTCTGATTCTGATAAATGTGAAAAACATTTACAGCTGCTTCTGTCAGAGCCCTTTAAAATAATAAGTTGAAACAAGAGTTGTACAAGGTTAGGGGCTTGAGTCAGTGCAGACATTCGTCACAGTCTCCTTTCATCGCTTCATTCCTCCAAAATCTTTTTTTTTTCTGTATGAATGAGCCTGACATCATGAGCCGGTCAGATCTGTCTGTGTGTTTGTGTTTGCTGGAGGAGCTGTTTGTGTGTGCTGATGTTTATGCCTGAGATATGTAGCGCTGCTGCTGTTTGCAGTGAAGCATGTATTAGCATGGGACTGGAAGAGAGGAGGGGAGTGTCTCACTGTGTTTGTGTGTATATGTGTGTGCATGTGTGTGTGTGTGTGTCTACACTGACTGACGTCACAGACGCCCACTCATTTCCATCTTGTCTGCGTGCATGGAGAGAATAGATCCCCATCTGCATCCAGCTCTTTCTCCCTCTGCACACTTCCTCTCCTCTCTTTGCACTGCCCCCCTCCCCCTCCTCAGTCCCCTCTTCCTCACCTCCTGGTACTTTTCTCTTCTTCTCTTTCACATCCTGCCTCTTTCCATTCACTTTTGCACATCCCACCCCCATAGAGCCTGTCTGGCAGATAAACAAGACAGTCGAATACAAACAGTTTAAGACAGCCAGACAGCCACATCCTCTCAGAGTAGTGTTTTATACAGACATGCCACTAAACATCTGCTCACATCATACATCGCTAAGGTCCGGAGGTCTGGAGGGAGGACAGGCTTTTTTTTTTTTCTTTTTTTTTTACAAAACGTGAACATGCACCTGTTGGCAGCTTGTGTATGCGTGCGCACGTTGTCCTCTTGCTCTGAACGTGTGCAAAAGTGTGACGTTGTTTCCACAACAATTGCTCATCCTCATTCACACAGTGATATCCCTGCTGACGACAGGACATCATTTAAATCACTTCCCCGTAAAAGGTCATTCTCATTCTTTACTCTGAGAATACCCCACCCTCCCCCTGCATACTACACACACACGCAGGAGGGTGTGAGCACATACACATGAACCCTGACCAGAATGATGTGGATGTGAATGGACGAGTATAGGGCTGGAGATGCGTGGGATGACAGAATAAGATGTGTTTAAAAAGGAAAAAAAAGGACGACTATTTTAGTCAACATGCCATCAGAGACTTAGAAAGGACAGAGGGAGAATGAGCAGTGGGGGTTCATGCAAGGATGGGGCACATCTCCCTGGTGATTACTCAGACTAGACTGTGAAAAGACACAGCAGAGGATGAACAGCAGACTATCTGGCACACTGGCAGATGGTCGGACAGACAGATAAGCAGGCAGACAAATATTCAGTTCAGCAGGCAGTGAGCATATGATGAAAGATAACATGATATTGGAGTAGGCTAATTAGCACTTTGATGCCTGGCTACCTGAGGAGACGGCTGCATGTGTGTATGTGTGTGTTTGTGTATGTGCATCTTAGTATCAAAGCCTTTAACGAGTCAGAGAGCTGATCACAGGAGACAGGATGAATGGACAAATCAATAGAAGGTGTAGAAATATCACAAGGACTGCACAGATAAAAGAAGGTGGAGACCACCCTGGCTGATCTTAAACTTTCTGTCCGATCGATAGTGTATTTCCCCCGTTTCCTCTCACTTCACTGCACTTTATTGATAGATCTCACACAGTCTGAGTCTGATTATGTGCTCTTAATTGAACCGTCTGGTTGGACACATGATGGGAAATGCATTAAAACAGATGACGCTGACATAGGATCAAAAGACAGAACGGAGAATGTGAAAACCTTTCGAATGCTTTTTTTCTCAAAAAGCTAGGATTAAAATAACACTTTTATAATGTTATATTGACTGAGAAATTTTTAGGTATATCAAAGCGCCACAGGCAGACATGAGCTTCACTGAGGGAATGTAAAATATAAGGCAAGGCTGCCATCTAGTGGCGGCCCTCTGCAATGACACCCTGCACACAACAAAAAATCGACAAAATGGAGCCTGGTGCTCGGCCATGACGATGCAGGTCAGAGGGGCTGTAAGTGCTGCACACAATAGCGGAAGAAAGGTCAAAAATGAACATAGCGTCATATTGTGTGGAAAATGCAGGCAGTGATTCACAGCTGCGTGGACACTCAGAGCTGCTGTGTGGAGTGTAGAGCTGAGGCCTGCTGCAGGCAGATGCTCCTAATCTAATCTACAAACAATGTTCTTCTTTTAATGAGGGAGGTTACAAATCATTCTCACTGTATAATAACAACACCGTCTCCTTGTATATGTAATTCAAACACACACACACATGTGCACTGTCCATACTGGAGGCAGCTGCACAGACACATTCCAAGCACAGAGAAAGTGGCCTGTGCACACTGCGTTTGCTTCACAGACTACATGTATTTAACTAAATATAGAGCCATCTTTAAATGGTGATGATAAATAAAGAGCAGTGTTTTGTTTTAAGGGTGGAGGTGAATGTGGATCACAGCCCTCACGCATGAGTTCGTGTAGAGTTTAATGTGAGTGTGTGAAGCCTGCAGGGGGTAGAGAAGACTCTGGGTGGATAAAAAAACGTCTGATGTAAGCCCTGTGATGGCTGCGAGACAGAGGAATGACGGGAGAGGCTTCACCAAAGGCCTTTATATCCAGTTTGTACTACAAAAATGAGCATTTTATAGTGATCACAGGGATGATAAAGAACATTGTCCCCAGCTGTAGCAACAAATATGTGCAATAAACTGGTTTGAAGCCGTGGCTAACAAACACAGCCATGCAGCAGGTTTAGAGGATCGGTGACCTTCCACTGTGTAATCAGACAGAGCAGGTAGGATGGAAAGCATCAGTCAGGAATCAGTGTGGTTCTCTCAGAAGGAATGTTGGATTTATCTGCACAGCAGGGATGTTCTGTGATGTGTCACACTCTGGTTGTGTAAGTTCCATTCCTATTAAAATGGATGCAATCATGTCTGATCACACTGAAAAGCTTTCACCTGTGGTTAATAATGGAGACTATATAATGTTAAGAGCATGTTTTCAGGCTCTGAAGCAGCTTTAAATTGTAATTTTTAGATAATAGGTGGTTGCATTTGCTTAAAATCTGCTGCTGGGTGTTCAAACTTATCAATGGAGTCAATGTTTATGCAGAAAGAAACAAACTGGAGACGCTGATTCGAGGAAAATTCCCAGGACTTCTTTTTATTAAGAGAATTTCAGAACATAAGAGAGGGACCAGACACCTGCATTTGTCAGAGAAGGTTTCCAAATTCAATTGTTTTTAAAAAAACCCGAGTGTTTAGAAAAGCTGACATGACAGCGTGGATGGAGCAGGAGCTGTTTTTTTTTTGTTTTTTTTGTTTTTTTTTTTACACGCAGGGTCGTCTAAGGAGACAGGTCGGAGGCAATCACTGTTCCCGGAATGTTTCACATGTTCGTCTTCCTCTTTCTTATGGACAACACGCTTCAAAACACGTTTTTTTTTTTTTAAACACAATTTCAATGAAAAAAAAAAAGAAAACAAGACCATGAGACAAAAGCAAAAGGGAACTCACTGCACATTTAGAGGTCTAAAAGAATCACCCACATTAACATGGCTGAACCGTTAATAAAACATGGATAAAAGGCTGAACTGTCGCAGGAGGAGGAAGGTCTAATCTGTGGAGAAGGAAGAAAGGGGAGAAGGAGAAGGAGGAGGAGAGGGATAGAGCAGGGAAAACACAGTAATACACAACTCACGACATGGCCAATCCGGCAGGGACACGCTTTCTACACCAAACAAGCCTTCAACAATCATGAAATGCCATTTAAAAAAGATTTTAGTGTGTTCATCTTGCTTGCAGACACTTGATATGACCACTGCAAATCTGCAAGGTGCTCCATAATCAGCTTTGCTTTTTGTGCTAAAAATCTGTACGGATACTTATAAAATCATTGATAAAAATATTCCTCTGTTAACAATACGCCTTGGAGGGAAACCATGTGAGAGACTTGGGGGGGCTGGCTGGCTGACTGAAAGGGGGGGTTTTGGGTGTGGGAGGGAGGGAGGGGCTTGTAGAGGAGGAAGAGGAGAAGGAGGAGGAAGCTTGGGCAGTGGTGCTACTCGGACTTGGCCTCCTCCTTGGCCTCCTCGGGGGCTGCCTCCACCTGTGGGACAGAGCAGGGAGAGGGAAGGTCAGAACTTTCAGCTAGTTTTAAGCCGATGCTGTAAAATAAAAGCAGACATGTCTGAGCGCCCGCTCACCTCGTTGGTCTTGGCCTCTCCGTTCTCAGAGTGGTTTTCTTCCTTGGCCTCTGCCTCGGCATTCTCCTTTGCCTTCTTGGTCTTCTTGTCCTCCTTCTTATCGTTCACAGCCTTTTCTTTCTGCAAACACGCATGAAGGCAACAGAACAAAGTGAATACTCGAGCTCAACGTGTCTCCTCCGGCTCTGCAATGGAAGTCAAAGCAGAATAAATGGTACTGTTACCTTTGCTGCCTTCTTGACCTTTGGTTCCGGCTTGGGTGGGGCCGGCTTCTGGAAAAATGTTTTAAAAAAAAAGATTTTATAAAAGATACACTCAACCACAATGACCTGTTCTTCCTAAATTACATCACGTTGTTATATTTCTGAGGATAAAAGACTTTCGTCAAATAAAAATGCACCTTTACATTTTTATCAACTTATTACATATTACAAATCTAAAATATTCCCTAAAGAGAATCCTCACACAATGTAAGCCTTTATAACACATCGACTTTTTTTCAATAGTTAATTAAGGACTTTAGACAATGTCAGGGTATTACAGGTAATATCTGAGAGCCTCTATTATGCCAGCTATTGGCACTAACTTGGTATTACAAGAATGAGTTTATTCATGTGCCTTTATGTTGTATTAACAGTAATAAAGATAGATGTGTAAGGGTTTTTAGAGTCTTCCCCTGACATTTTCATTCGCTGTCATCAATACATCCTGTTCAAATGTGTAATTAATCATTTTATTGCCTCTGAAGATACTCTTGCCAATTTTAAGTCACTGTGAATTTACTCTTCACTCATTCTTGAGCTTTACTGCCTATAAATAACATGTTTTGTAGTTTTGAATTGTTAGGATTCACATTTTGATGGTAAGAAATGTAGTTTTAAGCTTATTTTAGGATGCCAACGAGCAATAAAGTGCTTCGTTTGGGTATGTATGTTTTTGTTGCTACTTTTAGGTATTCTACAATGATTGATGTGTTTGTTAGTGGAATCTGTTCGTGGAAATGGGATCAGTGTGTATGTCTTCTTACCGCTGATAACCGAGCTGATCTCCTCTGAGGCTGAAACAAAGCAAAGATTGTTATCGGGGGCTTTTATTTTGACAGGGGTTGCTTTAGGGAAAAACAGAGTTAAGTGTAATGTAAAAATGCAGAGTTCTTTCTAAAAACACTCAGATATTCATTTAAATTAAATTTTAATCACGTGTTTGAGGTGTTACCAGCATGCCCCTCTCTTACCTCCTCCTTTTCTCCTCCTTCTGTTGCCTGGTTCTGAAAAACACAAATATAAGAGGTTAAAATTAAAAAATGTGATTTTAAAGGGTTTTACTGCAGTTTATAGGGACAGCAAACAGCTGCTAAATGCTTCAGGCCCACATTATCACTAATTACAGACTTCCTGAAAAAACTTTTCCGTTTCAGGTGAAACTAAAAGTGTGTGTGAAATACAGGTAGATTAAACGGATTGCAGGGCTGGGACGTGGACCTAAAGCGTGGGTTCATTAGTGGGCTGTGAGAGCTGAGCCATGTGGGTCTGTGGAGCCATGTTTTGGAGGGTCTGGGCCCTGCTTTTCCCTTTCACTCCCCCATCTCTTTCTCTCATTCAATGCATGAAGCTCAGATTTGAAAGCTGGCGCGGGAGTTTTTGAGAAGGGGGAGGGACCTACTGAGGCTCACGGGCGCCACCCGGCGACAAAGCCGCGTCATCGCAGCCATTTGGGACTATGAACAAAGAGAGAAAATATATAATTTTATCAAAACGCGACGGCCAATGTTTGTTTTTGTGGCCAAAATGCAAAGTAAAGGCACCAAGGCATTTTCTGGCGGCACTTTCGGCCGGTTTTGTGGCCGAACGGCGATAAGTGAAGCGTTTGTTCTCGGTAGGTCGGCGACGAAGGTGGACAAGAGCTGCAAAGCATGGCTGCTGCTTGTGCTTTAACTGCATGGAGACCGAAAGAGACTTCTGACTACCCAAAGGACAGCGGCTGGCACAGTAAAACGCGTTTTATAGGCTGTGTCTAAGCAGGAAAATATTCATTCTAACACACAAAAAATGTACATTATATCTAGAAAATAGGCAAAAATTACCAGCGACAAATAACGGATATACATTGCGTTATAATTAAGTAATGTCTCAGAGGGATGTCTTCACAATCGTTTGCATTGCATTAATGGCTGATATCCGCCTCAAACTATGTTTATTATTTTGAGAATACGTACCTTTCTCTTGGGCATGTTGATCTCTTGGAGGTTTTCTTACAAATACAACTAAAAACTGTTTTTCTTAGTGGGTTCAGTGCATGTGAAGACGAGTGTCTCCCTTATGCTCGGCAGTGTAGTAAACACACTGGAACAGAGAGGCGAGTGGTTGAATGGGGGGAGGGGTGCGGCTAAAGGCATGATTGATAGGCTCTCAGCCAATCAGGTGACGCCATTCGGGGCTGCAGAACACTTGGAATTTTGGAGCCGGTGATGTTCTGGGGTCTGCGCGAATGGCTTCTTGCAAGGGAGAGATGGGAGGAAGCCTGCAAGACTGAAGCGTTCGAGGACATGTTGCCTTCATACAAGTGTCGCTGTGTGTGTGTGTGTGTGAACGAGAGGGAGACAAGAGGCCGCACGGCTAAACCTGCGTGCGCCGTCACAGGCCCCGACAGCAGGCAACATGCCCCGGTGTAAAGCCATGCATCCCCGCTGGCTCCTATTAAAGCCACTTCTCACATCTGCACCGGCCAGCGAGGCCAAATTTCACCGTAAATTCACTTCGTGCTTGAGTCCAATATGGCGCCCACTCCTCTCCGACACATTTTTTTTGTTGTTTGTCAGTCGGCTTTCCTAAATTCGTTTCAGGGAAAAGCCTCGCGGTGCCTGCTCCAGACGCCTGCAGGGGGCCCACCAAGCCCGTCTAATGAGAGGCGGCTGCTCAAGACGGCGCTTCCTTGTAGAGGCTGCTGTAACACAAAAGCAGAGCACACAATCACAGCACGGGTTTTTCTTTCTTTTTCTTTTTTTTTCCATTTTAATTTTTTTGCATTCTCCACACCTCCTATTGTCCAAAATTCAGCACAACATCTGCATCATTTAGGGAACAATAGCCGCTCAGTGTCTGGCTTGCAGACAAAAGAGGTCGATGCTGAAATACTCAGACAATATCAGCCCACAGTGTTGCCATCTTGACAGGCTGTGTGCGTGTACGTGTCTCGGAGTGTGTGCTTTTGCTCCACACACACACACACACATTCAGCGAGAGAGAGAGAGAGAGAGAGAGAGAGAGGCTAGAAGGGGCGGGCAGGCGGAGTGGAGGCGGAGGAGGAATGCAAAGCTCCATCCAGTGCTGAGAACCGGAGCATTTGCGCAGATAGTCTGCGCTGCCTACATTTACACACACACGCCGTTATTTCACCCGCTGGAAGTTTGTTGTAGTTTTTTTTTGTCTCACTGCTGAACCTGCAGCGTCTGCAAAGGAGCAGGTCAATCGAACCGCTGCTTACCGGACAGCATCAGGGATATAACATGGTGATCAAAGTGTACATAGCAACGTCCTCTGGATCCACCTCGGTAAGTGATGGTGGGATTTGTTTTTTTTTTTAGCTGGATTGTTCTGCAGCGTGCATGCAGCTGAACTTTTACTGAACTCTTAATAGTGATGTTCATCCGGCTGTCACCCTCTCAGTCTGCTGGGATCTGACCGGTCTGGAAGCATGCAGCCCTGTCCTCTGTCCAGACTTACCGTGGACACAGCTGAGCTCTCTGTGTGTTTTCTTGTTGATTTGAATGTAACTTTGTCACAGAGAAAGAGGCAGAGAGAGAGAGGAAGTTGGAGGCAGACTTCTCTCACAGCTGCGGTTTGTCACTGTGCTTCCTCCCCGTTGAAACCAGACTGAATACAGGAAAGAATAAGAAAAACATCAATAAACCTTTGTGTCACCTGAAGCCAGGAGAGAAAATGTGTGTATGTGTGTGTGTGTTGGAGGCACTTGGGATCTGACTTGTTCTACTAAGTAAGCAGCCTGGAGTACCCTGAGCTTCAGGCTTGCCAGTTTCTTCCAGTGTGGAGAGGAATGGTGGTGATGCAATTCTCCTGGGCCCCCTTTTAGACATGCAGCTGCAGACCAGGAACACTTTATGCAGTATTTAGGACTTAATGAAGGTCTGGGTCACTCTGTACGTATGTAGGACTGCAGCAGAATATGAACCAGACTTTGTTTTCAGGCCCTGGTGTGATGATTCTTAACGTGTGGTGATGGCAGCAGTCTTTCCATGCTTAAAGGTCACTTGAATTACTGCTTTTCCTGTGATGTGATTTTTACATCACCTTACTGTCACTGAGTAAGCAGAGGAAACCATCAAACACAGAGCCTCTTTTCATTTAGGCGACGCTGAGTGACTTTATTGCCCTTACAGTAAATGACATTTGCAAAGGCTCAGCAGCAGCCTAACAGAACAGGAGCTTCCTGCAGAGTCTGAGTGGTCAGAGTTTGGAGCCAGTGGTGCCATCACTGTGCTGGAGTATGTCTGGGAAAATACATTACCTCTCATTGATCTGGCTTTAGTGCAAGAACAAGTGGAGAAGGTTTTATACTTCTTTGCCACTCACACACAGACACTTCCTTGTGTGCTATATCATCTCCATTCCGCAAGTGAGTCAGCAGATCAGCAGCTGTATGTTTACTCTGGTGACATTTGCTAATTTCTTAGGATTGTTTTAGTTGTGAGTATATAACAGGACTTATGTGTGATTTTCACGCTGGTCTAAATGTTTCTGTGTGTACTGGCAAACTGCCTTGCAGCAAATTGTGGTTGAAACTCTCTGCCCTCGCCTTACAGCTTACAGTTTGATTGCATCAGTCGGTGTCTACAAAACAATGTGATTGCATTCCACAATCCAGCACTGTCTGCAGCTCCCACTCCAGTCTAACTCTGCATGTGAATGAAGAAACTGCATGAAAAACAGGGGAGACAAGTAGGAGTGTTCCAAAAAAAAAATAAAGCTTTTGTTCTACAGAGGAAAACCAACTGTAAGTCAGGGAGTCGGATGCTATAAAGTTGCAGGATTGGACTATTTGAAAGTCAGCATGATCCAGATAGGTGTTCTTTTCCAAAGACATTAAGTTCTTTGTTATGTTTTAGCATTTAACAAGCTTGTTGGGATGCTTATTTATTTTTGATGTATTCATGTAACAGCAGAAAGTTACAGTATCAGTAACAGGTTGATTGTCAATGACTCATAAAACCACTCCCTATACGTTTTTATGAAGGATCATAAGGATATGCAGTCTGGTTGTATTCAGAGTGAAGGATTATGGGAATTCAACCCATCCAGATCCATTCACATGCACTTGTGTGCTGAGTGGTCGAAAAGTTGGCTTGAACTGGAATAGGGACGACCGCAGTGGGTTGTGAACATCTTTTCTACAGCAAAGCAGAAGGACCAACAACTGTTACACAAACAGGAGTCGCCTGCATATGTTTGACACTGAGTGGTAGCAAGTTGCTAAAACAGTGAAACGTGGGTTTGCAATGCTTGTGTAGCACCAATGCAAAACCAACTGTGCTTTGTCATACTTTTTGTTCATACCCTGTGATGGACTGGTGACCTGTCCAGAGTGTACACCGCCTCTCTTCTGTAGATAGCTGGCATATAGGCCCTGTGACCCCTTACTGCAGTACAAAGCAGGTTCGGATGATGGATGGATGGATGGATGGATTGATGGATGTTTTACTCAAACTTCCCCTTCACAAAAAGTGTCTTCCATTTTCTTGGTTGCCACAGTGACAAGCCCTTTTGTGATCAGGAGATTGTACATGCACTTATTTACATAACCAATAAAATATATATAATTTAATTCACTAAACTTGTACTATTTTTTCTGATGAAGATTGTGTCAATATAAGACAACTACCTTCATAAAATACGTATTGAGTACACAAAGGTTAATTAGAGAAAAGGCCAGAATAGTCGAGCGTTCCTCTGCAACATATATGGTGAGTAGGTTGTGTTGGGTGTGTGCTTGCCAGTCCAGTTTGATAGTCAGTTGTGAGCTTTTTGTTTGTGCTATTTAGCAACGAATAGCTTTGCATATGATTATTGTCTGACATCTGCTCCTTTCCACAGAAAAAAAAACAAGAAAACACTGACATGATACACAGTATAACAGGTCTGCTCACTGGCACAGCTGGTGTGTGTTTACGTTCCTGAGCAAAGCCCCTCCCTGACCTGTGATCTGTACTAGTCCTATACAGTATGGGTGGTATTCCTGCAAACTGAAGGAGAGCTGACTCTATTGCATTTCCACCCAGTAATGAGAAGCAGAGTGTTCGAATCACCTGAAGAAATAGTGTGTGTGTGGATTCTCTGGAGATACTTCTAGTACTGCCGGTGGCTTTGTAACAATTAGGTCATACTACATACCCACACCCTTATGCAAAATGTCAGCTTTTTGTTATATTTGTTTAAAAACTGCCATGCATTCATGTTTCATCTGGTCCTTAGTTTACACTGAGGGTAGATTTGAATAACAAACTAGGGCTTGAGCCTAAATACACACATGCAAATACACACCTGCTGTATCTATGGACCACAGGGTGAATTACATCTAATGTCTGTATAAGCAAAAGCATTTCCTCAATTATTTCCATTTACGCATTACAGCCACACTATTGTACCATGTCCTTATCAACGCAGTAAATGGACTGAGGTGACATACAGTGTGTATACACCAGTTAAATGTGTTCTGTCAGATGTAGTGTACTGCATGTTTGGCATTAAGGTCTATATGTCAGCTGCCACAGTGACTCAGTTTTGTATAACCTTTTGCTGTTGTTTCACCTTTATGCAGCAGTGAGTGGACCCAGCCAGAGCAGCAGTGTAAGACTCCTTTGTAACAATGCTGTAATGTTGGGTGGAGGCTACTGCTGCTGGTAACATTCCAGTGAGGGCCTGTTTTCAGCAGAATTTTGACTTGATCTAATCAAGACAAAAAACCTTTATCCTCTAAACACACAGCTGGGCTGTGGTTGATTCATGTTTCCTTTGGGCCAGAGAGAGGATTTTCCTGCATTTAAATGTGCTGCAGAGGGTATACAGAGGGCAGTTAGTCTTTTAGTTATGAAGATGAATTTAGTTCAAGCATGTTTTCCTTTCCGTTTGATTTAATTGACCCTAACTCTGGGTCAGCATAAGTGATTTAGTCAGTCTCCCCCCTATTGATCCAGGCCTGTGTTGTGGATACAGTCCATCCAATCAATGCCTTCCATTGTCTGGCAGCTGCCAGAGTTCTGACCTTTTTTCTGGGATTGATCAGGTCTCCATCTGATCTAACTGGCCTTTCACATGATGTGCATCCACATGGGGCAGATTCCTTCTCCTGCAGCAAGGTTGACTCCGTGGTTGGTCAAAAATAATGATCCATGCAGCAGTATGTTGTGAAACAGGTGACACGTCTGGTCTATCTCCTCATTTCCTCTGCAACAGCAACATCCACTGGAAATGAGTGCAGTCATTAAATAAATCTGAAACGTATCTGTAGATCAGTAGTTGAACTAAAGTGCTTCAAAACAATCTTTAATGGACACAGCTAAAGATCTTCCATGGGTGTGTACATGGGCTGTTTAGGAAATTTGATAAAACATAAGTGGATTCCAAGGAAGTCGCTCTCCTTTCTGTAAGTTTGACTTCAGAGTGGCAATTTAACTAGAAACACTTAGGAGTCTAATTTGTCACGCTTGGCTAAGCAACTACAGTGGTGGGAGCAAGTCTTTGAACACCACAAGGCACTCTGTAAAAATATGCAGCACTGCTCTATGATGATGCCTATGAAATATGAACCAATTTCGACCAATCAGCTCACGTGTAACAGTTGTCACTGTGAATGTGGGTCTCTAATCTCTAAGTACTGGGGTGTCAAACACGGGTGCTGTGGATTACTATGATATTATCCTGTGAGGGTCTATGAGATTAACCTGCTGGCATCACCATAAATCATTTGGTGACCCCATTCACATGACCCCAAAGTCAGTAATGTACAATATGTGAGGACCTCTAATATTTCAACACATGTGATAACAATGCATAACATACAGTTGTTGAGCTATTCGGGTCCACAGTGGGTGACAGATTGACATTTTGACCAAACAGCAAATCTTTCCAAAGCCTGATCCATGAAACACCATAGGATCAACTGTCCCCTTAGTACAACATGTGATGCACAGTGTCAACATGCAGTTTATCTGCATGCAGGTATGAACATTTCCACAGACTGTAGAAATCAGTGTTGTGGTGCAGGTAGAATTGGCTGCAAGCCTGATAAAGGCCCAACTGTCTGGAGACTGAGGAGTAATTTAGTAGCATTCCAGAGAGATAAGGAGTGAATTACTGGTATATACAAGGATACTTGTTTATCACCATACCCAGAACCAGGGACAGTTTGTTTGCTTCCATATTAAAACCACCAGGGGCTCAAATCAAGACTCCAGAGCCGTTCAAAGCTGGGAGTTCTCACTGTGCAATTAGAGTTAGGGGGCATGTGGCATGTGGCCAGTTTGTCCGACAAATTAATTTTGCTTGGCAACAGTACAATGAGAGCTTGTTGGACCCATGGCCAGAGTGCAAAAGAGAGAAAGAGGAAGGAGAGTGTAAGAAATCTTATGTATCCATTGTGTACAATGCAAATGTGAGTCAAAATAGGGGGAAAGCATGGAGGGGTATGCAGATTCTTCCATCAGATTCTTCCATCAGTCTGAGCTCACAGCGTTTTGCTCAGTTGCTTCTTCCCGCGCTGGTTTCCAGAGCAGGTGGGGGAGAGAGAGCTGCTTTCAGGACTTTGCCCTTTGGAGTGCAACTGCCATTAAGTGATTCAAATTGTACCACAGCTAATCTGCCAGCATTGTCAGATCGCTCATTTCCATGCCTCAGTGCTGTTTCAACAGATGGCTATTAAATAATCCAACCTGTCTCGTCTGCACTCTATAAAGCTGGTAGGGGCCGTCACACGGGGGTGTCGGCACAGAAGACAGAAAGACCACAAATTGATCCTTATTATGTTTTTTGCTTTTTTTGTGGTTTGGGTTTTAGTGTGTGAATGTGTGTGTGTGTGTGTGTAGCTAAGGCTGCTTGTGTGTGTGTGTGTCTCCTTGCAGCAAGCCTTATTTGGCTCGTGTTTGACCAGTTACCTCCTCTCGAGTCCCAGAGGAGCTCTTGTTTCCGTCTGGCCTTGTAGGGCCATCCTCCCTCTTACACACACACACACACACACCCAGTGAGAGCTCATTGGACCACACACACACACACACACACACACATTCATACATCTATGCAGATAGATGCATATGTGCAGACTTCAACCCAATTGGTTGTGTGTTCACTGTATTTCTGTGTCATTGTATTTGGGATTCTTAGTGACATAATGTTAGAATGCGGCTGATAACACACTGCGACAGGGGCGAGATCCCTTATGATGTCACCTTGTTGTCTTTGATCCACTTTCGTTTCCCTTTGAGATGCGCCTGCATTTTTTGCATCCTCTTAGATGAAAAGCTTGCTGTTTTGCCTGGAGCAGGATTTTGAAAGTGTCATAAATAGGACAAGTGTTAATGTTTAATGTCGTGTTTAACCAGTGTAGCAGAGGGGTAGACGTGTCAGAAATGATCACATCTGCTGAAAGTGGTGAAAAAGAGTGTAACTGCCACGTGTGAACTGCAAACACAGTCTGTATTGGTTAGAATTAAGCTCATTTTATTACGTACATGAAAACAATGCACTTTGTTTGGAAAATTTTTCAGCAATATCAGGGATAATTTTCTCAGCATCGTCCATGTTCACTTCTGACGTATGACTTCATTCACTTGTCAGCATGCGAGCGGTAACTTAGTAACAGAGCGTTCTCATTTCCGAAGCAGACTGATAACAGTATGGTGAACTGAGTCTCATATGTTTTGTCAGACGGCTGAAGTTCACACATTGCTAACTGACAACTTCCTCTTTGTTATCCTCTATCACCTCACCCCCCCTCCCCCTTACCCCTCCACACACACATACACATACAGATTAAGAAGCAGCAGCAGGATGTGATGGGCTTCCTGGCGGCCAATAAGATCGAATTCGAGGAGTGTGACATCGCGGCCAATGAGGTCAACAGGAAGTGGATGAGAGAGAATATTCCTGAGGAGTCCAGGCCTGCCACGGGGAACCCATTACCCCCTCAGATATTCAATGAAAACAAATATTGTGGGGTAAGACTCTCATACACACATGTACACACATGCTGTAACTTCTCTGATAGCTACAGTGACTCCACCGAAATCATCACCTGACTCAGCAGTAAGCCTCAGCAGAGCATTCAGGTTTCTTTTAGCTTCACCAACCTTGTATTGCTGCTTGCTGGGTGATCAGGATGTCCTGCGGACTGGGAAGTTTCTTGAGGTCTGGAGTGTTTGTTCAGCAGTAGTAGCCACACACTTTGCAAGAAGTTACTGCCTTCTTCTTCCCTTTCCTGTTACATGAAGTGTTAAGGTGCATTTCCTATATTGTAGTATTTCCAACTTTAGCCACTGCCCTTCTCATATATACTCTACAAGCATAGCATAAAGCCCTGTGCTAGTACATGGCGGTTTACTCCCTTTATAAACGCATTATCCTGAATGCACTGTGGCATCATGCTGTGCAGCTAATGGATGCCTGAAAGTAAAGTAAAGTTGCACATGCAGGACGGGCTGTATTGAATGACACAGACAAAGAGGACAGCATTTCCCAGGATACTTACAGCTGTAGGGCACGTTAGAAAATCAGTTTGTGTGTGTGTGTAGCAGAGACAGGAGGGAATACAAAGGAATGAGGAGGAGTGAAGGATCCAGAATGTGATTTAGTAAACAGTAAATGGCTGACTGTGTTAGCTTGTTTACTCTGGGTTGCATTCACAAAAGAGGAGGCCCTCCTATCAGACCAATTTCACAGGCCTGTCCTTGGACAAATAACACAGATTGTCATCCCTGGGGCTCTGATCCAGAGTCTGTTTCACATTATCATTCCACAGGATAGAGCAGGGATTTAGGTGAGCTGATCCTCTGATCGATCTCAGCTTTTCTCGCCCTCTCTGTTTCTCTGTCAGAACTATGAGGCCTTCTTCGATGCCAGAGAGGACAATGCTGTGTATGCATTTTTGGGTCTGACTGCTCCCCCAGGCTCAAAGGTAAGCTCATAAACACAATAACACACGTTGATATTTGTTCTAAGCTGCCTTACTGGATCCTAACCCTATGTCCTGTTACAAACAGGCTTTTGTGCCTACATATATAGGCGTCCTTACACTGTGATATCCAAAAAACACATATATTACATAATACATCTGTTCATGATATCCAGGCCTCCTCTCCTTTTCCTGTCTCTCTTACACACACTGGCTCCTCCTCCCTGCAACAAGAGGAACTGCAGGGAGGTTTGCCAGTTACCATAGAAACAGAGGGGTTTTCCTGTGTGGGGTGGCAGGGGATATATAAACCAATATCCTCCATTTTAATATATCACACTGTCCCTCCTCTTCTCTCCCACTCTCTTTGTCTCTCCACAGGAGGCTGAGGCTCTAGCAAAGAAAGCACAGCAGTAGCAGGGTGACACTGTTTCTTCCTGAGAACTCAGACCTACCTTAGACCCTTACCTGGACCCAGACTGACCTGACAAATAACCCAGGAAGCATCACTTCACTCAGCTTTTTAATGGACGGTTTTGATTTTTCAGTTTTTTTTTTGTATTAATCTTTGTTCAGCTGTGCCTTGCCAGCTGTAGTGAAAGGAGGTACTAGAGCAGAGCGTTATGGGTGTTTTAAAATCAGCTCTGCTTCCTCCCTTTATCCTCAGCCTGCTAAGCCAATTGGCCTAATGACTTGTCAATCAACCATTAGCATGAACGTGTAGCTCATTGTTTGAGAACTTTCAGCACAACAAGTCAATGGAAGAGAAGGCCACCATGTTAGCATAGATCATACAAGTTTGTCATCAGCTATCACTGGAAGTCTTAAAATCTGTAAACAATCAAACAGCCAGTTATGTCATCACCAAACTACAGTTTGTGGTAGAACCATTTTAATCCCAGTCTCTAATATGTTTCATTTACTTTATCGTGTCTTAATGCTGTTTTAAAGGCAAACTTTTTTCTACAAGAGGATGTTTGTTTACAAATTAAGAAACATGCCAAAATGTAAGTCTGCAAACACAGAGGGAAGTTTTTTTTTTAATTGGCAGTTTTTAGGGAAATAGGATAGCACTTTCTCTTTGCTATAAAAAAATCCTGTTGTTTTGGTAATCCCTGTCTTATGTAAGTTTGGTACAGCCTATTCTCTGAAATAAAGGAGAAATAAAACAAAACACATGACTCTTAATACAGCAAATCCAATTTCAAATAAAGTCTGCATCCTTTGTTGTTTTTTGTGTACAATAAATACCTTTAAGTTGATGGAATATGGCTGTTTCTTTGATTTATTGTAGTCTGCTCATAAAATATGAATTTTAGGCATTTCCATCTACACTTTCATTACATTAACCGTACCTAAATTAAAGGTAGGGTAGGAGATTTCATTCTGATGCATTTTTTGTTAAATTAGTGTAACTTCTCTTTACAATCTGATAGCAACCGATTAGTTCACCAGTTTCGCTTTAAAACGAAGAATATTAATCATCTGTAGAAGCTATAAAACGCTAAAAACATCAGCCAATCCTACGAGGTGCCCCTGCGCGGAGTATTGGCTGTTTGTCACTCTCTTCCTGCTCTGCGCGCACCAGAGAGGTACGTGCATGATGGCCGAAGTCACAGACTGGTTGGGAGGCGTGGCTTCGGGGTGAGCTCCGACAGAAAGGGGCGTGTGTTTACATTCAAAATCTGGCTGACTCTCACTGAGTTTTCCAAATCTCCTACCCTACCTTTAAGGGGTTTCAGGACTTTTTAGGTAGAACTCCAAGCAGTACAAAGCAGTGCTCGCTGGGCTTTCTTGTGTTCCTACAGTGAGTTATGATGGTACACTGGTTTATCTTTCAGGTCAGCAGTGACCCAGAGCTTACAGCCCAGACCATGCATTTCCCCTGTAAACATTTTTTATTTTGCTTCAGGGTTGAAAACATTAAAGTCTATATTTCTTATACGAAAGATAGAACATTAAACTACACGAATAACATAACCTTCAAATACAAATGTTTAAGAAAAGCCCTTTGGATTTGGAATGTTTTAACTTCTCTGTGTACAGTCACTGTTCTTTCCTTTCTCCCTCGGTTATTTTCAATGTCATATTAATAAAGGAAGTGTGTACTTTATGGCGGAGGAGCTGGTTCTCAGTTGCAGAAGTGAAAGAGGAGGACCTTATAACAACCACCACACTCTGCCATCAGTGCATGGAGAAGGACGGACGATCATAGGAAGCAAAAGAGTCGGGAAAGCAGAGCACATTCACTTTGTGCCATGTTGGCTGAAGGTTTTCTCAGAGTGCTTTGTTACAGGGAGGAGAGAAAGTTTTACTCTGCTTCCAAGCGAAAGAGATGGCAGACAAACACTCATTGTGCTGACATGTTCAACTGTGTTCTGTCTGACTCGAGCTCTACAGACCTGCAGAGGCATTCAGCTGAAACAGGTAAAGACATTTATTACTACTGACTAACCAAAATGTTGAAACTACAGCCTGATGCAGTGTGAAATATAAGTTCTGTAGCCATGCTAGTTTGTGACAAACCATACAGTTTCCTGTAACAGAAAGGGTTCCTCTTTTTTACAAGCACTAAGATTTGCTGGGTTAAAAATAAGTTAGCATTAAGAAGAAAACTAGCCACTTCTGAATAACCAGATTTTAGTTTGGGTATCACACAGTAATACTAACATAGTATTGTATGTACACATGAACACATTTTCAAAGTAAAGGTCAAACTTCTAAATAACAACTTCATTTTGTGTAATCAGGGATAAACCAGGAAGGGCCAAACTCCACTGCAGCCCAGAAACTGAAAGAGATGCCTCAGGGTCTATCAATCCCAAGGTGTTCACCTGACAATGCTGTGCACCATGTCTGCATAGAAGACTGCAGCCTCCTGGAACAGTATCCAGACCTGCAGGTCGCTGACCCGGGCCGCCGCATCTCACACAACATGCTGAGAAGCACCATCAGCCAGCACAGCGACCACACTTACCCTCCTGCCCCTGAAGTCTGCCTTCACCCAGTCCCCCTGCAGGGGCCACAAGGTGAACCCGTTTTATCCATACCAGACCAGGGCTATCTGGTGATGGGAGCCAGTGAGAACGTCAGCCTGGATCTGCCTGGATCAGGCTTAGAACCCATGTCTAACTCTGTGTTGAATGGGCTGCTGGAGAAACAGCTGGAGGAGGTTTACATGCAGCATCTGACTGACAACTTAGCCCGATGCAACTCCCACCTGGGGAACAGTCTCCTGCACGGTTTGGTGCCTCCGCCGCAGGGTTCAGACTCTCCAGAGGCCGGTCCGGAACAAGAATCAGAAGAAAGTGGCAATAAAATAAGTTATCTGAGCACGCAGAACATCGCCCCCTGCTCCTCCAACTTCAGCTCCCCGGTGCTGAGGATTTCAGAACCAGACAATCCTCACCTACATTGAGACATCCTGCAAAAGCATAAATGTTCAGCTCTGCTTTTTTTCGCTTCAGCATTTCACACCCAGCTTCACACATACCCACATGTAGACTGTAAAAGGAAAAACAAGTGCAATCCACTATATCAGTGCTATTTTTACACAATGCCTTGTTTACTTGCCTAATGAAGTGATGCCTCAAACCTGCAGCTTTCACATGCCATCTGCTGTCTGCTTTTAGTACTACACCCCATGAGTTTACCTGTTGTTTATTCAAATGTGTTTTAATATTGTATTGTGTAATGTATTTAAGAAAATAAAGCCAGCTTTAAAAACCATAATGTTGTTAAAACTTTTATTGATGATTTTACGCTTTTTAAACGCCATTACATTATTCAGAGAAAATGGTTTAAGTTATACATAAACATAATTATCTGAGGCTTCTGTCATTTATACTCCCAACATGAAGACAAAAGACCTTCTCTGACCCCTCCCCAGATCAGGAGATGAAGGGCTATATTTATGCTTAAGAGAAAACCGAGCATGTTGATGCTGATCAGCTGATGTTTCAGCTCCGCCAGTGCTGATCAGTCTTATTGTTCAAACTACAGAGTCAGTTTCACTTTAAATGTTTCACTGTTTAAAGTTGGAAAACATATTTTCATTCACTGTAAAAACAGCACGCTGTAACTAGCTCATCTAACAGTCAATGACTAATGACCAGCAAAAACACTGCATTCAGGTACAGCAGAACGATCATGTTCTTTCATAAATCATGTTCTGTACTATTTCATCCACAAACATTGTGAGTAATGCTCTGATAAATACAGACCTAAGGGTGTAGCAGGTCACTAACAGACAACACATAGCACATTCACCACTTCATCCGGTCTGACAATCTGTAACACAAGCTGAAGGAGCTGGGGCTTCGACTGAATAAACAGCCAAAGAAATGATCTCATGCCAAGCCTGTGATCATCTCTTGCTTTTGATCGTATCCAGGATCTGGTATATATATATATAATATGAGTAATCTGATCATCCACATCCCTGTTTACATGATTACAGTGTCCAAGTTTCTGGTCATCTGTACAGATGTGCACCTTCTCGCATTTAATACATTAGAGCTGGCAGACTAATCAGGATTTGTTTTGTTTGGATAATTAAGATTTCTTAACATTAAAAAAAAAAGCAAAAAGCAAAAATACATGACGTTTGTATCAAAAGCTATTTGTGTGTTTACATTTGTTTTCAGATGGATGTTATGGCTTCTGGGTTGGAGCAACGCACAGTCACCACAGTACATGTAGGAGATGTGGAAAGTGTGACTCTGGAAAAAACACCTGCAAAGCTGTTGTGTCACTTCAGAAATAGACAGGATCAAACATTCACTTCTAACATTACTGACCAGACCTCGAACAAGACTGTACAAAGGCAGGAAACATTTTTCCCAACTGAAACTTCAGTTTCCACACTGTTGACCTGTCACTGACGCCTGTAATAGGCCAGTGGATACATGCAGAGTATTGGGAAATGTACGCTTTCCCTGTAGCTACACCTGAATGAGAATATACAAAGAATTTAATGAAACACATTTGCAGACACATCATTAAGTGAGCGGAAAAGTTCTACGTTCAAAGTGGTCACATTTAAGAACTCATTGCTATCATCTGATATCATCTGAGTGCAGGGTCACGGGGGGCTGGAGCATATACTAGCTACATTTAAGAACTCATTGCTCATAAATAGTAAACAATAGAAAGACCACCTTCTGATTCATCTTACAGAGTAACTGTAAAGGTATATGCCTCATTACAAATAATGTCTATGATATGATGTAATATACTGTGAAATGGACAGGTAACATGTCCATGGTGAGCATGCTACGCCCTTCGTTTCATATAAGCTGGACCCTCTCATGGATGGATGTAACATACTGTGAGTATAACCTACAAGGGAAAAAGTTTTAGATTTTTTTTCTCTCGTTAGTTTCAATGACCTGTGCAACTCAGCAAAGCCTATTATTTCTGGTCTTTGCACAGTGAAGACAGAAACCTCCCTGCTCTGCATTAAATAAAAGGAAATGATAAACCCAAATTTAATAATAAACACTGGATGGGAAAGACACTGTCTAAGCTGCTAATTAAAGTATTTCTGTTGTCACAAGATAAGATGTTTTTAACTCCATGTGTTATACAACATCCTAATATTCATAACATTCCACATCCCCAATACATTGTTTGTTTGAAATGAAGATTACAAATCAAATAAGCCAACAAAACACAAAATCTACTAAATTAAACACTGCGTCTAGAGAGGGAGTAAATGTTGAGAATTAGTTCATGCTCCTGAAGCCTTTTAATCACTCATCTAATTACACAATAGATATTAATATTTCATCCTTCAAAACAAACTTGATGAATATCATTACATACTGCTTTGTATATGCATATGGCTGAAGCCACAGGTTAAAGTTAGGGCCACAGAAATCCCTGTAATATCCACTGATGGAAGCTCAGCTGTGTGAGTGCATGCATGTGTTTGTGTGTCCCTTGCACTACTGGTTGCATATCATTGCAAGCTCAGGGATTCCTGTGCACATTAGTGGCTGCATGAGTTCTGCCTGCCCCCCCTCCCCTGTCTCCATAACCCCTGTCCTATTCTCTGTCTCTCTCTGTTGTCCCAGCATGGCTGCAGGATGGCCGCTCTGTGGACTCTTCGTCTGCTGCTCTCTGCCTGTGTGTTGGGGTGTTTGGCCCTGACGACTCCCGAGGAGCGCCCTCAGCCCCACAATCTGCCGCCCTCGCCGGGCTTCAACAGCAGTGACGGCAGTCTGTTTGTGGATCTGCCCATGGCTCTGAGGGTGTTCAGCGTGGACTACCACCATGTGCAGGCTCCCTTTGAGATCGTGCTGTGGATCATGCTGGCCTCGCTGGCTAAGCTTGGTAAGCCTCAGCAGTGCTTCTATACACATTTGAGGAATCAGGTTGTACTTGATGTTAGTGTGGATAATGAATAAAACTCAGAATAAAGACATGTGATACTTTTTTTGCTATTGGGAAACTAATAAGTTGTCACAACAGTAAATTCTCAACCCCTCAGGATTCCACTGGTCAGGTCGAGTCCCAGCAGTCGTCCCAGAGAGTTGTGTCCTCATCATGGTGGGCCTTCTGGTAGGAGGGGTGATCTATGGAGTCCGCCACTCTGCTCCCCCGACTCTTAGTGCAGATGCTTTCTTCCTCTTCCTGCTGCCACCCATAGTCTTAGACGCTGGGTATTTCCTGCCCGGCAGGCTGTTCTTTGAAAACCTTGGTACCATTCTCTGGTGAGTTTGTGGCAGAATAATATGTATTAGTTCTCGTCAATACCTTCAGCAATGTCTTAGAAAATGAAGCACTGATGTTGTGTACACCTCCAGGTATGCAGTGCTGGGAACCTTATGGAACGTGTTGGGCATCGGCCTGTCTCTGTACGGTGTGTGCCTGCTGGCTGAGAGTACTCTCGGAGACATCTCTCTGCTCCACTGCCTGCTGTTTGGCTCTCTGATCGCTGCCGTCGATCCTGTGGCTGTGCTCTCTGTCTTCCAGGAGATGCAGGTCAATGAACAGCTGCATATATTAGTGTTTGGAGAGTCACTGCTCAACGACGCTGTGACCGTGGTGAGGGCACAAGCAATGTGTGTGCGTCCAGGCAGGTGATCCTATGATTGTGTTTGATTCAAATATGTTTCTCCTCTTCTCAGGTGCTCTACAAGCTGTTCGAGTCCTTCCTCCGCCTGCCATCTGTGTCAGGGTTGGATGTGCTGCTGGGCGGCTGCAGGGTGGTGGTGGTGGGTCTGGGAGGCCTGTTTGTTGGCCTCTTCTTTGGTCTGGTGGCAGCCCTGACCTCACGGTTCACCTCCAGAGCCCAAGTTATCGCCCCACTCTTTGTCTTCCTCTATTCCTACTTATCTTACCTGACCTCGGAGATGCTTCACCTCTCTGGCATCATGGCGTGAGTGCAGCTCAACCTCCACCTAAACCAAAACCAAAAGAGCACCTTTTGTAAATGTCTTTTGTTGTGTCTTCCTGCAGGATTGTGACCTGTGCTGTGACAATGAAACAGTACGTGGAGGCTAATGTGTCAGAGCGCAGCAAAACCAGCATCCAGTACTTCCTGAAGATGTGGAGCAGCGTGAGCGAAACCTTAATCTTCATCTTCCTTGGTGTGTCCACAATACAGGATGTCCACATGTGGAGCTGGTCCTTTGTCTGCTCCACACTGCTGCTCTGCCTCATCTGGAGGGCCACAGGTAGCTTTAAATATCTGGGAAAATGTCTTTTTACCTTCATAAAATCACAAACGCACACATTCTCACTGCTGGTTAGGCGTTCTCCTGTTGACTGCTGTGGTGAACAAACTCCGGAGGAACGTGGTGACCTTCAGGGACCAGTTTATCATTGCCTACGGTGGCCTGAGAGGAGCCATCTGTTTCTCCTTGGTCTTCCTCATTGATGACTTTCCAAAAAAGAGACTCTTCATCACAACTACAATCGTGGTCATTCTCTTCACAGTCTTTGTGCAGGTAGGAAAATAATATCACAAAAACGGTTTCGTCGTTCTGTGGGGTGTTTTGTCAGTTTTGTTTTTTTGAGCTTGGTTCTAGGGGATGACTATAAAGCCTCTGGTGGAGCTACTGGATGTGAAGAGGAAGAAGAGAGCTCTGCCGACTGTTAGCGAGGAGATCCACAGCAGGGTGAGAAATTACAGCAATCACACAGCAAAGCACTGCTCTGTAATTTGATAAGCTTTTATTACCGTGTGCCACATTACAGGTAAAATGAGTACTTGTGGTGGAGATGTAGACACTAAAATTATCTTATGATTTACTGCTGATGTAAATGTACTGTCACTGACACTTAATAAATCAATGTGAAAAGTGATTAATACATTCTTGGCCTAAAGTAGAAGGAGAGGAGTTATACAGCTTTTCTTACATGTTCAGCTGAAAATGGACATCATCTGCATCTATGACCTTGATCTCAAGGGCTTATCACTAAGAAGGTCCATGAGGACATGGGACAGCAGTAGAGAAGGGTTCTCTGTCTTACAGCATAGAGAAGAAGTGAGCGGCTGAATTCAAATGTGCTGTGTACTGTGATAGTGAGGCGCATGATGATGATGATGATTGTGCGATGCTAATGGAGTGCTGTATGGCATGTTGAAACTGAGAAGACACATGTCCCTTACAAGGACAATTCTCAGCCCTGATAGCTGCCACCCAGTAATACATATGTGATCATGTCTAGCATCCTCCATATTGAGCTGATTTGACACCCTATTGTTGCTGGTCTGGACCCCTTTCTAGGAGTCCAAAGCACACTTAGTCCAGCTGGTCAAAGGAGAGTTCTATTTTGCAAAATAACTGCCCTAGGCTTTCTAAAATTCTCCAAAATTTGGCCACATCCTTATCAATCACCACTTCTATTGGAAGGCTTGGTTTATAATGAAGCATAAGTTATGTAAACTGTAGATTTATTAAGGTTTAAGCTTTAGTTATTCATTTGAAACTATGGTGCTAAAAAGATGATTGGATTTTGTTTTTGAAAATAATACATGAAATATTACATAGATTGACTGAAAGTTAATAGAAAATGAAACATGTTGATATAATGTTTACATTCAGCTCATAGATCACGTGCTGGCAGGCATAGAGGATGTGGTTGGCTACTGGGGGCAACACTACTGGAAAGACAAGTTAGTCTTTCAATGTTTTTCTTTTCCTTGTATTACCATTAGATGGCAGCAAATGCTGCATTTTCCTTTGGTCGGACTCATAATTTTGTTGCTGTTTTTCCATGTGTCTGCTCCTGTGTGTGTGTGTGTGTGTGTGTGTGTATGTCGGTCTGTGTGAGAGGTTTGAACAGTTCAACAAGAAGTACCTTCGGCGCTTCCTAATCCGTGAAGATCACCAGGCTCCCTCCAGCATCCTCAGAGTTTACCAGGAGCTGGAGAGGAGGGAGCAGAGGGGAGATGAGGAGGCACCACAACTGTAAGAAAATTCACTTTTACTTTACACTAGTGCTTTCTCAATGTGATCTTCCTTAGCAGTGGAGGTTCCTATTGAATATGGCATTTATCCTACGAATAATAGAGGATACAGGCCTTCTACACAGAGAATGCCTTTGAAATATATTCAGTGTTGCAGTCTGTTCAACATAATGCAAATACCTAAACCTTACTTTCAGTGGGGATCCTCGCTCCCCCAGTCGACCCCTCCTGCCAGAGGAGATGGACAGCATCAGGCGCATCCTCTCCAGAAATCTTCAAAACTTTAACAACAAGGTAAATTAAAAACTTTGCAGTTTGACACCAACGATTGTGAATCATGATTCACTTGGATGTACTTGGATTTGTGTCTGTGTGCTCCTCTACTCCAGCAAACACCAGCCTACAGCAGACACACTCTGCACCAAGACACCAGCATAGACAGAACAAGGAAGCCTCTTCACAGACACCAGAGTCTCGGAGAGAGACACACGTATAACACCATCACACACTGGACCCAGGTGAAGGAAGACACAAAAAACAAATGTGCAGCGATGTAAATAAAAAATGTGAGTGGCCTCATTTGTGCCCACACAGTTTTACTCTGTATTTTCACTGAGACAGGGGGAGGATGGAGATTTCAGTGGGACAAGGAGAATGAGAGCAGGACTCAGCAGATCTCATACAGGTAAAGACACAAAAACCTAAAGATAAAAAAGATGCAAAACAATCTGTATCTGATTATCTGCAGTTATCCTACAGGGTTAGAGATTTCCGACCTTTGACCTGAACAGCTATAGTACCACAATACTGACCCTATGCCTCTCCTGTCTTGGCAGTGTGCTCCATGAGCCCAAGACCCTTCGTCCAGGACTCTTTAGTCACAGCAGCAGATCCAAAATCTGTGAGAGAAGCACCTGTGGAGAGGGCCCCCCAAAAGCAACTCAGCTTTGTGTTGGAGAATGAGAATCAGCAATGAACACAGACTATGAGAGAGAGCGATAGAGGAGAAAAATGCAATGAATTTAGTGTGTTCAGTCATTTAGAATGGCTCCGTGAAGTGATAAGTACCTCATATTCTTTTAGATGTGTGGGGTGCAAGACTGCATTGATAAAAGGCTTCTGCAATTTCATGGACATCTCCAAATTAAACATCATTTTGAGTGTTTGCCAGTGATAATAAAGCTTTCCTCTGCTCCATGCTTCACCTCTTCAACAACCCTGGTGGAGGCCTGGGGGTCATTTACATCTCTGGTCTAATTCATTTTCAAAGTGGTGCTTCAAGAGTAACGCCTCACCTAGAAATACCTTGCAGTCATAAACGCTGTCCACATTATTAGCACACACACACACACACCACCCCTGCTTCCCCTTGTTTCCTTTATAAATGCAGCACAGCCGCTGGTAATTTGACGAGGACAAGCTTACAGCTTCCTAAAATAACTCCAGTTCAACCCGCCTGTCTGACCTGCTCAGTTACTGTAGCTTCTTCTCCTCACAGCTCCCAGCATGCCAGGGAGGGGCTGGGGCGGCCTGGCTGCTTTTGTTGGGCAGAGGGCTCCACAGTGGACACCAGTGAGAAGTCAGTGACCTGAAGACAGGCAGCTGAGGAGACAGATATATTAAAGGAAGTTTAAGGCTGGAGCTATGAAAGTGGGAGCTGCAGCCTTGGCTGCAGGGATTTTTGGGGTAGCAGGGACCCTGTGTTTCCTCTTAGCCTTTGGTACAGACTACTGGTTGGTAGCCAGTGACAACTGTGGACCATATACATGGCCGACGCAAACAACACTGACAGGGGACACAGATGCCAATGGGACTAAGGTAGGGCAGATACATGTTCTCACACATACAGTGCTTATAATTTTGTTTGCTGGTGATAGGTGACCTCCATCGAAACACGTACATATACCGTACATACACAAACATCGTCATAGTGGAATTTTATTTTTAGCAAAGAAAGTTCACACGACATACACGCAAAAAAGTGTGGAACCTGATCAGAAGGAGTGTACACAGTGGTGTGCAAGCTATGCCACTATAGGATATTTAAAGATGTACTGAGCAAATTTAGTAATGCACTTCTATAAAACTGGGCGAGGCAGACTTGAGCCAACTCATGAGAGGGCGAGACATACGGTCCTCTTTCTCTAGTCTGGCTATAGTGAATCTTTCAATTACAAACATATACTGTAGGTTTTTACTTTACACCCTGTCTATAATCTCATTTGAAAAAGAATAGGATCTGCAGAGCACACCTCTGTACTGTAAGTCTAACCCCAGCCTGATGCTGACAGCAAACTAAACACATGCCTAACAACACTCTGGTGTCATGTCCCGGTGGTCTCCTGTCATGGTAAATGATTGTATCCTTTGCAAAGTCTGTTGATGCAGATTTATTTTTAAATAATGTATCATCCACCCCATCTAGTGTTTTTCAAAACTAAAGCATCTAACCAACATTAACCTAATATATGACTGTATGTTTATGAGTTGTCATAGTTTAGGATATAGTGAAGAACATGTCTTTACTGTTCATGTATCTGCACAGACTAGCATTAGTTTGTTCATATTAGCATTAGCTGCATCTTCACCAAACTATGTAAGACATAAATATCTGTACAAAAACATCATAGCAATTCATCCCTTTAGTGGAGATATAACATCATAAGGTCATCAGCCACTTGAAAAATGATTCCTGGACCCATTATGTAATCATTCTTACAAGCTGCCCATTGACCAATAAACTGATCTTCATACGTGAGTATCAGTTGAGTGCTCCTATAATTTTCCAGTTTATTCTCCCATGCAGCATTCGTGAGAAAGTTCACAATGTGCAAAGTCAGGGATGTATTTATAAAAGCTAATCCCCCGGTGAACTCCTCCGTAACATCACAGTCTTTCATTTTCAATAGAAGAGGATGATTAAAGTTGTTGTGTTATTCAAGACCATCAATCATATTTCTGACAACCGAGTGGAGAGTATCGCTCATGCGTGTTTCATAAGTTCCCCTAGAAAACCTCACAGACCAGCAGGCCATAATCAGAACCACGTTTGAAGCCGTGGCACCACTGACGTACAGAATCACACAGAGCCGCTCACACAGACACAGTGTTGACAAAGCTGACAGGAAATAAGACTCGTCCATCTTTAGATATTTGAGTGTGTACATCTGTGATGTCAATCAGTCTCAATCTGTATTTTTCTTCTTTAGATCCAGTTAGTGGAAGCAGTCACTGACTCGCCTTCGTCCCTCATTTTGCACCACGAGGGCTTTTTCTGGCGCTGCGTGTTTCAGGTGGAGCCCTCAGCACACGCAGTCCTGGCCACTCTGTTCAGTATGTAGGCTTCTTCTACCGAGACACCACATTGTTGTTGTTGGGGGTTGTCCAGCGTGGTTGCATGTCCTGAGCTCAGCAGTGTGGACTGCTTGACGTATAGGAAAGAAAAATACCCCATGATATAATGGACTGTAGTAATAATGGGAAGCTTCAGTGTACAAAATTGCATTTTAATAGTTTTCATCTTTTTTTAGCAAACCAGCCAGAGTCAAAGGTGTGTATCCATGGTTACCTCTTTCCACTTCCTGTTGCACTTGGACAAGTTCCTCATCCTAATTACGATGCCACAGCAGGTAAGTCACAATTCACATGCAGTATATACACACACACACACACAAACACATGCAACAATGGTCAATTATTCTGCAAAGATTCATATGGACAGGGCCAAAGCGGTCCTCAGTAATGATGAAGGTTTGGGTTTAGTTGAAAAGTTACAAGTTATATGAAAGAATATTATATTTTATCTTCATTGGGGTTGTAGAAAACATTTTTGCCAGTCCCAAAATGCAACTCAACCCATGTTTAAATGTTCAAATCTGTTCCAATATTGCTCATATTGCTTACCTATGTGCCTTATTGTATTACATATTGAGCCTTAGAAATGCTGGCTGTGGCTTCATATTTACTTCAGACAAGTGTATTCAGCTCTGCTTGTGTTTCTTGCAGTGTTTCGGGGCTTCTGGACTTTACTTATAATCCTCGGGCTGGTCTCAGCTCTGACTGGAGGCTTTCTCTTGGTCTGTGGTGTCCCTTTCATCAGTCACAAGCTGTACAAGCTTGGCGGAGCCTTCCTGATTGGTGCCGGTAAAAATACAGACCCATGCATGAACATGTGTGGATGTGGAGGTGTCTGCAGTGTAGAATATACTGCCAGGGGAAAAAATGAATGTACAGACACACAGACACACACAGACACACACGTGTTGCAGCTGTCAGCTGTTCATACCTGTCACATGATAAACAGATACTTAACACACAGAGCTGCAGATGTCACTGTATAACAACAGCAGGCGTAAACATTGCTACCGTGGTAACAGCTCGAGATGAGGAGGAGCTGCATTCTCCTGCAGTTACTCAGTGATCGCCTCTGTCTCACTGTCCTAATACTCTCTCTGTCCCTCCACAGCCTGTTTGTTCCTGTTCATGCTTCTGCTCTATGTGCTGTGGATGGAGGTGGTGGATGTGAAGCGCTACATCCTGCAGGAGAGAGGAGACTCATGTCAGAATGCACAGGTCTCCGTGCTGTACGGCTTGTCGTTCATGGTGGCGGCAGCTGGCGTGCCTCTGGAGCTCGTCTCTGGGCTGGTCTTCATGCTGGTGGGCCGTGCACTGCTTGCCAGTAAGTGAGCTGGCCATGTGTCCTGCAGGAGAGGAGAGGACTGACCTTTTTATGTCCTGCAGTCAGACTCAGCACACACACACACACACACACACACTTGTGGGATGAAAAATCTGGTTGAAAAAAAATATGACCAATACTACAGCATCACTTGCTTTACTTATCTTCTGTAAAAATCACAATTTACTCAAATATACTGCTATTTCATCACTTTTTTTTTACTTAATGCTGAGTGAGAAATGCATGGGTGAATCAGCTGTGTCCCCTGTCCTGATTTTGGCAGAGGATCAAAGTGTGCTAGCTGTGCAGAGCGAGGTGGGAGCTTGGAATGGATGGTTGGACTGACACAGAAATGGTGGGCTCGTATTGAGGGTGGGGGGTGGAGCAGGAGACGGACGGATACGACGGCATAGAGAGAGAGAATTGATGTGTGTAGGGGGGCACAAGGGGGCTTTGAGAAATGAACAGCTGTTTGTGGGTTTGGTTGGTTTAGAGCAGGCCAGCCACCTGCCTCCTTCACCCCAATCACATTTCACCCCCTTCATGCTGTCCTTCCAGGCTTTTCTGTTGTCACTGTTTACAGAAATTGTATTATAAGGACTAATATATAAGCTCATCCTCCATTTCTCTGAATGTTCAGCGTGTGGAAACCAAACTCTGAATCACACATATCCTCTTTCATCTGTTCTCTCACACACGCTGTGATCAGACGCACCGATGTTGATGTTGGAAATATGCTCTGCTGTTATACACTGCTGATAAAAGGTCTGATTTATATAAGGTTGGCTGTAATATAACAGCACAGCTGAGCTGCGATGCCTTCTAGCTTTGGTACTTTGTGGTATTTTACATAAATGTTTCTGTGTTCTTTCATGTTTATCTAATACACAGTGAAATTTGTGTCATTGTCCACAGTACTGATCACGGTCTATCTTATCACCATGAAGTTTTAATGGTAATCAATGCTTGAACTTTTAATAAAACAGCTGAAATGTTGTTGTTGTTAATCTGGGATATCTGGGTATGCATGGTGGCACAGAGAGGTCAATAGACTGCAAATAAACAAAACACCAACAAACTAAGAAAACACCTTCATCCACCTGAAATTCAGACACAACATTTGCAACATGCTGCAAGTACGCTGATAACAGAAAGGTTTTTAGGGTATCCTGACTGACCTGCTCGACCAAAAATATGCACAAGACTAAGCAATCATGTGATCAAAACATTACGTTGAACCAAAAAATTCAAACATTTCAAAATTCAGTCACTTCAAAATCATGAGTTCAGTGGTTCTGTGGAAATGTTTCCATTTCCATTGTCATTTAATTGTGTTGTGTTTGCAGTGCATGTGAAAGTACTGTCACATTTATGACAGTGTTTTTTTACTTTGCATTGAGTTCCCTCTTCCATAACGGAATTAACTTTGTGACATACTTTTATAACGGCACTTCTAAGCAACAGAGTTCAGTTTGACTCAGAGAGCACTTCAGCCACAAGGAAACACGTGACTCCTGATCCGAGGAAGCACGATGACAGAATGACAGATAAAAAACAAAGTCAAAGAAGAAGAAGTCAAAGCCTGTGGCATGCAGCCACTGATTTGCCAGCAAATATGAGGCTAGCTCTGTGGTTGTCATCCACTGTGTGGGAGACAGTGTGTGTCCAAGTGCAAAGTCTGGAGGAAGTGTCTGCACTTAATATTAAACTCTGGGCATCTCATGAGAGGAGCATCAATCTGCTACTATTAGAACAGTATTATCATTCTATTTTATTTAGAGCTTCAAATATTAGCCTGTCAATAGAAATTGTCAATATTCAAAATGTGTGGCTGTGACTGACAGAAATCTGGCAAGCAGTTTCTTTCTTGGATCTTCCTTCGGATC
Organism: Parambassis ranga; assembly: GCF_900634625.1. NCBI lineage: Eukaryota > Metazoa > Chordata > Actinopteri > Ambassidae > Parambassis > Parambassis ranga. The sequence goes on from NC_041031.1 coordinate 6,730,701, forward strand.
AAACGCAGACAGCTCTGATCGTCACCATCCACCACCAGTGCAGGCTAAAAGCCAGAAATGATGGATCAGCCAAGACATGTGGCGGCAACAGCATGAAGTGTTGATGGGAGACTAAAACTCTCCTCTGCAACATGATTTTACACCTTATCTGCTGTGGAGGTAGATGTGCTGGGAACTTTTGATTTATTTATTTTAAATCCTGGTTAAAAGGTGTTTTTAGAAGCTAAAATTGCTGATGTCATCATCAGGAAGGCATCTGAAAAAATAACAAGTAACCTACAGATAAACAACTATATAAATGAGAAGAGAAACATGGAGTTCCACAATAACTGGTGTGACCTTTGAACTCAACAACATGGAGTCAGTCTGAGTTTGCATGAAGACAGAAGAAGTTAGACAAGATGCTTCCAGCATTTTGTCAGCCAAGTACATTGTATAACTGTACAAGTGTTCGTTTCACTTGTTTTTAAATGAACTTTTATCGCCTTATCGCATTATGCAACTTTTCCACACACACCAAAATATCTCACACTTGTGTAACAGCACTAGTAATAGTGTGTAATGCCCAGCCTATGAATTGATAGTGTCCCTTGACTCATGCAAATGGTTACAGTTCCACATACAGCCAGCAGAGGGCTCTCCAGTTCTCCTCTTTGAAATGCTTACCTCTCATTAATGGACAGAAATATGAGGGAGCAGTGTGTGGAAAGGAGAGGACGGAGAAGGGAAGGAAAGGAAGCAATTACTGAGCGGAGTATTGAGCTAGAACCCTGGCTTGTTCAGTGACTGTGGCTCTTCCTAATCATGGTTAATTAACTCTTATGTCTCCTCCCCTGTCATCCACAACAATGGAAACACACTATCACTTCATTTAAGGAAGGAACGATCTGCAGTTGAAGTGGCAGCAATTATGGTGTTATTATACAGTCATAGTTAATATTATGCATTTGCACATCACATGAATAAAGACATGACATTTTAATAAAGCAATAAATGCTTTGAAAATTAACCGAGACAAACCCAAAGAGCACATGTTTTGTCTATTAGTGCTAATGAGTATGTATTATACGTATGTAATTTGCCAGTATTTGCTGAAGGTCCCACGAATGTGATCTGTCAGACAGCAAACAGCAGGATGTGGTCCCACACTGTAGGGAAAATTAACCCTAGACCCCTCAGCCCTCCACCCTCCAGAGCACCTGGACTGAATACTGGTGGGCTCTAATCCAGTCAAAGCGAAGGGGACACACTCAGTGAGCGCTTTTTGCTTCTTTTCTCTGACCCCCTAACTACACGAGCAAGCAGATTACCTGCTCTGTGTGTGCATGTGTGTAAGGCAATAGGCCCTGATCTTGGCTCTTTGTGTGCATGTGTGTGTGCATGTGTGTGTGTGTGTACGCTCACACACAGGGCCAGACGGACACCGTTTCTTCCAGATAAAGGCTTTTTCTCCTGTCAGAAATGACTGCCCTGATAAGAGCTGATATGAGAGAAAAGCAAGCCTTATGGCATCACTCTAGCTTTTTTTGTTTCTTTTGTAAACCTCAAATCCCCAGGAACAGACCAACCCACCAACCCACCAACCCACCCCCACACCAAACACACACACACACACACTGCTAATCTGTGTTGGGGGTTAGAGTTGAGGTAAAGAGGGAGCAGGTGGAGAGATAAAGAAGAGTTGCTCTGTGTGTTTCTTTTTCTGGTTTGAATAAAATAAAAAAGTGTAGTATATTAAAGACAACACACACACACACACACACACACACACACACACACACACACTGTTCACACAGACAGATTATGTCTCAGACAGTCAGAGCTCCTGCCTTCAATTAACCTCACAAAGACGGGATCACTTACACACACATGACGGCGAAAGCTGGAGGGAGACACTGATGACTATATGTGTGTGTGTATGTCTGTGTGTGTGTTTGTGTGTGTGAAATGCTGCTGCAATGTATACGCCAAGCTGTACTGCACAGACCTGATACAATAGTTAAGTTATTGGTGAAGGACATAATGTCATGTGCTATGAAAGGTTCCACCTTTGCAGCACATGATTCTCAAATGTTACTGTACACAGCTGATGGAGATATAAGAATTGAATGTAGATTCACTGTCAAGTGAACTTAAGTGAAAATAAATACTTGAAGGAAAGCACCTCATCTTTACTTTTAGTAGCAACATTTCACAGGCAGGTATTGACTGGCAGGGATGGAGCGCTGCTATTAGAATGATATATTGTTTGGTTACAGTGTAGATCATGGCTTCTTTAAACAACACAGTCAGGGAACTGATGTGGATGATTGCTGGTGTGATTTTGCAGCTATGTAGTGATTCATTTCATCATTGCAAGTAAAAGCCTCAATATTCTGCAATAAAGTGCTTTTTCAGATCAGATGGCCGCATCACAATCAACCTCTGTTATGGCAACAGGTTCTTTGTCAGAGGCCATCATTTTATAATTCCATATGCTAATTATAACAACATTTTAGTCAAATGTCCTAATAGGATTAAATGATAAATAATGTATATCCAGGAGGTCATAGGTCAGTTAGCAAAAAAAACACATCTAATAAATCCTACAAACTCAAACCTGACAGCATGGTGGATGCTTACAACCACAAGGAGGTAATTCGAGATGTCATGTTCATCAGATTCCTGAGAAGCTGTTCTGGAGCTCAGTGTTGGAAGCTCTATACGTCATCATTTTGGCAGTGCCTGGTCCACCTAATACAAACATTGGCAATGGGAGAGCCACAGAGTGATGGAATCCACCTCAAACACCCACTACCTGAATCATACACACATTTAATGCAGTTTATACATATAACTTAAATAAATCATTTACATATTATAGTGGAAAGGGACACTTCTGTTGTACCAGGCTGTACACTTGTTTATTTCTGAGCCTTTTAATGTGGTGATGTGTGGGGGCTGATTCTTTTTTCAGAGCCAGCCACTGCTGTTTTTGACATGATGCTGCAGAGAAAAAAGAACTCTACCTGTTTCACTTTCATTAACACAATGCAAAACACTGAGGCTCTAACACAGTGTGGATCACTTATACACATACACTTTAGGTCTGTGTGATGGCGTATGTGTTGCCATTCTAGTGACTTACAGGGGCTTAAAAGCTTCATTCTAATGACAGAAAACCATTAAGGAAATTTGTGGCTGTTTTCCACCCTCATTACCTATAATATCATATATTTACCTGAAACACCAATCATCCAGGCAACAGAGCACAGCGGGGAACCCCCTTGACAGTTCAGTGTCATAGAAAGACAGTGGCAGTGGTAACACACCACATAACGACACATAAAGCACGTTATTGTGTTGCCTCATTCGTTCACCTGCTGCTCATCTGCAGGGGGGATGTAAAAGTGTTATAGTCCAGTCGCCGTCTGGAGCTACACACTGTTAACACACACTGTGTACTCTATGAGCTGTCTGGCAATCAAACCCAGCACAGATACAGTCTAATCCATGTAAATGGTTAATAAATAAATACCACCATGTGGAATGGAGACGTGCATGAGAGCTCTGTGTGGACAGACAGAACAGAGGAGACTCTGCGTTTGTCTCATCCACCCATTTTCTTCTTCTATACTGTATGTCTTTATTTCCCCCTGCCTTTAACACACACACAAACACACACACACACACACACACACACACAAAACCCTTTTTCTGTTGAAGGAGAGGAGAGAGGAGGAGGGGGGGGGGGGGGGGGTTACGATTAGTTTCAGGGTTCTAGCCCATTTGATTGGCAGCTGGCAGCATATGGAGCTGTGAGGAAGGTTTGCCCACGCTCACTTCTGAGGAAACAAATATTTGCCTGAAGGAAAAAGAGAGAGAGAGAGAAAGAAAGAGAGGGAGAGAAAAAATATTAATTAGTTTTCAGACGCACTGAGAGATAAAAGTCGGCAAGACGTACCCATCAAAAGGCTGCAGAGTTAGCTGCAAAATGGAAATTTTCCCCAAGTTGACAGATCCAGCAGGCTGGTAGACTGCAGAGCTGTGGTATAAGAACACATATAGAGCTGGGAGAGCACTGAGGTGCACAAACACAAGAGCCCCACATGGAGTCTAACATCTGTGCAGACGTTAACATAGTCTGAGCAGGATTCAACAGAGCATCTTTCACACTTCTCTAGGCTCTCAATTATATCTTGATTACCATCTCCTCATTGACATGTACAGACACATATGGGCCACATATAGGCACTCAAGGTAAACACATACCAGTCCGGAAACACCTCGAACCATCCACAGAGGCCGTTTTTTTATGAGAACAAATAAATTTATAATAAAAATTAAAGTTTGAAGTTGCCCCAAACAACAGCATGTAGTTTACGATGTTTGCTGCACGGCATGTGAGAAATGGTTCAGACTCATATCAAGATTTTTTGGAGCTTCAAAAAGCTGCTCACATCAGTGAACAACTGTGATGACAACATTCAAAGCATCATAGCAGAGTTTGTCTTTAACCCCTCAAATAACCACAGAGATCAGACACCAGCTGCACACACAGTGTACTTGCTCCACCTATGAGTGCATCAGTATGTTCATTTAGCACTGTAATAAGTTGCTATAAAGCCATTTAATAGCAACCTTTTAGTAATTTTCAGTGATGTCACAGCTAGTTGCTTAGTTCTGCTTCTGGTTTTGATGCTAAGCTACAGGCTAGCTGGCCTCCTGAACTTAAACACAAGTCTTGCGAGTTGCATTCAACTTTTCAACTCATTTTAAAAATGTAAGCAAATGAACACGTTTCCCTGTTAGTTCAATATTATATCTACAAACAAGGTTTGTTTTCCATTGTTCACATGACAAAGATCGAATTCTCTGGGGCAATAATTAGAATTAGCATCAGAACGCTGCTACGCTAAATAAACAAAATTAAAACAAACACACCTATTTTCTTCTCAAGTCATTAATTATTAGTAAAAATAACTTACTTCATCTACAGTCTCACAAACCAATTCACTAATCAGGACCCCCCAAAAAAATAATAATTAAAAAAAAACATACACATGAAAGAGACTAGCTTCACTTTGATTCACAGTGTTCAGACACTGACCATGGGATTATGCAGCGCTGATAAGGTAATTAACAGACTATGATAGTGTAATTAAGCAACATCTGAGAAGAAAGGCTGCTGGAGTGGCGCGTTGGTGTGGGCACACATCAAAGCCTGTGGCACTGCTTTAAAGGCAGACTGGCTGTGCAGAACATTTGGTTTAGCACGGTCCCTCAGTGAAGGTATCAACAACTGCTGAAAGAAAGCTTGTTGTGCCATTGAGAATTAGCTGACAAGACCAAATAACTTTATTGTGATGGAAATAAAATGCTTTTTTTTTTTTTTTTGCAGCAATTTCACTGTACGAAATGGACGGAGATCATATCGTGGGAACACAGAGGCAGTAACTGATAGCTCCATTGTTAGAGAGCCAAATGGTGTCTCTCTCTCTCTATCAGCGCACAGTCTCAACAGATTCCACTGAATAAATGGAACTTGTATGAATTCACTTAGGTATTTACCTCGCTTTGCTTTATTGAGAATGCATCTTTGTGGGGTTCGTCATCGCAGAGAGTGCACCCCCCCCCCCCACCCTGCTCCCTCTGTGTGCACTGAACCAGCACAAATTCGGTTTTATTGTATTTATTTGTTTATTTACTCTTATCTCTTTTCCATTTCAGAGGCTTCCTATCAGAGACCTGCAAACCTCAGAAGCTGAGTGGCAGGGGAGCCGCGGGTTTTACATTTGTGTGTGTGTATGTGAATGTGAGTGTCTGTGTTTCAGGATAAAATTAAAATACAAATAGAAAGGAAACATTGGAATCATCACTTTTGTTATCGTCAGCTTTATACGGTTTACAGCTCCCACTGTTAACAAACTCCTCCAGGGTGATGAAACAGAAAAATGTACTCATTTCATGACTCACAGAATATCTTTTAAGTATTATTATAAACACTTGGCAAGAGTTGCTGCACTGGATGTAAAAACTCATTTTAGGCATTACATGAGAGTATTGGGTTGAATAATGAAGCGCTCCGCCCTCTGGTGAGTACGTTATGTATGTAGTATTCATGGACAATGTGTGACACACATATAAGGTTTAATTCAACACCTTTTAACACCCTGTTCCCTGCCAGTGTGGTGAGGACTGTCTGCTTCACAAAGTGCGTCACCAAATCCTGGTCATATCAAAGAATGGCTGTCTGGCTCGTCTCATCTTAAGAACATCCTGTCACGAAAAACAAATGAAGCACTGACAAAAAAAAAATAAATGTTAAAATGTTATTGTTTTGCAGTCTCATTTTTGATAAACGATCACAGTCAGCCAGACAACATATTGCTTTCCTGTGGCTGCTTAAGAAAAAAAAAAAAAAAGTTTTCCAGTGTTTCATCAGTTTGAGGCATGCATCCTGACGCAGGAGTGAAGCATCCTGCTGTTTTCCACTGGGATCGCCTTCGAATGCGACACACTAGATTAATTGCATTGTTTGGCTCATTTATACTAATTTCAGCTGTAACTTGAAAACACGGGTGGACATGATGACAGAGGAGTGAAAGGGAAAAAAAAGGAAAAAAGTGAATATGCCCACATTAGTGTTAGGGACATGAAGCCAACACTGTACTCCAAACAACAGCGTGCTCTCAGCCTGCAGATGAATGCAGATATACCAATGTACTGACCGCAGCTCCAGGTGCGTTTGTTTTAATGTGTCCATGCCAGATGAAGAAGCTTGTGAGGCACAGCTGGGAGCACTGCGACGTACAAAGTTTCTCAAAGTTAACTCCACGGATGTGAGGGGGAAACTCAACCCGAGAAGAAATTTCATGATATTGTTGATAGAAGCAGCTCACAGATCTGATTTTGTTTGGAGTGTGCTCATATACTGGTGGTTTAAGACAGTGCAGTGAAGGAGCATAAAGTCCCATCAATCACTGCCTCATTACCACCACCAGTGTCCTCACCGCTTACCCCAAGTACTTCTGTGTGTGTGTGTGTGTGTGTGTGTGTGTGTGTGTGTGTGTGTGTGTGTCTGGCACACTCAGGAGGAGAGAGCGAGCGATCTCACCCAGAATCTGAACTGCTTCTTTGATCTCTCAAAGCCAAACAGGGAGAGAGACGCTCGCCCCTCACAGAGAGGATTAAATATCCCTGAGTCGGGACATCACAACTCCCTCTCACCACCCTCCTTCCCCGACTTCCACCCCTCTTTCCTCTGCTCCCTTCCTCCTCACGTCTACCCTGGTTATCACTGAGTCTCCAGAGGGGCTGGAGGGAAAGGAGAGCGAATGTGGAAGAGAAGAGGAGGAGTAAAGAAAGTAAAGGAGAGACTGTGCACTTTTAAAAGCCGAGAGGACATCTGGGTCCACGAGGACTTTGACTGTTTCACCCACACAGGTCAAAGTCTGGATAGGTCACAGTACTGCCCTGGGGTTCTTTGTGTGTGTGTGTGTGTATTCGGAGAGGTATTGTCTGGGTCAGATGGGAATGGCCGGGAACCCACATCAGGCAGGATTTATTTAAGAGTTAGTAGGTTTGTCAGAAAGCTGAGGATTTGTTTAAGAGAGTGGAGTGGAAGGAGGGATGTTGAAACAGCCAGATGAAAGAGTGCAGGAGGTCCGAGCTGTTGTGCTAACCCCCATACACCGGGTGGGACCCTCTTTTTGACTTCTGCCCCACACACATCTCTGAGAAATTGTTTTATCAAAGACTAAAAAAAGACGAAATACTTTGCTCCAGGCGAAAAGAATAATATTTTTGTAGCTGATTTAATCTGCTAAAGGACAACAGATTTCCGTGTGTCAGGGGCTGCTTGACAGGTTACACAGTATGTGCTGAATCTACATTAACAACACTATTTTTAGAACAGGTGTGATGTGGGAATGTGAGACAACATATGAGTGCAACAAATAGGTAGTAGATGTGTGAACTGTAAAACACTCCGGGGCAGTTTCTTTCACATGTTTGGTTCCAGTAGAGTTTGGTGTAAACTTCAGATAGTGAGGTCTGTAGTCCATCTACACCAGACAAACAACAGCGGAGGTCATTTTTTTATGGTGATTAAAATGGTGTTATATGCGGCCTCATGCGACTGTCTGCTCAAGCTGAAAATGGTCCACAGCTCTATAATAGACCCCGTTCACACTGGAGAAATCAATCTGGCTAGAGAGGGATTCGGGTCGTATCAAGATATATCCGGATAGTTTTTTTCTGTGTGAACACCGTGAATCCAGATATATCTCTCGTAGGTGGATCTAGCCGGATTTGCTCAAATGTGGCTCAGGTCTGATGCAAATGTGGCTGGCGAATCCGGCTAGCGACCAGTGATACTTCCGGTTCACAGGGACAGTGTTCGGGTCACGCACAAAAGCCGTATGTAAACAACTGTCGAACTACGACAGCTTTGCCCCAAGTTTATTTTAGACAGGGCTACAAAGGAATAAACTGCTTTTTAAACCAAGGGCCTACCGCGGCCTGAACGGACTCTGTATATTACGAGGCGCCACGTAGCGGTTTGCAGGAAAAGAAACAAGCCAGATTAAGCCAGAGTGAGCGCGGGCACGCATGTGTGATAGCCAGATTTGACAATAGGTGTGAACGTATCCAGCTTAAAGGCTATCCAGATACAATCCTACTCTAGCTGGATTGACTTTCTCCAGTGTGGACTAAGTGTTTCACAATAAAGGCCAAAGGCAGAACTTTGATTCCAACAAAAACACCACCTCTTCTAATGGACAAAATAAGTGCATCCATTGTATTATACAGAATATTAAACTGCGGGCGTCATTTTAGACAAACACCTCTGTAATCTATTAATTTAGATTACAATTAAATGGCCGGTATCAAACGTGTATCGACACATGACTTACACAGCAGTGTTATCTGTCTAAAAAACAGCATACATAACCCTGTGGTATTTCTTATCTAGCTAATTATTAAAGTTAATTACTTGCTTTATAGACAAGCAGAGGATCTCCTGCACAGGCTGCTTTACACATAGCACGGGCAGAGCAGGTGAAATGCAAAGCTGCACAGTGTTTATTGTAACTAATGAAATAAGCTGCTTTCTATTTGAACGATATAACTTTCAAGTGCTGCTTTTCATTGCGATATTAAATGTGAGAACTGCTTTTCCACGTATGTTTTCTGGAGTGTGAACACATTCCGTGTGTTCCTATTACCTTCAGTCGAACAGAAGCAAAGGTCAGTGCTTTCCGTGAGGGGTTAATACAATCACCATTACTGCTTCCTGCCGCTGTACCGGGGCAGGGGAGGCAAAGTGGGGGTGGCGGGGGAGGAGGATGAGAGCAGCAGCCGGGGCAGACAGAGAAAGGCGCAACTCTGACTTGACAGTGACAAATTGCCTTGTATTTATTCAAATTGTGTAATGTGATCTTTTTGCTGTGCTGTAATGTGTGTGTTTTCAGAGTGTGACCCTGCTGATGAGTTAACACTAACAAGCTCGTAAAGAGAAGGCAAGGTGAGCCGGAGACAATGTGAAGTGAGGGGATGCTCGACTGACAGGAACAACTTTCAAACACAGAAACATGTCTGACCAAGGAAGCTGATCTCATCGTATACTTTTGTACTTATGTAGTTATGATCACACAACTTAAAACACTCATTAGATACTGTTTTAGTCAGGTAGATGAGGAAATAAGCTTCACGTTTGTTGACATGTGATTTTTACATCCTTCTTGGCACGGGGTAGATGCTACACTGAGAATACACTGATTCCTGTTTTATACACTCATCTAAAATGCCACACTTGTCATTCAGTCCGTCATTATCCTCCCCTACCAGTAGGCTCTGCAGGTGTGTTATCAGTCCTTATAAGGAGAGGCAGATGGATGATACCCAGGACTTTTCAACCAGTTTCTACTGTGGATCATCCTCCTCATGGCAAACATAACTATGGATTAAAGGGAGACAGGTTCCACTGGACTCATTATCATCATTATTGTAATAACAAATTTGGGTGGGACTGTTTTCTGGTAACACAAACAAGTAATCCCTGTAGGATTTACAGCATCAGTGTCTCTGTACATAGTGGCCTTTACACGCAGCAGCCTTCCCAGAGATGAACCTACATGTGATAGCAATGCACACTGTGCAGTGACTGTGATTACTGTTGGTAGCAGAGAAATGTTCCTTCTACTTACGCCTGAAAGAGTTGTGTCATCTCCTCATGATCAGTCAGTTTCAGATGTTTAAAGGTCAACACCACACTGACTAGAGCCCAGAAAACTACCAATCACACTCAAGGCTACACAACATTATGTTTACAATTTTAGGTTTAGAAATAACTCCAAATTTCTCCAAATATTCTCTTGTGAAGTATGGTTTCTACCTGTTACAGTGTCAGAACATGTGCTGTTTCTCATTAGAATATAAATATACATTCAGAACTGTGTAACCAATGATTTCCTTTCTTAACAGGCCAGAAACTGAGAAGACAGACTATTTGCCAAACTCTGTGACACACTAACAGTCAGGCTGACCCTGCCACAATGGACAGATAGAACAGCCGACGTAACCTCCGCTGGTTCTCTTCGCTCTGCCCTCTGGATTATTGATACAGACACCTGCAGGGATCCGGGAAATCAACACACACCGATGAACACGGCCAACACACACATACACCGACACACGGAGCCAGCACGCAACAGGATGAGTCATGGAGAGCTGAGGTCAGTGCAGAGATCTGTAGACGAAGTGAGGAGAGAGGGGAAGCACCTGCTCGAAGCGGCCGTGGGGACAGAGGGGAAGGAGAAGTGAGGACAGCATGGATGAAGGAGTGCTGGGGAAGAACACTTGAGACTGACAGTCAAACTTTATTTAAAAAAAGGTTTACAGCCTCTCAAGCTTTTGATCTGTAGTTCAACCTGTAGTTTGATATACAACGCCACTTTCACCTCCTCAGAGCTCAAGTGTGCAGAGTAGCATGATTACAGAGTGATAGGGATCAATGGAGTGAAGGTAAGATGCAGTATGAAGAAAGAATTTTCACAATGAATTCAAAATATCCTGGCAGACATTTAAAAAACGACGCTGTACAACCTTTAGTAGTTCTCCTTCCCTAGAATGTCTGTATATGATGTAAAGTGTTTTGTCCCTCTCAGTTTAACAAAATGTTTTCTTCTTTTTCCTCTCCTCCCTCCTCATGGTAAAGCCTTATCACTGCTCCAGGGAGCAACTGACATTCACACTGATGCTAATGACACCACAGGACTCAAGGCGCTCCGCTCTCCGCTCTCCCCTCTCGCCTCTCTCTCACTATCTATTTCTCTGTTTCTCATTTGTGCTACTTTTTCTCTTGTTCTCTTTTCCTGGGCAATTAGACAGAGGGAGAAGTCCCAGTTGTCTCACAGTGGTAATCAAACATCTTTTTCTTGTCCATTTAACACTGGGATTAATTTCCTACAAGGTTAATTAAAGAGGCCCATCAGACAGAACTGATTATTGCAAAGGTTACTGTAGCACTAATACGCACCGTTTTCATGACGGAGTCTGTATAAACGTGTGTGTGTGTGTGAGCGTGTGTGCACATAGTGATGCACACAGAGAGTTGTTTTGTTAGCATGGTTGTGTTAGTTGTGTTAGCACGGCCAAAACACGCTGGTGAAGTTGAGGTGTCTTTATTCAGAGTGGATGAAATGTGCAGCTGCTACCTGCTGCTTTTTGGATGCTGGACTGTGAAATTATGGTTTTGGTTCAGCACCGCAAACAAAAGCAGAGAGTTTTTCATCATGGCGGACTTTATCCCAACAACAAGTCCTCATGCATAAACAGGGGAGCGGGAGACCAGGGTTTGTGCCTTGGCCCGTTGCTTTGTCAATTTGACTTTTGTTTTCAGTCGCTGTTTGGTTTGGTGTAGCCATCTAAACTACACGACCATAAACACACGTTACAAGGCAAACTGCAGCTTCCCTTTCTTTTATTTGTTTATTTAGCATGGTGACAAGTTACCACAGCTGGAATATTTAACAAACCAGGCTTAGACATTGACCTTCTCAACCCTCCTGATCATACAGACATATTTCACTGTCATCCTGAATGTGAAACTTTTTATTTTAAATATAGCATTTTTCAGTAAATATGGTAGCTCCTGCTATATTGATTTATTTATTATTTAGCAACACTTAGCAGCCTTTTGCATTATGTGCAACTAGCCATGGATTGGAAAGCCCATGGTTTGTGGTTGTAAGGAGACAAAACTCTTCTTTTAAACACGTTAAAGACTTGATTAAGTTTTTAAGTTTGTGCAACACACTGACTGTTTGATTGTGCTTTGTGGGTTTGGATCTAAATATCTGCATATGGCTGGTGTTTTATGTTGGACCTGTAAATCATGTATCCTGTGGAGAATGAGCTCCTGTCCACCTCTGAGCAATCACTGAAAACAAAGGTCACCATGACAGGTATAACTAGACAGAGAAAACATTCCTATTCAAGCGGTTACCATAACAGCGGTGAGTATGACCAGGGTCACAGTCCATGACACACACACACACAGACACACACACAGTCTCATTTAGCAGAGCAGCAGCCATTCTTCTGAATGCCAGCCTGTTTCTGTTTATACTGCACAGCAAGAAAGAGCCCTCAGGTGACACTCACACATTTCTACGCACCCAATCGCACATGTGCAGGTTCATTAGCATGCTAATTGGAGGTGAGGACAGTGTGGTGTGGAGGTGGTACAGAGCAGCCCCAGTGTATTAATCACAGGCTCAGTGAGACCAGCTGACTACCAACCTGCTCTCTCAAACACCCCCCATACAACACCAGAAAGGTATAAGAAGGGGAGGGGGTTTCCGACACTACCAGACAATTGGACATGCAGATCGGACCGACCATTAACCCCACCTCAGTCCCCTCATGCCTTCCCTTACCCATGCACCTCCTACACCCACTTATCCTCCTCCTACTTAGCTGAAGCCAGCCTCTTTAAGTCCACGGCCAGCTGGTAAGGGGAGCTGCAGTGCACAAGCAAGGCTGTGTTCACACAGGTTCCATCAGAATAAACCGTGCACAGTGTCACTTAATAACATGTAGCATGATTTAATTTAAGCAGACAATATACCTATTTTTACGTCATTTTATAAGTGTAAGGATGTTCATGTTTGTTACGTTTATATTTAAATCTTACATGTAATGCAGCTCTCTTGGTGTGACCCCTTACTTTTAATTTCAAAGAGTAAAAACAGACTGACAGGAAATCATGCACACATCTTCCCATTATGGGTCACCATGTTTGATTCTTAGCAAGAAGTGAGACTGCAAACCAATTTACAAAACAGGGCAATGGCAACTGTTTCCTGGTCGGTGTCCAAAGGTTTCATGCAGGACTCCAGTTACAGCCTGAGATGTGAGAATAGAGTTATTTTCTAATGCTGATTTAAAATGTCCACAGGTTATGTGAGCTTGAGCTGCAGCCTTGAGTGCTGTGTCAACAGGTATATGGACAGCACTGTAGTTTTGATTTTCAGGATTCTGTAACTGTGCCAAGTATTTAGCAGATAAGAAGCTGAATCACAAATACGTTTAAAAATGTGGTGAGAGACAGAGAGAGAGGAGCCGACGTAGCAGCCAAAAGTAACCTGCTGTTACTGTAACAAGGGACCCTGATAACACGGTAATAACAGGCTAATCGTATTTGGGTTCAGAAACCACAACATGCTAATTCAATTAGCTTAATAAGCCCCTGTAGATAAAGGGCTTGTTTCGGCTGTTGTGATTGGCTCAAGGTCCCAGGGAGGTGGTCCTCTGGGGCAGAATCTTTGAGCATTCACCGCCACCAGTAGAGGGGGCACTCCCAGTATGTCAGTGTGTGTGGGTGTGTGCCACATCACTCCCTGTGTAAAGTAAGAGTGACCTGTTTCCATGCTCAAACTTTCTATCAGTGGGTCAGTAGGTATTTTTTTTAATGCAGTTTTTTGAGACAAAGTTCACACACACACACACACACACAGATTCAACAAACAGATTCTCCAAAGAATTAAGTTCACAGCTTCTACTTCTGTAAACTGTACATCCTCTTAAAGTTTCAAACAATGGGGAAGAAGTTGTTCGTCCCTTGGAACTTCTTCTTTATTGTTTGTCTTCACAAACACACGAAACAATGCTGAACAAAACCATTCTTAGTCTATTGTCCTGGTTCTGTGTCTCAGTTCACTCTGAGCGTCTGTCTCAGCGCCGGGCTCTTTGTGTGGAGATGCACAGAAAGGCACGGCAGTATTGTTTCACTGGCTGAGGAGGAGAATGGAACTGTTACAGTGGAGAGAATTGGCAGCTGAGCCCAGCGAGGAGATTCTCCACACAGTATTAGGGAGAGGAATCACGACGCTCCACCGCCGCGTAAGGCCCCGCACTCACCCCTCACACACACACACACATGCAACACACACCCCAAAAAAACTAGCTAGCATAGCCTTGACTCCCTCCCCTTTTCCTCTGTGAAATCTGCATTCTCTCTTAACCCTTTGTTTCTCAGCAGACGAGCTAATCTGTTTACGGGTGTTTGTGAGGGTGCCTTTGTTTGTGCCACGCACATATGCATGTACACACACACAAACACATGCACACATTAATCTGCAGGCCACGAGCCAGCTGACACCAGCAGAATATGAACACCAATCCTCACAGACACACACACACACACACTGTGTTTCTTTCTTGCTTTCTTGTTTCTTTCTCCCATGTTCCCACATGTACGTGCATGTGTACGCGTTCGTGCATGCAACACGCCTCTATGCATATTCTACACAGCTATAGAAAGTGGGGGATGGTGCATCTGATCAGCAGTACGTAAAGCAGATAAGAGTGGAGGCAGTGTCAAATGAGCAGAGGCAGTGTAGGCAGAGAGTGAACGGAGGCAGGAAACTGCTGTAAACAACACAGCTTGTATTTAAAGAAGGATTTGTTTCAAAGCAGAGGGCACAGCTGGATCTGTACTGTACACATCAGCAAAAAAAAAAAACATACACACACACACACATACATACAAAAACACTCACACTCCCTCTCTGACTGGGCCTGCTCCTCTCCTCACACCAGCTTGATCCCCTTCATCAAACGTCACAGCAATTTGAGAGATTAGACAGCACGGATTAGACACCACAAGGCTGCCTGGTTTTGAAGCGTCGGATGCCTTTGTGCTCCATTCTTTCCAGGCCTTTCATTTCATAAGACGATATTATATGAAGTGGTGGTAAGACTCTCACGTTCACAATAACAGCGTCTCACTTGATTCACTGACTATAGGATCTGAGTGAGTAATTATGTAAGAAGTAAACACCTCTGGCTGGCTGCTTATTCCACCTTGCACTGGCATGCTTGTTTATTGGTTGGCCTTACTAGATTTCCCTCTCTTTCTTCTTCTCTGATTAATGAGATACACACACACACACGTGCAGGCTCATACACACACTTGAAGGCACGTGCTCTCAACAATCAGCTCCCCTCTCACCAACTTAGCAGTGCTATTAGTAATGATTGAACCCTATCCAGTGGATGTAATATATTAGCAGGGAGATTATTCTGACGTTAAAACATGTTCCTTGCGCTGACAGCATCATCAATCACCCTCACACTGCCTGTAGAAGACTCACACACTGGACATAATTGCTTCAGCATGGGGTTGGGTTTGGGGTTTGGATGTGGGGGTGGGGGGTGGGGGGTTGGGCTAGGGATGGGCGGAGGAGCGGGGGTGAGGAGAAGGAGAACGTGTGAGATTTAAGTATTTGAGTATTGGTATTTGCATGAGTCGCACAGGCAAGTGCAGAGCGGAGAATTAAAGTGAGCTCTAATTGCAGTCATTGCTCAGGAAAAAGAAGTCTAATGATTATTTCCAATAATAATAAAAGTAATGTCTCCATTACTACTTCCCTCTTGAGTCCTGTTCAGGTGTGTTTTATTTGTTATTTTTATTTTTGTCTCTTAACTGTTTACACAGTTTAAGAAACACTCACTTAAAGGCTTAAAAGCAGCATCTACTCAGTTTTTCCATTAGGGGGCAGAACAATAATCTGTCAGATAATGACCTTATGAAAATGAAGAGGAAATACTTTCTTGTTTTGGCTCCTCTTTGGCCACCTCCACCAATTCAAAAGACAAACCTTTTTGAATATGCAAAGCTAGAACTGAAGGTGACTGCAGATTTTGACGGATTACATTGATGAGATGAGGACTAGTAGGTGAATTCATGTTTGATTTAAATATTTAGGTGTGAACATGTATGCATTATTGTCCACATACAAATGTCAGTGATAACTTTATCAAAGATATTCAGAAAGTCCGTTTGCAGTGCTGACATACATGTTGTGAGTTTTTGGCCTGACTGTATCAAGGTCTGCACTGTTAACCCTTTTGCACGGTGGTGGGTGTGGCCTAAATAATGATGGTGTTAACCTCTGCTAACAGCTTCACACATCCACAGTTACACGTCTGTTACACTGAGGAAGGCTCAGAATGGACTGTTAGGGTCATTGCCACACACAAGCCCCAACAAAGAGCTACACAAAGACTGGCGGTGCTTCATCTGTTTCCATGGACTTTTTTTTTACTTGTGTGAACAGGATTTTGAGTTAAGGAATGGAAAAACAGTATTTTAAAATGATATCAGCTACTCCCAAATGAGGCTTAATTTCAACCATGTGTAGCTCTTATTTAAAGAAGTGTCATGTACTTGTTATTATATTCAATTAAAAACAAATAGGCTACATTATAGGATACATTCAAAATAAAAGCACCCCTCAGTCCGTGTCATTAAACCCAGTTTATCTGTGATTTACACTGAAGGCTAAGTACATGAATAAAGTTCCCCTGTGTGTCTCTGGCTCTATGTGATAAGAAATGTTACAAAAAAAAAAATTAATAATTTAGCGATAGAGCATCCTCAGTTTTTGTGCCTGTGCTGGTATTGTATGTTTTTTCTATTAGCAGCTCCTCTTTTTTTCTCAGATATTGGACAGATACTCCCTCCCTTTCTCTGATCTCATCTCTGTTTCCAGCATGTTTCCAACCCTGCTGTTTAGCTTTGCTCACACCTGATCCATGACATTACTTTTTCATCACTAACCCACAGTATTTGCATGCTGCTCACAGGAAGGTGTAGATGTAAAAGTACACCATAGCCGGCAAAGCCCACTTTTATATTTCTGTTATCTGATATAATCCCTGCTATTCCATGCTGCGTCTTCTCTTTCTATAACACAGACCATCTCTCTCTCTCTCTCTCTCTCTCTCTCTCTGTAATGTGATCCAGTGATTAGTATTCTGCTCAGGCATTAGGATGGAAAGCAGAGTGGCTGCCGAGAGGTGTGCTGAATCACATCACTCATATTCCTCTGTGTGTGTGTGTGTCTTTGAAAGTGTATGTGTGAGAGAGAAAGAGAGAATCAAATCAATCTTATATCATTGACCGGCCACTAAGTGTTGTGCGTGCAAGCGTCACTCTGCATTGTTTAAACACACATTTACCATCTAACTGAGCTGCGTTGCTGCCATTTGTCAGTTTCGCCCCCTCATGGTGTGTGCGTGTGTGCATGTGCTGTGTCGTATTCACACACACGCCAAGGTCAAATGCACCTGATCGCTGCTGGCTGCTAAATGTAGGCACTTCTTTTATGTGCTAAATGTAACACAGATGAAATCTGTCTTTTGTTTATGGTTTAGCTCACAAAAGGGAAAGTGTGTGTGTGTGTGGGGGGGGGGGGGGTCTTTTTACTACATGTACACTAATTGGTCATTGAGAAAGAGAGAATTTATTGCAGCTAAGCATCAATAATGCCGAATGTTATTTCATAGAGTTCCAGATTACTTGTGTTGTTTTATTGTGAGGATTAATACGCTATAAAAACTAAAATTAAAAACAAAGTGTTTTATAGCCAGGAAAACAACAGAGTGAAATACACAGTGGCTTGAGCTGGCAAACATCCTGACAGGCCAACAACACCATAAATTAAGCCCTCAGTGTGTGTGTGTGTGTGTGTGTGTGTAGTTATTTTTTGAGGGGAAAACTCAGCAGAGTTGAGAACACACTCTCGTAGGCAACACCACAGAAACCTTTCCAAGGCCGCACCCAGTTATATGCATGCAATTCATTTAGTTCATGGTCACACTGTGGACTGCTGGGAAACTGACCTGAGGCACAAGTCTGACTTTGTTTTACCTTCAGCTATAAGACACATAGAAATGACACCACAAAAACAGACTTCAAAACATCACAGATGCACTCCGGTTTAGTCTACATATCTAACACTTAACATTATAATTGACTCCTAATATTTCTACTAAATGTATGCTACATAAATATGACAGCGCTACACTCATACATGCAGGCTCGACATCTTGGACCATCCGTGGACACCTCATCTCATACTGTAGTTTGGAGTTGGTAGGCAAACCTGTCATTGTGTCACAGCATATGTATACAGGGAGCTTTAGCATTATCCTACCCAGCTCTGCACTTACTGTTTGCATTGTAGCAAACATTTCAGGGTGCTGTTTCTGAATTTTAAGACTTGAAGTCCTCTAGCTGCAGGTGAACTCTGTTATGTCGGACAAAATACTTTGTGAGGTAACGCTGAACTTTCCAGCTCAACATTCAGCTGTTTTCTCTCAGCCTTTTCAGCTGGTCAGGATTCCAGCATTAGGATGTTTCCATGATTTATTTAGTCCTATTCTGAATGGCTGGAGTTGAACCAGGGGGACACGACACCAGCCAATCACAGACGGAGACTATGAATTATAGAAATATCATGTAAACAGCTCATAAAACAGCCTTCTGACAGACAGGGACAGACAAGAATTTTTTTTTTCAATCGATAACAAACAAGTATAATGAACCACAAAACCTGTTTAAGTTCATTTTATTGGATTATTTTAACTACACTGTCCATTCTTAAAATGTATTCCAGCTCTCAGACTACCATATAAACCATCATCTACCACCATTATGGCACTTTGGTGAAAAACAAATGGTCTTACAGAAGCTTTGTTTCAGTAACAACATGTATTTTCCCTACATCACAAATGTCTGTTATTTGATTATGCTTTCTTACAGTAAACGGAGCATAACAGATTTCGGTTAACATTTCCTGACAGCCTGCTCCATGATGATTCTCTGCTGCCAAACTCTACTTTGTTGTGTTAACAAAAGGACAAAAATTCATTACAGTATAAATTTCCAGAACGCTGCCACACTGTGAAGATAACAAATACCACAAATGGTAATGTGTGTACAAGGCATGCTTTATAAAAAGGTAAAAAGACTAGAGCGACACTGTGCACAGGTACACAGAGGGATAAAACACAGTGTGTGTGCATGTGGATGATGGGAGTGTGTGGCCGGGGGGGTGAAGGAGGAAAACAGAGTGTGTGCATGCATTAAAATAGGGGATTTTCTTGTCAGAGTAGCAGGGTTGGGGATTAGTTTAGGATCTGACTGAGACATAGGAGAGGAGGGCTGATGACTTTAGCCACATAAAGAGATGACTGGGCAAATATGGGCACATACATCAATATCAGCGGCAAGCACATTATAGCAACGCCCAGTGGGGTGAAAAAAAAATACAGCAGACAGCCGGGGGGTATTTTATTTGTTTATGCATGACTGGAGAGAAGGAAATTAATATCATTGTATTGAAACCGTTCCTATGGAAGATCTTTATGCTTCCCCAAACCGCAGATTCACACACACACCAAAATAGATGCATGACACACACACACACACATCCTGCTGAAAGACAGGCACTAAAATAACCTCTGTTCCAGCTGGTGGACTGCTGAGGCTCCTGCTGGGCTGTTTTAATGGGGAAAATTAGCCAAGCAGAAAGGTGGATCCTGTTTGTTATGCTCCACTGTCCCCCTTCCACACAGTCGGCCAAGGAGGCATCCTCTGTTGTCCTCTCTCTCTGTCTCTCTGAGCTCTCTTGACACTGTGTATCTCCACCAGCTGCTGCTGCCTTCATACATCCCTCTCCTCCTGCCTCCACACTCTGCCAGGCACAGATACATGCAGGACGTACATCCCAGCACACACAACACACACATGCACACTCACACGCCATAGCAAACTAATCACAAAGATTCTCAGTCTCCAGATGAAGGTTTTATTCTATAATATTCCACATCCATCGTTATATCTGAACCTGCTCCTGCAAATGTAGCTCACCTGCAAGTATCCCAAAGAGAGGATGTGATGAAATGAGGAATAAAAGGCTCTAACAAATGAGAGGTTTGCATGATACAGGAGGCAGAATACAGAGGGAGAGATTGAGAGAAAAGAGAGTGAAGGATGAGAGGAGGATATGCAGAGGGGTGAAAAGCTTCTTTGTTCTGGATGCCCTTGAGACAGCTGACATTGCCACAATAAGACCTTCTTTCAGAGGGAAGGAGATGGAGTCAGAGCAAGAGCAAAGGAAGGAAAGAGAGTGGGTTTAGATCTCTTGACATACAGATATGATAGTAGTAGTGATAGTATTAATGTCACTGTGTGTGTTTGTGTGTGTGTGTGTAAATGATAACATTTACACAGTTTAATCGAAAAGGTTCTGATTTTTCGGATTCTGTCGGTGATATTCACCATGACATCACATGGTCCTTGAACACAGCACTAAAAGAAATCTGTGCTCAGATGATCAGAAAGGTTTTAAACAAACCTCCAGGGACAGATATAACCATTGTAGGCATGTTCAGACGTGACAGTGCCATTATGGAAGATACACAACGTTTGAAATTTACTTTGCCAATTAAGTCGTTAAGATGTTGGTTAAATTGTTTAAACCAGCTTATTGGCAGTGCCCAGTGTTATAAGTAACTATCACTAGGTCACAGTCACTACAGTTAGCAAATTATAACATGCAGTATGTGTAAACATGTATGCTGATCTAATGTATCTATCTAACACTTTATTCTGGCTAAAGTTGAACACTTGCTGGTCAAACTAAGGGGCTAACTGCTTAGCTGACTGCATATCTGTTAACACTGTAAGCGTATTATTTAGCTTGCTCTGCAGGTCTACCTAAGAGCTAATTTACAAGATGGTATTATTGAGACTTGGTTTCAGTCAAAATATATATTTAACCAGTAAATATATGTTCTTGACAAAATAATATCTGCCAAATAAAAGGTCAACAAAGTCAATGTCGCTTACATGCCACATTCATTCACAGTGGAACAAACCACAAAAGAATGCAACACAAAGTCAAACTGTAACAAGCTGAGCTTTTCCATGACTGCAAAACCTGTTGCCCAGATTAAACTCCTGGTTAAACTTTGACCTTTAGCACTAAATACTGTGTGTCCACACATTTTTATGTGCTTTTTACTTTCACTTTGTGTTATAATATCTCACAGCACTTGTAGTGATAACCTTATAGCTGCCTTTATGAAAGCCCAGCTGGAAAAAAACTGATTTTTATCCCTAAAACACACATACTTAGGAGTTTTGTGTTCTTTCTCTCCACTTAACCCCCAAACAGAAATACAGAGAAAGGTTAGGGAGATTGAATTTATATTTTCTTTCCGGATGAAAGAATCAAGCAACAATAAGATGATGTTTCTAGTTTTTACTGCAATTCTGTATTGCTGCCTTGCATTTGTCACATCCTGTAACACACGCACACACATACATTTTGGAAATATGAGAGTGTGTTAGAACTTTCTTCCTCCTCACCCAGAGTTCCTGGCCCCAGGAGGTAGAGGGTCTCTTCACCCGCCTCGCACGTCCAACTCAAACACACAGCAACCCACACACACAGACACACACACACATACACGCCCTTACACACACTGGCAGCAGACCACATCAGAGGGGGTCCATTCCTCCCCAAGTCCACAGGTCTCTGGATAAACATATTATTCTGGATTAAATGTTTCCCATATTTGTTATTCTTTCCTTCGAGACTCCAGGTGGAATTGGTATGAAACCAAAAATCATATGTACATTCCTTTGAAAGAAAGAGCGGGCCGAGAGGGAACACTTCGAATAGGGAACGAGAATTCCCTTTCAGAGCGAGAACTTGTAACAACATTTGTGCAGATTTCTCGATTGCCCCAGATTCTTCGTTACACATCTAACAAAGGCTATGCTGTACTGTTGAGTGTTCTTTTCCCCCCGCAACTCCTGCTGCAGTATTCTCGTCAGAACCAGGAAGTGTGTGTGTGTGTGCTCCATGGAGCTCTACTGCTGGCTCTGAATCAGATCCAATTGGTTCAAGAGGCACTGACCCTTGTAAGGATGCTGCAGTGTGTGTGTGTGTGTGTGTATGTCTCACTACTCATGTGGTATCAGTTTGAATAGAGATAGGAGGTGACAGCTGAGCAGCAGCTCAGCCACTGTGAGGCCTAAACCGAGGTCTTCAGAGGCAGACAGTGATGATGGTGGAGTCCTGCTCAATTATGCAATTATGTCCAAATTACTGCCAGAGCCTGTTGCCCTATCAGAAGCCGAGTTATAGCCTTGGGCAAGCCAATCAGTGAGGTGACGACGTGTGGTGAGAGATCACAGACTGCCCACCTATAGCCCCAGTGGCGATAGTAATATTATGAGTCATAATGGTGGATGGAGGGATGGAGACACGTGTAGCAGAAGAAGTTGTCCTCTCTTCCATCCATTGAACAACAAACTCATTCCATTTTAGTTGGAGAAGATGTGTTCAAACGTTGGCAGTCACCACACCCTCAAATCAGACAATCATGATGCTCTTGAGTGATCTCTGCCTCCAACATGAGCTCACTTTGCATACTAATTCAACCATGGACTACAATAGTCTGATACCCGTGTTGGCTTCATCCTAACGTGTTTATTTTTGTAAACTGCACAGCAGTGGGACGTGTGTTGTGGACAGAGTGTTCTCGCTGCAGTGTGTTTGATGTCTCTCTCTCACTCTCTGTGGACCCTGGAGACATTGCTCATGCATAATCGCTGTGTGTCTTTCTGATCTGCCTCTATCTGCTGCTGGTGGAGGTTAATGCACAGAGCTGCACATAGCTACAGAAACACAAATTAAAGTGAATGCAAAACACAACGTATTTCCAGCAAACAGCAAATGAATAAAGACAGAAAAAGGCAGGAAGGAGGGAGGTTTGTCATATTTATTGAGGTGACATAAGATGCAGTACTACAGCTCCTCAGGCTTCTCTCATCTGTTCACATGTGTCATTTAGCACTCCTTAACAGCTCAATCGAATATGATGTTTTAAACACAATCTGTGCACTCCCATAATTCATCATCCTTACCTTATATTAGGCTGGGAAATCAGAGGAAGGGCTGTGATTGGAGGAAGGAACAACGCTCCTGTACGGCTCAGTATGCTGGTGAGTACTCTCAAACTGTAGAGGGGGCAAAGGGGTCACGAGGTGTGTGTGTGTGTGTGTGATGGCAGCATCACCAGTCCTCCAGGGCTCAGCAGGCTAATTAATAATGAATCCCAGAGAGTCTGTGTTTGAAATGCAGATGTGCAACTGCCGGCTCCGCCTGCTCCTTCACAGGGACCTGTGTGTGTGTGTGTGTGTGTGTGTGTGTGTGTGTTTGTGTGTGGGTTTGTGGGCCACAGGGGAAAGTATGTTGGCTGGTTGTTTAGCTGTGGCAGAGAACTCGTTCATGTTCTCCATGAAATTCACTGAAGGTGTTCATTAAACACTCACTGACTTTTTCAGCAACACTTGAAGAAGAAGAAGAAAAAAAAACAGGGAGAGAAAGAAGTTTTTGGAACAACGTTGGACCTCCTCTGTCCTCCAGATTCCTTTTTTTCCTCTGTGGTGCCATCAGAGGCCTCAACCCCAAGCTCTTCTCTGCTCTCAGCACAGAAGAGGCGAAGAAGAAGGATGTGGAAGAGGAGCTGGAGAGGAAGCTGAAGAGCATACATTACATTTCTATAGGCTCTCTACTCTTCTTCACTGCTGTCGGTGAAGGATGCTCTGTGTTCACATGTGTGTGTTTTTGAGCTCAGTTTGAAGTTTAACAGATGGTAATGTTATGTAGATTTTTTTTTACCAGCCATGGCTCCTTCACTGACCCAGGAACAATATACTAGCCTCTTCTGCAAACAGCACCTGTAACACACACACACAGTGGTGAATAATCTCATGACAAACATTGCCTTTGTTTGAAGGGAAGGCGAGAGGGACAAACAGTTTCAATTTTGTTCGGGTGTCTCAAATCCTGCCAGATAATAAAAAAATAATATTCCAACAATTGCTTTTGCAAAGAGTGTTTGTTCTCTGAGTGTAAAGGTGGGAGATGAAAGCCTCCATGACCTCAGGCCTGTGTGTTGTTGTGACTGAATTTATAATTAACTAGAAACTAAGAAATAATTTTATGCTGCAATTTGCATCACAACTGGAATACTAATATCCAGACATGAGACGTTTAAATCAAACTCTCACTCCGTGTCTTTTTGAGTTGTTCCAGGAAATTAAATGAAGTTTCAAACAATTTATTTATTTTATTAACAGAAGATTTTCTGTTAATAAAATAAATACAAGTCCTGAGAACTTTAAGTGACAGAAAACATCTTATTAATTATTATATCACCAGCATTATAATACATGTCTGGCATACATTATGAATTTTTTTCATTTTCCCATAATAAAATAAAAATAATAAAGACTAAAATTTGCACTATTGACCTTATTATCAATATAGGAAAATTTGGAGCTCAGATTAGGAAAATCTGATGAGTCAGCTTTGTTAAACTACTGAACTGTTCTTCATTATTAAGTTAATTAAAATCATATTTGACAAAAAGTAAACTACATCTCTTCCTGAATTTGTTCTTGATGAGTGACACACATCCCATTTATTGAATGTTTAATCTCAGTGTCACACATGTCATAATATTAGTTTTCATTCTAAATTCCTGTAATTTCAGCTCAAACTGAGGATGTCAGAGAAACACACCCGAACAGGCCGCGTCAAGAAAAAAAAAAAAGAAACAACCGTCCACACACGTTTCAAAAGTCTCAACACTTCATTTTAAACCTGTTGAAAAGCAACAACTCTCCTACTTCTCATGTTATGATGTGCAGATGCCTGAACATCCACACAGTATGTAGAACCACACACACACACACACACACACACACACGCGTGCGCGGGGACACTAACCCCATGAACCAGGGTCTCCCGTTGCAGACCAAACACACGCAGCGCTCCTCATACATTATGAATGTACATTTACACTGGCGCGCTCTCGTGGGATGAGCCTTAAGATATAGCCACATACACTCATTGGTGTGTCCAATGCATTCATTCCTCTCATGACCTGGACACA
The DNA here is from genome assembly GCF_900634625.1 of Parambassis ranga. Classification (NCBI taxonomy): domain Eukaryota; kingdom Metazoa; phylum Chordata; class Actinopteri; family Ambassidae; genus Parambassis; species Parambassis ranga. The sequence continues at coordinate 6,756,012 of NC_041031.1, forward strand.
CACACACAGATGCAGCCAGTCAGCAGCCAACAAACGGCTTGTCACAGAAATGACGTGAGATTAGTTTCAGGTTTGTATGTGAAGAGCTGTTCTGTCTACACACGGTGTCACTGTCCTTTATTGGCAACGTCACGGGTTAATGGGAATATCGATTTTTACTGTCTGGGTGTTTAGACTGAGAGATGATATGAGAGCTGTGGATTCCTTTAAACTCAACAAAAAAGAAACGATTTAATAAAACAACACTTTTCATTAGTAAAGAAAGATCTTGTGATTTAAACGTACCTGCTGTCCACCTAAATAAAGAAATAACCACTGGACAGCGTTGGTGCGCAGGAGCAGAGATTTAGGCTTCATGGGGAAAAAGTTTACAAAGGTCATGACACCAAGTGACAGGTCCCGCCCTGAGGCCCAAGGCTGTCTCAATAGCAGACTATAAGCCTGATTTATCTACAGGCTGCAGCATGGTGCGCTAATGTGCAGCGGCTCAGCGTTTAGGCAAAAGGATCAATCATAACGACAAATAAAAACTCCTTTAACATTCTTATAGTATTTAAATAAATACATATCTGATGCCTGCTCTGTCATTTTAATTACAAGTTACAAAGCATAAAAAACAACAAACCTCCACAGGAAAATCAGCAAATAATATATGGAAATATAATAAATATAGAAACTAAAATCACGACATGTGCACAATTTGTAATAAAACAGAAAAATACAGAACAAAAATATTACAGGTATTATTTAGATTTTTTTTATACATAATCCCAAATTTGAATATTTATATTATTTAAATTACACGCGTCATGTGTGCATAAATTATGTTTTGGTTAGAAAGGAGATTATTATTTTTCTTCAAATGCAGATTAAGATGATGATTGTTTATCTTATCCTTTGCCTGATGAATATACTGCAGGTCATCGTCATTAAATATTTTTATTTACTCCTTAGCCAACACAGTAAACAGCCCAGATAATCACTGTGAGATTCACTCACAGCCGCCAAGCACACACAAACAAACAAGCGTGACAAACAGCCACAGAATAACATTCCACGAAGAAGAAATGAAAGAAATTATGAGTCATTAGTTTTTGTTATTTAGCAGTTAATGTGCACCTTGGTAGGGAGAGAGAGAGGCTGCAGTGCTGCATGGTGTAAGTGTAGCGGGGCTGGCTCGGGTTATCTGTGAATGGGCTCTTTATTGGAGGCGCGGAGCGGGGATTTGCCTTTTATTCGCCTCGCTATGGAAACGCGCTCGGCGGCAGAAAAATGTTGATGTGAATAAAAGGAATCAGCACAAGGAGCGTTTCTAGAGAAGCATCTGTTACACTTAGAAACTTAGACTATCGAGAGCAATACAACCCCCTCTCCAAAGTCCCACTCCTGTCTGCTCTCTGCTCCACAAAACGCAGACTGCAAAATTCCTTTTTATTCTAATCACAGAGACGCATTTGTAAAAATTTAAAACGCCAAATTCAGATACAATTAGCCGCGTTTGTAAAAAAAATACATAAATGGAGAATTCATCCTCCAAAAATCAATCCGCTGTGGCGTGTCATTTAATATGACACGTATGAAATGCAGGAGTCCCACTGAAATCCCACTGCCCTCATTGTGCTACAACTTTACTACACATATTGTATTTAATTCTGCTCACTGTCTCATCCCATAACGACGCGATCGAAGCAATCCGGTTCAGTAAACTAGGCCACTAGAACAGCACTGCATCTCACATCAAATATTCAGCCTCTTTCAGCCAACTTTCAAAGAGAAAACATAAACAATTTACACGAAACACCACCACAGGAATCAGAGGGGGAAACAAAACAGCAAACATGTGCATGCGATCAATTATTATTTTCCATCCGTACAGGCTGCGCTATCTGCGCCACATCCTGTCATCACCCTTCCCCTCAATGCCGCCTGTCTGTCATTCCTCCGGTTATACCGAGGCCCTGTCCAGCCTCCTGCGGCCCTGTCCAACACCTCCAGCCCGCGGTAAGCTCACCTATACTCCGGCCTCCAATCTCTGTCTGTCTCCACCACCAGCAGCTTGTGGCTCGGCTCAGCGCTCTTTAATGACTTTCTGGTGACTGCAGCCTTCTTTTATTTCTCCTAAATGTATGAAAATGTATGCAAATTTAAATCAAGCTTAACCTGGGAGCTCGAGCAATATATTTAATGGAATTTCAAACCAATAAGGAGACTGGGACGCGGGTTTCTAATGGCAAATGTGATTACGCAGTTTAAGTTGCGTCTCAGATATGCAGATAGATCTTTTTAAACTCTGAGAGGACCTGATGAGATTCTTAAAGACTGGAAGTGCATTATGCGTGAACTCACGTTTGCTTGTCTGACAACATGTAGGCTACACTGAGGACGTTTTCCAGTTGTAAACAGTCCTGTGAGGACACTATTCCAACAGAAGCAGTAGATGTTATAAGTTTGTGTTATAGAGTATGGGAATCTTTCTTGATTTAAAGATGATAATATGTGAATACACGTTCTTTTTTAAGTGTGACTAAAACGAATTTGGATTTTGGCCAGTGCGTAAAACAATGTTTTACACTGTCTTTGAGGCGCCATCCCACACAAACACCTGAGGAATTATTCTCTAAGTTAATAATTAGCAGTGAGAAGTGCTCTTAGTTTGATTGTATCCCTCTAAATTAAGTGCTGGCACGTCGAAGAAATGGCATTGCGCTTTAATCTCCTTCTTCACACGCGCTCAAGGGTGACAGGAGCAGCAATAAACTCGTGCGTAAATCAGTTGGAAACTTTAATTAATAAACAGGAACTGCGCTCCACGCTCACATCATTCCACAGCCAGGCCCACTGGACCAGCACTCCGACACACTTCCGGTTCGACTGCTGTAACCCTTTCCTGCCCGCAGCTCATGCTTCCACAAGCGGAGGTTGGAGTATCTGCGTCGTCATTGGTTGAGACGTGTCGTCACTGCGTTTCAGTCGGACTGTGAGTGGTGGTGGAGGCTGTCAGTCAGTGCCAGGCTGCTGCCGAGACTCCAGAGAGAGGGAGATGTCAGAGGCTGAGCTGCTCCCTCCCCTCAGTAGCATTAGTGGGGTTCAGCAGCCAGCATGGCCACAGCTGCCTCCAGCCCCTACACCCTGCTCAGCTCGAGTCCAATGATCCACCCGGACAGCCAGGCCATGCAGCCTGCTAGCCCCTACAGAGGACACCAGAAACTCCTGCAGAGCGACTACCTGCAGAGCGTACAGAGCAACGGTCACCCTCTCGGGCACCAGTGGGCGAGCAGCCTGTCGGAGGGCAGCCCCTGGTCGTCCTCCATGGAGCAGCAGGATGTCAAACCATGCCGAGAGGACCTGCAGCTCGGCATCATCCATCACCGCTCTCCGCACGTAGCGCATCACTCCCCTCATCACAACAACCATGGCAACCACCCGGGAGCCTGGGGAACTCCGGTGTCCCACAACTCCTCCATCACCAGCGGGCAGCAGATCAACATCTACTCCCAGACGGGCTTCACTGTCAACGGCATGTTGGACCACGGTGGGCTCACGCCTCCACCCAACCCGCAGGGACAAGGCATGCACCCGGGCCTCAGGGACACACTCAGCCCCGAGCACAGCGACCTCGGCGGGCATCACTGCCACGACCACTCTGACGAGGAGACACCGACTTCAGATGAGCTGGAGCACTTTGCCAAGCAGTTCAAACAGAGGAGGATCAAGCTGGGCTTTACGCAGGCGGACGTGGGTTTGGCTCTTGGCACGCTGTACGGTAACGTCTTTTCCCAAACAACCATCTGCAGGTTCGAGGCTCTGCAACTGAGCTTTAAAAACATGTGCAAACTAAAGCCGCTGCTGAACAAGTGGCTGGAGGAGGCAGACTCGTCCACAGGCAGCTCTAGCAGTATAGACAAGATAGCAGCTCAGGGGAAGAAGAGGAAGAAGAGGACGTCCATCGAGGTCAGTGTGAAGGGAGTTCTTGAGACTCACTTTCTCAAGTGTCCCAAACCCTCTGCGCAGGAGATCACCTCGCTGGCGGACTCGCTGCAGCTGGAAAAGGAGGTGGTCCGCGTGTGGTTCTGCAACCGGAGACAGAAGGAGAAGCGCATGACACCGCCCGGAGAGCCACCGCCGCACGAGGGACCCTATTCTCACAGCGGGAGCGCAGGAGACACGTCCTCGTGCCACGATCTCTGACCGAAGCACCGGGAGGAATCCCCCCCACACACACCCGGCACTGATTCTTGAGCGCAGGGACGCGCGGTGGTTCCTTCCAGCCTGCGCGCCTGTCCCGGTACAGACTCCTCCAGTTGCCTCCAGCACTGAAACACGACAATAACAATAACAGAGATACCTGTTCAGCCTTCGTCATTTTGTAACTGTCATGAGGGCATTATTCTATAGCGGCATATCAAACGTCACATTTCAGATCGCTTTTTTTGGAGCCCGCCAGTTTGTTTTTCTACATCACGGATATAAATACAAAATGTGCCTATAATAACCTGCCAGCGCCTTTGGTTTGTGTCACCATTTCTCATCAGCTCTATAATAACGATAAGATGGGACTGATGCTGTGTTTTGACTTTTCCACACACACGCTGTGCTTCTGTTTGTACTATGATCAGTGGCGTGAAACAAATAATATCACTTTTCTTAATTGATTTTGTTGCAGCACCAGAGGCCATTTTACAGTGCGGCTCACGCTTCCATCGGGCTTATACAATGCTTTAGCACTCAGCATATTTACATTCATTATTTTTGTAACATACACGTAGCAAACCTGACATTATTATGATTTGTTTTTTTTTTGCATATGCAAATATAGACCCTCATTCCAGTTGTAGAGCCACCAACAGCACTTGGAGGATTTTTTGTTTATTAAGTTCCTCCCACATGGCTTGTAGCCACACACACACACACACGCAGCTATTTATTAATCCATTTATTTGATTTCGATCATCTTCGACCATATAAACTGTGTGGACTCTGAAACAGAGCCGAGAATAGAAAGAGGGGTTGACGACGCTATACACCTGCCTATAATTTTAAATGTACGTCCAGTATCACAGATTTTATAATCTTAAATACTCCTGTTATTTGGTTTATTTCATAAGTATTTTTTCGAATATTGTACAGTTTTATATATTACCCTTTTGAAGTCATTAATTTAAACAAAAAATGCTCTTAGTTATTCATGCACTTAATTAGCAATGTTTGAGGAAAAAAAAGCAAACAAAAATATTTTCAGTAAGATTGAACTGTTTCGGCGGTTTTATTCCAAATTTCGATGACAGCTCAAGTAATTATTTATTTTCAGTATAAAGCTTGTATTATGTTTTGAAATAAACTATGTATGTTGTAATAAACAATTTCTTGCTACAACTGTTCACTGTCTAAAACAGAAGGAACCTGAAACCTAGAATCAAAATTATTATTATTATTATTATTATTATTATTATTATTATTATTATTATTATTATTATGTACAATATATAATAATTTTCAAATATTTTTCCTTATGCAATTTGCCAATTTAAATTTTTCACACAAGTTTAAGATTCATCTTAAGTCAGATTACCAATAATGCAACATCTACACGTTCATGTAGAAGTACAATATATTATTAATAATTTCCCCTAGGCTTCAATGTTAAATCAAAAGGCTACTTTTTTTGCAAAGTGTTCCATGTCACTTCTAACAGCTGTAAAATATCCTGTGGTTCAACAGGACCTTGGCTGCAGGTCTGCAGGCTCTTTATGGATCACAGCAAACTGAGACACTTTCTCTAGCAGTTCCACTGAAATGTTATTGTCCGGGCCCTCTGCCCTCCTCAATCAGACATGCGTGATTTATCGCCCGGGCCGCTGGGCCTGACAGCAAAACACAATGACACACACACACACACACTCAAGACACACACAATCAGAAGCAGATGAATCTCATTTCAAAGACTACAGCTGTGTATAATTGGCCAAGCAAGGACGAAATAGATCTGTATTCCTGTAAAAAATGCCTAAAAATAATTTAGTTTTTTGGAAATAAGTGAGCCTATAGATGCGGCTGTGCTTAAATGATTCAGAAATAGATCTAGAAAGGGAGAGTGAATGAAGGAAGGAGAGAGGAGGAGAGGAGAGGAGGAGAGGCGGAAGGGTGCTAGGCCTTGCCTTGAAATGGAGAGCCTGACTGGAATACTAATGTGTCTGAATTTATGCATCTCCTCAGTCTGCAGCCCTGAGAGAGGGGGGTGGGGGAGACACAGAGAGAGAGAGAGAGAGAGAGAGAGAGGGAGAGGGAGAGGGAGAGGGAGAGAAGGGTGTGAGGGTGGAGGTGAAAGGGGGCAGTTATGTAGAAGAAGAAAAAAGTAAAACCATGGCTGATTGATTCCATCCATCTATTTTAGTTCAAAATAATCCCTGATTTCTGGGGAGAAGAAAAAAAAATGACCCTGGAAGGAAGAAGAGCCAGAAGCCAAGCAAACAAGGAAAGCAAGCCAACGTCCAGAGCAGCTCTGCAGTATCCCTGAGTCTCTTCCACCTCACAGTCTGTGTCCAAAACAAAAACCTTCAAATCTGTCTTTAAAGAGTAACTGAAATAACTCACCAGTGGAAAAATGATTGACTTGGGGAAATGTGCAGAGGACAGTGTGAGAAACATAACAGGTGTGGGATGAAAGCGCACTTCAGAGGTATTAAATGATAAAGTTCACATAATTATTTTCCCAAAATGCTTCATGTTGGAGGACTGAGCAGATAATTGAGCCTCTGAATCAGATCCTTAGTGAGTGCAGCCTGATGATCAGACAGGACACTGACAATGGAGGAGCAGAAATAGTGACTGGTGTAGTGGCTGCAGTTTGGAGGATGAGCAGAGCTGTTTACTGGCAGGGAGATAATGGCAGCAGCTGACTCACACCTCTTTCTCAATTACATCTCATCCCAAACCTTCTGTCCTCTTTGAATCTATTCTGTTTGCTGGAAAATTGTTGCCAAATTCTCCAAAATAAATTGTTTTTCAAAGTTTTTCAAAGAACAAACTAAGGGTCAATAAGGTGAATCAAACATGGCTGGACTTTAAAAGCAGGGTGGCACAACATTTCTGAGAAGGCAGAAGGAAACGTCTCTGAGGCATTGATGTACTGTTTGCAGTAAAATGAGTGAGGTAGGGGGTCAAAGAAAGGACAATCAGCATCACATTTCTCTTTAATTAGACAGGGAGAAAGCACAGTCTATTTACTGAGAACACTGACGAGACGGAAACTGCATGAGAGGATGGGAATAATATGTGCTGCTAGTTGACCCAGTGCTGGTATATATATTCACTTAAAGTGGATCAAATGTTTCTGCCTCGCATGACTCCTTTATTTTTTTACCAACTCTTATCTTTGCTAAAGCAACAGACACGTCTTCTGACAAAGCTCTGTTTGATTATTTTTGTATAGATTCAGACTATTTTTGCCAACCACATGACACAAGTGGTACAAAATAATATTTTTTTTCTGACCTAATTTTTAGTAATTTTGAAATGGTTTGAAACACCTAAGGGGTCCTAGTCATTTGCAGAAATAACTACTCTTTACTATTGATACATTTGGAAGACTATTTTGATAAACATACAGACATATGACTGCATTATAAACCTTTGTGAGACATTAAAAGTATATAAAAAATACGATATTTACAAAAACATTTTTCTCTGCAGATTTCCAACCAAAGCTGTTTTAAAAAAGAGAACAAAAGTCATTTTTTAAATCCAGAGTTGCCATGTGGTGGAGGAACAAAATGTCATGTTCTGTGAGTAAACCTTGACTGTGCCTCAGAGGCCTCGGCTAAAACTGGAACAACAGCCCACTCTCTATAAACATGTCCTAAAATCAGAGCAAGGCAAAAAAAACCTCCAACTCGCTGTTAGAAACTGATTCAGAGCTGTTAAGAAACGGTTAAAACATGTTTCTCCACAAATTGCCAAAACATTTCACACTTGTTGCAGGCTGTTGTACCACACTTCAAACTGAATAAAAACCAAACCTGACGAGCCTTCACTGGATGACAGAGGAACACTTTAGGTATTGATAATATATTAGAGGACACTCGGCTCTGAATCAATTCCAACTGTAGCTGGAAACGAAAGCTATATGTGGAAAGGATAAGGGTGGGGAAGGTGGTGTCAAAGAAGAAGGAGAGAGAAAAAAAAATGTGCAATAGGATTAATCGTGTAACCTAAAATCAATTTCACATCCTCACTTCTGGCATCCACTGACTTGACAAGGCTGGGCAAGCTTTTAGACTGGTGGTGGTGGTGGTTGGGGGAGGTGGGGGCGCTGTGAGACATCCTTGAAAGCAGTATGAATCACCACAAAGAGAAAAAATGAAGAGCAATTCGTCATTGCTGCTGGCAAAAGAAGGCATATTGTTGTTTAAAATCTGAGCTTTCTTCTTCAGATGAGTGTTTTTTTTTATTATACATTGAAAAGAATTAATAGTAAAAATGGTGTCAGTGGAACAGCTGCCTCTGTGATCTCTGCTGTGTTAGAGGCTGTGGAAGTCATGTCTGCAATCACTGTGACAATTAAAGCTGTGCAGTTTGATAGCTCCATTAAGGGGCATACAAACACACTGACGTCTACAGTTTGTTGTTTTTGAGGCTGCACATCTTGAAATGTTGTGAGTTGGTCACACACAGCTGCACACCTGCAATGAAGAGGTCTCAAACCTAACTAGGAAATGGAGTTGTTCCCACTAACCTTGCCAGCGTGTTAAACCAACAAACACATGAAGGAGAGGTGCATGAGAGAGAAGAGAAGGAGGCCTGTTTATGGCACAGAGCGAGTAAATCACTGTGTCTGATATCTTCATTTGAGACAGAGGGCTGATCACTGCTCGTCCTGCTTGTTCCACATTAACTCATTATCACACACACACTCACTCCATTAATTCTCTTGCTTTTATTAGCAGCAAGAGGGGATGCACACGCACACACACACATATACACCGATGACAAGCACTGCCTCTACCTCATCTGACAGCTAATGGCTTCATTAGGAGCAGCGTGTTAATTGGCTGACTTTGGGGAGACGCTCGTTAATGAGGATAAATAGATTCACACCTGAGCGGGGTGCTACCCAACCACAGCAGCACTGTGGGAACTCTCAGTGACGAGCAAAATGTGGGCCTGCAACACTTTGTCATGGAGCAGAAGTCAACTGAGAAGTGCCCTGCCTCCTGTTCTTCTTCCTCCTCTTCCTCCCAGCCCAAACACAGTGTATTTTCTTTGCCAGGCAGACTTATTAGCTGAGTGGTTGATTAGCACCAGGAGGCCAAAACAAAGAGCAGTATGTCAAAGCAATTAGCCCCACTGTTTACCTCTCAGCTCTCAGGCTGACTGCAAAATGCATCTAATCCAGAGAGAGGGAGAGGAGTGCATGGAGTCTGCTCAGACAGTCGCAGGAAAAGGACAACAGCTGGTCCCTAGGCCAGAGTGTGTGTGTGTGTGTGTGCATTGATGGGAGCAGTTCTTGTGCCTCAATCCATCTGCTTTCCTGCCTAGATCTCCATCCTCTATACTGTCTGGTCATGACAGCTCTGACACACACAAACACACACACTTCTCCTTTACACACCACTGGTTTGAGGCGCTCATATTCTCATGGGAGGAGAGGGGGGGTTGGACAGACAAAATGGAAGCAGGCGAGACTGATCATTTACATAAGGGTAGGACACAGACCCTCTGTGGGACGCTGTGTGTTCAACACTTCCCAACAACTTACCCTGAACTGGACAGCAATGCCACCTAGTGGTGGCTAAGATCCATTGCATCTCATTTATGTTTATTCAATGAGGAAACAAAGGGAAAAGTGGGATGTTCATTTTAAAGGGTTATTACACCCAAACTGTAAACTATTAGCCATTACAGCCCACACAGCTGTGCAAAAATTGTCCCAACACCTCACAGCTCACCAACAATTAGCGGGAACATTTAGCCTGATCACTGTTAAAGGTGAACTAATTAAAATACATGTGCTTCAACATTTTGTTGAATTAGTCGTTATTGTTTGTTGTAACTGTAGCTAATACTGCACACTGTTTTGTTTTCAAATATTTGCATGTCTGCTGTCTTTAGCATGCTGCAGGAAGTTTTTGAATTTCATTTTGTAGTGGCGAGTTGAGACTCCTGCGTGGCTGCTTCTTTAATTTGCCATTATAAGAGCACAGGCAACAGTGGATGCATGTCAATAATGATCTTTAATGTCAATATATACATAACTTGAAAGAAAAATAGAATCTTAAAAATCAAATGAAATAAATACAGTATCATACAATTTCCACAATGTCTTTTTGAAGAGATATCCATGGAAATATATATATTTTTTTTTAAATTCAGCCTCTCTGGTTCGATGGGGTACGTCCCATCCCCCCCAGAGAAATCCCTACAGCTCCTCCACATGCTCTTCATCTTCATTTTATATATATATAATATATATATATTTATATATTTTTTGCAAATAAAAGTTTTTGTTATCGTTACCACATTGCTGTTACCCTTCTAGACTTTTGTCTGTCTGCAGCTTATTTAGCCTCTTTTGATACATTGTTAGCATCACAAAGTAACATGAGCCAGGGGGGGAAAAATTAATACAGGTTCTGTCCATACATGCATTTATGTAACCAAAAGTGCAGATAAATGATTTTGATCCTGAGGAACTTTTTTAATTTCCTCGGTCCTGCACTGTGCCTTAGTCAATGTCATCTACCCAGCACTCTTACACATAAACCATTACTTCACTTTGAAGGAAACAAGGTAAAGAGAGCAATGCAAACAAAGTAAGGAGAGAGAACTGAGGAGGAGAAGGATGGCAGAGTGAAGATGAAGAGCAGTGGGGGGGTGGGCACAGTTTACCAAAGCAGCTTAGATTTAGCCAATCACAGTGAAGGAGAACATCAGCTGGTGCGTTTCTTCCCCACATGTGGAAGAAAGAATGAAAGGCGAGGAGGGCAAGTGCATATGAAAGCTGTGGAAATAAATACAAGTCTGTCTCCCCAGCAGTAACAGATATGTGAGTTTCCCCTCCTCGGCCGACTTCTTCGCAATGCAACCTCGTCCAGTGTGTATGTGTGTATGTGTGGGGTGTGATTGCAGATATTGGTTGTGTTAAATAAATAGATAAAAAAGAGAGGGAGACAGTAGTTCTGACTGGCCAAGACTTGGGTCTGTGTGTGTGTGTGCGCACTTTGTGTTTGAGAGTCTGACAGACTGGAGGGGCGAGCTATGTGTGTGTGTTTCTACATGTCTGTTGAGGTGAGTTTCTTCATGCTGCGTCTCTGGGCCAGACTGGACGCTGCCACAGGCTCCAACACAGGCTGACTCGTTTTCTGGCTCAGTGCTGAATAGGTGGCAGCCATGGCTCCCTGAGAGACAAATGGATGTAACACAGTGTGACAACATTACATCATTGCTGTTGAACCCGTTCTGCAGGCTGCAAACCTCAAAGCAGAAGATTCAATTTCTTGTTTAAAAGCTTTGTGATACATAATGTGTCCCAGCTTAGCTTTCAGTCATTACTTTGTAATGCCTATTTGCCTACAGATTACACTGCTGATTAGGAGAGAAACAAAGGTTTGACTGTAATGCCCACACTCAACACAAAGAACCAAACAGCAGATCCATTAATTTGACAGCTTTGGAACAATTATTCTTCTTATTACTGAATAGTGCTTTTGTCTTTAAATGTCAGATTTCCCAGATCTGTCAAAACTTAGAGATGTATACTGAAATATATTGAGCATGGCCATTAAAGGCAAAAATCTAGGAACTGTCAGATGTTTGTCATTTACTTGTGTATCTAACCTAATAAATCAATTATTTAAATAGTGTCCGAGTTGTTTTCAGCAGGTTTGTCAGATTCTGGGCGAGCTGCCTTCACTTCCAACTCATTCAACACTGTAGCACACAAGGTTTGTTTATGCCTGAACCACCCACTTATCCAGATATGAATCAGAAGCAAGTCATGCACTAAACTAGACTTACTGCTGTGTGATTCTATGCCCACACCAACTGTTGCTGTTTATATTCAGATCTGCCCAGACTTTTATTAAAATATGTAGACAAGACTCTGTCCCTTACGTTAAAGCCAAACATTAGCAGGTCATACTGAAAATTAATGTAAAATGTTATTAAAAACAGTCGTCACAACTGAAGAGAAATACTATCAGGCTGATGCCTCGGCGCGAGTACAGAACACTGCAGATAACCAGGTCCCTCCATCAACAGTGATACTGTGCATTGGCTCTGTTGTGTCATTTCCCCTGTAACACTTTCAAATAGACTCACATTTTAAAAGTCATTCCCTTTGCAAGTGGAAGGATTCTGGTTTGATTCTGGTTGCTTATGGGTCAAACACTCACTGCTGCTTACAGTTGATGGTTGATGTTTAGTTCGATTTTTGATGCTTACCTCTATACTTAATGTGTGTGAGTAACTATTCGCTATTTCAGAAAAGCGAGAGGACAACATTCTCCTTTTGTTGTCAGTAACCTAGCAACAGTATTCAACACCCACCAAAATAAACTACACAACATGCAACAGATCTGAGTAAATGTCAAGATGAGAGATAAGAATGGACAGGAGCTAGTATTAGCAACAGATAATAGTACAAGTGCATGAGTCACCAAGGACCTCTTTTATTGTGAAGAAGCACAGAGAGTGCAGGAGTATGATGTCAGCAAGAACAGAGCATAACCTCTTAGTGTTGTGGCATGATGTAAACCTGCATTTTGCCAACAAATGCTAAGTTAAGGCCATTACCCGTAAGACCAGCATGTGCTAATAATGGGTTACTAACATAGTGTAGTGTATGTACTTACCTTGACGAGGTGTGGGGCATCATGGCGCGTCAGCTGGAAGTGTGGTAGCGTATCTCTGCATGTGATCCAGGAATGCTTTAGAACCTGTTCTGCTGTGTAACGCTGGTGAGGGTCTACATGTAGCATATGAGACAGAAGGTCCTGGAACACATACACACATGGTCACAGACATGTATGAGAAAACAACACAACCAGAATGAATTTATAGCATCACAACCGTACAATTCCCCTATTTTCATGTATATTAAACATTTAAATACATTGGCTGGTCAACTTTTGTTCAGTCATCTCCTATGATAAGTTATGTCTGATCACTAAAACAAGTCAAAACATTAAGTCTTTGAACCAGTGTCAGTGTGCATCTGTGTATACCTTTGAGCTGTCTGATACAGTGTCCCAGTTGCCACCTGTCAAAGAGAACTTTCCAGATCCTATCCGGAGAAGAATCTCCTCTGGTGTGTCATTTGGCCCATTAGCAAACGGCGTGTATCTAACAAAGAGAATACATAAAAAGGTAAAGAGAGGATGCAATTATCAATTTTACATGTAGAGACATAATCCAGGCTTCAAACTCGGTTTAAAGGCTACGCTAGTGACACAAGCATGGTTGTACTGCCATGTTTAATAGACTGCTTTATAAATGTGGATGCTCAGTTTATTATTAAACAACCCCTGCTGCTCCTTGAAGTTGTTCCTGAGAGCAGTCTTACCCTGCCAACATGGTATACAGTAGAACTCCAAGACTCCATATATCACAGGCTGCGTCATAACCTTGTCGCATTAGTACCTTGCAACACACACAAACAACAGGCGGCAGACTATTAGACACTTGTATTAACAATGTGAATAATAGATGACATTTTGTCTACCTCTTGTTTCTAACCCCTGTGTTTCAGGTTCTCCTTACCTCTGGTGCCACAAAGTTAGCGGTGTAACAGGGCGTTAGGAGCAGGCCGTTGCCCCCCCGAAGCTGCTTGGCGAATCCAAAGTCACAGATCCTGATGGAGTCAGGATTCCCAGAGTCATCCATGTACAGGATGTTGCTGGGTTTCAGGTCTCGGTGTACCACCTGGAGAAGAAGAGGGGGAGCAAATATTAACAGAATATAATTATGAATTGAAGTCTGGTGTGTGAGCAGCATTGTTCCCTCACCCCTTGGCAATGGAGGTAGTCAACAGTCTTGGTGATGGTGTAGAGCACAGCACTGGCCTCTCTCTCAGAGAAAAACTTCTGCCTGAGGATTTTATCCAGCAGCTCCCCTCCCTTCATCAGCTCCGTTACCAGGTATACATACCTGCCATCATCATACACCTGGAATAAGTACACACACAGACATTGACCTCATCAGTATAAACCCTCTAAAACTTCACCAGCGTTGGAGCTCTCACACATAAATGTTACCTACATCTTTTAGAGTGATGATGTTGGGGTGCTGTCCATATCGCATCAAAATTTCGATCTCTTCAGAGGGGTCCCTCTTACTTTTGTCTATAATCTGAAAACAGACAACAGTCGTTATAAAACAATTAGATGTTCAACAACAACAACACTGTAACAACATTTAGAGCACTTTAAACATAAACATAATGTTTAAACAGAAGTCTGTGAAGCTGTGCTGCCCTCTGCTGGGACTGCAGAGGGCAGCAACATCCAACATGACTGCTTCAGTTACAGCAGTTTCACACCTACTGCACTAAGTGTGCAATTTAAAAAATATGGTGCTTCCTGGGCTTATCACATGGTGTGTGTATATATGTAAGACAACAGGATATAAGCTCAGGTATTGATGCTTTAATAGAGGTTGTAGAGAAGTCACAAATTACCTTCACAGCATAGTCCATGGCAGAGACTCGGTGTACACAGCGTTTACAAATAGAGTAGGAGCCGACCCCTATGTCCTCCTGCAGCTCATACAGATCAGAGAACTTGGCTGAGCCCCCGTGCATCTGCAAAGGACAGAGATCATTACAATCGATTCTGTCAAATTAACTGTATAAACCAGTTTAATCAAAAAGCCTGTCACCTTCTCCTGCCAGAGTGGAACTAAAGCAGCCGTGTTGTAAACTACACATTCAGTCCAACTGTCTACAGATTTACTGGCATTTTTTTTAAAAATTTGGCTTCACATCCTGTGGCACAGCGACAAAACGCTGTCAAATTTACAGCTGAATGGTGTGAAAACACCTAAGCAGAGTAAATGTTTCCAGAGGACACTGTGTGTAGTAAAGTGTGTCAGTAAAACACTACAGCTGTTCCAGGATCATTCATAGTGGCCCTAAAACTTCGGCCATGATGCCAAACTTTTCAAATTGCAAAAAAAAAAAAAAAAATCACTTCAGTGTAAGCAATGGATCTGTGATCTTCACAACACTGCCAGAGCACTTCAGAAGGAGGAATTGTTTTCACACTAGTAGGAAAGCACTAAATGGATCATCACAAAGAGACTGTTGTGATAATTGTTCTTTCACATTTACAGATGTGTTAACTTGAAGTGTTGCCTACTTTTCAACTCTGCTTGAAATGTGTCTAAGCCTCTGTAGTAAAGTAGCTTCTAATTAACATCATGTTGCAAAATGACAAAACCTTCTCAGTGCACTGTTAGGGCCAAATACAATACATTACTTACTGTTCACTACTTCAATCAAGCTCCAAACGTGCAGAAACACATAGTTTGACCTCCGATACAGGCAAGACAGTACTATGATCAATAACGTTTATGTCGAGGTCACATACAAAGAGATAATGCATGTTCACCTGAACTATAGGAAGTATGCTGAGCAGCGGCGAGCTCTTGTTCTCGTCCATAGGTGTTGGAGCAACAAAACTGAAGCCTTTGAAGAGCTGGTGGGCGTTTGCACTGGGCGGGATACCTGGGGAGTCTATATATACAAAGGATAATTCATAATATTGACAGACTGTACGTACAAACACCTGCTCATTTTGAGTCATAGTTGTAGTCGGAGCTCAAATGCAGTTTCCATGGCTGCAGGAGTAAGCATGTGAGGAGAACACGTGATGTGTGTAGGTGTACCTTTAGGCGTTTTAGCGGTGAACTCTGGGTCGAAGCAGAATGTGTCATCTGGTTTACCTGCTGCAGGCTTGAATGGGGGCTGGAGCTCTCTCCTGAACAGTTTCTGAAGAAAGCGCAGGTACAATCAAGCGTGCACGTTAGAAATCAAACCCTACCACAGGCTGTTGGAAATGTGTGTGAACATATGTGCAAGAGAGGCCAAGACCCCTCCCAGATTAACCCCCTCCAAACCCTCCACAGTACAGTTCGGCCAATAGCATCCTGCAGGCTCTTAAACACTCATGCAGGGCTATTAGTGCACACACAGTGAGAACTGGACATCTGCCCAGACCCACACACACACAAACAGAGTTACTGTAGCCAAGACTGATGGCCAGTAGTCATCAAGCCAAACGTTTGTTAGGTGTGAATCCTCAACAGAAGCTGTGGCGTTACATATGTGTGCATGTGTGTGGGTATGTGAGAAATGAGAGGGAAGCGTGTGCGCGCTTACATTCCAGTCGATGGTGGAAAAGAAAGCGTGGCGTTTTATCTCCTCCACTCCATCGGGTCCAGCACCTACAGACACACAACACTTTGGTTCACTTAACCTGGCACATTTGTTTCAAATGTTTTCAGAGAATCACCACTTTCACATCTTTTCCTCTCTGTGGTTTTCACAGTGGGCGTTATAATGTTAGCTTTGCCTAAGTGGATGGCAGATGTGAGGATCATCTCCTTACCTAGTCTGTTAGCAGGGTTACGTTTAAACAGCATTCTCAGCAAACTCTGGGCTTCCAAACTCAGGAACTGGGGCATTCCCAATTTTGCTCTGTCAGAATGAAGCACAGCGCAAACAGGTGAAAATGAGCAACAAGAAAAATTAGGACTGATCATTATTTATATATCATAGCATGCTGTAATCATTCCATAATGACTCACTTAAGAATCATGTTCATGGTCTCATTGCGGTCTTTTCCTTGGAACGGTAATGTCCCAGTTAGCATCTCAAACTACAAACGCACAAAATGAAGAATAAAAAAAAAAAATCAGATAAATTATGTGAAAGAAATAAGTTGTCAAAACAGTGCGTGTATAAGTTTGTGTACCATAAGTACTCCTAGAGACCACCAGTCCGCACTCTGCGTATGTCCTCTCCTGTTGACCACCTCAGGGGCCATATACTCCACCGTACCACAGAAGGAATAAGCCTTCTTATCAGCATCTACTGACTCTTTACTCAAGCCAAAGTCTGTGCAACATCACAAAGTTAAATGTAAAAATGTCAATGTGGAAAAAAGGTGAATGCTGAATGAAATCTGTGGATAATTCAGGCATCAAATCAAAACCATACCTGTCAACTTTATGTGTCCAGCTTCATCAAGTAAGATGCTGAAAGACAAAAGCACACAAGTGAGATCATAGATTATACTGGCATAATTCCTTCCATGCCTTTATTTAAATGTCAAATTGATTGAAGATGAAAGACATCTTGACTGAAACGTTTTCTGCATGTCCTACAGCACAGAGTAACAGCCTTGACATTACATTTTCATACAAGGAGAAGACCCATATAAGCATCATGTAGATACAAAAATACCAAGTAAAAAAACATTAGTGGCTTGGTACTGCTGAGAACACTAGATGTTGTGTATGTGTTTTTGGTGTGGGGTCAGTGAGACTGTGACGTACTTCTCTGGCTTGAGATCTCTGTAAACTATGCCCAGGTTGTGCAGATGGTCGAGGGCCAGGGCCAGCTCTGCAAGGTAGAATTTCACATCTTCCTCTGTAAACATAACCTGATAAGAACTGGACAAATTTACTCTCTGAACTCTGAAAAGAAATTCAGCAGCAAAGAAAAAAAAACATACACACAACTTCAGTTCTAACAAGGAGAGAAAACAGAGTATTATTATTGTCACAATATCAACACATCAAAAAAAAAAAGGTTACACAACTCAGCAAGCTGTTGATTTGACATTGCTGGCAGCGATTGCTTTGGTGGTTCTGAGAGATGCTTTCAACACAAGGTCTATCTAGAGAACAATCACACATTGTCTGAGTACCCAGAAAGCATTTGAAACGCGCTGATCTGGGCCTCTAACTGACAAGCAACTGATGATGTAAAAAGCGATAACAATTCCAAGAAAGGCACCATTTCCACAAGGAATTCAAGTCATAATTTGAATAAAAAGACAAGAACAGGTTATGTTCTAAGAAAATAAACACTAAAACATCTGTTCAAAAACACGTTTAAAACACCTGATGTTAAAAACTCGTGACTGTAAATGACATGTTGTCATTTACAGAATAGGCATAAGCAGGCTTAAGGCAACAAAACGTCATCTTACCTCTTTGGATAAGCGAGTGAATACATCCCCTCCCCTGAGAAAGTCCAGTATTAAATACAGTTTCCCTTCTGTCTGAAAGGCTAGGGGAAAAAACAAATCATTTATCAACAGGGTAATAAGACTTATCACAACAGAGAAAACAAGCTTGTGTTAATGGTGTCTACATTCCACATTGAGGTCTTGCTGTAGTCCGGTTCACTGTCTTAACTTATTAGGACACTTAGAGGAACTGATCTGACAGAAATAATCAAGTGCAGCAGTAATCAAGTGTCAAGTCTTTTAGTTGAATAACTGTACTAACAATTAAAAATGAAAAAATAAACAACCATAACACATTTTATTGGACCTTGAAGATGCACATAAGCAGCTTGACTCATGCACAACCTTCAAAGGTGGAGTAAGCCTTTCCAAATGTTTTGTGAATCTCCTCACAATCTGCAAGCTGTTCGTGCTGTGTGTGAAGAGCAAGAAGAAAAGTGAGAGCAAAAATGAGAAAGAGGTTAGAAGAGAAGAAGAAAAAGGGAAGGTAAGCCTTGTTGAACCTAGCAAAGGATCAGACAGCAGCTAGGTGATGCTTTGACATCTGCAACATTTTCCTATGGGGGAGTTAAATACTGATGTGGAGGTTGTTTTTGCTCATGAGTTAAAAAAGGCTGTCTGTGTTACACAGAACCAAGATGCACTGTTGTTGTGATGTTTTCTGTAGTAGCAGGAGAAGTGTGAGTGGTTAGTCTTGCTGCCTTTGTGATAGATGTTCAGCACTTTAGGGAAGACGAGCAATGAAAGGAGAGGTTTGTTTGTTTGGCTACAGAGTTCAAATCTCTTTTTCAGGAATGGCTTATTCCACTCATTAAGTAGTAATCTCTGTTACAATCCTGTTTCTATTCATCTGTAAACATTCTATGTTTCTAAGTTTCTCTTACCGTAGTGCAATTTCACTATGAAGGGATGATTGACTTCCACTAAAATGTCTCTTTCCATTTTAGTGCGAACTCTGTCCCTGACTGCAGAGACAAAGCAGAAAGGGGCAGTGAGACACTGTGGACAGAACATTCTGAAGATTTTAGTGCTGAGCTAAATCAAACACAGCAGTGCACTACCTTTCAAAGATGCCTTTTTTAGAACTTTCATTGCATATAACTGACCAGCATCTGGACCCACTATCTTCCTGACAAGAAACACCTGAGAGAACAAGACAGCAAATTCAGACAAATGCCCACACAGAAGGAAGGTGTTATCGGTCTGCTTAGTGTCCTCACCTTGCCAAAAGAGCCCTGGCCGAGGACTTTGAGCAGTTCAAACTGAGATGGATCAGCTTTCTCACAGCCCTCTTTCACATGGTGGGTGATAGGAATTTCCTTATATGTCTCATCATCCTACACATACAGGGTCAGCATGAGACAGACACACGAGGCAGCTGGTATGTCATCCTACATGTGTACTCACACACACACACACGCACAAAGACCTAAGTATTACTTACACAGTGTGAGAAAGACTCCCCCTCCTCCATGGGCTCATCCATGATCTGATGTCCATTGACCTGCAGCCAAACAAACAAATTTTGATCAGAGGATTCATCAACAGTAAACACTTTCGCAAAGCTTGTTCATCCTCGTTTTCAGCTGAGCAGGACCATGACTGCAACTGCTGCACGCCCACATGTATGATGGAAGAATCAACAGATGAAGTCGATGAGTCACATGCAATAACACTGCGCTGTCACTTTTCCAAGTGAAGCTTTTATTTGTTGTCAAACAGTATGGAGTACATACTTTAAGCCTGTCCAGCTGTCCGGCTCTCATCCTGTCATTATAAAGCCCCTCATTATTAGTATTCTAGCTTAATCCCCAGCCAGAGCAAAAACAACATGTCTGACTAGCTCTGAGTCTGATGTTTGCTACAGCTATAGTCAGCATTCAGCCTCTTGAGGACAAAACATAGCCCGGTGGTGATGAGGGTTTTTTTTAAAGACTGCAGATAGACATGCCTCTTTATTTATTCAAGCAACCACAGACAATCATAATGCTGCAGAAAAGTAAAATTAGATATGTCAGCATCTGCAAGCAAATCATACAATAAACTGACCGCTGTATTATCCAGGTCTGAATATTTCAGTTCTGTGCTGAAGCTGAGCCTGCATTATGTATTCAGTCCAGTGTGTTTGTCTGTGTTGAATTCCATCAAGCCTCTGAAGAGGGGGGATGAGTCATAGCGCTACGCATGCCCACTCAGTGGGTGGAGCCACCAACATACACTCACGGACATCCACAGAACAGAGGCCAGCAAACCACTTTCCAATGTCTTAGTGATACTGAATCACACTAGCGGCATTAAACATTAAAAATCAGTCAAGATACACACTTCAAAGTGTCTGATTTAACACAGAATAAAGTCCAAAATGAAAGCCTGTATCTGTGAGCCAAGCCAGGGCAGTGCTTGTGTCATAATTCACACATACATTTTCACTCCCACCTTTGCTGTGGCTCATCATGGCTTGTAACAGCCTACACTTGCAGGACAACGAGGCAAGCCTTTTTCAGCCGTTTGAAAATATGTCTGACAGTCATACAGAGACATAAAGGGTTTGATCTTTAAACATCACCTTCAAAAAAAACAACAACAACAAAACAGATACAATGTGGATTAGACAGCCAGCATCCACACAAACCCAGTTTAGGAGGCTAAGCTGATGTTTACTTCTGTGCTCTCTGTAATCTTGGCAGCCTTCAACGGTGCAGTATTAGGTAAAACAGCAGATTAAAGTGTTTATTTGTAGCAACAGATGAAACAATTTTTGAAACTTAGTAATATTTCAATGCAGGACAGTTTAAAAGTGACTTTTCATTCTTTCTGTCTCAGCCAAATCAACTTCCAGATTCTTCAACAGACTAGTAGACAATTAAACAAACAATTTAATGGCAGAAATATCCTGGAAGAAGGTTTAGTTCATACAAAGGATGGACAAGTGGAAGTGGCAGTAACTTTTTGCTGCTCTTAAAACAGTCAGACAGACAGTTTGGACTGTAGGTGTGAAATACTGCAAAGAATCCCAGGGAAGGATCAGATCAGGATGTCAGGTCAACTTTAGCTGCACATGGAAAAAACCTCTGGCTGGTGTAAAAGTAAACGGGGCATTTTCACAGTTGTCACAAGACAGCATTTCAGGAGGTTGTCATTGGATTCACTTAAGGTCTGAGGATCACAGCTCAAGTAACTAATACCAGCTCATCCTGGTCAAATAACTTCGCAATCAATCTACAGACCTACGTGTAGCTTCAAACCATAATTTATACCGTAGGTTACTAATATAAGTTACGGCTATTGGCAGCATCACTGATTTACATTTAAGCTGACAAACCAGAACACAATTGTGTAGACATCTGACCCAAATTATCCCAGTTAGCTATAGTTTGAACAATTTTTAAACGTTACCGAAATGTGTCATTATCGTACTGTAGCCTAGTACAAACACTTTCACAGCTATTTATTACAAAGACGTTTAGGGTTGGATACAAACTTGTCTCTAACTTGTAATCCTGAAAGCTGTCAGTTTGCGAGGGCTAACTACATGCTAACGCTACATGTGCTAAGCTAGCTACGAGGTAAACTCCTCTTGAGAAGTGTAAATAACAACAAAAGCTAAGAGCAGGTCGTGTGTCAGTGGACAGAAAGTCTGACATCTCTGCCGGTTAATGGGTAGTGGCGAAAGCCCAAACATGCAGCTATTAAACTAATAAACTTGGGCAGTGCAACAAAAATAAACATCTTAACCAGCTGTTAGCATTAGCTAGCATGTTAGCATGCATCACGGTGCTCTGCAGGGTCGTGACGCGAATTTAAGCTGAACCCAGCCTCACAGATAAAGCTAACCTAACGGAACAGCTCACAGCAAAACAATGAAAGGCCGATTAATATGCACAACACGCATTTATCAACTCACCTCACTACTAACGCTGTTTACCTCCATCTTGTGCCAGGATTTCTCTCCAAGTCTAAGGCATCATAGTCCACCTAGACCCCCGCTCCACGTTGCATGCCTTCCCCTCTGTGGAAGTCCGGCTGTTCCGCTTTGATGTTCAGATGCAAGCTGTGTGGCTGCGGACCGCTATCGGGATGGGATCGGGGGGTCGGTGCGGGGAATACTTGATGTTGATGACTGGATCATACGCTCGCCGAGAGCACCGCTACCCTGCCATAGATGCGAATATGGCGGCTACCGTGGTACCTGACCGTCAGTGAATGAGTTTATTGACGTATTTATGACGCAATTCAGTTAAGGATTTCCCCCGTCCAAACCAAAGCAGCCGATCTAGATAGAGAGGAGGGAGAGTGGTCGTGGTGGCGTGGGGACTTTAATGTTGTGTGACACACAGTGTGTGACACACACGCATCCGGTTGAGGGGCCGTTTGCTTGAAATAGTCATTGTCACTGTGACAGCCGGGCAGTTTAACTTATTGTTGACGCAGGGTGGAATTAAAGAGTCAAACAGACTTTTTTTCTGTGGAGAACCACTGATCTGAGTCTCTGATGTTCAGGGTGTAAGTTGAATGTTTTTAAAGCCACTGTTTCATAAGCCTGTCCATCCACAGTTCAAGTGGAAATAAGAGGCTTAAAGCTCATCCACTTTCTCTCCCACACAAACATACAGTCTTTGTGTGGTGAGCCACTGTATGTGTACACTACATTTTTATTTAGGCATGCACATTTCTTACCTGCAATTTAATCAATTTTCTAGTGACATAACAAATACTGATTAATGCAAACTAGACTCTTATTGCATCTAACTAATCTAATGGTGCCAAAGTAGTATGCAAACTACAATAATCTCTTCACGTTTGGTGCTGTGATTATATGAAACCTTAGAAGTTCAGTAAAACATGAGAAAAACACACAGACAGATAAGTTAGAGGTCATTTATTGTTCTCTCTGGAATGGACCAGAGCAAGGCGAATGATATGCACTAAAAAGGCATCTGACAGCCCAACAGTCATAGTGAAGCATCAATCCACAGGCACTGGGCGTGGAGTACGAGTGTGTGCGTGTAAATGTCAGACCGAACAGTCTGTTGTGTGGAAACATCTTTATTATGAGAGTGTAAGTGTATCTGAGGTGATGTAAATGAGACAGTCACTCTCGTTCTGTTACTGCTTCCTGCAGTAGCTCCTCTGATGCAGAGGGCTCAATAACTTCGCTTGTTGTGTCGTCTTCGTTTATAGTAACCAGTGGGACTTCTTCGATTGCTTGGCCCAGTAGCGGTTGTATGCTGCTTTCGGGGTAGTCGTGGTTAGAGGATGCGTCTGCCTGGTCTCCTCTTTCCACAGTCATGTCCCAGTCCTGGTCTGAAGGCTGAGGTAGACGGGCCATGAGTTCCTGAACACAATTAGCACACTTCAGGTTAGACATCTACAAATGAACTCTTCCTACTTCAGGATGGCACTCAAACAGACCTTTGTTGTGGTATAAACGTGACTTTGAATATACCTGCTGTGTTTCCAGATCATTATTCCTCACAGCGATGAGCAGGCTCCTTGTAAAGTTTGCAAGCTCCTGGTATTTTTGTTTTTGGTTCTCTAGCTCATTCTCTAAGAACTGCACTTCTTCATGCTGCAACACAAAAATACAAAAAGTTAGTGGTTTTCATCATCGGCACCTCTGGCCAGCGTGGGTTTGGGTAATCTGTGTGTCATGTCTGACTGCCTTTACCTTGAATTCCAGCAGGTTCTGCATCTGTTCCAGGTCTGATGCCATTAATTCACCATCATCATCATCATCGTCATCATCAACACATTCTTCATCCTCATCAATTACTTCGATCTTCTGTTATAAACACATAGAATTTGTATGTGTAAGAATGTTCCTGTTTTGTGATTACACTTATTTACCATGTACATTTAATGAGCGACTGTTAATCAGAACAGGCTTGGAATAAATGACTAAAAGTGACTGGTTATAAATTTGGGAAGATTTTCAGTCATTCAGCTCAAGGTACGTCTGAAATGAAGGCCACTGTGTCCTAAGCCTGTTTCACTTGTCATCTGACAGGCATATTCAGTTCTAAGTGACTGACAGGTTGTTTAAGGTTTTATTTACAGCTGGGAATATAACCCACCTAACATTCACACAGGGTGTCTTCCATCCATCCGTCATCTATTAACCTGCCTTGTCCTGCAGTGCAGGGTCACAGGGGGCTGGAGCCTATCCCAGCTAACTTTGGGTGAGAGGCGGGGTACACCCTGGACAGGTCACACAGGCCGTCTTTAATGGCGCAAATGATTCCCAAGAATCAAGGTGTGCGTGGATGTGAGGCTTCAAGGTTTTTTCTTGTAAGGAAGAGGACCAAGGGCGGGTTTGCGCTGTACCGTACTGTCTAGTCCAGCTGTGAGGTACGACCCCTGCTCCTGCACTAATCCCACCTTCCCCTAGGGATAAAGTGCCCTTTTTTACTGCAGTGTAGACTAAAGGCCCTGAGGCAGATGTGAGAGACGGGAGATTCTGAGAGAGTGATACTAGCTTGGAGTGGACGGGTGTAGAGGTGGAGTTGTTTCTGCTCTGCAACACCTGGCTGATCACAGACAAGGATGTGTGTGCAGAGACCTCAGAGTCTGACTGAGATGAGGGGGCAGTAGGTCTTGGTCGGGAGCGAGGGACGGAGTTTAAAGAGTAGATGCCAGTCAGTATTACATCATTATTGTTGTTGTTGTTGTTGCTACCGCTGCTGAGAGGAGAGGAAGATGAGGGGGAGGAGGAGGTCGATGAGAAAGAAGGGAACGAGAATCAAGGTGTGCGTGGATGTGAGGCTTCAAGGTTTTAGTTTGTAGAGGTTTGAACAGTGCCACGTACTTAACTTTTTGACACCCCATTTCTGCTGTGGACAAAATGTCCCCAAATGTCTTTCATAATGTAGATGGACTGTAATACTTTGAACCTGAAGAGCTGGCTCTCCTGTGTTGTGCACTGTGTTTCTGAGGCAGCAGTTGTGGTTAAACAACTGGGGACAAACAGCAAAACAAAGCAGGGCTTTTGAATTTGATTCACCCCAGCTATAAATTTAACTATAGAATTTTATTATATTAGTCCGATGATGTGTTAAAATGTCAATGCTCATATTACATTTAAGTGCACTAGAATGCAGAAGAATGTTGAATGGGATTTTATACATTTCATTACATCTGAAAATGAACACTCACTAGTGTCCACTCCTAAGTGATTGAATTTAATAAGCTTTACTGTGATATTGGAGAAATAGGCAGTACCACATTGTTGGCCAGTGGAGCAGCAGTAGACACATCTGTTCCATCATCTCCATCTCTGTGTTGCGAATCAATGGTGCCATCTAGATTACAGAAGAGCGTTGTGAATGCTGACAGTTTGCACAGAGGGATGTGCTCATCCATTTACACAGTATCAACAGACTCACCCTCAGAGAGGCACACAGATCCCTCGTCATTTAAGTCATCTCCGAGGTCAGGGGTCCTGAGCCGCTGCTCGTCGGGACTGAGAGCCCCTGGAGATTCGTTTCCTGGGGATGAGGATGAGAATACAGCAGGCCCACCTTTAGGAGGTGGGATTTCAATACCCATCAGACGGTACTTCCTCCGTCTGTTACTGATCCACGTCTGCAAATCAAAAAACACAAGAAATATTGTTGGTAAAGTTTAAAATGCCAATTTTGTTGACTGTCAAACATGTATGCTTAAAACATGTATATGCAAACCTGCTGGTAGTAAATAATGCGGTGCTCCATCTTTTACCATCTTTATCCACTTAAACCCTCACACCACACCAGTGAGTGTGTAGGCAAAGACATTTTCTTCCTTGCAATAAATATCCTTGTAAGTGAGATGGCAGAGGGTCATATGTGTGTGCGTGTGTGCGTGTGTGTGTGTGTGTGTCAGGACTGGGCTACTATATTTAGTCCATCAACATTCCTACCCTGGCCCTGATATATAACTGCATGACTTTTACACAACTTTGTGTAAGATAGTTAGAAAACTTCTGTGACCTAGAAAAGTTCTTTCTCTGGTTTCTCACCACTCTCAAGAGTCCACACAAGTCAAACAGTTGTGCTTACAGTCAAATGCCATAAACAAGTAGCCTGACATAACGAGGCTCAAAGCTTTCTCAAGACATTTCTCTAGTTTGACTTGTTTCTCTAGTCAAATGCCAGGATGGACACCTGATTTAGACTAAACATATCCCCTATCCCTGTGGAGTAAGTTACCTTGACTATTTCAGTGTCTACATTGAGTTGGTTTGCCGCAGCAGTGATCTTCTCCCTGCACACTGAGCCCAGGCTGGTCATGCCTCGGTCCCAGTAGCGCTTCAGTTGGATGAGATCCCCATCACTGAACTGGGTCCGATCTTGAAGCTGTAAAGATAAACCTGTCTGAGTACACAGATAGAGTTCACCACATATCTAGCGTATACATGTTTATGTATACTGTGCTTCTGGATGTTTGTTCTTTCATTAAGTTGATAAAAAAGTACTTACTGTTCTCTTTCTGGAATTGCTGATAACCCAGGGGGCAGCTGATACGCCAACTGAAGTCTGCACACAAAGTATTTGAGTTACTTCTTTAAAATGACACTGAGAGACAATGTTACACACACTCAAACCTCCCCTACCTGTGGGCTGGATTCCCCTGTAAGTGAGGTCTGTGCTGTGAGGGAGTAGCTGCCCTGAAGTGTTTCGGTGTTGTGAAGCAATGTAGGTCTGGAGCTAGTCATTGGAGGTGTGTGGGTTCCTCTAACAACAGAAACTTCAGTCCCAGTTGGGCTGGTTAGCATCTGCTCTCTGTGGATGTGTGTTTGAGCCGCCATATTTGCCATTTCCTCCTCCCTTTGCCACTCGTTTTCTTCATCACCAGTTTCCATGGCAATTGAAAAGTTGTGACTGGTGTCCAGAGGGTGGGGCACTGGCCTTTGGGTCTCCTGGCTTTTCCGAAAAGATGCTGGACCAGGTCTAAGTCGGTCCTTATCACCCCTTTCTGACAGGGTGAAGACCTGCTGAATGCGAGGTGTTTGTTCAGAAGAGGGGCTGGAGTTATGGACTGGGAGGGAGGTCCGAGTTTTCTGTGGAGCAGGGGGTTGAGGTTCAGGATTGGAGTGAGGTCTGGGTTGAAGCTGAGTCTGGGATTGTAAGGAAGAGGACCAAGGGCGGGTTTGCGCTGTACCGTACTGTCTAGTCCAGCTGTGAGGTACGACCCCTGCTCCTGCACTAATCCCACCTTCCCCTAGGGATAAAGTGCCCTTTTTTACTGCAGTGTAGACTAAAGGCCCTGAGGCAGATGTGAGAGACGGGAGATTCTGAGAGAGTGATAGTAGCTTGGAGTGGACGGGTGTAGAGGTGGAGTTGTTTCTGCTCTGCAACACCTGGCTGATCACAGACAAGGATGTGTGTGCAGAGACCTCAGAGTCTGACTGAGATGAGGGGGCAGTAGGTCTTGGTTGGGAGCGAGGGACGGAGTTTAAAGAGTAGATGCCAGTCAGTATTACATCATTATTGTTGTTGTTGTTGTTGCTACCGCTGCTGAGAGGAGAGGAAGATGAGGGGGAGGAGGAGGTCGATGAGAAAGAAGGGAACGATGAGGATGGAGGAAGCAGGTGAACGCGATTCTGAATGTTTCGTGCTGCAGCCATATCAGCAGGAAGCAGTGCCCCTGCTGCTAGGCTATGATTGGACAGAGCACCTCCAGCTATTGTGTGATTGGAGAGTAGCCCTCCAGCTATTCCATGACTAGATAAGGAGTGAGACAAGCCTCCATTCTGGTCAACCTTGGAGGCAAGCTTGCGTCTTTTGTTGCCAACCCAAGTCTGTGGAGAGAAAAGCAATCAGCTCAGTAACATTACTTATAAAAACATTATGTGCAGCATTAGAGGAAGTAATTCGGCCAAGTGAGGATAATAATTTATGACTGCACTAGATGAATAACTCACAGGGTACAGACTACACTCGCTGCCTAAATTACATTTCCCAGTACTACATAAGCAGTCCTTATTAAATGGTGCAAAACAAATCATAGCAAACACTTCCGCTTCCTTCTCGCTCATTCACACTCACTCACACACACACACACATTTTATTGGCCTACCCGGACAACACTGAAGTCCAGTTTGGCCTCCTGAGCACATTGCAATATTAGCTGGAAGCAAGCCTTGCTCTGATTGGTCATCCCATTGTCATAGTAACGTTCCAGTATCCTCTGTTGTTCAGCCGTAAAAACAGACCTTAGGTTCATCTGAGAGATAATCATAAAGATTATTATTGTTATTACACAGTAATTCTTTACTAATTAGATTATAAAAGATCACTTTTTGCTGACAAATTTGGTCAAAAAAGTGGCCTAATTAAATAAAAAGTCCAGTACACCATTAAACAGTGCAGTGCAACTGTTAAATAATCATACAGATCCTTAGTTTATGGGACTGCCTTAACTTAGCAGCATCCATAGAAAAGCTGCTGAACACATACATCTACAGATATAAAGACTGCAGAAATACAGCCACCAGATAGCTACATGAATTTGTATCTATGATGACCTCTTCTGAGTGTTTCCTACTTTGCGGCCTGTCTCTCCTGTTTGGTTTGTCAGATCAGTGTAAAAGTGTAACAGAAAACAATTATTATCCACCTAATTGACTTCAATCTCAACACCGCACCACCACAAATCCTGCAAAGTGTAAAGATCAGCTGTCAAAAAAAGTGAGGAAGACACACATACACAGATGCCTTATTTTATATAGAGAGATACTCACAGTCTGCGGGCCACGCCTTTGTGGCCACGCATCCATTCTGCTGCTGGAAGGGAACGGGGATGCCATAGATCACAGCAAAAGCTCCATATTTCTAGGTTACAGGTGTTTTGATGGCACTCATCTTATCTCAGTGTACCTGACACATTGCTGGGTAATGTGACTGAGGAGAAAGCATAGGAGACAATACGTTTTTTACAAAATAATTAAAATCTCTCACTCAAAACTACAGATTACAACTGAGATTGAAAAAAAGATTCATCACGGTGTACACAACTAGTGAACATTTAGTCATATAATTTGTATGTATATGCACCAGGCACTGTAGAGCATTGTGGAGTTTAAATGTTATGCTTACCAAAACACTGAAGTGAAACATGTAAGGGCTATTTTATTTACCTAGGTGTAAAACTGACACACAACGCTGCCCTGAGTATTAAACTGACCCCTGGTCAAAAACAAAGCAACATAATGTATGCTGTAAAGAATCTCACAGTAAAATAACTCAATTGTTTAAAGACACAATTTAATCATTAACGACAACAAACACTGGCGATCAGGGCTAAAACCACTTGGTGTTTTTTGACATGTATTCTGTAAAACGTGATCTAATTCTTATTAGTTCCAGCATCAGAAACGGTAAAAAGAGGAAAAGGCAGCGGTGATAATCTGCCCCGGTTAAACACTTACTTACACACTTAGACACGCAGAGAACTGAAAAACAGCAGTGATACACTTTTAAATACAGCTGCTAAAGATTGTGATGAGCCGAAAGTCACAGACGGGAATTTTGTGCGACCAATAAGCAACCAGCAGGTTTATTTTGGCAGGCTGACTGCGCATGGCTACAGTCAATACGGAAACATTACGGGGAGAATTAGCAAACAAATAGTGGGCACGTCGGATTAGCACGCCGCCAAGGCAACGGCCAGCGGATTCAGAAACACAATTACCACACAGGAAGCACATGCCATAACTTTACGACCGACAGTCGTACCGTAAACAAGCCGGGTAAGAGCAGCGTTGCCACAGTGGCCATGCAGACAGCCTGCGTTAGCCTGCAGGCCCAAGCGGCCATATCCAAGCCAGCCAGCGTTAGCTAGCATTAGCATAGCTTTCCCAGTGGATAGCTGCAGCTAAACTTTTCCTTCAAATCTGTGATTTCCCGACCCTGCGGGATCCTTCTCACTGACCCTGGCTCCGAGCGGATACGAACAACACACATGATGAGATACCCCTATGCGAAAAGTGAAATCACTTTCCTACGTACCATTTTGATGTCAAAATCAGACGAACGTTCAAATTCAGCAGATTTCTTCACCAGTCCCCTTTGCTAGACAATGAAATCAGAACGTCCGATCATCAATTCTAATCATGATTGTGACGTGTATGGAGACAGGAGCCAATGAGAGCTCGAGATCATCGCTGTGACATTCGGAGAGGGCTGAAAACTGAGCACCGTGGACCCGCCCACCATTGACTTTGTTCAGTGGGTTGCAGGAGGGGGAGGTCACAAACATGGAAGCAGTCGGAACTTTGGGTGGGAAGTGGCTTTCATCCTCATCACCTTAACGTGCATATATTATGTTTAAGTGACATTAATTCAGTTTTCTCCTGAGCTGGATGCGGTTATGTACAAAGACATAGCTGTTGCAGATGTTTAATTAGACTCCACACTGTCTTATGACTTATATTCAAAACATGTTTTTATAAACATCCCAGGATCCTGACATTTGGGCCACTGAATAAACTGCAACTTAAGCCATTAAGACTGTTTTTTATATTGTATGGTAATTTCTGCTCTGTGTTGCTATACTATCCCCAAATCATTACTCAAATAGAAGTACCATTAGACAAATCATTAATTAAGGAGTCTTAAGACTTTTCATTGTTGCTGCAATATGATGGCCTTCACCGTTGTTTATATATTGCACTGTGTAAACTTTTTCGAAACAAATTAAAACATTTTTCATTACTCAGTCACTTCTTTGTTCCTACTATCTATCTATCTATCTATCTATCTATCTATCTATCTATCTATCTATCTATCTATCTATCTATCTATCTATCTATCTATCTATCTATCTATCTATCTATCTATCTCCTGTACTTCCCCCCTCTTCCTTCTTTAAAGTGGGCATTATTCAGGTCGTGGTGGTGGTGTGCATGTGGCGGGTGCTTCTTTAATCCATGACGTCACCTGTGTTCCAGGTGCGCAGCAGGGGGCGCTGTTCCTCACAGCTAGATCCATGCAGCGCCAGGAAGCAGCAGCGCCTGACAAGTGATGCTGAATCCCTCCATCCATAGATGGTGAACTTTAAAACAGAAAAAAACAGCTGACACCTCGCCGTGTGGTGTTGCATTGCCAACACGCACATATTCTGGTACAGGTACAGGATCAGACGAATGGAAATACAAAGGCTAATTAACAATAATCACATTTATCCATGGAGCGCATCTGGTATAAACAATAAACTGCAATATATATATAATTGATTGTGGTGTTGTTGCTGCAGCCCGTATGTATGAAAGTTATTTTGCATACTGCCCTCCTGTATGTAGGCTATATGCATATACGTGTAAGGCAGGGAGGGCGACTGAGAGAGATCCTCCCTGTATGGTGTGCGTTGCACCATTCCCTGGTCTGTATTATGAGTGGTGGCCCCAGTGATGCTGCAGCGAGGCGGGCGGGAGGAAAAGAGGAGAGGGGAGGGGTCGATCCATCCCCTCGCGCCCACAGAATCCTCTTCTCACAGCGCGCGGGCTGCTGGCGGGAAGGCACGAGAATAGGAGAGAGTGAGAAAGAGAGAGAGAGAGAGAGGGAACGACAGGAGGGAGGGAGAGAGAGGATAGAGCGTGTGTGTGCGTGTCTGTATGTGCGCGTGGATTGCACCACCGCATCCCGTTCACCGTTTCTGCAGGCGGCCATGCTCTGATGGAGAGAATAAACCTGTCAACCCTTTTTCTTTTTCCTCAGACTTGTCCACCGCTCTGTCATTCCAGATGTGACTGACAAGTCGTTTTATGTCGCCCGCATTGAGTCCCGTGCTGTTCATCTCGGAGAGACTGTGACACCATGGCTTTGGTTATGGAACCTATAAGTAAATGGACACCAAAGCAAGTGCTGGACTGGATGAAAGGTAACATTGGATTCTCTTGTTGCATCAGTCTCTAATTATATTTCCCCTGCTGCTTGTGGTTGGAATGACGATGGTGGTTGTGGTGGATGTGAGGGCCACGCTCTCTGCATGTGTGTTCTTTCTTTATCCAAACCTGCACACTGACGTGGGATTTTGGCTGATTCTACTGGGACTGATTAAAGTCGCCTAAAGTCATTTGAGCAGGTGCAGGGAAATGGATGTCCCCAAGAAGCAGAGGCTGGAGGCTCAGCATTCTGTCATCTCGCTTGCTTGAGAGCTCACCTCTCACAAGCCAAACCTATAGGCTGCTGCTGCTGTTGCTGCTGCTGATGGCAACAGCAGCAACAGCAGCAGAGAAGCAGTTCTCATCAATGAATGTACAAGATATGTCATCCTCACACACTGCCTCATGCCCTCGTTGCCCGTATCACCATTAGTTGTGTATGTGTGCGTGTGCCAGCGTGCGCGTGCATGCATGATTAATGTAGTTAGCTGCATGCACCCCACTCCAACACCAACCCCCCCCCCCTCGTCCTCGATGCCAGCCAGCCGTACAGTCAGTTTCAGCACCGTGGACAGCGCAGTGTGCCTTATAAGGCAAAGGCAGCGCTCACACTCGCTTTTTTGGTTGCTTGCTTTGCTGGCACGAGATACGTGTCCCTTTCAAAGAGACAGTGTGAATGAGTAATCATTAATCGTGTGTGTGTGTGTGTGTGTGTGTGTGTGTGTGTGTGTGTGGTAGGTGCTATTCTCACAAACTCTGGTTATCTACAGAGCTGTGAGAGAAACTGTGGTAGGCCTGGTGACAGACAATGGAAATGGGAAGGGAGGGTGTCCGCAATCCCTTACTTAAGAAGATGACTTAATTACTTGTTTGATGACTCAGACTATTACAGAAGTGTAATAGATATAGTCTACTGCATTATTCAATTCTGTATTTTCTGTATGAAATCTGCAGTACTGCATGTGTTCCAGGAGCATTGCTTCATTATGAAGCAATGACAGATCCACATGACGTTTTTTTTGTTGGGCTGCTTATCCTTAAGTGATTGCTATGATGTTCCAGGTTTTATAATTGCTCTCTTCTGCCATAGTATAAGCAGCCAGCAGAGTTAAGGCTTCACCTTCTGATCCGTGAAGTGCTCACTTGGAAAGCTTGACTCCTGCATCGGTTTTTTAAGTGAAGCCGAGCTGAAATTTGATCGGAGATAACACGAGTAACAGGCCAAATGTGGTTAGTGTGCAACATGGAAAAAAAACACATAACTATGATAGGTGACGTCCTTTTATGTCTTACACTAACAGACGGGGAAAGACAGCAAGTGAGACACCAGTGATTAAAAATCATAGATCACAAATAAAAGCTTAGGAGTGGAATATTGATCTTTAACGCATGTATCTTAGTGTACGAATTACACCAGATTATTTAAGCCAGATATTTTGCCTCTTCTTCTTCTCTTCCTCCTTAGCCTGACGTTGTTCACATTAAGGGCCAAGCCTATGACCATTTTCATAGATGTTCTCAAACATCTTGCTGCCTCACTTGTGTCCTTGTGAAGCTCCCTCTTTTTTCCAGTGGGACTTCAAACACAGGCCCTCAGTGGCAGGCCTATTCTCTGATCTTATTTTACTGTGAGTAAAGTAAAGGCAAGAAAAGGCTAGTATTAATCTGTGCACTTACACTGGCTTCACTTTGGCCTCTTTGCTGGAAGCGCTTCATCTCTCTCATGCTGATCCAAATAGTCCTGTACCATTTTTTTACAGAGAGATGACACTGAGACCTTCTTTAGTAGTACTTTGGTGGTTTCTCTTGCTCTCTTGTGGTTATGTAGTTGTTTTTAACTGATTATTTCACAGTGGTATATTTCCTATGTGCAGTTGTATTTTTTGTACAATTGTATTTTTTTATAGAATTACATCAGATTCATTGTTGCATTTTTCACAAGAGAGAAAATAAGGAAGAAACACACATTTCTCAAAATGTCATAAATTATATGTAAGATATTCAAACATCATGATAAAAAGATGTATGTTTGTTTATAAACTACGCAAAGCGGCCAGTAACTGTGCATATCATACCAAATAAATCATGCCAGTCTTTTGAGATCATCAGCTGGACTGATATCAGACAGACTAAAAGACTAAGACAGCCAGCTACTGGACATTCATCACAGGATTTACAGCTGCATTTTTCAGGAATCCATCCTTCACAGGCACAACACAAAAAATGGCAGAATCTCAAGCTCTGGTGGACAGCGGCTCCTTTTTCCTCGACAGCCCATTCTTGTCATGAAAGAATATAGAACAGAGATGTGATGCTCTGCAGTCCCATCCAGAAAACCTGACACAGCTATAGCTACCAGGCAGGCAAAGCAGACTATACCGTATCCCCCACTGCTTTAGAAGGGACTACTCTAGCAGCAGAACACCGGTGAGGCTCACAGAAAGATGACTCATCAGCATTTGTTTTGATTTTAACACCCACACTGGGGGAGTTTCCCCTATATATGTGTGTGTGTGAGAGAGCCAGAGTATGTATCTGTGAGGGTGTGAGCAGCAGACGCAATGGTGCGCGTGTTAAGAATCTATGCTTTAATGTGTGTGGCATCAAAGAAAAATGGACTTCACTCGGTGCTATACCTCATAAGATCAGCCTGCGCTCTCAGGCGCTCGCTATCGGCAGCCTGCTGATGCATACATTGACAGGAAAATGACTAAAGCAGTTCACTGTCTGCAGTAATCTCTCCTTGTTTTCATGTGTGCTAATGTATCGGAACAATCTAAAAATAATGGTGATATGTCACATTTCAGTCAGTGCAGGGGACTGTGAATGACAGAGCTTGCTTATATTCAGATGAAATTCTACTCCTTCGAAAAGTGGCTTCATATGGACTGTAAGAGAAGGAACCTCTGAAAGAAGACTTGTGTCATTTGGTTGTTTGAGATCCCTGACAGTCTTGAGGACCACATTTACTATTCCACACTGTGTCCCCTGATTTAGTCTCCTGCTGACATAGTATGGACATCTGTGGAAAACACAATTCCCCTGGCTCTGACTGTGTGCTTGTTGCAGTTTTGCTGCGTTAAAGAGTGTGCCTTTCTCATGGGGAAACACACATACAGACGCATAAAGGAACTCTGATTGTTCTCCATTTTTTTCCCTCATGCACAAAGGAAATACATGGCCACTACATGGCTACGTGCACTCAGAGGCACATGCTTACTGAAATATGTGGCATGTATGTACACTGACACACACATGCACAGACACAGAAACTCTGGAGCAGCAGCTTTAAGTGGGGCATTGGTAGTCATGGAAACCAGATCTGATCATGTTGGAGTCACAGCACATGTCATAAGATGGGGAAGCAGAAACACACACAGATGCCCAATGCACACAGAAACATTTAGACACATAGACGCACATATGCGCGCACACACACACACACACACACACGCTTAACAGCCTTCCCTCCTGTTTTATGGCCTTGAGCGGAGAAAGGGAGAGTGAAAGTGGAGAGCAGGGACATGGATTCAGGAATGGGGAGGTGCAAAGCAAAATGAAAGAAAGAAAGGCTGAAGAGCCTAAGATGGGGGAGGAAATGAGAGAGCATGCAAAAGGGAAGGGTGGGCATGACGAAGAAAGAAGGGGCAAGCACAGAGGCGAAGGCAGAGCAGTGCGGAGAATGGGAGATGCAGTGGGCATCATATCAAAGCACCCGCTCTATCCGGCTGCTCGGACAAAGGGGCCTGTGTGAGTGTGTGTGTATGTGTAGATGTTCACATGTGCTTTAATGGGTTGATTTTGCACCTGTTGTTCCGGGGCTGCAGTTTTACAACCACATATGTAAGGAGAAAACAAAGTTTCTCAAGGGATAAGGAACCCACTTAAAGTCTTAACATTGATGGACACTGGAGATCTGTATGTACAGAAAAATGATTATAACATCTTGTGATTATTTTGTAACTAAAATATTGCAACAATGCAAAGATGTTCTGAAAAAACTTGTATCCATTTATAGTACGGTGAGTTTATTTTAGCATAGATTTCAAGATTATGTCACTGCTATTATTTGCTTAAAAGTTGAGATGTTGTTTATAACAGTAGAAAGCATTGAGGCCCTCAGTGAATCTCAGTCAAGTAGTTGAGTCCTTAGCACACCAGCTTGGTGTGCCAATAGCAGAAGTCTTCCGCTATCACACATGGAAACTTTGCACGCTGAGTCTGTAAAAATATATTATTGTATTCCTTGTGAAAGTTCACAATACTAGAAAACATTGAGTTGTTAAGCAGCAAGCATGATTCTGTTGTGTTCTCACCTTTCCTCATATTTGTGCTCTGCACCAAATCTTTTATAGCTGTTAAACGCTCCAGTGTACTTCACCAGCTAATGACTTACTTTGTATGAGCTGCTGTGGGCATTTAGTGGTACATTTTGTGTTGCAACAAGGTAATGTGATAATGAACAAAATCTTCTTAAAGACAGCAGACATTGTGTAAAACTGAGAGGAACTGCATTTATTAGTTTGGTTGCCCAGCAACCAAACTATTGTTCTTCTATGTTTATTCTGTTGTTAAAAAAATGGAGCAAACATGCTAGAATACGGATAGAAAAGGCTTGTAAGGTAAAGCCAAAGTTCATGTTAACACATTATTATACTTCCAGTACGACTGTAGTCACGTTAGATTCATTCAAGTTGGTTGGATCCTCAGAGTTGCACTCTGAACTCTTTGCACTTCTCTGGGTGACCCTGATTTCCTTCCTCCTGTTCCTCGGATTGCCTCTTGACACCTCTCATGCTAACTGAATCTCAGAACGGAAGCCATGGTGCACTTGAAAGCTCATATACCGAGGAGCTAAAACACATTGGTACTAAGAATATTCTGTCATGATGTGATGAATATTTCACAGTAGGAATATTTTTAGTGTGAGTTGTGTCTTTTCCTGATGCACACTGAAGCACTTGCTCCAGCCGGAATCTGATCCAATGGGACAGAAGTCTTAGCTTAGGCTACACTCTGACCCAAATGAGAATGTAGCACTGATGCTAATAGTCCAAGAGCAAAGCACTTTCTCTTCAAGTTTTAGCCTTATTGAGTCTTTTTTTTGTGGCCCTCAGCAAGCTTCCAGTCAGTGTGTGGAAGACATACATAGGTATGTGTGTCTTTTACAGTGTGAATATGAGCTCCTTAGCCTAGCATCAGTGCAGGGTCCTCAGGGGCTGCAACTGCTGATCCTTCACTTCTGCTCCAAGGCCTTCTTCTCTAACTCTCTCTCTCTTTTTCTTTTTCTCTCCGGTTGCCTGGCAACCTCTGTGTTTCTGAAGGGGAGGGGTTTATTTTTGTCCAGGAAAGAGGAGAAGATCGGATGGAGTGGCATGAAATGTGGATGAAGCTGTCAACATGAGATGCTTGCTCAGAGCTTAGCACGCTGGGATTCAGTGATGGTCGGGTTGAAGAGATCCTTCAGTATTTACTTAGGTTGGGCTATGACAACCTTTTATTGAAGTCAAGCAACAAAATAATTGATTTAAAGAGTTTAAGGCAATACATAATCGATGCAATGCACTGACAGATATGTTTCAAAAGAAGCGACCAAATCTTGTTGAAATAAATTCACAGGAGAATCTCAGAATTTGTCAATACTTGATGTCATCTGATGCCATGCTGCAGGCAGTAGCCTACGAGATAGATATGTTACTACCAGCCAGTATCAGTATATCAAAACTGTCTGAGAAATCAGACTGTTGACAGCTGACACATTTGTGACACAAAGGCGCTTTGGAGTGCAGAAACATGAGAGATATGTGCAGCAAGCTGAAGCTCAGTCAACATACTGTACGGTTCAATAATAAGTTCCTGAATTGTAGCAGGAAAAACAATATTTACAGGAAATACACTAGAGTGGCCTGTCACACATGAGGGCAGCATTTTGCAGTGTCTGTTTCAAATGGTTACGCTATGATTAAATATCTCTTCCCCTTGTCTGTGTATATTTCCCAGAGGAAACTAAAATGACAGTGAGAGACATTTCTTAGACTATTCATGCAAAATTACTTTTTGTTTACCACACACATGCTGGGATGTGTTTGTTTACTTCTTACACTGCTCAGAAGAGTGAGGTCAGTCTTCATATTTCCTGCAGTCCCCTGCAGTTGTGAACACTGTAAACAGATTTTGGACCGATGCAGTCATCAATTCTGCTCAACTTGATAATATACAGTTTAACCGTGTGTTGAGGGAGTTGCAGTGCTGCAGGAACATGACCCTTATGTGTTATACAGTAGTTTGTGCATTCTTGTGTTCACCATGTGCTTTTTCCAGCTGTCACATGAACTCAGCAGATGAACCCACATCAGCTGTTTATTCTAGAGGAAGTGTTCTGACTCATCTGATTGGCTAGCAGCTGTGTGTCACACTGTGGGTGTGCATGTGTGGAACTGTGCTTGTGTATGTCTGCATTCCATTGCACATACACCTTGAGAAGAGAGAATGACCACTACATTACTACAGCCAATGCTGAATCCCTTTCATCCAATGTATGTTGCAGAAGTAGGACAGCTATAGAAGGCTTTCCCAGAGGAGGCAGTGGTAGTCGGCCCGAACCTCTTTCTTTTCATCCCTAACCCTTTGATATAGTATACAGTACTGTGCAAAATCAGAGCGAGGATGCGTACTAATGTCACAAATAGAAAAAGATAGAAAAACCAAATCTGTATTGAGCATGTGCACGCTTTGCCTTTTAAGCAGCATCTGTTTCTTCTGAGAATAGAGGCTGTCTACTCCTGTCTCTTCATGTAATCCCACACTCTCTCCATGGTGTTGAGACCACAGCCCTCTGGAGACCCTTCCAGCTGCAGGACATATAGTCCACCTCAGATAGTTAGATGGAGACTCTGGTTGCATGTTTGTGGTCGTTGGCGTGTTGCTGCAGAGGTCTCTCTCCATGGTTTGGTGTGATGGATACGTCTTAAGTGCCTTAAACCTTTCTAGACCATTTACAGAGAATCATGGCTGCTAAATGAAGGTATTATACTGTCATCATTTCTTAATATCATCAGATCATGATGCCATAATGGACCAGGGTGTATGGCATGGCTACTATTAAAAAAGTATTTCCATGCTCCACGAAAAGAAGCAGGGGTATAAATGGGGATGAAGGGGGTGTAAGAGCGAATGAGAAGGACCTATGGGTTTGGAACAAGATGTTCACCTCCCTTAAGTAAGGACATAACGACTTCCATCTGAGAAATAGCCATCTCATTTTTTCGACTTCTCCTGTCTCTCATAGTGAGGGTCAGGAGTCACATATTCAGACACCCTCGTTATTAGCTGCAGGGCTTTCTTTCTGCTCCGTCTCCATGTTCTCTGCTCCTATGGCCAGCTGAGGGAAGCTGCATGCTCGGTACACTTGTGCACTGCCAACACTGATAATTTATTAGAATACACTATGCTTCTTTACTAATGTACTAAACCTGTTATATAAAGAATAAAGCAGCTAATTTAAATACACTGTTAAAATGTTGCTGCACAGTTATTCTTACTGAAAAATCTGTCAATGATATTGTTTTTCCAAAGATCTATAACTATATTACAATTACATTTTTTACATATTGAAAATAAAAATTTGAGCAACTTAAATCCCAAAATTTATTTTTTATTTATAAAGTCTTTATATCATTGTCAGGCTATATGTAATATACAAAGAAATGTCAAAATATTTATTACTAAAACATTAAGAAAGTAAGTAAAAGGAAAAACATGCATTTGAAGTAAAAATGAATATAAAAGCAAATAAAACCTTGATGATTTCCCGTTAATTTAAAGTGGTGTCTTAAAAAAGCAGAAATTGAACGAGTGCCTTTGCATATTTATGCTATTAGCTTTATACTAACTGCTTCAATGCAGCCAGCAGCTTTACCTAAATTTGTACCAAATTACTGATGACGTGAAAAACCTTCACCTGTGCTGCCTTTATTTCCAGGTGTTACAAACTTCTATGGAAAAACTGGTGCACATTATACCAGCCTGCTATCAGCCTATTACTACATGTCTCATGAATGCCAATGTTTAGGACATAAAGGTTTTTTCCATAAGGAATTAAACAATTTCCACCCGTTGTTACTGTTCGGA
This sequence comes from Parambassis ranga, assembly GCF_900634625.1. NCBI lineage: Eukaryota > Metazoa > Chordata > Actinopteri > Ambassidae > Parambassis > Parambassis ranga. The sequence continues at coordinate 6,796,251 of NC_041031.1, forward strand.
GCCTCTTTCTGTGGTGTTAGATTTAAAATTGCCCTGCTGTGCTGTATGTAACAAGATTGTTCCTGCATGTCGCTCAGAGCAACAGTGGGTTTATATTTTATCTCTTATGTCCCATGGCATACCAAGAGCAAGATGCCTCCTGCTCTTGGTATGCTGATTGCTTGTAGTGAACGTGTGTGCGGGTGTGTGGTGACTGTGTTAAGGTGCTACCACACTGTCTGCTCTCTGTCAACGTTGCTTCCCTTGGGCATCAGTGTTTTCCTCACAGTTCCACTCGGCTTTAACAACATGCCTCTGCAGAGGCGTTAAGACCCCGACTAACAACAGCAGTTGTAATTGTATTTGTATGTGTGGTTGTGTTTGAAGTGCATGTTCATGGAGGGACAGAGTGCTGCTTGTGTTCCTATGTGGCTCTATGTGTGTGTGCATTTTTGCTCTGTATCCCATTTTCAAGCAGGCTTGTTCATTAGGTCTGTGGGGAGATGTGCTTTTTGCTGACTTTGTTTGGTTCAAAGCCAGAGGCCCTTACTGATCAATAATGTCCCAGACCCGCCAGGCCTATGCTGATTGCCTCACTGCATAGCAGGCGCCCATTGTAACAACCGAAAAATCACACGTCAATATATCACAATTTCCCTTATTATTACCCAATCTTAATACTGTACAAGATGCTCAGCACCAGATCCAGAAGACGTGCTTTCCTAGGTGATAGCCCTTGCTGCTGACATGGGGATGGAGGTTAGAGTTGGTCAGCCCTGATCTTACTGGCCACTATGCAGCTGATAGCTGGTCTATAACTCTGACGTCCAAATTCCAGACAATGGATGTAGTACATTGTCTCACTACAAGTGAAAGCAGCATCCTATGATGTAACATACTCTGTGAGTAGCAGCAGCGTGAGTCGGCTGTTAGCGGTGCACAGTTCACTGCCAGATGTCAGTCTGCCTCGTGGACAGCAGCAGCTGAGCCCAGCCTTGTGTCACATCAAAACAGGAGTGTGTGGAACTCAGAATGTTAAATGTACCAGTGCTATGCAGATCAGATCAGCAACGTTAACTCCATAAGAGTGAAACAAAGTACATCGGCATACTTTAGGTTGGTTCTTTAAAGTGGAATTGTATGAAGAACTTATCCACAGTCAGTCTTTTATCTAGAGTAGCTGGTGGTCAGCAGACTTGGCACGTACAACAGATTAGACAGCAACGCCAAAGAAATCTTTTAACCTTGCTGCCAGACAGCGTTTCATAGCTACCTGAGTCCATTGACAAAGTTGCTTGTCTCCTTTCATGTGACGTTGGTGCTTTAACATATTACTAATGTGGAAAAAGGTCACACAATAAACTAAAGAAATATGTTATAATCTGAAATGATTGTTTTGTGAACAGTCTGCTGGTCTTGATGATCAAGTAGCTTGTCCAGAATCTAATATGACTCCACCAGGCGCAATAATTCTGGGGGCACCTCTGTCGACAGTAAGTTGCAGTTACAGTAACAGTAAGTTGTTGTTAAAAAGGCTCTGGAGTTTTTCTTTAGTGTCTGTTTTGCAGAAATAGCACAGGTTGTGTGTTTCTGTGTGGGTGTGTGCGTGTGTGCGTGCATGATTGAATCCTGTGTCGCATCTCATGGACCACAATTCACTGTACGACAGGAGGCTGGAACTTCTGATTCTATTACAGTCAGTGATGATACTTCCTAATCGTGTTTTCTCCTTTGTCACTAGGCATAAAGCTTTCTAAAACACCAATTATGCCCATAACAATATTTTGTTACGGCCTCGCTCACAGTGATAGAAGTCAGATACATCAGCACATCCTAATCTGTATCTATCTGCTCTCTCCGTAGGTCTGGACGACTGTCTCCAGCAGTACGTGAAGAGTTTCGAGCGGGAGCAGATGGGGGGAGAGCAGCTGCTGCACATCACCCATCAGGAGCTGGAGGAGCTGGGTGTCACCAGAATAGGACATCAGGAGCTCATCCTGGAAGCTGTCGACCTCCTCTGTGCCCTGGTTAGCGTCCCTTACTGATTTTAACTCTTTCAGTGGATAATGCTTTGGAAGCAGTGATATTTATGGAGGTCCTGGATGTGTTTGTAAGCCTTTGTGTCGCTCAGATATAGAATAGTAATCACATATAATAGTACAAAAAACTTTAAGGCATATTTGTCCCGTGCTAGATAGTATGGTAAACATTAACTCGAAAATATAATAGTTCATTGATTAGCTTCACAGGTAGTCACTATGTCTTCCTGTTTAAGCAAAGATGGGTTTCACTGTGCTTACTGAAGAGTGGCCTTCAGTCTGGTGACAAGTAGATATGTGAAAGTCTGAAACTTTGTTTATATTTACAGGTGTACTTTTGTTATATATAGAATAGTTATAATAACTAACTAGCAATCGACTGGCCTAAAGGCTTCGCAAAGAGCATTGCTTGTGGGTTGCCAGATGGGAGCCAGGTTACAGTGACTGAAGAATTTAAATTATTTTAAATAACAGAAGGCCACTGAGGGATGGCCTTAATTACTACAGAGACCCTGGAATATATGCTTTTGGACAGTTTTCTTCAAGCACAATGTTTCACATCTTCTTCTTTAGACAACACATCATTTGACCATTTCTACTGGTATCTGTTTTGTATTATGAGAACAAAGCTTTCTTTGACACGTCAGTGCTGTTTTGGTATTTGTGACAAAAATATTATTTATAGCAACGTGTATCTAGATTTTGATTGTTGTTATTGACTTTGGTTTGAAAAATGTCAAGAGAAAAACCTTCAATTTTTTTGGCCCTGTATGCTTCCTCAGTCACTGTTGACTATATGTGCAGTGGCCCTGCTCAGGATTAGAGAATTAGTGGGAATTAGGTGCTACTCTCCCAGAGAGAGAAAGAGAGGGAGGGGAAGTAAGGGTGAGAGGGAAAGAGAGAGCGAGAGAGAGAGAGAGTATGTAGCAAGAGTATGCAGGATGCACCTTATCTCTCAGGCACACATGGCTGGATTAGTTAGGGCTGTTTGAGTGTGTGCGTGTGTGTGTGTGTGCATGTGCGCACGCGCGTGTGCATGCTAATCAGCACCTCTTCTCATTCAAATGTTCCAGCATGGGAATGAGTGTCCCAGAGTAACAATCACCATATGTCCTGGAACTGGACACACACATTCGTAAACACACACAAATTTAAGGATGCCAAGTAGACAATAGGAAGGCAAGAAAAACTAAAACTACTGCTGCGGCCATGTTTACTTTTATGTTCATTTGTGTAGTATCATTCCTATCAAATATGAATACTATACATACATGTATCTATAAGGGAAAAAATAGGCAGTCAGACAGGGTTAAATATTAACATCCAGGGCTAACTATGAAAATATTCCACCATTGGTGAATCACTGATGTGCTTCATTGTTTATCTTTGTGTGTACAGACAGATTAGCTGTAACATGTTGGATAAAGATAATCTGTTTAAACTGCTGGCTGGTCTACAAGTTGTCTCATCATGCCACTGCTCATTCCTTGTAGACTCTGTTATTGAGTCCATCACTTATCTTGGTGAATGCAATGCTATTGATAAACTGCATTGCCAACACCATAATAATAATAATAGTTTCAGAACCATGCAATAAACTCCTTAGGTAAAGGAGCTCTACAGTATCTGTCGAGTCTGAATATTGGGTTAGTAAAGGTGGAGTCGGTGTCCTCTGCATCACACAGGAACAGCTATATGCAAGATTTGAGCGTTGACTGAGTTTAGGGTCTTGCTATAAGTGTGAAAAAGACCCTTCTTTTTTGCCTAAAGCATTTGTGCTAAATAGGTTTCTTGTGCTTTTTCAGCCAGATGTGTCAAGAAATTAGGCCAAAGAACAAAATGAATGCTCGTGCCACAATCTAAACTGAAACACAAAGAGTGATTTTTGCAACAGAAAGTTACTTATTTTATTTTTTTCATGTTCAGAACAAAAGATCGTTCAGGGTGAACTTCAAGCCTCGATTTGTGGATTCGTTTTTTTTTATCTTTTAATTTATAATAAAATTTATAGGGAATCAAAGCACCAGGAAGAAAAGCAACACAACATGGATATTGACAAGTTTAACAACTCTGAAACCTTTAAATATCTTGGCATCATTTCTAATAATAATGATGTTGTGTTATCACACAGATGAGTCACTTGATGAACCAGTGTTGGTTCCTCGAGTCGTCAGTGCTACCCCGTGACTCCCAAATTGATTTTTCTTATCTTCTAAGTTACTTGAAAATAAATTCGCCATGATTTCTATTTCTTTTCATCACTCCCTTCTCTCCTCTGTCTTTGGTTAATGGTCTTTAAAATGTTATCTGTTTCAAGGTGGTTTGGAACACTCTAATAGAAGAAACCATTACAAACAAATCAAACCACACGCAGTTTTGTAAATCGTATTCTGTTTTTAAGCATAATTTCTGCCCCTGAGCTGTAAATGGATGTTTATAAATCAAAGAAAACAGCAGTGGTTTCAGTTCAGATCTGGCAGTAGAAAATGGAGGTACTTTGGATAAATAAGAAAAAAAACTGCAGTACACTTTTAAATGTAATCATTATACAAAACTCATCTGCCCATAATGAGCACTTGGATCATCCAAGCAGAAAGCAACATATATGCACAATCAATACTCTTCTGATTAATTGATGCTCAGCATTTTGTTATGAGTAATGTACAAAATAATTAGACAATGGAAGACACGTGTCATAAAGGATGCTTGTGTGTGTGTGTTGTGTGTGTGTGTGTGTGTGTGTGTGTGTGTGTGTGTGTGTGTGTGAACAATTGCAGAAATATCAGCAAAGAGGGGAGGCTACTCCACACATTGCTGCTATGGCAACCGCATTGATATCGGGGTGGGGGGATACTCTAATGGCATCACCCTCTTACTGTATTGATTTGACACACACAAGCACAATTATGCATGCACTGCTACAACGATACACACACACACAAATGTCATTCAGACAGTCGACATAGGGCTTCATTCCCCCACTACATCTCAGCGCTTTGTCCCCTGGAAGGAGCTGCACACTCCTTTAGTTCAAATCGTATGACAGTCTAATTACTGCTATGCAAATATGTGCACTCTAAGTACATGTATACATCTACATTCACACGGAAAACATAAGATTATGGAGAACACAGTGTATGCATGACCCAGTTTCAGTGAGATACATAGTCGGGTGCTCTCTCTCCCTCTCTCTCCCTCTCTCTCCCTCATGTCTTCTGCCTCTTTAGTTCCTCAGTTGCCTCATTTCTCCCTCTCTCTCTGCTGCCATTGTGAAACCCTCTCTCTCTCCTTTGTAGTCACAGTGGTCGTGACTGTGTAGAATAGATCTAGAGGCAGAGGAGGAATAGATACGTCTAGCTCAGCCTGTGCATCTGACTAGATGTGTGTGTGTGTCTCTGTGTGTAGCCTTTGTGTCAGCAGGAATCAGGCTCTGTCAGGCAGGACATGACTGGAGGTGCCTTGGGACGCTGAGCGCAATGTGGCTCAGTGGATCTGTATGTGTGTGTTTATTTTAAACAGTCACAGAGCTGTAATGGGCTAGTCTAACAGCACAGTTTTCTAATATGATGGGAAAAGTTAATGGTTATTCTCAGATCAGTTCAAATTAGTTCATGCCATTAATTTCTGTTTAAATCATAAGAAATAAGGTCTGTACTTTGGCGATAAAAGGAATGTATAATATAGGTAATTATTCCATATTCATATCATCTGGAAGTGGTTTTATTTGCTGACCGAATCACTGCACCTTATCCGATGTAATCGGTGATTCTACACAAAATATTGACTTGGCAAGCAACATGGTGGTATGAGAAATATGTATATCACACATAGGACATTTATAAATCCCTCTTTTTGTATTTTTGTTACAATAATAATAACTACCTTATGTCTCTGCATGGAGATGGCTCAACCCAAGTCTTTAGTGAGACTGTTATTGTTACTTTTTCATTAATGCCTGTTTGTTCAAATAATATCCTGTGGTTTGTTTAACATCGATAAACTATGGAGACAAACAAGTTAGCTCAGCCTATTCAGGGAGAAACGGCTTGCCATAAGTTAAACATGCAAAATACAACATATTTAAACACAATTCCAGTCTTTAGGGTGGTATCTAGTATTGTTTCCATATTGCTGAATTACAAGGGGATTTATACTGTTTATCCTCCTGTACATCTAGGCTGATTAGGCTCTTTTCCTGTTTGTCTTTCAGAACTACGGCCTAGAGACAGAGAACCTCCGGACTCTGTCCCACAAGCTAAACGCTTCAGCGAAAAACCTCCAGAACTTCATTCTGGGCCGGCGGAGGGGTGGACACTACGATGGACGAGCTTCTCGGAGGCTACCCAATGATTTCCTCACTTCAGTGGTGGATCTAATTGGTGCAGCCAAGAACCTGCTTGCCTGGCTCGACAGGTACAGCTGACACCTCAGAGAGAAATACAGTAGATATTAGAAATTTACTACCTAACCCCCTAAACATTTTTCCGTGCTTCATATCCATGCATGTACACATCCAGACTTCAGACACCTGGTGGAAACAGTGGGTTAAATATCTAAACAAAAGGACACATCAGTAGGAATAAGCCGCGTTTTGAATGGTCTTATTTCTTAACAGTTATCTTATAACTAGTGGACCAGTTGTGCTTGGACTATACATATATAATTAGACATTGCTTTTAGGTTTTTCAATTCTTTTCAAATTTGTACTTATCAGTATGAGAGGAAAAGGACCTTTCTTCCTCTTGTGTCGGTTTTAAGAACTTAAATAACCATTTTAAGTCAGACATGTACTTTTATATATTATTTAGTCACATCAAAATTGCAGATGTAGAGATACAGGATGATTTTTTTTATTTTTTTTTACGCATCTGAATCATTTAATCAGTTTAATCTTTCTTTTTAATGTTTCTCTTTTGTTCCAGGTCTCCATTTTCCAGTGTGACCGAGTATTCATTACTGAAGAACAACATTGTACAGCTCTGCTTAGAATTAACCACCATTGTACAACAGGTACTTTCATTCAAAAACACACACGATTGCACACATCATGCGTCCAGTTTCTGTATTCATTACACTAAAGGTCATGCTCTGAATTGAAAGGGTACATTTAAAGTGGGTTTTTGATTGAGTCAATCAATATGGATGTGGTGCTATTTCTGGCTAACAGCTCATTCCTATAGATTTGTGTGGAACATATGTCTGTTGCCACAGGCTGTTTGCAACGTTACTGATGGGATGAGTAGGTCTCACTATGACATGGAAGCGACATACTCATCAAACTCATTCCCAGCTTAACTTATCAGGCTCTGATGGAGATTCAAGGCCTTCCATCCCTTCATTCTCTGTCCTCCATATACACCACACTGCACACACATTAAAAGAAAAATAAAGCTGGAGTTGCATGCAGACACACGCTGATACTGTAGACATCTCATTGTTTGGACAGAAACTATGTCTGCTCTCTTGGACCTCATCCATGTCCTCCCAGTAAGAGCCTGCTTAGAGTGTGTGTGTGTGTGTGTGTGTGAGTGTTTGTACTTGTGCCCAGAGTGAGTCCTGGAGCTGAGGAGATAACACCTATCCCCTCTTGCAATGGCCAAAGGAGAGCAAAGAGAAAGGGGCCACCGTAGGTCCACAATGGGCCAAATGAACATGTGGCTGCCAGGGTGCAGTGAGACAGACAAAGGTGGCAGCACTGCCTGCACTAATGCATCAAACAGATGAATTAATTGCTACCATGCACATCTGGTGGATTGAGTGGGCTGCTTTCCCAGAAATAGATTAACTATCAGCTATCGTTAAATAACAATCTGTCATTTTCAAATAATGTCATTTCCAAATCCTGAGGAAGGCCGTGAAGTAGATTCAGAACTGGCCAATTCATTGCATTAGTCTGCCTACATTGTGAAGTAATGTGCATAATGCGGAAGGGTAGAAACAAAACAGCTGACTGCTCATGTTCTCCACAAGTCATCCATTTCTTCCTGCTGGACATCTCATTTCTCTCATTTCCTTTGTTCCTGGTTGTTATATTTGGAGGAGAGAGATATTCAAGCTACTGTGCGGATGTTTCCTCCATCTCATGTAGCCTTTTTCTCTCCTTCCCTTCCTTTACAGGACTGCACTGTGTATGAGACAGAAAACAAGATTCTTCACGTGGTAAGTTTTTGCTCTGCAAAAGAAAAAGATTGAACACGTACACCTCTATGAATAATGATGTTTTTAGGCTTGACAGATGAAAACAAATCTACAATTTTGAAGATCAGGAAGTTATAATGCTCACTTCTATCTGCATGTTTACATCACACTTGTGAAGGATGACATTCAGTTTATTTCATTATATTGGAAAATTGTTGCTTATTAATTTATATAGACAGTTTCACTTCTCCATAAGCTGCTGGCTCATTGCACAAATTACCTTTCCCTTTTTTACATATTTGTGTCAGTTGTCACACAAAATCTTTGTTAGTTAGTCCAAACTACTCTTCCAGCGGCTTGAAGAAAGGTTTCCCATCAGACATAGACTTTTGCAATTACAAAAAAGCATTTGGACAAACAGCATTAAATAAACATGTACATTTGAGTGCACTTCAGTGGAAATTGATTTTATGTGCTTCACTTTTTGGTGTGTGTGTGTGTGTGTGTCAGCCCATTGTGTATTTTTGTTGGAATTTGTGGCACAAATTTGTGCATGTTAAAGTGCGCCTGAGGCTTTTTGAGAGCTTCAGCATACCCAGTGTGTGTGTGTGTGTGTGTGTGTGTGCATGTACGGCAGAGAACTGTCTGCGTCCACGTGTGAAACCGAGTGAGCAGCTAGTGTCTGATCTGGGCTGACAGTTGGATAGGGACACTTCCTGCTGCCATTCAAGGTCAGGTGGAGGGAACCAAATAAAATGTTGGCAGGGGGATTCTTCTCAGAAAAAAATACTGAGAAGGAAATACTGCTGCTCACCTCCTGTCAATAAATGGTATTATGCAAGTAACGGTGCAACCACAAGGCTCTGTTTAAACTATGTATGTAGACACACACTCCCATCCAAAGCAGACACCCCTGAGCTTTTCGGTTGACGTATCATGGCTGTCATCTGACTCTGTTGTTAAAAGCTTGATAATAACACACGACAATGACATCAGGGAAATTCAAATCTTTAAATAGCTCCACATGTGTGCACACACACACACACAAACAACCCTCAGTGCCAGACTAAAAGCTGCACAAAGCTGCACATGACAAAGTCTGTTATGTGTGGGAGGTTTATGTGTGAAACAGCTAGATATAAAAAAAGGGGGGGGGGGGTCTTAGAGGCAGCCTTTTTGCTGATTGTATTTTTTTTTAACCAAATAATATATAGCTCAAGATGTGGAAAAGTGTGTTTAATTATTTAAATTATTGCATATTCTGAATGTGTATACTGTCAACACAGATGAATCATAAAACACATTTGCCTATATAATGTGATTATAGTAAAGCACTTCTACATGACACATGCTGTCAAAGTATGATGTCAGTGCCCTCTTAGCTTAGTGAACCAATGATGAAACTCCAACTACTAACAACTAGTGAATAAGTTTCAATTTTGGTTTAGTGCACGTGGAACGCTTGGGGGTCAGAAACAAAATTCAACAGGGAAATTTTGACCTCCAGTTGTATCTGGAATGCAGCATAAGGCAGCAGTCATTTAATGCGGGGTCCTTTCTTTGTTCTAGACTTGGCTGTCCAGTAAGTGGTCCAGAGCTTCCTGGAAAAATGACATCAATATCATGGTCAAAACAACAACTGAGCTTCTCCTTTATCTTGGGGAACAGGTAGCTGTGGAGCAGTGTGCCAAATCAGCTGAACAGGGCAGGTGTACTGGCTCGGAGTTTAAATTTGGACACCTCTTGCGTTGGCAAGGATCAATTACCTAATGTAGCGATATGCTGAGAGTGATGAGTGATGTCTGGCAAACTAACAGCTAAATGGCTACCAACAATCATCCTACTCATCCTTATTATTTTACAGACCTGCAGAGAAATATAGTTGTACAGCTCCTCAGCATCTGTTGTGATTTACTCCCACATTAAAATGCTGCTTACATGTTAATATTATGTTAATAATATGTTATCATGTTAATATAGAAAATACAAAGTAAATACTTTTGCTTTTGCTAAAATTCTAAATGCATGGATTTGATCCAGACAGACATTCAGTATGTAAGAGTCCCCAGTATCCATCCAGCATGGGGCACGGAGACTGTTTACTGTAGTGGTAGTTGTACGCTTCTTAGCTTCTGCTCAATAATGCAAAACTCACTGCTACTCCGCTCTCCTCTAGACAACGGCCTGCAGCAATCAGAAGGACAGGGGTAGTGTGTGTGTGTGTGTTAGAGAGAGAGAGGGAGATAAGATATGAGCATGTGTGAGTCTGTGTGTCTGATGGAGCGTGAAGTGTGTATGAGCGAGTGTTTTTATGTGCATGCATGCATAAGGATGAGAGGAATTACATAAGACTGTCCTAGTTGTGTGTTTTCCCTTTCCCTTGTTTTCTCCCCCTTTTCTCCCTGACTCTCCCTCCCGCCTAACTGCCTTTCTGTTCTTCTCTTCTGCTTTCTTTCTCCCCCCTTTCCATCTTCCCCTGTGCCTGCTGCAGCATGTGTGTGTGTGTGTGTGAGCATGCATGTGCATATGATGCATTATGCAACCCTGCATGTGTGTGTGTGTGTTAGCTGGTGAACAAGAGAGAAGGTTTGAGTCAATGAAGAAGAAAGTGCTTAAGAGAATGAGAATGAGGAAGGTGCTGGTGTTGGTGGTGAGGGGGGGGGCTTAATCCATTTAGCAGTGTACTATGTCTGCCTTTCTGTTTGACTGCTCTTAAATCTCACGCCAGCCAGCCAGCCACATAAGTTAACTTCCCTATAATCTGTGCTCTGATGCTCTGGAGGCGTGTCAGATCAAGGCCGGGTGTGTGTCAGAGCTGGAAGATTCTCCACACTGGTGACTGGCCTTTTGTCTCCCAGCCCCCGTGTTAATCCCAGGTCAACACTGTTAGTCCAATGATCAAAGGGGAGCACAAGCAGAGACACAATGTCGTCACACACTGTGGTATCCAGCAGATTTTATGGGCTATTTATAGCTTTATATACTTCCTTTTCTTTTTGTTATTATGTTTTTGTCTAGTATTGGTGTCTAACAGTTCTTTGTGTCATATTACATAATGAGCATGGCTTGACTGGCACGTTATAACTGTATAAACAGACAGTGTACAAATAAGTGACCCAGAAAGGTGTGTGTGTGTGTGTGTGTGTGTGTGTGAGCAGGAAACAGTGAGAGACATAGAATGAGTGAGAGCATCACATAGCCAGCTCACTGAAGATTCTCCACCTTTTCCCTCACACTGCATGAATCATAGACTCTGAGCTATGGTGTGTGTGTGTGTGTGTGTGTGTGCATTATATGTGTGTTATGGGTGTGTGATCTCCTGTGCTCATTTTGTTACTGTAATCCAGTAATTGCTCATTAGGATTGAGATCAGAAGATTATTTTATACAGGGTTCATCACTGTCATCCTGCTTGTGTGAAGATACTGTATGCCTGTTACATTTCAGCGTGCGTGTTTGTGTGTGTGTGTGCATGATATGACGCAGGATAACCAGATAACTATAAAAACCCCCTGCAATCAGTCAGCTAACATTAGAAGGCAGAGATGTCGCTGATAATAAATTAGCTGGCATGCGTGACCAAGCAGACAAATAGCCTGAAAAGCAGACGAGGTTTATTTAGAAGAAAGACAAGGTGAAGCCATGCTTTGTATTTGGCATATCTGCTCAGATGCACTCAGATGGGGTAATATGTATTAGGCGTATAGGTGCAGCATAAAGAAAAAAAATATCCACTCTACAATGTGTCTGGATTTATTAAGTTGATGCGGACAGAAAAAATGGCCTGTATCTTCCCCAACCAAAAATACAGATAACAACAAATAGAAACTGTACTCTGTAATTTAGATGTTAGAAAATGTCATCTGGGCTCCTCGGGCCTGGCTAGTATATCGCTGATGTGTTGTTCTGTCTGTGACAGAGTCTTGTGGGCATGCCTGCGGACAGACTGTGACAGGAAACAGTTTGTGTGCTGGAGTGATGGAAGTGGCGATGTGGAACAATCTGATGAAATGATGTCTGTTTCACCTCCTCCAGCTAGGTCACAGCATCCCTCGCGGACCTAAACCAATCTCAATAACTTTCTGTCTTTCTCTTTTTGTCTCTCTCTTTCTTTTTTCCCTCTCTTCCTTTCCTCATTTTTCTTCCTCTGCTCTATTTTCCTCCATCTCCAGTGTAAGACCTTAGCGGGGATATGTGACCACATCATCTCTCTGTCATCTGACTCTCTAGTCTCTCAGTCGGCCCACCTGGAGGTGGTCCATCTAACCAGCATCATGCCCAATGAAGGACTGGTAAGGACACACTAAAGGACTCACACCAACATTTAAACCAAGTTTCACTGCTCTATTTACAATTTAAAATGCTTGTTGTCACAAATCCCCACAGAAGTAGGTGCCAACACGTATTATTACCTTGGATCAACAGCGGGATTTAGCAGCTTTTACTCATGAATTTCTGACCCACATGCATTCTTCTTATTCAGTGAGAAGACACTTTCAGCACAAATGCTGTGGTTACCACGGTGCTTGAATGCTCTTTTTATTCTGAAATTAACAAGTATATGTTGTTATTTTCATTCAACATGTCGTTTTTTTAGACATATTGACAATGGAAAACATCACATCAGGCTAGAAGTGTTACATTGTGAAAAATAAATGAAAAAAAAAATCATCCCCTTAAATCCTGAGGTGTACTGGACAATGTTTAAGGGCTTGAAAAGAGATGGATGAAATGTGTGGTTGTTTTGATTGCACTGAAGATAAAAGCCAAAGTAGGTCTTAGTGGGCTTTTCAAAATGTGAACGGCGCTAAGTAAACAACAAATTATTTAGTAACTAAAGAGCAGGTATTTTTCTATCAGTGAGTACAGATATAAAAAATGAATGAGACTATAGAATCGTGTGCTTTGCAAGTTTGCTATTTAGCCATTCGAAGGTTAAATATGTCAGTGTCATTTCTATTAAAAAACTTTTCATATTAGTCCTTTAAATTGTCACCCACCTGTAACTTAAGTCAACCCTACGTCAGCTATTCACAAAACAGAAAATATCCCTATGTGTCCATGTGTTTCTATGTGTACTCTGTCTTTCACTGAATCCTGCCTCCCTGCCACGTGTGCTTGTGTTTCAGGGGATGTATATCAAATCAACATATGATGGACTCCACGTTATCACTGGGACCACAGAGAATGTGAGTTTTTGTTTTACTCAGCGAGAAACATGACACTCCACCCACTGCAATGTCGCAATTTATCATATTTCACTATTGCAATAAATCCTCAGTTTGTCCATTTTCTGTCCTCCAATCTCTGCCTGTGCAGTCTCCAGCAGACCAGTGTAAGAAGATCCATGCAGGAGATGAGGTGATCCAAGTCAACCACCAGACAGTGGTGAGTTAGAACGCTGCCAAACACAGCACTGTGGCTGTGCTTACACACTGCAGACTGTCTTTTGTTCTCCATTCTGTCTTTAAGTGGTGTCAGAGAACATGATGTCAGCCTCTACCACCACTGCCACTGCCACCTCTGCCTCTTTGGTGCTTCCTGTCCTGTGCCTGTGTCACTATCTAGGCTAATTAGGTTTGCAGCAGGAGCAGATTATAGGATGATTGTTACAAGACCTTTATTCAGTCCACAGTGATTGTCAGCCAACAATTTGTTCCCTTTGTTGTAGTTAAGCCCTGGAGGAGGCGTCTGGTTTGAAATGTGAACCCATGTTCCACTTTCTGACTTGAATACTTTTCGAATTTTCTGCCTTCAACTCATCACATCACAGGGAAGCAGAAAAATGGGCAGCTATTTTAAATGGAATGGTGCCTTGTGACAGCATGTGATGTGAGCTTGCTGTCTCTTGCCTGTGCTGTCGATTCTGGCACAAACAATTTGTTCCAGCGTTTATTTGAGATTTCTGAAGTGGGGGGAAAAAGGTTGTGTCTGTGTGTCTTCTGTGTGCTTTTTGTGTCAGTATTTCTTCGTACGTCTCGATAGGTGCTGCTCATGCGAAAGCATGCATGCAGAGCGCTGGGGAGCGGCGTTGATTGACACGTGAGGGAGGTGCGTGTTATCTCCCTCTCTCTCTCCTCGGGGTGACAGTGCAGATCGCACCCTGCCAGGCTCTCAGCTCCAACCCTTCATTACTCCCTCAGCTAGACCCTCACCACTCTGATCCCTCACTCTGGGGGAGGAGATAAGCAGAGGGGAACAGAGGTGTGTGTGTGTGTGTGAATGGTGGGGAAGTGGGCTGAAAGAGTCAGGGGATGCTGAAGCTGAGGCAGAGCTGGGAGAGTGGGGTAAAAAAAGGAGGAGGAGGATGTAAATCAGGACTTGGAGAAAAGAAGAAGCAGATAAAAATAAAAGAAGGGCGAGAGCGGCGGAGGGAAGTCTCTCGTCAACACAGCTCTGCGTTCAATCCTAAGTTGAGCTGTTAAGGAGGAACGATGGATAGCAGCAAACTCTCTGTCAACATCACTGCTGATAAGTTCATCTAGTCAGACTCTAATTTTAAAAAGTAAATTAGTGTGAACAAACAAATTCCATTACATTTTAGAATCATTATGTAGGCCTATCCCACACATTTAGCAACAGTGCTGCCTTCATGTCTATGCATGAGCTTTGTTTGAGACCCACTTCAAAACAGGAGTTGCAGTTTTTAGCTCGGCTTCTCCTCTGAGGTAAAATGTGGAATTTGCTCAAATAACAAACTGATTGTTTGAAGAGGCAACATAATTATGTGGAGGTAATCGCATCTGGGAAAATAATGAAGACCCCTGGGATTTGAAAAAAAAAAAAAAAAAAAAAAAAAAGCTCTCCAGCAGCAGTTCTATTATTATTTTTGGTAGGTCTCTTCCTGTTTCCCTTTGCTCTCTGTGTATTTGCATAACAGAACAGTTCTAAACTGGGCTGCTTAAGATTGACTTTGTGATAGTATACATTGTAAAGGTGACCACTGTTACTGTGCCATGAGTAACTCCACTGTTCTGGTGGATCTGAAAACACTGACTTTGATCAAGGCCAAGCTCAGGTCGCTTTTAGTTTATTTAAATCAGGATTCCCCTCTGTGGTTTCTGGCATGGAAACATGCTTATTCACTGTCTAATCAAGAGCTAGATAAAGAGATTGTCACCAGCTTTTTATCTGTCTGCTCAACCTGAAACTACAGCCAGGAGAGGATTAGCTTAGCTTAGCACAGAGATAGGACGTAGGGTGACAAAGCTTGTCTCAATAAACAAGATATGATGTATTAATTAGTGACTTTAGAGGGATTTTTAAAAAAATCTTTTAACTCTTTTCTTTCCAGTCTCAATTCCCTAGCTGTATTGTAGTGACTTTATGCTAAACTTGACAGTGGTGCAGACACCATGCATGTTGTTACTGTCAGTCCACCTGGAGCACATGCTACATAAAACCATAGTATCTACAGTCCACACTGATACACACTGTCTTTTTTTTACTGAAAGCCTTGGCAATTCACCTTAACATTTTTAAAGTTCACCATGTCCTAATATACCCTCTATCTGGTTTCAGTGGGCAGAGCAGAACAGCAGATACAGTAGAGACTTATTGGATTCAGACTCTTGTAGTAGATTGAACTCTGATTTAACTCTGAACTGGGCCAAAGAGAACAGAAACCGGGCCAGTGCAGGCCGACACAGGCTGGTCATCATTATGTCAGGAATAAGGTCAGCAGCTGTGTGTGTGTGTGTGTGGATGTATGTAAGTGTGTGAGCCTGTGTGTCTGTTTGTGGCCTCTGTGGACACTTCCAGTAGCTCAGACCAGTGTAGCCAATCAATGGCTTTGACGAGTACTTCAAGCTCTGGAGACAAGCTGGCCACAACCACCACGATGAAACACTGCAGTCAGCACTCCTGCTCTTTCACCATCTCCCTCCAGCTCAGAAATGACTGGGCCACTCTCTACTTTCATATGGCTCTATGTTAGACTACTGGTCTGTAGCCATTTTGCTGCACAGTCATTTTTTGACTGGTCTTTTTTTTGCATAGCTAGAGTGTTACCTGTTCCTAAATAGACTCTATGCAGCATTGGGTAGGTCTTTACTTTAATATCAAATAAATCATAGTACCAGAAATGTGTCAGAAAATGTATAGTATTTGGCACTTTACCTATAGAATGTTTTAGTCAAAATTGAAAATCCAGGCCTGTCTAATGTTATTGTAACAGGATAATTTCCTTTTGCTGGGGCATTTGTACATAAGAATATATATATATATATATATGTCCATGTTGTATAAGCCATGGAAAAGATTTTTCACTACTGCTGATTGCTTGTAATGGTAATTTATAGAGGTATCAGTCTGTATAGCTGTCATCTTTCTTCTTGACATGATGCCATATTTTAGATTGTTTCTTTCTCTTTATTATAACTCCTCCTCTTGTTGTCAAGGATTGAGAGATGGAGGACACAAATGCAGACTTAGCCAGAGGTGAAAACAAACTCAGTTCCTTTAATACTAGCCAGGGTTCGGTACACGGGTGATCAGTCAGCGTGGCAAAGGTACAAAGAACAAAAGGCAAAACCGTAGACAGGAATCCAAACAGGGTCAAAACACAAAGAATCCAAAACTCAGGGCTGAAAGCTGAAACATCAAATTACTCACAGAAACCAACTGGCTGAAGAAAGGCTGGAACACTAGGATTACTCCCAAAACGAACTGGCAACAAGAGGGAGGAAACACACAGACTTTATACACAGGAGGGCGGGAAGACAATAGGACACAGGTGAGGCACACTAGGGCGGAGCAGGTAATCACAGGAGGGGGGAGGGAGCACACATGAGGAACGGGAAGTCAACAGACCTGAAACACAAGGGAACTAGTGAAATACAAAATAAAACAGGAAGTGACTAGTAAAACTAGAACTAATGCAAACAGAAAATGAACTGCAAAATAAAAGACCTGGCTGAAACCATGACACTTGTTGCAGGTTTTCAGCACATTAGATGCATGAGTTTGAAAAGAGGGCATTTATGAAAGAGGTTGTTAGACTTAGAGTCATTCCAATGGATCTGTTCCCCATGTGGAACTTATAAAAACACAGCCTGAATGGCCGTTCTCTTTCCATGTGATCTATCAGTGCCTATATAAAACATATACATTGGTTTATGGTGGTTGCTTTGGTATAGCCCGGTGTTTGTGTGCTCCTCAGGTGGGCTGGCAGCTGAAGAACCTGGTGAATGCTTTGAGAGAGGACCCATGCGGAGTCATCCTCACGCTGAAGAAAAGGCCCCAGAACACCCTGAGCTCCACGCCAGCTCTGCTCAGGAACGTGCGCTGGAAGCCACTGGGCCTGCAGGTAAACACTAACATTACACAGCTATGAAATATGAGTGAGAGTGCAACTGTTGTACATTCTGCACAACAAATGTACTCACAGAGGTAGAAGAATTGAACACTACATGTAGTAAAGTGTGCAGCACCTCTATCCTTGACTCACTCTGTTTTTCCTGCCCACACTCTGCATTCTCCTGCTGCCGTTTTAAACAAATATTTTCAAAGGAAACATATCCACTGTTTGACCTTGCATCAATCCTCCTGTTGATCGTTCGACAAATCTGTTATTTTCACTGCCTGTCTTACTGCTGACACAGTTCAAAGCCATTCACAAATTTCATGGTACCAGAAGCAGATTTTTCATCATTCAAATGTTGATAGTGAAAGAGAGAAACAAGTTAATTAAATCTGTGCCTCAGTTTAGTTTTGTGTGAATGATTTAAATGGTGTATGGGCTGAACTTTTGCTCAAGAGCTGGTTGTATGGTGCAATACAAGGTCACCATCCGAGCTCCCACTCCCACATTCATATTTAGGTCCTCATTCATTCAATCTTCGCCCCAGAGAATATCTCCTTTTCAAAAGAGAGTAAATGTTTAATGCACTGTAAATCTAAAAGGTGGAATGCTTGTTCAGGGGCTTACTGCTCAAACATGTTTCACTTAGGGGCACATACTTCTGTCATTCATAACCCAGAAATATCACTCAACTAATTTTGGCAAACACAAAGGACAAGCTGTGCCGAGACATTCGAACGTCAGGGTTAGACGAGGCCGAGTCGGATGCTGGCTGAGCGCTTTGTGAAGCAGTGTGTGGCCGTCTTCTCAGGCTCCTGTGCTCCATAGCTGTTATTTTTAACTTCGCATCAGGCTAATTCATTTACATGTTACATGCATGCCTTGGTTTCTGTTCAGTGCTCAGCTGCTCTTTGCCTTTTTCTTGCTCTGTTTTTTTTTCCAGTCCATAATTCTGTTGTTTCTGCATGTGAGCATATAAGCAAACATGTATGTGTGCTCATGTGAGAGATTCAAACATCCAGATTGTTCAGATTTGGTTTCTATAATGTCATAGAAACCACTAAAAGGTTTATTTATATAGCACTATTCATACACAATTCAGAGTGCTTTACAGAGAACATTAAATCACAGAATAAAAGCAACATATTAAGACATTAAAATAGAACAGAAACAACAGAGAAATTCAAATCATTCAAGATTAAATGAGAAGAGTGCAGTTAAGACAGCCATGAATAAATAACTAAGATTGACATATAGGATATTAACAGACTGCTGCAGTAAACAATGTTTTCAGGCCTGACATAAATAAAGTGACTGAGCAGACCTCAGGTATACAGGTTCCACAGGTGAGGGGCAGAAAAACTGAATCCTGCTTCGCTTTGTTTGGTCCAGAGAGGTCTGGAGGCTTCATAAGGAACCAATAAGTCCATGATATATTTTGACTATTCAGCGCTTTGTAAACAAAGAGTAAAATGTTAGAATGTATGTTTTGACTCACAGGAGGCCAGAGCATCGAGTTGACTGCAACACCATCTTTAACAAGATACAGTAAACTGTTTTTGTTTCCTGGTTGTCTTCTTCTCATTGTCCAAAGTTGTTAACCAGATTGTATTGTTATATTTGTTATGTGCAACAGCAAAGGATTGTGGGAATTCTACCCTGATGGACTGCTATAAGACACAAACGTGCTGTGAGCACCCAGATCAGAGCACAGAGAAATCTGTGGGAGAAGAGAAGAAAGGAGTGTTTTAGTTTTGTTCTCGCTCAGAAAGACTGGAGCTCTTAATTATTCATAAGCAACTACAGGCAGCTCCACTGGCTCTGAAACAAGAGCTGCTACTCAGCAAATACTGGGGATAATTCACTGAATCCAAAATATCTTGCTAAACAGCCTGTTTGTGTGTGAGTGAGTGCAGTCAGGAGGGAGGGTTGGTCTGTGCGCACACAGCAACGCATGGCTGTATGCATGTATGCAGGCTGTTTGTCCACCTGTGTAGCAAGTGTGTGTTCTCTGTGCACACATTTATGTTTTCTGTTATCTTCCCCGTTGCTCCTTTGAGAGGTGAGAGGTGGAGGAACCGGGTCACTGCACACTGTAAGCTTGATTTTGGATACGTACTGTACGTGTACATTCCCAAAACAAACACATAGAAAACAAGTGAAGTTTAACTAAAACGTGGCAAACGTTCAGCTAAAATCCACAATGGAGACTCTCTTTAAATTATCATGTGATTCCAGCCCTCAAATCCTTCCATGGCAACCTTTTTCATTCTTCTAAGTAGTGTGACACATCTCTGTCTCTCAGCCTGTGTTTGCATGTGTGTGTTTTATTCATGGCAGGATAGAGTAAAAGCAATCCGATGATCCCCTGTAATTATAATGATGCTGACAATCTTTTTAACAAAGAAGACGAGATTACTGTGACAATGCATAATGCATGCAGACCTGCTGTGCTGAGATATTTCATGTGTTACTGAAGGCCACATCAGCATCAGGGGTCACACATGCTCCACACATTGTCTATGACCCCTGCTTTCATAAATGTATTATATGTTACACTTATAAATCATCACTCTAGGTAAATTCCTGCTATTTGTGGCAACATTTATCGCTGGGTCATGAATTATTGATAGGCCTTCTGAGGGGGTGGAGGCTAATGCCTTTTTGTTCTGTTTTTTACTGTAACAGCTCAAACAACTTTAAATATGAATGCACAACCATGTGTTCTTACTGTAATATCACATAAAATTATACCAAATGGCTCTATAACATAATAGCAAACATTGATTATGGACTGTGTTTGAAGCTAGAAATCTTGAAAGTGATGAGATAAGTGTTTTGACAACTGTGTAAACCATGCTGATGGAGATCATGTGACGTGATGAAAAGCTCCAGAGCAGCTTAACATGGAGGCAAAAGTCTGTAGACAGCAGGCTTCTGATGATTAACATGATGTGCATGTCAAGGGCATGTTGCATATTTTTAGCTCGGTGGAGTTTAAACATTAAACATACAAGATCAGATTTTAACCCTTTGATTTTTATGTTTTTTTTGAGCCAGCCTTTTTTGACATTTTGACATATCACAGTAGCACATGTGTGAATAATGGCTTCAGTTTCGGTGCTCAGGTACTGTACATGCAGTGACACTTGATCAGAGCAAAGTCACCACTACACACCTGTCATTTTCTGAATTTGACATGTCAAAATATCTGCAGAGAGAAAGAAGGCCAAAAATTAGCGTCATTGAACATATGGGTCAATAAATCATTTAATTCAGTTTTCCATTCAGCCTTATGGCAACCCTTTAATTTGTACAGTTTTTGAACTTTTAAAGCCCATTGTATGTGTGTGTGTTTCTGTGTGTGTGCTTAGTAAGGTAGTGGGTTGGGTACTACTGCTCTGAGGGTTTTAGAGCAGTGGATTTTTAGGTAGTTTGGAGTGGTCGCAGCAGGGGTCAAATGGTTTAAGTGCTGTTTTTGCAGACTGGAATTTCGCCCGCTGTGGTAGTCCCATCTCTCTTTACTTCCACCCCTAGTCCCCCCCTCCCTCCCCAACTCCTTTTCCATGCAGGGAGCAGTGGGCTGTAATCACTAAATTACTGTTTTCACTCTCAGCTCCAGTCACCACAGTGCACTGCTCCCCCACCCTGCTCTCCCTTTCTCTCTCTCTCTCCTGCACTCTTTCCCTCTGTCTGTCTTTCTCTCTCTCTCTCTTTGTCCTATTTCATTTACTCCCCTCCCTTATGTCGTTCCCTTTGCACCCTGCCTTCATTATTTATTGTGAAGCCTTCTTACTGTAAGCTGCCTTCATGTGAGGAAGACTGTGTGAGAGAGAGGAAGACAGAGACGGGGATAGAATGAAGTGAGGGAGGAGATGCAAAGTTTGGAATATGAAATGAATTGGATTAATGCACTGCTGATGAAATGATGAAACACTAGGCTTCCGTAATGAGAGAGCTGCCCGCCTTGCCACCGCTTGGGCTGTGTGTCTATTTATCCATTCTGTCCACACTCACATCTTCTGTTCGAAATAGAGCATTCTCCTCAGAAACAACAGTAACACCTTCAATTTTTCACACATCTGGAAACCTCTTCCTCATAGGTGAAATCAACAGCTAACTGTTTGTCACGCTAGAGAACAATTATAATTCATTTGTAATTTGGACTGAGTCGCTATGCCATCAGTGGCAAGGCATCCTGCCCTCACAGAGGACCTGATGACAAATGAAGCTACCCGTCCTTGAGTCGGCAGTGGTAGGAGGCCTTGCTCGCTTTTCTCCATCCTCTCGTTTTCTCGTAGCCTCTGAAGAATTGAGGGAGGGGTAAGAAGAGAAGAAGAGCGAGGAGAGCATGAGAGAGGAGGGGTTGTCATGGGAACAGACATGGAGAGCTCTGTGCGAGTGAAGAGGCTTGAGACAAAATGATAGAATAGTGAAGCGATTGAACGTAGGAGAAACTGCACAGTCAGACAGGTTTTTTTTTTTAAATAAAAGACAACATACACAACATGGCAGCGCTGTGGAAATAACTCTTTTGTTTGTGATTCTGTGTTGAAACGAATGCCGGCTACAGTACGAGCACAAATAAAAGGTTCCGTTCCCCTGTAACACCATAAACTGTGTGCTTGTTTGTTTTTCTGTGAGCCAGGAAAAGATCTAATGCTCACTTTCTGCAGGTTGTGCCCTCAGATCTTTCATCATCTTGCCGTCATAACTAAGTGACAAAAAACTCATTCTCTCCTTCAGCCAATTCCCACCAGCCCCACCAGCACCTCCCCTACACCTGGTGGAACTCTGGGAATGTCCAAAATGGACGCCCCCAGCATGCAGGACGTCTATATCCTCTCTCCTGTCTCCGGACTCTATAGCACCAGGTCAGACACACACAGATGTTTGATGATGATCATTACGTTGATTATTATGATCCCGCTGATGACAGTGATGATGGTGCTGATGACAGTTATGATGACAGCTCTGCTCTCCCCAGGGAGGAGATGGGTTTGATGTCATGTGACGACATCAGCCGCTACAGCTCTCAATCTGGCTCCAAAGGGTCAGAGGCAGTCAGCTACTATCTGGACCAGGACAGCGGTCAGTACTTCTCCTTGCTGGAAGGAGATGGGCCCCCAGGGCCCGACTACGACAGGGGCCGTAATACTGGGGTGCGCAGACGGGACAAGACACCAACACATGGTAAGAGGGAAAGCATAGCCAGGGGTTAGTGTGAGTGAATCAGGAATGGTTCTGGCCTGGCGTTTGTTTAGTAGAATGTTGTCTCACCTTTTCTTTTCACCATTTTCGGAGAAGTCTTCCTTATGTTTTTGTTCATTACTCACTTCATGGGTTCTGCTTCCTTGTGTCTTCACCTGCCATGCGCAATACACAATTACATAACAACTGGTCAGTCCAAACACACTGTCTCCAGCTCCCTGTCTGCCCCACCACCTGTGTCCCCCTGTGTCCCAGACAGCTTCAAAAGCATCTTGTAATGTACATATGAGTCAGTCAAGGGACTATCTACATGATGTGCAAGACAAGAGTCATGGAACTACTGTTCTTTAGCTATTAACAACATAAAGCAACCCTGACAGATATCAGAATGGTGGTTGTAGAAAAATCAGATGATTAAAAAGGAAATACAATGCTAGTTTAGCAACAAACTTAGAATAGGAAGTGTTGCAAGAATGAAATTATTGAATACATGTTGTATGGAGTTGACTGCAGTCTGAGACAGATATGACAACAAATCTTCACAGGAAGAAGTTATATCTCCTGCTCATGGCAGTGTGCTCGGCTGGGATAACATTTATTCATTTTGCTATGAAACACCTGAAGGTAATGTCAAGAAACAATGCAACAAAACAGTGACTTGGTTTGCATAAATGTCACTGCATTCAATGGTTGCTAAGACATTTCATCAATAGATTAAAAAAACAACCACCGCTGTCATTTCTATCCATGGATTCAAAATGCTATTATAAAAACGCTGAGTCAGTCAGCATTGATTGGTTGGAGCAGCCCAACATAACACAGAAGATTTTAGCGTGATGATTGGCAGCTGTTGAGTCATTTTTGGATTGATTAGATTCAGCCTATTGCATTTACTATCTCTCAACACTTGCCTTGCAACTCATAGTTGTCCTTCAAAAGTGTCCCTTACCCACACACACCTTCACTATCTCTTACCTGTCCAACCCTCCAGCTGTCTCCCACGCTGTCTCTACACCCCACCTCCCCCAGTCCCTCCCCTGTAGCCCTCTCTGACTGCTGATTGGTGCTTCCAGGTGACCTCAGACCTGTTTCCATGCCTCCGGAATATAACTGGATGGCCGAGCCCAAGGAACCCAGCATGGGCAAGAGGGGGAGCCGAGGTACACGCACACAAACACACACACAGACATGCACAGTACACACCTAATACACAGCTCCTTTAGACACTTGGGGCCAGACCGGTGCCATGCTTTGCTCCATATTCAGCTCAACACATTTCAGCTCATCTTCTGGTTATCCATGGTGGTGTGGATGTGTGAGGATACATACCCGCCAGGTATGTATCTGACATATAAACATAAATGCAAGGATTGCATTTATACAGCAGCTCTGGGAATAAGGATATTTCTATGTGACCACTTCTAACCAGCTTCACCATTTTGCAGCAAGACTCAATTTGTATTCAACTGAGGATCCTCCACTCTACCATCAGAAAGTCTATGAATAATATTAAAGCACAGTACTAATGTTGGGGGTCTGCCTTTTCTCCTCTCCTTTCTC
The DNA here is from genome assembly GCF_900634625.1 of Parambassis ranga. Taxonomy (NCBI): domain Eukaryota; kingdom Metazoa; phylum Chordata; class Actinopteri; family Ambassidae; genus Parambassis; species Parambassis ranga. The sequence goes on from NC_041031.1 coordinate 6,820,478, forward strand.
TGTCACTTTTTCACATTTGAGTGTATGGATACTAAATAAATCAGGTGAGAAGCTTTATCTCTCTGGAAGTAAAGCCGAATAAAACTTTATGTGACCCCACAAGATTTAGCAGTGCTGCTTTCCACATCAACATAATCACTGCAAACAGATTAGCCGTACAGTATGTCCCTGGCTGTGGATCCATATCAGATACCACAGCTCTGAGGCACTTTTATCCCTTTCTATTGGGTTTTTATCTGTTAAGGTTTATTCAGCCTCATCTGTTCCTACTCCGGGGTTCTCCCTCCACAACGCTATCTCTCCCCTTTTCTGTCATCGGTTCTACAGAGCCTGTTCGTTTTCTAATGTCCATGTCCCTCCCTTCTCCCCCACAGACTCAGACAACTCCTTGCTGCGCTACCTTAGCGACGACAAAATCCTGGTGATTGAGGAAGAGCCAGAGGTTCCGGGAAGAGAAAGCAGACGGGATTCCACCAGACGCTCTCGGCGCAAGAGTCGTAATCCCAGCAGCCCTAGCTTTCCCATCAGCCCCTCCATGCTGTCCTCCACGCTACGCCTAGACCAGCCTCCAGAGGCATTGCCTGTATGTACACAGTCCAGCACTATTACCCTTCTTGTTCATAAGTACACTAAACGGTTCCACTAACATATTGACATACATGTAGGATTGAAAACATAGGCCACATTACAGAAGCGTCTGTGGTGGCTGTGATGACACAGTATGTCCTCTGTGACATGCTGAGGTTGGCAGGAGACAGTTGACTTAAGGTTGTCCCTCTCAATGTCATCATGAATGGAGAATTTATGAATTATGATTATTTCAGCACTGTTGCTGATTATTTAAGCATGAAGGTATCACTTTTGCCTCCCACATGACCGTTTGAGGAATGGCAGTTTGTAGCACTTTGCTGACACAAACTATTTCATACACTTTACTTGGTTCCAATAACAGTCAAGTATTGAAAACAAATGTTTTAAATGCACTAGTGTATGTTTTTTTTTTTGCCTACAGTATTTGTTCGCCACATAATTTGAAGACAGCTACAAAAAAAAATCTGAATTCTTTGATAGAAGATGATTAATTAATGTTCATGCACATCTTTGGCTGAGCATTTTTGTTGCATTATCAATATAAGACAACAGCCCACACACAGGTGGCAGCAACTACTAGCATTGAATTGATTAGTCAAGAAGATGGATCTTGTGCAATAAACAACAGCATGACCAGGGAAAAATGGAAAGACGGTTCAGAAAAGCACGAGAAAATAAACCACATACAAAAAAAAATGTCCATGAACACTCTCCGGAGTAGAAACGTTATATGACCTGTAAATATGAAAGTGACCGTCAGTTAAAGGGGATCACAAGAGGTTGTTTACTTTATTTTGAATGTTATGTTTGCCTTTAACACACTGTGGATGTTCGTAGGATAAGTCATGTTCACAGATTTGCACACACTCTTGGCTCTGTAATGTGAGTGTATGTCAGGTAGAGGAGACAAAGGAGAGTGAGAATGATAAGTGTTATTGCATGGCTGCCAGCATCACTGATGATGAGAAGGACAGCGACACTGAGACACGCCCCTCTGTAGCTTTAATGCTTTCTCACACGCACGCGCCTTTATACAGTATGTGCGCACACACACACACACACACACACTAACGTAAGCATAGTCAACACACACACACACTGGCACAGGAGTGCATTTGTATGCAGCGTTGCCATCTCACGGCTCTTCCTAACTCATCCTAATATCCCCATCTCCTCAGACACGCCTGAGTCTAAATAGGAGTTTATTCTGAACAAACACACACACATACTTGCATGTGCGCACACACTGACACAGACGCCCGTATCCCTGTGAGTAGGTGTATGACTCAGCATCAGCTAGACCAATTACAAGCGCGACTGACAGACTGTGCTTAAAAAAACGATGCACGCAAAGACACACACACACACACACATACGCAGTGTGTTAACAGCTTAGCTCACACCAGCCCTCTGTAACCCTCGCAGCTGCATGTTTTTCATGGTGGTGACTCATATCCATTGGGTAGCACATGAAGTATGTATTCTGCACTAACAATGACCTGTTTGTTTCCTCTTGCTCTGTATGATTCTTTCGCACCAACCAACAATTGTCAAAATATGTTACACCAACTTATCGATGGACATCTAGGAAATGTATGCATTGTAGGGCAGGTTAAGGCATATTAGTCCCTGCGTACACTACCTGAACTTCTCAGTGGGTTGCGATCCACTGATGTTGTCTATTTTATTTATTTATTTTAAACACACAACAACCAAATTCATCAAATTACACTGAGAGGATTCTATTAGCCTACTGCCCACTTATTCTACAACCGACACTGCCCACATTTTACTTAGGCCTAATGTTTTTTTTAAGCAGTATTAATAATGTCATGTTACTATTTTCAGGGTAACAACTTCATTTGGATTGACTGTAGCGTAAAGGACGCCTCCTTCCAGGCAGTCAAACTATTCACTGTTCTAAATCAATATACCAGCTCAGCTTGTATCTGAAGTGGGTAACCATAGCAACAGCGGCAGCAACCATTGCAAAGCCTCAGCAATTTATTACACTATAACGTCTAATTAGTGACTAAAATGAGTCACTTCATCATTTCTTGTAACCTATTTGGAGAATACGACAATTTTGATGACTGAGATGCAGCTGAAGAAAAAACAAGCAGTTAGCACCGGAAGAATTGAATCAAAGGGGAAGAAATGTGATTTACAACATTGTGCCTTATGCACATGAAGACTGCAACCTATGAGCAGAAAGAAGTGGGTTTGATAGTCTGTATCACCCAAGTGAGCGTCTCTCATCCCATTCAGGCTGCAGCCAGCAGTACACACAACATGATAGTCCAGAGGAGGCGAGCAGGTTATGCCTTCACATCACCCATTAATTCCTGATTATGAACAAATCGTCTTGCTTTATCCCTTACTTAAACTACTTTTACAGCTTTGTAGCTTCATGTTATTGATGTGTAGCAGTGTACAGTATATGACAAAAAAAAGGGTAATCCACACTTTAATCCTTGGATAGAGCATGAGACGTGTGTGATGTGTTTTAAATTACAAAAAGTGGTGTTTTACAGCTTGAAATACAGAATTATTTCCCTTGCTTTATGTCAGTTGTCAATGTTTTTTTAGTTCATACAGTCATGTAAATTTAAAAGAAACCAGAGCGAGCAGTAATGAATTAACAAAGTGCTTTTTTAATTGTGCTTATCAGAGAGGAGCGGACACACTGCGAGCAGACACAACAGACAGGTGAGTTTGTGTTTTTGGTGATTTCACTACACGCCTGGAGTTGTAAGACTTATGTGTGGTTTCACGTGTGATGCTGTCTGTCTTTCTGCAGGTATTCGGGCTCAGGAAGCTCGGGAGCGGCCTCCATGAGGAAGGTAGGAGAGTCAGGAGAGACAGTGCTGCTGGACTTACTGTGCTTTTACTAAGATGTTTATAAATCCATGCATAGTTTTTTATAGTGCTGCATTATTATTAGAGTGTAGCCTATTTTGATTCTGACTCCAACACCTGTATAATAAAGCAAAGCAGTTTCATCTCTTAGTAAACACAGCAGTTGGGAGAGGAAAAAGATGGATTCCTGAGATTAACTTTATTCACAACTGTAATAATTAAATAAAAGATAACAGTCAGAGGTTGAGCGTGAGGTAAATTGGTTTCTATATTTAGGTTACTGTCACACAGGAAGTTGTCTTTTAACCTTTAACCAAGTCAGTTGTAGCATAGTGCTACAGTGAGTCAGCTCAGTTGTAAACACACATTTATTTGGCTGAAAATAAACAGCCTGTAGTCTTGTTCTGCTGTGTTAGTGTTATTATTAACACCTGTAGTCACGGGGTTTACTCATTAGCCTCTTTCAGATGCTTAAGTTTTTTAGAAAGAAACACTACTTACACACATTAATATTAGGAAGTGTTTAGCTAGATTAGTGACTTGTAGCTAAAATGACAGGATTCGATGCTGCTAGATAATTTACAGATGACAAAAAATCGGAGTGGATTAATTCAATCAGAAATGAATGGAATGTTTTCAAATTAATAAATATTGTAAAAACATCCCCACATCCCTGTTGTCTAATCAGGAGTTCAGATCTCTGTCACAGGTTGTGGGGTCATTTCCGGACTGCAGTGGTTTAAGCATCATGAGTCCCCTGTGCCTGTAATCCTCTCTGCACTGAGTGCCTGATAAAATTAAAAATAATCCAGATACATAGAGAGGAAAGCTTGTTTCTCTGTGTGGAAATTCCCAACGGCTGACTGTGTCTTTTTAACAGTGAACCCTTTTCTAATGTCTTCCTTCTCTCCCCCTCCAGTCTTTCCATTACACCTCTCTAAGAACGAAAACCAAAAAGAGAAGTAAAGGTAGGCACTGCCGTGTAGTTCGTTCTTTTGTTTTGAGTCCTTAATGTTGACGGGTATGGCCCAGAGAGTGGATTTATATATTTACACAACTCCAAATGTACTTGATAGATAAAAGCAGCGTCAGCAGTTTGTTTCGCTAACACCTGCCAGCACTGTTTCCCTCTGTATACTCACTATAACTGATTGTTTACTTTTTTTGATGATCCTAATTTATCACTGTCTGTTCTGTTGTAGTGTGCTATTAATTACCAGTGCAAACCATACTGTATTTCTCTGTAATATAAATATATGAAATATGGCTTTAGCCTGTTGAAATCACTCACACATGTCCTCTGACCAGGTTCCCTTACGAGTGCCAGTCGCAGGAGAATCTCCTGTAAGGACCTCGGCCATGGTGACTGTGAAGGCTGGCTGTGGAAGAAGAAAGATGCTAAAGGGTACTTCACCCAAAAATGGAGGAAGTACTGGTTTGTCCTCAAAGAGTCCTGCCTCTACTGGTACACAAACCAAAATGTAAGGCATTATGCTTAATCTACGTTTTTCAGCTTTGCATCTTATTGCATTTTATTGCCATACAAATTTGGATAAAGGGAAATTTTTCATATTTTTCAAACTACAGTATAGTTTGTTGTTTGTTTTTCTAGCTACTACTGTCATCGCTCATCTATAATTTTATTTTTTTTTTATGTGATCTGACCTTATCCTAGTCAGCGTAAACAACATATGTTGTTTTCACATGCTGGAGTAGAGTATCACTATGCTGAATAAAATTGGTGTATCAGTATGCATGACATTTTGTTCTCCGTGTTGATGATGTACCACCACTCTCCATCTGTCTCTGCCTGCAGGATGAGAAGGCTGAGGGCTTCATCAGCCTCCCCGAGTTCAGAATAGACCGAGCAATAGAGTGCAGACGGAAATTGTGAGTGTCCCTCACATGTCGCCAAAATTATTAATCAGGCACATTTGCTCTCACCCACACAACATGAATGCACACAAACCCACCGTGCGTATGCAAAAACTGCTAATCAACCTCCTTCTCCCTGATTTACTGCAGTGCCTTCAAAGCCTGTCATCCAAAAATCAAGAGCTTCTTCTTCGCCACAGATTGTCTGGAGGAAATGAACAGGTGAGTGAGTGCAGTTGTCACTGTGTGTGTGTGTCTTAATGTGGACAATAGACAGAAACTGGGGACATCACGTGTCCTTTCATGAATATTTTAACTGAGCAAATCAAGTTTACACAGGCAACAGCCCACCAACGCAGCACTGTTCATGAATTAAGCATGAATCCAGGCCCGTGTTGTTAAATGTAGGACTGTGTATGTATGCATCACATGTGCACTTGAGATTGTAGTGATATTTGTAGGGGTGCTATCTGATGAGCTCTAATTATCCACACCTCTCATCAATGACATGGGGAGGTAATTGGGGGAGAGTAATTAACCAGCTATATTTGACTTCCATACTGCGTTAAGAGGTTAATGTGTGAAAACACATTTTCATGTGCATCATATGTGAAAAGGTGGGTGCAGTTATATTATTGCCATGCTTTTACAGTAGATCCGAGGTTGAATTTGAGAAAACAACCTATACTCAAAAGTGAATCTAGAGAATTTGTGTTCGTTTCTCTATTATCCCTGATGGTGCCACTTATTCCTGAGTATATTTTACCCATTGGAGATATAAAAACAGGTCACATAGGCTTCAGCTTTTAACGACTGCAATTAAAAAATATATTTATATATTCAATTTTGATGAATACATATTGACAACCTGTTATTATAATAAATGTGACACACCTACTTTATTTAACTGCATCAAAAATGTGTCAAATGTACGAATAGATAATGGGGGGGGGGGGGGGGGGTTATTTGTGCAAATGGAACGGGTTTCTCTAATGGCAGAGAGCTGGTTACATAGTAATACTTGTTGGCAGGAACAATTTTTTGAGTTCTTTTTATGGCCAGAATATGTGGCAAGAAAAATGTCATTTCCTGTAAGAGGCACTTCCTACGGTAGTATGATGAGTTTCCTGTTCTTCGTGTAAAGACAGGGCCTCTATTCTTAGCAGCAACCTTATTATGAGGTGTCTGCAGAGGGACACGGGACAAGCTGGGATCTGCCGTGGAGACAGACAGACAGGAGGAAGCTTGGATGCAGGAGTTTGGAGAGCTTTGTGATTTCTTTCTCACTGCATTCACCTCTCTAGTTAGTTCAACGCTTTTGCCTCCTCATCAGTGATGGAGCCACTTAGACAGATATCAACTGTTAAGAGAAACCCTGTAAATTATTTACAGTGAAAGTTGTTTTTACTCATCACCTACAATTTACCCAGCATAACCCTTCTTCTCCTCCTATCTGTTCTGTCTTTCTGCCCTTCTTTTTACATTATCTTTCATCTTTATTTGTTTCCTTTAGGTGGATGAACCGACTGGGGCTTGCTGCTATTGGCTACACACCGGATGATAAGGTGCCACGCCCCGATGAAGGTGAGACCGCCGTATCCACAAATATGTTAATCAATCAGTGTTTTTATGTGTAAATGACTAACATTTGTGTGTATGTATGTGTGTGTGTGTTTCATATTTATCTTCATATCAGACTACTGGAGTGAGAGTGATCAAGACGAGGTTGATGGCTCAATGACGCTCAAACAAGAGGGACCATCATCCCTCTGTGATACTTACCATCGCACACCATCAGTAAGTAACGCACACACACGTTCACTGAGCCGCACTAGACATTTTCTTTGCAGTGTTTCATTCTGATAGAATATTTTATTCTTAAAAGCCCCACAGTTTCCAGGGCTTCATAGACCAGAGCTCTCAGCATTAATAAAACATCAGAGTGTGAGACTATCCAGTTCTGTAAGCAGCCAAGACCATTGCTTCTCTGTGTTCTGATGCCAGAACTACACATTTTGTCCTCTAGGTGGCGACATTGCATTTCAGCTCCTACTTAGAAGAGTGCTATGATTATCCCAGCAGAGCCATACTACAGTCATGCCAGTCATCTCTGCAGTGACTCCTCTGCCATCTCATTGCTTTTTTCGCTCTCATCTTTTGGTGTTTTTTCTGCCCGTCACACTCCCCTGTCTTTCTTTCTTCTGTCCTCTCTCCACCTCCCCTTTCTCCTTGTTTTGCTGGTCACTTCCTCACATGTCACCTTTCTGTCACCTGCACACTCCTCTCTGCTGCCCATCACATTCCCCTTGGCCCCTTCAGTCTAGCCTCCTCCACAGTTATGACCAGTTACCCCGCTCAGTGAGCTCCATGAGCCTCATGCGCTCCACACCTTCCCCACTTCCCCCACCAATGAGTGCCTCCACTTCCCCTATCCCTCCACAGATGGTCTCTTCCACCTCCCCTCTCCCTCTCCAGGTTAATTCTTCTAGCCCTTTCCCGGAGCCCAAGCACGGTCGACACTTCTCCAGTGAGTCCACTCATTCCCACTCCTCTGCCGAGGACCAACGCGGAGATGGCATGGGCATGGGCACGGGCACAGGCAGCACCAGTACTCACTCATCAGGGTGCCGCTCCTCCCATCGCGAGCGTCGCTCCTGGCAGGACCTCATCGAGACCCCTCTGACCAGCGCAGGGCTGCACTTCCTCCAGACAGCACCAGGGGAGAGCGATTATGGCCTTATGGGGAGCATGGCTGGAGACATGGGTTTCTACGGAGGGCTGGGCAGACAAGGCATGTCCCCAGAGAGACGTAGACAGGCCACACTGCCTGTTCGGAGACACCATGCTGCAGAGAGGGACAGGGAACGGGACGGGCCCTTCCCTTTGGAGCGGGGGCCCCACACACACAGCCACACACACCGACACTCCCACAAGCAGCGGAGCCAGAGTCTGCCCAGGAACAGGGACCCGATGCCAGGAAAGTTGTTACACACGGCAGCTCACATGGAAGAGAGGAGTGAGGATGAGGAGGGAGAAGTGCAGGCTGCAGAAATGCTCGAGGCTGAGGAAGGTAAGTCAGTGACAGGAGGAAACATTTTGATGCAATGCAATGACAGGTATAACTACTGCATGTCCACTCCTGTTTTCATGTTAGAAAGCGCATGTCTCTAGTGGGACATAGAAAATGATGGAGAAGTTTCTCAAAAGGAGTTTTAGTGCCTAAACCTTACAAAACAGAGCTAGGAAAAAAATTAATGCAGTGATCTAGCTAATCTCTTTTTGTCAGCTTGTAGAGACCATAGAAACACTTAAGAGAAGAAGCTATTGTTAGCATCAACTTATTATATCATTTATGTGTGAGGATGTGTTGAAATAAAACACTGAGAATAAAACAGACCCTGAAAGCATCTCTACTCTTTGCACATGTCCCCAAAAGAGTCACAAAAATCTTCTGCTCTGTTATCATTCATTCAACATGCCATCACCATCAGTCTGAGTCTAATTTCTTGTTTCCCCAGACCTGCGGGAGTTGAGAGTGGAGAGCAGAGAAAGGAGGGTGTCGGAGGCGAGGGAGCGGCGAGTGTCAGACAGCCGAGAGGCCGAGTCTTTGGACGGGCTGGAGCAGCTGTATCGGGCCCTGGAGCAAGCCAACGTGACGGCCCTTGGAGACCCCAAACCTTGTAGCAGGCAAGAGCTGCGACGCTGCTTCACTCAGAGGGCCAGGGACCCCCTGCTGAACGACAGGCTGCACCGGGTTCGAGCGCTCCGCAGCACCTTGAAGGTACCACAAATGATTCTGTCATAGAGTCCAGGGACAGGATGTGAGATGATTTAATGTGGTAACTCCCATGTGTGTCTTTGCTCCCACAGGCCAAAGAGTCAGAGCTGGCAGTAATTTGTGCCCTCCTGGAGGACCCTGGCCTGTGCTCCCAGACCTTCAGGGAGTGGAAGCAGTGGCACAGCGAGCTCTACTCAGACATCTGCCAGCTCAGCCCTGGCACCAACGGTCAGGACGACCTCTCCCCGCTGGCTGCACCTCTCATGACCCACACACACTCATTCATTGAGACACATGTGTGAGAGAGATGAGAAGACTGAACTGTTGTACACAATCACACACACACACACACACCTCTGCACACACACACACACACACAGCTTTACATGAGGTAAACCTCTCTCCTGACTCTGAGCACGTACTCACACAAACACAAATACAGGAACACACATTGTACGATGTGTAAATATCATAGAGGGAACACTCTGAGACCTGCGTGTATGAACTTTTGATAATCCTGAGGACCCCACAGGGTGCCTATTGCATGCCTGAACAGAAAGCATTAATCTTCCTTTGTCTATGGAACTCAGCATAAACTCCACACGCTTGTCAAGAAAATACGGGAAAAAAGGAGACTTTTTAACATGTGGGTTCCTTTGTATCCTCTTGGTTTCGCCTTTTTTTTTTTATTTCAGGGGGCAGGGGGAGCTATGTAGCAGCAATACAGAGGAGAATCCTTTTCACCACAGCACTGTACTTTTGTACTGATGAACTTTGCACCCAGAGCCACCAGTTCTCCCCCTTTCTCTTTTTCTCTCCCTCTTTTTCTCTCACTGCATATCTTGATTTACAGGGACCTCACTGTTATTCCAGGCTGATGTCCAAAGGGACAGTGTGGGGAATGGGAAGGGCAGTCATTTTTGGTGTAAGACTGTGAGAGGTAGCCATCTATGCTGGGTTATCTGTATCTCTCGGGGAACCCACGGGAAAAATAAGTGTCACAAGCTTTGGGAACCCACTGTGCTGACCAGATGCACACTATTTCAAACTGTGAAGTTTAATCTGCAGAAGGAGGCTCCTCTGATAGAGTTCATCCTCTCTCCCACCTCTCCTTCTCCTCCTTTGCTTCATTTGTGTCCTCTCTCTCTCTCTCTCTCTGTCTCTCTTTTTTCTGTCTCTTTCTCTCCCTTCCTCAAAGACTTGTCTATATGTGTATACTGCTGTGTATACTGATGTAAATGTTTGCGTTCCACTACCACTGTGATATGCTTCTAGAGGTAGCGGAGGGAAGACAGAGAGTATGTATTTGTGTGTGGGTGCAAAACATTTTTTTTTTCTTTTGGGTTTTTTTTTTCCTTATACAGCGAATGCAAGAGCTTGGAGAGTTCTTTTCAAAGGAGTCACTCACTACAAAGAATGCACTTTCTATATCTCTATATCTCATTGGCTGCATCACAGGGTCTATGTCTCATCGGCCTCTTTACCATTGCTGTTCAAATATCAGGTAAAAGCATTTGCCGTTCTTATTTTCTAAAGATTTGTGTACAGTCTACAAATATATTTAAACATAGAAGAATATATAAAATCTATTTACGTTTTGTGTCATAGATATAATGTAAAGTATGATGTATTCTATGCCAAGGTTTTGCAGTGTCCCCCTCTTCACTCTGTAGATGCAGGGTGTTTAGCAGCTGAACAACTAGGAGGCAAACAACCACCACCACCACCACCACCATCACTGACAGCTGATTGACAGGTTTGACTGGTTTACATCATGGCTGAGCCTTCTCCTGGTGATGTGTTGCATGAGAAAAGGCCTGGGACTGATTTGAATGGACAGGGTAAAATACTGTGGATCATTTGTGTTCTCCTCGTTTTATTTATCTCATGATTGCAAGACTTGTAAAGCATGATACACGCAAAAGTGCTGTTGAGGAATGATCTTCTTTTATTTCTATGTTTATATTTTTTCATTAGATAGTGTTTGAAGACACACACTGTACGAGAACTGAGGGAGGATTTTGAACTAAAGCAGATCCTCCTTTTAGCATCCAAACAGGAGGTTTCTATTTGATGTTTAGGTATATGTAGAAAGACTCACACATGTCTGAAGGCTTAAAAAAAATTGAAAGAAATCAGGACAGCTACATCTAAAAGGAGAGATTTTTTTTCCCTCCAAGCATACGGTGGGCGGTCATAGGCCGCGACACTCAGTGGTCTGTAATGTCTGTGAAAATCGGATGAATCATTTCATCTGCAATATCAGGCCAAGGACTCAATGGTGCCCCCCAGTGTCAAGAGACATGCGTAGCACCTGCTGCACTCAACACTATCTGTACTTATTCTTCATATTTTTACCGTTGTTGTGTAGGTTCAGGTTTTTCATCAAGTCACACTATAGTGAAGTGTCAGACACACACACCCCATAAATATAGCTCATGTTTTTTGAATGGTTCATTGAAGACTACCACAAAGAAACTAAATGATGCAAGCACTTTCCCTGTGCCTCCAAACCCTCTCTTTGGCAACAAAAGACTCTACTGGTGTTCCTACACACACATCACAGCTGTAGAAGAGTTACAATACAGTTCAAGTCTGCAGACCTCTCTCTGTTTCTCATCTGTAATGTGTCTTCTTTCTCAACCGCTGCTCCACGCGGCAGGCAACATACTGTAGATTAAGGAGTTCTGAGAGTTTTAATTTGTAGGCACTGACTGTGTTATCCCTCCCAGATCTTTGCGTGTGTAGACCTGCAGAAACAGGCCGAAAAGGGAGATTCCACTGTGTGTTATTTCAGGGGTGTACACCTCATGGTACATTGCACAGGTGTGTAAGATGTAAGTTGCACTGCGACATTAAAAAAGGAACATATTGCTCTTTTTCAAGGATAATATTAGCTTACTGTTATTCTGTACATTAAACTGACTAAAGATGATATTAAAAAAGAAAGAAAATGACATTTATTCTTCCTAAAGTAGCCTTTTTTTGGTTTCATATATATGAATATATATTACAAAAAAATACAGATTGTAAACCTAAGTTGTTAAACTTTGACTTCAATAAACTGAATCCTCTGCACTATGAGCTATGTTTGTTCATGTGTACATTTTATCATATTTACCGTAAAAGTTCTGACTGATACAAATTTGTGAACTGGCATGCAAAAGTGAAGTCGGTTTAAATCTCCTTTATATACTGTATATCAAACCCTGCAAGCACACTGGACTGGCCCAGGCCAAACTGCAGTTCCCCCTTCAGTCCATTAGGTGGCAGCAGCTGATCGTGTTTTGAACCAGTCGAAGCTGCAGCCAGAGCTCAAGGAAACAGAAGAAGAAGCAGGAGGAGGAGGCGGAGAAGGAGGAGCGCTGTCATGGCGGCCAAGGTGAATGCTTGACATGTTGTTTACGGCAAAGTTTTAGGCTTTTGATCAGTATATTTTCAATGAATTCATACATTGTGTATTAACGCAAGCCGTTCCGGAGTCGTAAAGTTAAAGTTGAACTGACTGTCACCCTCCAGGCGTCCATGCTGCGTGGAAATAGCTTGCTAACTGCGTGAACTGTGTTAGCCTTGCTGAATGAGTCCAAGTGGACAGAGCTGTGCTGTGTTAGCTCATACCGTCCTACTAATATTAAACCTTTCCTAATGAGACCTTCAGCTATTGAACCTCTTCTGAGCGTGTGTAGCAGCTGTTAATGTATATATTTGATAGTGTTTATCGGAATGCACATTTTACAACAGTATGAACACAGCCCAACTAGTTCAAGGCACTTTTACTGTTCTTCATACGTGTACAGTAATAATGGAATGACTCGACACAGTTATGCATCATACATGTATCGTAATGAGAGTTAAATACACGATTAAAATACTTAGATAGCATTACACTGTGCAACATGCGACCACTGGAGACAAAAACAAGTGAACATATAAAATCCAACAATCCGTTATTAATAGTTACTAAATACAGATTAAAGATACTCTAACTCTGCTATGACGCTGCATACCTGTTAGTATCATTTAAAATACTTCATACTAAAATCCAATAAACTAATGAGAACTCTTGAATTGTACTATTAATTCTGTCCCAGGTGGTAATGGTGGCCGTCCCGGCGGTGCTGGGAATAGCCTCCATCCGTGTGTACACTGTAAATGAAGCCCCCACTGATGGGGTGGCCATTCGAGAAAGGGTAAGGCTGCACCTGCACCTGCACATCTGCTGTGTGAAACTGCCACTCATAATAATATGTCACCTCTGCTGCTTTGTCTCCAGCTAAACATCTACACACCACTGCACTCCAGTAAGGTTAAGTTTGTTGCAGAGAGTCCAGGGGTCATCGAGAGGGGCCTGACTACAGCAAGAGAGACTGTACTACCATTGGTCTATGCTGTAAAGGTATTTATGCTGCGTGCTTCTACAGAAATACAGCACAATACATTTCACCATGCAGAGCTGCTTGAAAGTTTGTGAACCCTGTAAAGTCTTTATTGCTGCATACATTTGTGATGTTTTGAGTCATATTTATTCCTGAAAGTAAAAAAGAGAACTCAGTCAAAAAAATGAAACTGAGATATTTCACTTCATCATTAATTTATTCAAGAAAATGATCCAATATTACATATATACATATACATTACATATACTTAACTATACTACATTACCATTTATGCTGCTGTGCAAATTTTGTACATAATTCCTTTACATTTACTGCACTATATCACATGACCATCTATGCTGGTGTGCAATGTTTGTAAATAATTCCTCTTATCTTTTATTATTTTTTTTTTACTGCACTATATTTTATTTTATTCTATTTAACTCTTGCTCTGACTGTTGGTGTTGTATTGCTGCTGGTACCCAAGTTTCCCCGAGGGACCTTCCCAAAGGGATTAATAAAGTATATTCTATTCTATTCTATTCTATTCTATTCTATTCTATTCTATATGTGAGTATGTCAACCTGAATGTGTAGCAGGGCATGAAGGCCAGATTAGAATGCAAACTCTAAAGACGTATACAATATGTGCTTTTAAGCAGCACTGCACATACGAAAATAAAGCATAGTGTCATATCCGCTGTTGATAAGTTGTGCCATAAAAGGGAACAACAGCTAAAATACATAGCAGATGTTCTTATCTCACACCAGCTGCAGCTTTACGTTTCAAACCCTGATTTTGTTCCTGCTATGTGCGGTTTCAGAGCGCAGTCCCACATACTGCAAGTGTTCTATGCAGGTATGGTTTTGCAGTTCAGGAGTGAGACAGGAAGCAGTGTTCATGCAGCTCTGCTGCAAGATGTGACAGTTTGATGCTGTGGAACGCAGGAAAGAAATGTAACACTGACTGTATCTGTTTCAGTATTGCCTGGATGGTTGTGTCCTTGATGGCCTTTTGTAGTGGTGACAGTTGTGTACTTTGTTGTCTGCAGGGTGCCTGTGTCTCTGTGAAAAGAGGAAGTGTTAATCTCTACCATGCAGGAGAGGGTGAGTTAACAGGGGGCACACACTTATAGCTAATATTCTGCCTTCAGTGTAGAAATTATAGATCTTAACTACTTAGACTACAAAGCACTGACACACCAAGTGAGTGAAAGTAGAATCCCTTCCTGATTAAAAAAGAAGTGTTTCGACAAACCCTTAAAGCAGTGAGTCCTACATACTGGTTTAAAAGTGAGAAAATTGAAATAATATTGCGGTTTTCCTGTTACCTGTTTCCCAGATGTGTACTATTACTTGAAAGACCCTCCTCTGGGCTTTCTACCCAGGCTGGGTACCATCACCATGGCGGGGCTGCTTGGCATGTTCTTGGCACGGAAAGGTAAAGAAATCCTCAGTCACTAATCACAAACATTTGTATCCTGCTGGGAGTATTGATTTATCATCTGTTAATCTGTCAAATGTTTTGTTATTAGTTTTGAAGTCCCTATGCCACATTAAACAGAACACTGACCCAATTCTGGCTGAGTACACCACAGCTACAGAAATGAAATGAATCAAGATGCAGTTGAAGTTCACACATCACTAAAAAAAAAAAAAGATTTCCTCTTTTGTGGTCTTCTGTAGGTGTCTTCTGTTGTTGTTGTTTTTTTTTTTTTCTTTTTTTCACCATGGGTCTTTCATTGAAAATCAGAAAACCATATTAAATCTTTTTTTAAGCCACAACCATCCATCACAGGATAATCTTTATAGATCAGAGTTCGAGACCACAGCCACCCAAGTTACATGTAGTGTATCACTACAGAGGTAGACCACAGGAGAAACAAGTGATGTTGAGTTTCTCTTTCATTATTCTCAGCATTCAGCGTAATAGATCATAGGTCATTCAAATTCCGGACAGTTGTTAAGAATCACTATGGGTTTAATCTGGCTCTGTGTTGGTCTGAATAAGCTAGAATAGCCCATGTGTACATGGCCTTTTGGAACACAGCAGCTCTGTGATTGCCCTCTCTGCCGGGTAATACTGATGCTGTCTTGTGATGTAAAACTTAAATTTCAGGCTCTCGTTTCAAGAGGCTAGCTGTTCCACTGGGCCTGATGAGTGCAGGAGCATCAGTGTGCTACCCGGCCCAAGCCGTGGCAGTGTTAAAGGTAACACTACTCATAACCCTGACATCTAACTGATATACACAGATATTATATTTCTAACTCTTCCATTGTTCTCAGGTGACAGGGAGGAAGGTGTACGCTGCAGGGCAGTGGAGCAGTGCAGCAGTGTCTTCACTGCTCACCTCTAAGGAGCCTGTTGCCAAAGAGATCGTTGCCTCACAACCGCAGGTTAGCAGTTACTTTGAGTAATTAAAAGGATTTATCATGAACAGCATGTATGGATTCACCCAGCTAGTACAATAAAGCTGTTTTGCAGTCTGTGACTAAAACCAAAACAGCAGTTCAACCCATTTAATGGCAACATCCCACTGATAATTTCCCCTTTGCATATTTTACTCACTCAGAAAATCCCTTCTGTCTCTTAATGCTTTGTATTCCATTTCCTTTCCCAGCACTTTGCCCTTTAACGGTCATCGTATGTTATTAGAATTTTCTCTGCATATGTAGCTGTTTGGAGGTTTTTATGATTTAGAAATGAAAGCTCATGGTACTGTTGAACTCATTGTAGTTTATTCTGATATGTCTGCTATATTTTAGTAATGTTAAACACAATGGTACATTTTGTTTTTTTCTTTTTTCTTTTTATATTTATATGTAATGTTTGTATGTATGTAATGTAATAAATACTATGTTTTATCTACATGTTGTTAGTCAGCTACAGTACCAAATTCAGAGGCTGCAGCAGCACCAGAACCTAGTTCCCCCACAGCCACTGCAGCCCAGAGCTCT
This sequence comes from Parambassis ranga, assembly GCF_900634625.1. Classification (NCBI taxonomy): domain Eukaryota; kingdom Metazoa; phylum Chordata; class Actinopteri; family Ambassidae; genus Parambassis; species Parambassis ranga. The sequence continues at coordinate 6,836,914 of NC_041031.1, forward strand.
ACAATCTCAGAGACAGAGGTGGAATCAGCGGAGTCGGTTCCTGTCTCGGATGAGCCCATTGTTGCTGTCATAACAGATGAAAAGTCATCAGTAACACTCACAGACATTTCCCCCGAACAGGCCCCTACAGAGACCAGCTCAGGTACTATAAATATCGATCCCTGTCTTCTTGTTTCTGTCTTTTTATTGCGCACACAGTCAGACAAAGGTCCCCTCTGACGATGGTGGCGTTTCCTCTTTGTCCAGATACCTTTGCAAATTCTGTGCCAGTAGTGACCACGGCCCCGTCTGAGGAACTACCAGCTCCTGTTGAAAGCGATGATGGAAAACAAGCAGGACTTTCAGCCGAGGCCACAGCAAGCTCAGAGACCATAGAGGCTGATCCAGTCGAGTCTGTTGTACCTGAGACAGCCCCGGTTGAGTCTGTTGTACCTGAGACAGCCCCGGTCGATTCCGTTACAGCGGAGACAGCCCCGGTCGAGTCCGTTATAGCGGAGACAGCCCCAGTTGAGTCCGTTACAGCGGAGACAGCCCCAGTTGAGTCCGTTACAGCGGAGACAGCCCCGGTTGAGTCTGTTGTACCTGAGACAGCCCCGGTCGAGTCCGTTCCGGTGGACGCAGCCCAGGTCGAGTCTGTTGTACCTGAGACAGCCCCTGTCGTGTCTGTTGTACCTGAGACAGCCCCAGTTGAGTCTGTTGTACATGAGACAGCCCCGGTCGAGTCCGTTACAGCGGAGACAGCCCCGGTTGAGTCCGTTACAGCGGAGACAGCCCCGGTCGAGTCAGCCCCGGTCGAGTCCGTTACAGCGGAGACAGCCCAGGTCGAGTCCGTTACAGCGGAGACAGCCCTGGTCGAGTCAGCCCCGGTCGAGTCCGTTACAGCAGAGACAGCCCAGGTCGAGTCTGTTACAGCGGAGACAGCCCCGGTCGAGTCAGCCCCGGTCGAGTCCGTTACAGCGGAGACAGCCCAGGTCGAGTCCGTTACAGCGGCGACAGCCCCGCTCGAGTCTGTTACAGCGGCGACAGCCCCGGTCGAGTCCGTTACAGCGGAGACAGCCCCAGTCGAGTCTGCTCCAGCGGAGACAGCCCCGGTCGAGTCTGCTCCAGCAGACACAGCCCCAGACGATTCTGTTCCAGCCGAGACTGCCACAGTGGACACAGCCCCAGTCGAGTCTGTTTCAGCTGAGTCCATGCCAGTTGAGTCTGATCCAGTTAAGCCTGATCCAGTCGAGCCTGCAGAAGAAGGTGAGTCTGCTCTTTTCTGTACTAAAAGAAGAGCCTGCAGGTACCAAAAATGTTCTGTGTTGAAAAGCAGAAGTACTAATAATACAGCTTGATGTCGCTCACTCCTTGCTGTAACACATGCATTAGTTGCCATTTGCCTATGTAAAATGTATTAATTTTAGAATTTACTTGGAAGCACACATCAGTTTATGTCTGTGATTTTCTTATAGCACCTGTGGGTGAATCAGCTGAATTATCTGACCTGAGGAAGGACCTGGAGGAAACATCACTGCCAACAACAACAACAGCACCACCTCTAGAACATACCGCCACCAAAGGTACTGTGAACACCTGCTGTACATGCACACTACTCCAGTTTGGGAGTTGGCATCTGCTCATCAGAGACAGTGACACTGCTAACAGTGTTAGACATTGGCCTTCTGAGACACGTAGACAATCACATAGACATATTGTTGTTCTTATTTGTACGTAGGTGTTGAAGCAGACTTGCAAAGATAAGATCAGTTTCTAAATAAAGTACAGCACATTCAGTGATGGTAAATGGATGACGTATTTCTGCATTAAGACACTCCGACTGATGAGTGGTTGAGTTATTTTCTGTTTAACTTGAAAAAGAGAGGGGGACGGGGATCTGATAATGTTAGAGTTAACATGTGATAAAGTTTCGCACATAATTATAAGACACTTTACCATCACGGGATGCTGTGTTATTCAGTTGAGTCTCCTGCACCTTGTTGTGCGTTGCTTCTCTGAGTGTCTGCACTTGACAAGTTTGCACCCAAACAAACTCCTCCACATTTAATAGAGGTTCGTTTTGAACAGTTAACAACACCGTATCAGCAGCACCATGCTGGAAGATGTGTTAGATAAGACTTTCACAGCTATGTGTAGCCCACTGTTATTTCCAGCTTATGACATAGTGGATAAAAGTAACAAGCTATATATTATATCAGCAGTGTCTGAGCATCACTTTTACTTTGAGGATCAGAGCTTGTAATTGGAAGTCGCCATAAACTAATTCTCAGCATACAAAGAAGTGAACTTGGCCTAAACTGAATCAGATCAGGTGGGATTATATAACACAGAGACACATTTCCACGTGTTTCTTCTAACACAATATTAATAATCAGATTACTCTCTGGTTGTTTTTGTAATTTGATTATGAAGTTATTCAGTTGTGTTCTGTTTGTGTATGTTTACCAATTACTCATGTGTAATAGAGAATTTGTTGCTGTTCTCTTGCTGCCCTCCAGAGGGCTCTGGTTTCAAGCCAGATGCTTCTCTCATGGACTTTGGCCAGTCCAACCCTGAGGATGAAGACCTGTACAGCACGCGCAGCTGAGAGCCCAGAAGAAGCCCGAATCCTGTACCGCTGCCTCATCCAGACTCACTAACACTATACATCATTGTGCATTGTAAATAGCCTATTTACGAGCAAACCCAATTACAAAGACTTTAATCAACGTTTTCATTCTCATTTTGTCTCGCCCACATCAGTTCCATTTCCACAGGAAACATCCAAGTGCATTTGCATTACTGCAGCAATTCGGGTAATTCTGGTACACATTACATGGAAAAAAATACACCCACAACTATTTGCAATGTTTTTAGATCACACATGGCAGATTGTGCAATTTTCTCTGTTTGTGTCAGTTAACAATTACTGTGCTGCAGCACTCACAGCCATGAATCCATGGTGCTTTTATTTATTGTAATTCAGCATACTGCATTTGGAATTTAAAGATAAGAAGCACATGCTGGTAATAATTACAAGATGGACTAGTGCTGTTCCATTGTGTTCGATCAGAAGCGGTCTTCACTTGTTGATTAAGAAACTCCAAATAAATCTATATTTTTCAGGACTTCATGTCGGGTCTCATCAATACAATGCAGCACAAACACAACAAAAATAATGAACATATACAAAAACGTTTCACCTCGCTAAGCCCTGTCCCAGTAGAATATCTTTTTAGTGGGAGCTACTGTTCAGACATATTCACAGTTTTGTTCAAAACGTTTCACATTTATGGCTCGCATGTATTATTTATTGATCCCATATCGCCACAGATGGTCAAAACTGGTGTAAACTTAGAAACTCCCAGAAATGATTGAATCGCTCCTCTGTGAGCTGTGTTGAAATTTATAATCCTCTTTGGTGTTATATTGCTCAGTCTGTTGAATTACATTATTATGCCATAAACCTGGATTTCAACCTGAATACTAATAACCACAAAGCATCATTTAGATGTAGTTGTGCTAGCAATATGACTATAAATACACTGTGGGTCTCCTGGCCTCTCTTGTAGCTCCATCAGGTTGTTTATCACATTTGTTGTGACCAAAGAAAAAATAACTTGTCAGGTTTCTTAGTCGAATGATTAGTTGTATTCACACGTCATTGTTTTACATGATGTAGACTAAAATGATCCTCATTTTAAAGTGGTCCCTCACTTTAAAAATGACTTAACATACATGGGAAAGTGTTGCCTTCACTGAAGACGTATGCAGTCTTGCACAGAGGTGGATAAATAGGCCAAACAAAACAAAACAGGAAAACCATAATCAGATGTGTAACATGGTGAAAAACAACTGTTATAAAGGTTCATATTCATATGTCTGTTAGTAAGGTTTAGCAGTAGTGGTCAAATAAACAGCAGCATGCAGGCAACCATATTAACACTGTAGACATGTTAGAGGCATGGTGTTATATATATATATATATATATATATAAATATATGTTATATATATGTATTTTAGTTAAACCAGTTAGACACTAACTCATAATAAATTCTGGGAAAACTGCTTTCTTGATCGGTAGTGAGTGTAGTAATCCTCACTGTGTTCTTTAGAAACAGATCTGGGATATTAAAAGAAAGAGAACACTGTATGACTGTGTGTACTGTACGCTGATGAATATATGTCAGAAATGATCACGTTGGGACACAGTTTGAGTAACTAATGTACTAATCCCAGGAATTCCCCCTTTTTAAAGCATTTTCGGTGCCACATGTTTTTGCTTATCTCTGTGCGCACACAGTCTGTACTAAAGGTCCAGGGTATCTGTTAACATCTTTATAGCCTCTTTACTGCTCCTCAGAGGAACCAGAGCTGGACCCCGATGGACCTCATAAACTCTGCATGAGTCTGTGCAGAGTCATGACCCCTGGGAAACCATGTGTGCATGTTTTTTGAATAGAGGAAGAAAATGAATTTGAATCAATGCTTTCTCATCCTAGTTCCTGTGAAATAGTACAATGAGAAAAACACACACATATGGCCACCAGGCTTCCTCGTGCATCAGAGCCATAGTTTGTGCTGCTGGTTTGAGTCAAGAGGGGCAAGGGACTTGTGGGCTGGTGTGACTTTGCAGTTTTTTTAGACACTGCCAAATGTTGATTATCCACAAGCATCCTTCATAATGGCACATGGAACATATTGTCTCAGATCAAAATAGAAATAAGCAGTGAGAGCAGGAATCCTTGGAAACCTGCGATATCTTTTTTTCTCACAGCTTGTTAGGAGGGACGGACATCTTGCTATAAGCTGTGGGCCAATGTGGAAGGATCCTGCCCCCCCCCCCCCCAACGCACAAGATGTGCTGCTAATTATAGCATTATCTCACCTCTCTCAAGGGTCCCCTCCACATATGGGGCCCCCTTTACTATCCCACACAAGCAGCAGCTTTAACTTATGTCAAAACTCTTAAAGTCAACTCCGATATCTTTTTTTCCTTGACCAGCAGAGAGGAAATGGGGGGGGGGGGGGGGGGCAATCCTGACCTCCCGCCTTTCACCCCCCATGAGCCTGATTTTCCACAGGACAGGACTAGAAGGATTCGGTCCCCAAAGGGAGACCCTCACCATCAAATAAACACATAGCACATTTATCAGCAACAAGAGTAAACACAGCAGTTATGGAAGGGTGTTTGTATATTGTATATGTTTACTTATGTACATCTTCCTCCTCTGTTTGTGCGGGTCACTGTGTGCACACATTACGTGCTGTTTTTCCCATGATAAAATCTGATGCCTGTTTACCAGAAACATGCTGCAACTTGAAAAGTCAACCATCAGTTCTGCAGACTGTTGATGCTTTAGCTGTATAATTACTGCAACAACCAGAGTTATATAATAATTATATTTTGTTTAATTAGTGCAAAGGGAAAGGAAAAGTGACCTTTGACAAACTATGGCAGCAAAAATAGTAATACAATAAGTCATGCTTTTAATCCAGAAAAAAATAATTAACTGAAAAAAATAATTAGGTGTGGGGGGGGGGGGGGGGGGGGTGATGTCCAGTAAGGGTTGAGGTTTGATGCTCTCTGCTCTGTTGCTCTGCTTATCTGCTGCCTGTTCAGGCACTGCCTGTAACTAAATCCCTGTGTTTGGATGGTCAGACAAGCACACTCTCCCACACATGCTCAAACTGTTAATCACCCAGAACCCTCAATATGTGATTTTTGATTTGGTTGCAAAATTAACTCTTAAAGTGTTTCACTGTACATGTCTAAAAGTAAAACTGTCCATAATGACATAAAAAAGTTATTTAAACCCTAAATTTAATTGAAAGCTGGAACAGAAACGCTGGGATAGGAGGAAAAGTTATGTAAGGTTACAAAATACTTGGAATATCTCATGACTAATGAGGTTCATTTGCATCAGGTCAATGACATTTTTGGTCCACTCCTGTTTCCGAGCACCAACCAATATTGTGAAAGACGCAATGATAGTGTTTCTCAATTTCAAAGAATCTGGGGTGAAATGATCAGGAGGGAGACTTTTAAATGGCTGTGATTATCATGTGAGAAAAAAACAAACAGACATGATTCTGTCATCAGAATCGAATCAGTTCATAACTGCATCCATACAAAAACAAAGGTACATGACATTCTTTGAGAAAATGATGGACTCCAGGCTAGAGAGGAGAGGGACCATCTTTTGATAATCTGCCCCAATATTTGGATTACATTAAACTTCTTAATCTTATGTCAACATGCACTACAAGTCAGTTTTATTGATTGTCCGTAGAGTAAAGGGACATTCCAGATGATGACAAATGTCAAAGGAGCAAACAATAAAATAAAACTGCTACATGTAGGCAGATCTATGAGTATGTGTTCGGCTCATTGTGTGTTTATATAAAAGGCTTGTCTTCATATAAATGTTTCCACCAGTGAGAAACTGCACTGAGGCTCAGACATAGTTCTGTTTTTCTCTCTGTCAACTTCTATTTCTGTTGGCCAGCATGACACCACAAAGTTTTGTTTTTAGTTGTTGCGTGTCATGACTGAGAGGCTTTGGCTTCTGTCTGTCTCTGTCTGTTTTTGATTTTTTTTTGTGTCTAAAGTTTGGGACAGATCCTTCAGACTGTCTGGATCGTGTTAGAACAGATGAAAGTTAGAGCAAGGAATTTAATGGTGGTTGTTGCAAAAAAAAAAAAATGAGTCCTCACATATGTGATGTGTGTGTGTGTGTGTGTGTGTGGGTGTGTGAAAACAACTGTGCATACCCTACATGCCAGTAGAAGAACATGGCATTATGAAGTTTCCGTTTTGGAAAGTATAACTATCCCATTTTTACAGTTGTGCACCCTACAGCACATTCCCGATTTCTCCTGTCCTCCAAGAATGCAACAGCAGGCCTCTTCACTCGCAGCCTTCCAATTCTGCTGCTCTCCGTCTCACCTTCGTCCTTCACCCTCACTGTCAGCTTTCCCACGACTATTAGAACATGTCACATCCTGATAGATGCTCAGTGGAGCAGAGTGCGCACACATGTAAACAGATGCGAACATGTTGAATGCACAAATGTCCAGATTACGGGCATCCAGTTGCACAAGTAGGTGCAGTCGTGCTCGAACAGATGCCCGTACACGTGGACTGACGCACGCGAGTAGCTGTGATGTAATCACTGAGGGCTTTTGCACGCACCCCTCATTAACTTTCACCAGAGGCTTTAATGAAAAACCACTGGAGGGGATCTCCACTTTCTCTCCTTCTTCCCTTCTCATCTTCTCGTTCACTCCCTGCAGTATCTCCTCATCCTCCTCCTCATTCATCTTCCATACTGTGCCTCCCTCCTCCTCCTCCTCCTCCTCCTCCTCTCCCGCTACCCCAGTGGTTGGCTTGGCTTCCGCAGAGACAGAGTAAATATTTCCCATGGCTTATCTGACCGCTGGCAGAATGAATATGACACAAAGTGCGAGGCTCTCCTAATTAACACACAGCCTCCGTTCCTCGGGTCAGAGGCCCCGGTGGGGACAGTTAGTATTTTAAGTCTGACACCTCAAATGCACCAGTGTCCCATTCATTATGCTCAGGTATGACACATGGTTTTGTGCAGTCACTGGATACACAGCTAATACTCTTAAAACACCTCTTCTTTTTTGGGGGGCTCTATCTGGTAGAGGTTCAGTGAGGTCAGGATTCATTGAAAAACAAAGAGAGGAACTTTCTCTCTCTCTCTCTTTCTCAGCCTGGCTTGTGTCCAGGTGCAGTCCAGCCCCTTGGTAATGATGAAGGTGTGACGTGCAGCAACTTCCCTGTTGTGCAATCAGGCTCTTGGGGGCTATAAGACCCCCAACCTCATCTGGTTTCTCAGAGCCTCCAGTCTGTTCCTTCCTCACACACACATATACACACAGACGCACTGACACAGAGGCATGATCTGGGGTCCGAGGTGCTCAGCTGTGCACATTTGTGTTAGAGGGGCAGAGGAGCGGCTCCTGGGACATGGACTTTAGCCAAAAGACGCATTGAAAAGTGCTGGACTGTTTGGACTGGAAGCTCAGTCATTTCAGGTAAAATGAATTTTTAAATTTCTGTCAGTGAGAACCAGAGTGTGTCTTCATGCTTCTATCACGACTTCAACTGCCTCAACACAAGTTTTACATAATTTCCTATGTGTTTCTGATTGCACGCTTTAAAACTTTCAGTTTTATAGGATGAATTTCTATGTATGTTTTTAAAATTTAATCTAAAACTACATTGACTTTTTTTCATCCAAACAATGTTTCTTTAAATACAATAGATATTAACTGTGCCAGATGATTCCAGTTCATTTGTATGTGTTACATTACTGCTCAGCTGTGGCGTCATGCATTTTTGCAGTGATTAGTTATCAAGTACGACAGCTAATAAACGCCGGAGCCAACGAAAGATTACTGTGCAGAGAAAAGTGGTCTTGGTCCATAAAAGGCAGCTGAATTCTTAATGCACCCCTGCTTTGTTTTGTTTGCAGCTGAACTTGGAAAACTGAAAAGGAAGGGAAGTCAAAACTTGTGACGCAAGGGTACATCCAGTTCCATAATGGCGATCCCAAATGACCTCTCCCTTTTCAACTCCACCTCCTCCCCCTCTCCGGCCACAGAGGTCTATGTGAACACCTCCCTGATCCCCTCTGCTCCCCCCTGCACAGACTGGACTCCTGTGCCCATGACCACAGTCATTCCAGCCGTCTACAGTGTCATCTGTGTACTGGGAACCATAGCCAATGCCTTGGCAGTGTGTGTGTTGGCCCATGGCAGCGCCTCAAGGAGAACTGTGGCTAACACCTTCATGCTGAACCTGTGTGTTTCTGATCTGCTGTTCCTGCTGTCTCTCCCACTGTGGGCCATTTACTACTCCCAGGGCTACAGCTGGTCATTTGGCGAGGTGGCCTGCAAAATCTGTGGAGCTCTTCTGAACCTCAACCTGTACGCGTCCATCTTCTTTATCACATGCATGAGCATGGACCGCTACCTGGCCATTGTGCATCCTCTCCGCTCCCAGAGTGCACGAGACCCCAAACGTGCGCGCCTCACGTGCATCCTGGTGTGGGTCCTGGCCTGTGCTTGCTCTGCCCCAACCTTGGCTCTAAGGAAAACTTACCACCTTGAGGCGCTCGGTGTGGAGGCCTGTGTGATTTTGTATCCAGATCATAACTGGTACCTGACCCTGGCCTGGATGAAGATTGTTCTGGCCTTCCTGCTGCCACTGCTGGTCATATCATGCTGCTACTGTGCTATTGGTAGACATTTGCTGGTTGATACAGGGCTGAGAATGCAGAAACCATCACATCCTCACAACAAACCCTCTTTTAAATCATTGGAGTCCCATGAGAGCGGCGGTAAACCCGACAGACCCCCAACTCCCTGTGTGAGCCCCGGCTCTAGCGGGAGTCGCCCACTGGAGGGCAGGGGGCTGGAGAGAGTGTTGTGGACAGTAGCTGCGGTGGTCTTGGCATTCTTCCTCTGCTGGTTCCCTTTTCACTGTGTGACCTTCTTGGATGTACTGAGGAACGAGGGCTGGTTAGACAACTGCTGGGTGAACTGGACCATCCAAAACCTCACTCCTCTAACCCTCTGCTTGGGCTTTTCCAACTCGGCCATCAACCCTGTACTTTACTGCTTCATAGGGAATCATTTCCGGGGCCGGCTCGGGGGCCTCTGCAAGGGTCTGTGTGCTTGTTTGAAGGCCAGTGGGGAAGAACACAGCCAGAAGAGGGGCTCCTTCAGCACCAGGCTGAGCTCCTTCTCTCGAAAACTCAGTGACCTCAAAGACCTAGCAATAGTGGAGCCCTCTGGTCCTGGTCCTGCGTAGCAGCCACCCCTTCCTCTCTCTCTACTGGATTCACACCCCAAAGAATGATTCTGCTGAACTCAAATAAGCAGGGATGTGTGAAATGTTAGTATAGCTAAGAGAAATTTCAGCATAGCTCCACTCTGCTGTTCAAAGACAGAAGATATGGAGCTGAGAAACAAAGGGTTTCAAGCCAAAAGGAAAGTTTTGTAAACGTCTTTTCAAACTGATTATTTCACACACTTGGCTCGGACAATCTTAAACAACCTTAAACAACATCATAACTACTGCAGTTGTTATGATTCACTCACGCAGTGTTATTTCTGACCACAGCAGGCAGTTCTATTAAGTGACAAAACTCATTGTACACAACCTGCACAGCAAGGACCCAGCTGACAGCCGCAGTTAGCATCTAGCCAGTGGATGTAATGGAGCATTTAGCAGCTAAAGCTATAAACACAGCAGACAGAGAATGAATAGTGGACTTACTTTTACCAGAAGGAAACAAACATGAGTCCAAATGAAGGATAGTGTTGCTTCATAGCTGCTGCACGTGTCAATCAGTCGAATAGTGATTATTTTATTTTATTAACAATGTGTTTTTGCTCACATGAGTAAATTATATTTAAAAAACTAAAGTCTGTTCACAGCCTGTTGTGTGCAAGGGAGAGCATTACAGGACTGTCAGTGCGGTGTATGGTTTTTTCCTTTCTTACCATTGGTTTGAATGAACTCAATATGGAATAATAAACCACATTAGCTGCTAAGATGCTGAATAATCCAAATAGCTTTACTGCAGTAGGCTAACAGCTGCCCAGTTTCACTATAAGGCTGTTTCACCTTTAACATAATAGCATGTTTTCTTTTTAGATTTGTTCAATAGTTTTACAAATGTTACATCCTATGTTATGTAAAAACTAATATTAACAAGTCCTACCATGCTACTTTACTGTTCTTTGCGGGGACCAAAATAATACATGTGTAATCCATTTGTAACTTTTGTATTGTATTATTCTGTAACGTCAGTTTGACTGTATAAGAAATAAAGAGAACAGATATTTCCCTAAACATGTATATTTTTCCTTCATTCTACAAAATGTATTCCTCCTCTGCTCAAGCTCCTGTGTCTAATTTTAGTCCGCTTCCACACATTCTTCTGATTTTGAGAAGCCCGATCCTTTTACAATTTTTAATGTTCCCTTTTCCTCAGTCTCACCCTCTAACAGCTGTGACTGAGAGCTTCTCCCACCTGGGAATGAGAGTGCTGAGATTACTGTCAGCCTGGCAGATGGACATTCAGTCTCCCCGATTATCTTCCCTCTCCCATAATGCCTCACACAGACACCGTACATATCAAGGCCAGATATCATAATCTCATACAAATGTCCTTATGATGCATTCCAGTCCAGTCACTTGTGTTGGTTGAGGGAGCCGCCAGCTAATCAATGATGTATCTCTGTCTGCTGTGTATGTGCCGTATAGATCTGCTGCATTCTGCATTGACCCCCCTCTCTCTCTCTGTGAGCTGCGAGCCGATGCAGCATGGCGTCATTTTGTTTTGAACTGACAAGAAAGCTGAGCAGATAATCCTGGAAAGATTTTTAGAATGGCCGACTCTGCTTCATAAAACAGCTGTTTTTCAGAGTAATGTTACACCAAAATATACGTTTTTTCATTTCTATATTTGGCCACTGGGTGGCGCTAAAATGCTATGAAAGCAGTGAATGTAAATGCAGTGGCTGCTTCCCCACTCTGAAGGCCCAAAGTCCCACCGCTCATGATCTTTCTGAGCTGAGGGAGAAATGGCTCTGACACAGACTGATGACTCACATATAGGCTACAGTTCTGAATGTATAAAAACAGACATCCTCAACAAAATGCTGCATCAAAGGGAGGACAATGCACTGAATCACGGGGTCAACCTCATAGCAGAAGCTCTTGAGGGGGCTCAAGGCAGTAATGACCATTATAAAATCCATGTGTAAGTAATAAGACGGTGCATCTCAAAGTGACAGATGAGTCAACAGTAACAGGTGTTGAGGATGGCACTGCAATACAACATTGAATATTTTACTCACCAGATCATTAGTTTGACACAACAGAGCCTTCCGACTGATGGGACAGATTGCAGGATGAGGTTGTCCTTCGCTCCACAGAATGTGTGTGCACACTGCAGCTTCATTAGCTGATTCCTTTCCGTTGTACAAAGCTGCTGCTTGACACACGTTTAACAGAAGACAGACCACTGACACGTGGCTACAAACATGTGCTACGATGTGTACGTGTGATGAGAATTACACACTGGAAGTGTGTGAACTCCTAAACAGCAGGTGGACTGATTTTTTTCTGGTCTGCAATAAAAAAAAAAAAAAAACTGTCTTCCTCAGTAATTTATTTCAGCAATCTGACTGTGTGAACGTTTTTATGTTTATTTTCTTTCTGCATTTTTTATAAAGCATTGATGATGCTGTATTTTGCCTATTATGGTATGTAAGTACATAAACAAAGGCTTCAATCAATCTGTCAGTGTATTAGGCTGTCTTTAAATCCAATATTGTAAAATAATTATTATATATTATAAAAGCAGCTTGAAAATAAAGACATTTTTTATACTTATTATATGCTTTATATTATTACTTATTATGTCTTAATATGTCTTGCCTATGCAGTAGTTTCAGGACAACAAAAACCAAATCGTAGGTATACTTAATATTTTATAATTTCTCTAGAAAACATTTAAAAAAGATGTCTGATCCTGCTTAATCTAGAGCCGACTGACTGTCCTAATGAGGAAAAAACACATCTGACATGAAATGTATAAGCACTTAGACATTTATAATCCCAGTGCTTCATACACTGTCCTATATGTTACCAATAAAAGCACATTATTTAGAAATGAAATGGAACTGCATGACTGTCACAGCCGTAGCTCTACAACTCCAAAAGCATCACAAGCACCTATTGTTTTGTCTAAAGTTCCATACTGAAACGGCATCAGTGTATTAAATGTCACTTTGTGTATAAACTTATGTTAAAAATGTGGTGGAAACAGTCTTCATAGGAATTGAGGTCATTGCATAAGCAGTATGTGTCTTCCTGTGTGACAATAGGCAGGTTGCTATTTTTTTCTATATCCCTCTCTTTGTGCTTTCTATTGTTGTGGAAATATTCAGTTAGAATCTTTGAAGTTATTTCCTGTTGAAAAATACAATCATTTCCTGCGAACATACGCCAACACACACGTTTAGGTGTGCGTCTTGTAGAAAAAGAGGAAGACTGCGAGCAACAAGTCAGAAAGGTTAGAGGTTAGACAGAGAGAGAGAGAGCTGCTGTCAGTGAGAGGAAGAAAAAGGGAAATCATAAAGCCTGCTTGCAAAACCTCAAGGCTGACTGAACAGACATTTGAAACAGCAAGCAGCAGGTATCAAATGAGAGGCTGGACAGCTGCCTTACCTGTGGTCCCAGTGTAGAGAAGATACAGTGAAGACAAAAAGACTTTGCCTGCAGTAAAAAAACAGTTGAAAGGGAGAAAGAGAGAGAAAGAGGAGACGAGTGGAGAGGAGAGGAGGCACTCAGGAGCAGAAAAGAAAAGCATATCTGGAGAAAAGCTGTGATGGAAAACCTGCCAGTCTACCACGGACCCATCGGCAAAGAAGAAGGGGAGCGGCGGCTGGGCCAGGACGGGCGGAATGGGTGCTACCTGGTCCGTAACAGTGACTCTGTGTCGGGCGTCTACTGCCTGTGTGTGCTGTGAGTATTAACACAAATTGAGTCATATCTGTCTTTGTTCTTCTTCTTTAGGCTGTCACTGAGACCTCATAATCACATCAACACATACGTAATCCTATTTTCTACTGTTAAGAGATTATTGATCCCCTTATGTTTAAGAAAAAAAATGCACAAAGGCTTAAATGGAGAAGCTGAGTATTAAGAGAAACCAGCAGTTTGTTATTAAGTGTGAAATGATGGTGACAGTAGGGACAAATATGAGATGAACTCAGGGTCACAGGTCTTTGTGTGTGTGTGTGTGTGTGCAGGTTCAACGGATACGTCTACACATACAGGATCCACCAGGATGATGCAGGCTCCTGGGCTGCAGATGTGAGACATTTCTTTCTTTTTTGCCTTCAATTTGTGCTGAATCTTTCCACACACCCAACAAAAAAAAACAGCTGCCATGCATTTGGTTGCTGTTTGTTGGTTTCGATGTTGTGCTGGTGCCAGGGTAATTCAACAAGCTGTGACTTTGTGGCAAACACTTCACTTTTTTACTTCTTCTCCTGTAGAGAAACACTTAGAAATTTAGATTTTTTTTCCATTTCTGCAATTCCACCCTGTTGGACAGTCCCAATCAAATCAGCTTTATTTGTCCCCTGGGGAGCAATTCACCAGCACAACCTTAAAATTCAAGACGCCACAGCATCAGCATATACTCCTGAGATGGGAAAATGTAGAATTGCGTTTGACAGCATTTCTGATGGGATATGCTATTGAGCACAGAGACGGGAACGTATGGAGACATCCGAGGGCCGCGTCTCCTCTCTGACGACTGAGTTAAGACGCTGTTATAACAACATTTTACCCTCGCTCATTTTCACTGACAGCATCAAGTGAAAACACTGGAGGGAGAGAGGGCTTGAATTACAGGGATTTCACTACAAGCTCAATAACAGTTTACATTATTCATGTGCAATATCAATCACTGTAATGAAATCTTGTGTGGAAACACAGGTACGACTTGTGGCCTGAGACAGGAACATCCAAAGTGCTGCTCTCGGCATTAGATTAAAGGATTTTTAAAATGCATTCACCGTATGATTGATAGCATGGAATGAAATGAAGTCCTTACTTGACAAAATGATTATTGTTTGGAAACAGAAATAATATAAAGCTCCCCTCAAAAATAAGTAATGTTTTTTTTGTTGACTAATAAACTGAGGTTACTGAATTTAGCTTTTAATTCCCATGAGTATGATTATTTATTGTTTCAAAGACTGGCTCATTATGAATCAGTGGACCAGGAATACAAAAATATAATTGACAATTCATCCCTTCACGTCTGTATTTCTTCCACTACTTTCAGCACATCTGATATCTTTTTGTAAGGTGAATCTGTGCGAGCTCATTTCAAAAGAAACCCTGTCCCGTCCTCTTCATTTCCCCTGTGGGGTTTTGATGTGGAGACACTCTGATTCCTTTTTTTTCCCTCTCTCTCTCCTGTGTTTCAGACCACTCCCGGCGTGCAGAAACGATATTTCAGGCAAATCAAGAACTTGATTTTAGCTTTCCAGAAACCCGGACAAGGAATCGCCACGCCTTTGCAGTACCCCATCACTGCTCAGAGACGGGCACATACAGACACAGGGGCACAGACGCCAGGTAATAGTCTGTCTCCGACACACAGCAGCCCCAACTCTTACCTCCGGCAGCACACACCACATGCCGCACAAGGACAGAAAAACAGGAACAAGAAGGAGGTGGGGCAGGCTTTTGGTTAGAGGCAAGCCCTAGAGCTAACCTAATTATAAACAAAAATACAATCTTTGCATAAATCCTACTGTTGCATTTTGCATGCTGTGTTTGAAGTAAATGTCTGTTTTTTTTTCTCTGTGACTCAAATCTCAGTATCCTTTTTTTTCTTTAGCACAGAACACAGCCTCATAACTTTCAAGGATGTGATGTAAAATATTCAAGTGCTGAAACATTAATATCCATTACTGCATACATAAACTGACAACAAATATTGTGCTGTTTACTTAATGCAATAGAGCTGTTTGAATGGAGAAGAAAATAAATGATATTGGCTGAAATAAACTCTTAAATAAGGTCACTTTCTCACACACACACTCCCACACAAGCCTCCATCTGACATATAATGTGAGAAAAAAAATTCAATTTGACATATTGAAGTAGTGATTTCCATGGAGAGAATGCATGACTGCAAGGGGGGGGGGCATTCAAATGATTGACATTACTGGCGCCTCATAAAAAAATGAGAGAGAGAGAAACAGAGAAACAGAAGGAGAGAGAGAGAGAGAGCATCCATTCAGCCCAGGCAATTCTTCAGTGCAGCGGTCGCCTAGCAACCGGACCCTACATCTTTTCACCACAGAGATGAGCTTGGACAGTATCTAGCAGCGCATATGGTTTAGAAGGTACGGAGCATCAGCCGATCTGCAAAGTGCTAGTCAGGAATGTATATCACCTGCTCGCAGTCAGAACATATGCATTGTGTGTCTCTGTCATCCGCAGCCCAGGAGAGAAACACAAACAATTAATGGTGGGCAGATGGTGGAGTGACGGTGGGAGGGAGGGAGGCGAGTGGGGGAAAAACAGACGGATGGGGAGGTGGATTAGTGTTAGCAAGATTTAAAAAAGAAAAACAAACTTCTTCACTTTCTTCTTTAACTTTTTTTTTTTGTTGGTTGGGGAGAGGCTTGGAAGTAGTTCACATGTAGTCTGATTGGCATTTCCTAATGAGAGGAGACAAGCTGTAGAGAACAGCACAGCCAACTCCAGGTCCTGCCCCTTCTGCACTCACCACCCACTCGCTGAGCCTCAGCTGTCACATTCCCTTTTCCCTTTTCCTCTGTGCTTTTCTTCCCTCTCTCTCCTCCTCCTCCTCCTTTTTCTTCTTCTTCTTCCTTTTCCTCTGACAGACACAGGTTTCTTATGCATATCTCAGTTTGAGCCATAATGATGGGTGATAATGACACACAGATTTGAAAGTTACAAACCCCCAGAAACAAGAACAAAGAGAGCACAACAAATGTGTGGAGGGAATGAAGGCGCAGAGACACATAGAGACGTGAGAGAGAGAAAGAGCAGAAATCAGAAATAACACTGCCTATAAAGTCCCAGGGAGCAGTCTGGTAATTCACACATAATAACTTTAATCAGCATTGTAACCCAATAAAGTCAGATTTTCAGCGAGAATATTTACTATAGCCATGTATAATTCTTTGCAAAAATGTAACTGTTTTTCTATTGATTAACAATACTGACACTTATGAACAACAGAATTTCCAGTTGAGCACTTTTTTTTTCAGTGTGAAAGCACTGGCTATGTACATTCTTGATTTAAGTATACACACTCATACAAACTACTGTTGGAGCACACCAGAGGCAGAAACTCACAGGAGGTTTCCTTCTCTAAAGGGGGGAGTGTCAGAGTCGACAAGGCCTCTCTTACACAATATGTAAACGATAGTATATCTGAGGTAAACCATGTAGGAACTCAAATGGCAACCGGAGAGCTCTTGATTTTGAGTCATGAAGAGGATTATTCACTGGCAATCCTAAAATCTTCATCTCTACAGTTCAGTGATATTGAACAGAGACCAAAAATGATGAACAGTGTTGGAACAGCACGTCAGTCAGTCAGTCAGTCCATCGGTCTGTCAGTGAGTCGGTCAGTCGGTCGGTCAGGATACAAAAAGCAAAGCCACAGCCAAACCACACTGCGTGTGCCACTGTTAGAAATCGGAGAAACTGGACGATAATAATAAAATACCATCATTTTGTCACAATTAAAGGCATTTGGAAGGTTTTTTTCCCCCAATCTCTCTTCTTGTTCTTCTTTGTCGTCATCTTCTTTTTTTTTGTTACAGTATAGAAACAGTAGAACAAATCAGAGTAGAGTAGAAACAGGCAGTCTTTGGTGGGGTGGGGGGCTGCTCGTGTGTCTCTGTTACCTGCCCCCCACCTCGCTCAGTGTCATAAAGTGGATGTTGGAGGTGCAGTCGGACAGCTCCGGCTGCTGCTCTATAGGCAAGGAGTAGTAGCCGTCATAACCCTGAACGCGTCCTTCGGACAGCAGCTGCTGCTTCTCCACCTCGCTCCACGCCCTGCTCCCTGTATCTCCTGATTCCACCCTCTTCTTCTCCTTCTCCCACGCTCCCTCCACCGCTCTCTTCCTCGCCTCCTCCCTCACCCTTGCTCTCTCCTCCTCCTCGTTCCCGCCGTAACGAACGCACAGGCACAGCGCCCCCTGCTGTAGGGTGATATCGGCGAATCGTCGAGTCCTGCCATTCACCGTGGCGCTCATCTGAGACACGCTCACGTTCACTCCGTTCTCCAGAACGCGACCCCCGACGCCTAACCCCAGGGCTAGGTCTTCCTCGATTGGTCGGGACTGGAGGAAGTGGTGGGTGTCACAGCCGTGCACAGTAAAGCTCAGCCCGCTGAGATAGACGGCGCCATTCAAGATGGCTGCCACACGTCGACTGTCTTCACTGGCCACTCCGATGATTTCTGCGCTCACTCGGCCGTGAGAAACTGCAAAGCGGATGCTGGGACCCAGGATGGAGGGTCGTGAGCCAAAGGGAGGGGGGCGTGTCGGTCTGTGGCAAGTTGAGCCGACAGGCTCTGAGACCAGAGGTAACCTCTCCAGAGAGATGAAACTTCGCAGCTGTCTCCGCAGCTCACACTGGATCCCCAAAACCACCTGAAAAACAGGGTGGCCCATTTACTGCAGTCATTCAGGAAACATTCTTACACAGCAGCAGAAAATACAGCAACACACAGAAAGCACGCTGTCAGGGTGGCAGTTGCTCAATACCCAATAGTTTACCACAAAGGCCTCAAACACAGTTGATGAGCAGCCATATTTATGACCACACAGTCCCCAAAACAACTTCAAAGATAAGTTTTAAAAAAGGTCCATTAAGCTGAGCAGTAATCAAGTATTATAAAATGACCCCTATAACATGAAATCTGGTTTTATAAACAGTATTTAGTTTAAAGGGCTACTGTACTTTTCTATATTTGTAACTGTGATGATGTCCATGTACTAGGCAAACACTCATAGTTGTAACGTGTTTAATCTGCTGTTTAGGGTGCCGTCCTGCAGTCCTGCTTTTTCTGTGTGGGCAGTGAAGTAAGCTCAGGGAGGAAAAAAAAAAAAAGAATTCTGGCTTTTCCACACTGACATTAATTAACACTTACAATGGAATTGTGACAAATAATCCACAGCAACACACATTTCTCCGCATTGGATGCCTGTCTTTTATGTGTGTGTTTTTTTTCCTCGAGCTGTGACTTGGTTAGTTCCAACCTTACAAATGAGATGCTAATGACTGCTGCCAAGATGTAATAGTAGGAAAGAGAGGAAAAAAAACACTTTTTTACATATTTACCAACAAAACAATAATCACACAGTTAGAACCCTGAAAGAGTTTTGTACTGCGGGCAGTGTGAGTGGAAGGCTTACCTTGCTGGAGTCCCAGTCTTGTGTCTTGGTCTGCGTCTTCATCAGTTCATATGTTTGTTCCATTCTGCTCACCTCCGGCTTTGGGAAACCAGGGACAACATTATGAAGCTGGAACCCAAACAGCTGCAGCCAGCTACTGATGTCTGGACACACACATGTACACAGAGAGGAGGGGGTGGGGGAAATTGAATGGAAGGATAAAGTCAGAATATGATGTGTATACAGTGAAGCAAACAAAAAGTCATAAGGCCAGGGAAAGAACACCTCGTACAGGAAACAACACAATATATGAACATAATCTTCAGCAGAAACACGTCGCTGTCGCAAATAACTTCTGCAATAAACAATCCTGCTGCAGGAAAACGTGAGAGGCCAAATGAATGTTCCATTAACCAAAAGGACACACACTCCCACCGACATCCTGTATTCATCTTCTACTCTCCTATTCCATCTTCCCCTCGCATGAGTTTTCTATTTTGTCTCTCGGGGAAACAGTATGTTCTTGACAGACAGAGGGAACAAAACACAATAGCTTGTGTTGAAAAAAAAAAAAAAAAACAATGTGATCAGAAGCATGCCCGTCCTTCCTGTTGCCAGCATATTCTATCTGTCACATCTTTCTCTCTCTCTCTCTCTGACACACAGCTCACCTGTGGTTAGCTGTGTGCCCCATTCACTCACTCTTTATGGCAGATGTTTCCCGTGTAGATGTGCGTGAGGGAGTAGGTGTCGCTCCGTGAAATATCACTGTATCTCTAAGTATCTGTCAGACAGTCACTGATTCAGTGCGTGTGTGTGAAGCTCACCTGTAGTAAACTGCGTCACCTCCTCCACTCTCCCAATCGGGCAGTTATTCTTGAACGCATACAGGTTAACAGGCTTGGGCTCCTTGCTCAGCTCCCCCCACAGTTCATGATTCGGTGAAGTCCACCGGCCGGCTAATGTGTCGTAGTCCCGCCTGCCCAGATGGACCAGTCGCGTGAAAGGGTCGTACAAGCCTCCGTGGAAGCCAATGACAAGCTGGAAGTCAGGGTTGGTGTCCTGATAAATCTCTCCATAGGGGGTGTAGAGGATCTCTTTGACCAGTCGGCCCTTGCTAGAGAAAACTGCCCTTGGACTGCCCACGCTGTCACAGGCAACATAGAACTCCTCTCCGCTGCTCAGCTCCATGGCGATGAGATGGCCCTGAAGGTCGTAGTACAGCGACGTGATCAGATTGCTGCTGTGGTTGTACAAGTGACTGACCCTGGTGGGGTGTGACAGATCAGCATAAAAGAACTGCAGCTGCTCGCCCTGGCTGTTCTTGGTGGCCACGCGCCGACCCAGTCCATCATAGCGGTACCACACCGTGCTCTCAGTTACACGGTTGAAGACGCGGGTCAGCAGGCCGTTGGAATTGTATTCGAAGAGGTCATTGGCTCGCTGGCGGAGGAAGCCATCATCATCCACGCTGTACTGTAGCTCCCCAAGGTGTGTTATGCGGTCTCTTTGGTCGTAGCGCAGTGGCGTTAGCCTGGAAGTAGATTCACCAATTGAGTTAGCATAGCAAACCATAGCTCAGGCAAAAAAGTTTGGACATGGTTCTAGATGAAACGTTACTACAAGTCTAGTAAATTTCACCATCCGATGGTTCACCACCTGTTACTGTTAATTCTTCAGGGCCAATTTATTCTTCAGTTGCTATTTCGTTGTGAAATTTTAATATCTCATCAAAGGATTGATTGACTGCCAACAGATGGACGCTGCCATCCCCAGAGCTATGCACCGCTAAAAATAAAGTAATGAATATTCAGTGCACTTGTTTTGAATTAGCAAATGCACATTACCTACAGTAAAATCTGCAGACACTGTCTTACCTTGCAC
This sequence comes from Parambassis ranga, assembly GCF_900634625.1. Taxonomy (NCBI): domain Eukaryota; kingdom Metazoa; phylum Chordata; class Actinopteri; family Ambassidae; genus Parambassis; species Parambassis ranga. The sequence continues at coordinate 6,857,791 of NC_041031.1, forward strand.
TGGTCCCATGGCTGAGCAGGTTAATGTTCCCATTCAGGTCATAGCTGTAACGCCACTGAGGCCGCTCATTGACTGAGGCACTTTGCAGCTGGCTGTCTGCATCATACTCATAGGTGTAGCGGGTCACGTTGTTGTCCACGCCCACCCTGATGTCACAGGTGGTCGTACGTCCCGACGAGTCGTACTGAACGGTCATCCAATAGGCGATGGATTTAAGGATCTCGTATTGGACCTCTACCACCTGGCCATAGGAGTTAAACACCTTGGTGTGCTTCATTAGATGGGTGGTGATCACCTAGACACACAAAAAAAAAGAGACCATGCAGCATGAAACCTGAATGTTACAGTTAGTAATGACAGAAGCTGCTGTAAAATCGCTGATTCTTGGGCCGGATTTAACAGACCACTTTAGTGAAAATAGCTGCCTCTGCTGGAAACAAAGTTGACTGAAACATTGAGGCTGAACCAAAAAGATGTGGACCATAAAAACAAAAAACAATGAGCTGAAAGGTGATAAAATGCTCCACTAACAGGAGTGAGGAATTAATTATCTGCTTTGACATTAAACTTGCATTGTAATGTAAAAATATTGATCGGTGCAGCTTCAGGACAACATTAAAGCTCTTACTGGGTCATAAGTCATTATAATCTAGTTGAAAGTTTCTTACCTGGTTGAGGTCATAGAAGATGACACTAAACTTCCCAAACTGCTCCACTCGTCCTGATACGTCAACATAGCGGTACAGGTCAATGGGCAGAGGGGTCTCATTGATGACTGCCTGCATGCTAGTGACTCTGAAGTTATTATAGCTGTAGTCAAATCTGGCATTGACCAAACCCTCTTCGCTGAAGCGGAAGATTTGCCGACTTGTCAGAGGACCTACGGGGGAGTGGATTTATGTTACAAATACACTTATAAGCCGATTATTTCTAAAACATTCAGATGTGCATGAACTACAAACATGCCACACACACATTTGCACATCCAGCTTTTTTTCAAAATTGGCCATCACAACGCCCATGTGAGCCTGCCTAATCAATTCAAATCAGAACTAATTCAACATCATTAACACCGACACACATAGTGCAATCCATTCAATTTAACTATCCCCACACCACTATGGCATTTCCAATGGTGACCTTTAATATGGAGACATAATGAAATCTAAAGACAATAGCCATGATGGGCCAGTGTGCCCCTTAATGTCAGGACATCAACTTTAACAACACTATTCATCACCTCAGCTGCTAGCTACTACTGCTCATCCTCCATTTAGCAAAAGGGCCTGCTAATGAAACACCATTATGCTGCTATCTGAGATGACTCTGATTGCAGTTAAAATGACTAAGTGTCTAGCTTTGGAGACCGTAGAGCTGGATCAGCATTACATCCTCTATTTTTATTTCCTGTGGAATGTTGATTCTAAACCTGCGCTAATGGGAAAATGGTGGAAGCACTAAGAGTGAGGTGGAGGCTTTTCTACAGCCCTGGGGAACTTACAGTCTGTTCGTCTCGCTTCTCTAGCTGCCACTTTCCCAAGCTGTCATCTTTCCCTTTTTCTTTTCTGTTCCTTTTCACCCTCGCCTCTCTCTCTCTCTTTCTATATCACCCGTCTCTCTTTTTGGAACCCTACTTTTACTTGTCTCCTCTCAAGGGACAATTACCACTATCTCTCCTCTCTCCAAGGCTCCGTTTGTTCTGCTGAAATGAGATCAGTTAAAGGAAGGTGAGAGTCTATTCACAGCGAGGGCAAAGCGATAAACACACACACATACACACAGCTGTGCCTCGTAGATTAGTGACACCTGATCAAGGTGAGCCAATCACAAAGCCATGGGAAGTGAACCGGCAGCAGAGAGGAGCGTGCTCTCAGTGAACCTGGACACTTGGCAACTTAAGGGAATCGCTGAACTGTATAAACAGTGGTTCTATCCTTACATACTGTATCTGTCACAGCTTAAGGATCCCGCTGATGGTGAGTGCCATTAGCCATTAGTGCAAGCCTTTGTTTCAAATGTTCCATATCAGAAGTGAAACTTTAGTTTTACAGCCTCTGCTAAGATTTCATGATTTCCTGTCTCACACAGACACAGGAGAACTGTTGACATGCTGGCATTCAATGCAAATGTAGCGTATCCACACCTAAACCAAGACGAGTGAGCTCATATTCATGTACTTACTTTACTTTGATCACACAGACTGGTTGCAGAGGTGGGGAAGAGACAGAGCGGCTAAACGTGCGGGGGGGTGGTCTCATATTCATAGCTGTGGTAGACCACAATCTCTTCCATTTGAACAAGCTCGGCTGTATACACACCTCTAACTGTGGCTGCGCCAGTCTCAGATGAAATAGCACTATGTGTGACTCAAAGCCTAAACGCTCAGTTTGATATCACTCATGAAATCTGGCTCCTCTGTCACAGAGCAGATGCTTTGAGTTCCGTGCTCTCATGAGGATTTACAACCAGAGACCCCCCCGCCCCTTTTAAATAATCCACTTTAAAATGACACTTTGCTCTTTGTAAATATATAAAGAGCTTGTATTTGCTGTGAGTGTGTGTACCTGTCTGCCTGTATCGTATGGAGCTTATGAAGCCATTATGGGTGAGATGAATGGTCTTGACAGTGCCAGAGGACTCGTCGTAAGTGAAGGTCACCAGGGTGGAGTCATAAACCACCTCAGAGAGCCGTGCTGCTGGGGTATACCTACAACCAAAAAATAAGTAAAAAAAAAAAAAGTAGTTTAATTATAGAACAGATGGTGAAGTCAAAACACAACTGTGGGAAAAAAACACAATAAAAATAAAATCAGAGTACATTTGATAAGCTTAATAAAAGTAAACATGCTATACTGTAGCACATGAATAATACAGAGATCCCCTGGGCCACTAAGAAATGAGTTGCATCATCCTTCAATATTTCATCAAAATCACACCAGCTGCTGCGGCAGTTATGGCCTTTCAAATCTTTAAAATGGGACAATTTATTACAGTATCCTCATTCAGCCTACGAGTATTAAAAATGTTAAATGCCAGAACTCCAACTTTCATCAAAACCAGATCAGTGGTGTCAGACAAAGTGTGATGATAAAAATGTGACCTTTAATCAGTCTCCCTCTATTAGTCTAATCAGTATAATTTGTAAGGACAGATGGATGCGTGTGGCATGTTTACTGTGAGCTACACTTGGTGTAATAGGGTTCTTAAATTTTAAGATATGCCTTTCATTCTAGCACCCTTAATAAGCCAACTCTGTTGTTATATAGCTGACTGTGGTGCCAAGACTCATTATGCCTCCCAGTTTTGTGCGAATCAGTGTCAGTACATCCGCCAACAGCCTGTCTGTGATCTGTGTCATACCTGTGGTCTCACCAGATGTAGATTACCACACAGGCTTTACAGGCTTCAGATCTGGATCATGCAGTAAGAAAGGGCCACTCTGTGTTTGTAGATCTACAAGAATATGTTTACATTTGCTGTCTAACACAGGTGTCCTTGCATGATTCATTTTCTGACAACCAGCATCATTCACAGTTGATTTTCAAACCTATTCACTTTGGAAGCAGCATGCACCTGTGACACTATACTTGACCAATGTGCCCATCTGTTCCACTTCACACAAGCTTTTCTCATATCAGTTTAATACACTTCTAAAAAAAAAACACACACACACACATACAGCTGGTCTGTGGCTGCAGCATCTAGGGCCACCACTGCTGCATCATAGATTTAAAATACTGTATGAAAGCCCACATTGTTCCTCCTGTTTGGGGGGGGCAGCCATAGATCTGTCTGTGTGAGACTAACCTATAGATAATGCTACGTCCTGTTCCCAGGTACTGAGTTCGTATCAGCTGCCCGTCGAGGCTGTAGTCCTGCATGAAGGAAGCCTGGCTGTCAGGAGGAGTGTAGATATTCCTGTAGTAGCCAACAGACAGCAGCGACTGCAGAGTGTGTTTCACCATGCTGGGCATCGTCACGGCAATCAGTCGGTCTGTTTGGTCATATTCAAAGACGTAGCGCCGCTGGCTATGAAGGAGCAGCATGATGGACTGCAAAAAACAACGACAGACACACAAAGAGTTAAAACAGTGCATCGCAGCGCTTCTGTGGGTTTTCCTGTCAATATCTGGCAGATTATTTTTAAAACTGCTATGTAATTCTAAAACATCCACGCATGTCGATAAACAAAATGAAAGAAAACAAAACAGAACAACTGCACAACTGGATCTCTGGGATTTCAGACAGCAAAACTTTTCTGAGAAGCTTTAAAACTCTGCGTGTTCACAGCTATCTGAAGTGTTTCAACTGCATTAAAACAATGTTCCATCTAACTGTAAGGTACAATGATATTAATGCATTAATAATACATTCAGGTGTTATTAATTTCTAGATGGTTCTGTAATATAAGCTCATTTACACTCTAATTTCGTCTTAGACCAAAGCCTTGACACTAAATATATTTCAGGCTGAATATCATTTCATTAAATATTACAATTAATTTCAAGGACGGAAATTATGCCGTCTGGGAGCTTTCAGCTTGGTCACACACAATGTTTCAGTTCATTTTACAAAAAATTACAGTGCAGACACTGTGCATTACGTCTAATCATTTTTCCTTGAAAACACTGAGAGTGTTTACTGTAAAACCCACTTACAGGAAATGGCTGTTTTCTTTTCATTACTCAATAAAAATCAAGCCTCACTGCCAACTTGCTTGGGTTACGCAACCCATCACAAAGAGAACAACTGCTGCAAAGATGTATTGATGTCATGCAGAAACTGGTGCACACGCATGTTAAAATCTGACGCGTTCATTCTGCAAGTTCTGATGCAATCTATTAAAAAAATAGAAAAGAAGTGTGGTTTCTGTAAAGAACAAAGAGAAAGCAGTGAAGCCTTTAAGCAAATCTCAGCATGAGACACATCCCCCCTTGAACATGTTTTCAAAACCGGTCTTTTTTCTTACCCTGTCTGCGTATGTGTAACTCCATATCTTGCCGTTGACCCAGGCTCTGGACACCACCCTGTCGTTTTCATACTCCAGCCGCTCAGACCATTCTCCGCGGTGAATGGCTGACAACAGTCCTCCACCAGAATAGCTGATGTTCACTTCAGTGTATTTGCTACTGGGAGACCACACAATGGGTCTGCCCAGCGGGTCATACTGGATGTGCAGAGTAAATTTCCTGTGGTCATCATAGATCTTCCCTACTCTGGTGCTCTGATCAAAGTCGATGGACAGCAGGTTCCTGTTATGCGCCTGAAAAGAAAATCAGTAACATGTCGGCATAATTGAGAAAGAAGAAGAAAAAAACAACATTTTTTTCAATTTCGCTGCTCTATAATTATCATAAATTCTGAATGAAGGCACAGACGAGCAAATATAAATGAAGTGGCATGTCTGAGACAAGCTGAGATTTCATTAGTTTAGATAAATTAATTGTGACATTTAGAACAAACTGGGCCTGCATAATAACAATAAATTGGCTTGTGAACAAGTAGAGAACTGAGTCCTGGGGACTGCTAATTAATTAGTGCACATCAGATAAAATGTTTATTTTTTTTTAAAAACCTCTGTTTGTGCCCTCTGAGCCAAGGCAAATGAGGAGAGGAGGTGTCGCAGTTGGCGTATGAAGTGTGGAAAGTACAGCTAACAGGTTCCGAGTCATTTGACCTATTGGCTCACTCCCAGTGATGTCATTAAAATGCTCAAGATGTCCAACATGTTGTGTAACACTTACTCGGAGGACTGTTCATACAGCTATACAGTTTCATTGTTTCACTGAACAGTGCACTTAAAAGTGACATTTCTTGTCACTGCATATAAAGGTCAGATTGCACAACCTAACTCAGCACTCTCCATAGTTATGACTGAGGTGAGTATTTGATCTAATTCACACAGGATGTCATGATGCCTGGCTACTGCTGGGACGTTAACAGTTCTTCTGTTGCTGCGTACTGTACAATGTCAGTATGCATATTTTCTGCATTATCAGAGGTGATTAGGTTAGCTTTACCCTGAGCCTGCGTTCATAAGTGCTGTAGTTAGTCTTGCTCTGCTCCTTCCTCTGCCTCCACTCTATCAGGCTGGGGGCATGGTCTCCAGGCAGGCTGATGTTGCAGCGGCTGGCCGTGGGGCTGACTCCTCCACCGACGCCTCCTGGGAGGAGGGGCTCGGTACTTAGCGACAGCTCCATCCCACTCGCCAGCGTCACAAGGAAGGACCCGTCAGCGCTGACTCTGTATGAACTTTGAGCGTGGTCTGGAGGGGAGTTGATCATTTGTCATGAGAAAAATACAAACACCCAAGAAAGCCACAGATGCACTTTGCAAATATGCAGCAACAGATTGAAAAAAAGTGTGAAAAAACATCAGTCACTGTTTTTCAAATAGCAGCTTTGAGAAAAATCAATGAGGTACAGCAGCAGGCTACATGAAAGCAACGTCTGGCTTTTTGTATATGTGTTTAGTCTAAATTAATTGCACTGCACTGGTTAAATGTTCGCTCTGCAGCATCAGTGCTAGAGTGTGTCAGCTATTATGTCGATAGAAAAACATAAGACTATAGAAACAGGGTGCAGGAGAGATAGGAAACAAACAGATAAGTAGATAATGAACGAAAGAGGAAGAGAGTGAAAAGACGTGCTGGGCCATGGCAGTTTTTCACACATTGTTGAGGTTTCTCAGAAGCTGTTCTTGCAGGTCTGTATGGCTCTGAGTAATGCTTGAAACGGAATTCACACATGCCAAAAATCGGTATGTCTCATCTATCTACCAACACAGTGAATAAAAAAAATTCTAAAACTATATTTTAACAATAAAACTTAACAACACTAATAAACTGGATAATAACATCTATTCCCAGCAGCACTATAAAACCTCTCTGTATATACTGTATGGTTATTGTTGCCTCAGAAGCAGGCGAAGACAGAATTTGTGGAAGGAAAGGGCCACACTGAAATAGTGGGTCATTTTTACTTTTTGCCCTGGCAGCTCTGTCACACTGCAGCACTGCAAACATGCCTCTATGTTACGCAAGTGCGTGTGTGTGTGTTGGAGCCTCTCTTTTCCTCCCTGCAGTCCTGTCATTGTGACAACCGCTAGAAAGCAATTAAAGGGATGACATGAGAAGAAACTGCTCCCAAGAGTGGCTTCTCCACTCCACTCTCATTTTCTCCTCTTCTCATCTCCGTCCTCTTTTCCCATTTTTCCCCACAGTTGTTAAGACATTTCACAAGTCAGTCGCGCCAGAAATAAATAAATAGCTCCTTTTTATACTGCCCATTAGTCTGCCTATGTAAAGAGGTCACATCAGATCCATATGTGAATTATTAATAGAAGAGGATAAATCCTTTTTCAATGCTGTGAATCTCCAGTGTGTACAAGCAGTGCAGCCAACGAAGAAGGAAAATAAGAAAAACGCAGGTCAGAATGTCTGACCCGACCAGAATAAGAACCACGTTATTGCAGTTTTGCCCGTCATAAATGTTTAAACGTGACTATGTGACTATAAACCTTTGTTCTGTGCTAATTATACACCTGTGTATAGAGACTATTGGTTTAGTGCACTCCCAGATGACTTATAAACAGCCCTGCGGTATACATGTGGTCAGCTTGATGGGTGGAGATGCATGGTGGTTAAGCTTTAATGCACGTGCAGACAAAGAAAACATGTCCTCCTACACTTTAGAAATGTCTTTGACACAAATCTAACACACACACAGGCTCTGATGCTGTACCTTGTCTGAAAGTGTAGATGGTATCACTGGCAGATAGGTTAGTGCTGGTAACAAAGTTCTGACGGTTGGATGCCTCAACCTCTACACGAGACCAGCGTTCCAAGTTGCCATGGAAACCGCTCACCACACCCGTAGGTAAAGTGATGTTGGTCACTCGGCCCTCGTTGTTGTACCTTGGAGAACAAACACAAGGATGTATGCGGGCACTCAGATATCTGTCGCTCTCAGATAAATGAACAGTAACCCATAGACACAAACACACACACACACACAGCAGCCCTTTGTTTTCCTGTTTCATACACTAACACTAGCACAGCCTAAGTGTCAACTATGATTTATATGTGTAATTATCCAGCTGTGGAATTTGAGACAGCGACTGGGTTGGCAGTGGTGAGTAATTCAGACAGATGTGTTCTTGTGTGTGCACTATATGTACAATACTAAACTATGTATGTGATCAAAGTGTTGCAGAGGCGTCTTCAGCTAATCAGTCACATAAGCAATGACTTAAAACACACACACAGAGAAAAAGAAATCTCCCCTAAATAGCCTCCTACAGCATCGATAATGCAGAAGCCACCAGCAGATGGCACTCACACACTTCACACTGGTGACGTAAGCTCGGTTATATTAACACACATGCACATTCATGCAATATCCGCACAAACATTCAGAGTCAGGTAGCAAATCTTAAATAAAAGAAAAGTGAGAGAAAAACAGAGAAAAGGACAAAAAAAAAAGAATCAGAGCACACAATGTGCAGCTGCAGGTAACAATATGCAAACTTACTCATAAACAGTAGTCCAACTATTCTCATCACTCTTGGTTGCTAGGAGACCCATGTTGCCATGGTAAGTGATGTGGGCGATGTCGTGGCCTTGGGCAGACACCTTCCTCAGAGTTCCGCTGTTGCTAAGGGATAGCCAGTACACCTGTCCGCCAGGTAGCGCCAACCAGAGAGGCACTCCGTGAGCATCCCGCCTCACCTGAAGCCCATGCCCGTCACGACTGATCAACCCAGAGAGCTGGCCGTCTGTGCCGTAAGAGAAGTTGTACAGGTAGTGTCCGGTGATTAGGTGCTTAGTGTACATGTGGGAGCCATTCTGTCCGGGAAAGGAGGAGACAGAGAGTGTTTAAGGATTTAACTCCTTTGTGTGTGACCGCTGTTTAAAGACAAGCAATGTACTAACTTGGAATGAACACAATACTCTTGATCCTGCAGAACATGGCTTAACCTCATTTAATTTAGTCACATGCAAATCTAACTTTTCTAATAACCTTTTGTTTGACCTTAAAAACAGCCTGCGGTCACATTATTGTAACTTCATATCAAGGTATGACCCTAAACCGAGCTGTAGTGCAATGGTATTCTGGCATCTTACAAGCAAATATTGACATTTTGTAGACAGAGCTTAGTCATGGTGTACCTGACTAAAGAGATAGAGCTCCTGGTCCAGTGGGGAGCTGATCTCCACCAGTCCAGCAGGGCTAGGCTGAGGCTGGTTAGGGCTGACAGCTCTGATCCGGATGTTGCCCAGATCAGCAATATACAGAGTTCCATTGGGGGCCACTGCCAGAGAGGATGGCGCTTTGAGACGAGCGTCACGGGCATAGCCTCCATCTCCTGATAAGGAAAACAAAAATGCATTTTTGTTAGTGAAGTCTTTATCAACAAAATAGCAAAGCCGCCCTCTGTTCTAAACACATTGACACATACATATCATTATTTAGCCGAAGTGACAAGTCTGATACACATGGTCTGCAAAATATGAGGATCCCATGGTGCCGCCTAAGCAGTTATCTGCTCAGCTCAGGTCTCGGACTTGTTAGGATACCGTGGCTTCCCAATTGAGTGGATATGACCACCTTGATAGTGACCTCAGCCTTATCAGACGGTGGTAGTAGGTGACTGAATGCATCCAGATGTCTTTGGTAGCCCAGCAGGATAATAGCTAGGTGAGGCCCTTTAGATGCTGTCAGCAGTAGGCCCAAGGCCTCTGATGGCTCTGTACAGACAGCAGGGTGGCAGTTTATCTCTTGACAGCATGTGCATTATGTGTGTTTGTGTGTGTTTTTTTGTATGAGTGCAAGTGTTCATGTCCGCTTGTATATGCGGCTGTGTGCTCACACATGTGCATGTTCAAAGACACTGCGTGAGTGTTTACGGGGAAGGGATGGAAACGGAAAAGCGTCTGAAGAGAGTAATCATCTGTTAACAGCAAGACATGATTGAAAATATGCAAAGTACAACCCAAGAAATAGGGATGGTTACAGCCCATTGGCTTGTGGCATGGGAGAGACACTTCCCTCCATTTTGAATAGAAAAGAGAGTGATTTTTATGAGCAGAATTAAATGATAAAATCACATCCTCTGACACTTACAATGAAAGCATGGCCTAACTGTCAAAGGAACATCTGCTTATTTGTTTTGTCCTCTCCCTTTTCCCTTCATTATATTTCAGGTGCCCTCCCAAGACACACCAACCAAGTTAAAACATTTGGTGGCTAGAAGTGAGCTTTTTCTTCTACCAGCTGTAATTTGAATGGATTTAAAAGGTTTCTCTTGAGCTGGGTTCTACTGAAATGTAGCTGGAGGTTTTTGCAAAGAAGGCGCCTCACTATGAATATAAATACACTGCCCCACACACACACACACACACACACACACACACACAATCTTTCTGTACACAAAATCAAATTACATTCACTTACTTATTATGGATGGTCTTTTCTTTACTGCATATTATCATCACTTACATTACTGTCATTTTCATTATTTTTTTTGTTAAAGCAGCCCTTCTTAGGCATTACGATTTCATCTCAGTGACAGAAAAAAATCAGAAGACAGACAAGAGAAGGAAAGTTATTGTCGAGCTCTACTAACAAATTTATTGGGCAGCAGGGACACATGAGCGGAGAGATTTACTCAGTATCAAGACAGACTGAGTGTATCAAATCATGTAAGCTTCTAAAATGCTTCAGTTTATGCTTCCTCCAAGTACACTTCTGAATCAGGCCAAGTATGATATGATCAGAAATAAATTTGAAACTCTGTGTTCAGTACAATAATCCTATTAGACACAATTGTATACTCTCACATTACTTAATCCAGCACTAAAATAACAAGTGTGTGTCTGTGTGTGATGACCCACCAGAGAAGCAGTCACAGTTGGGGTCTATCTTGCAATCACAGTCCGTGGGGGCTCCGGAGATAACCGATATCTCGCCGTTGGTTGACACCTGTGGAGTTTGGAAAAAGAAGAAGAAAAAAACCACGTCACACGCGGTTGCAAAGAACTGCGGGAGATCAATGTTGGAACAGAAGATACTCTTCAACAATAGACTTTGTTATTCTCATCTCTCTGACAAACAAGATAATGATGGAATCTCACAAAAGCCTACAGATTAATGATATTAAAATGAAATTAGAGGAAGAAAACGCTGCATTTGGCTGCTGTTTGTTGTTAACAGATGATATCTTACTGCATAAAAGGAGAAGAATAAAACATTATTTCAATAACCATATGAGAATATTCTATATATATTTGGATTAAGTATATCTTTGTTGACTGACAGACGAATCTATTAAAGCAAACACATTAAACTGATTGTCCTGATGGGGAAGGCTATAAATGAAGGTGAAACCTGCTACACCGACAGTTTGATTTTAATAACCTTTGGAGGTTAGTACCTTTTAAGTGGCCCAAGAGGTGCATGTGTGCTAATTAGGGAAGATGATATGTTTGATTTAGATTTTTTTTTTAACTTTATTATCCCACAGGGAGAGTTCAGAGGAATCTTCTTTTATAAAGCTGTGTATTCCCAAATTGAGAAGACTCTTGTGTTCATGGTGTATCTGAAGCTAGTTTTATGGTACCTGTTTATCTGTTTAAGAGAGAGCGAGGTAGCTGCTTCTGGTGCTAAGCTATCCAGCTGCTAGCTGTAGCTACATAATTATTGTTTTTCTTCTCATTGGGGAGAGAGAGAACAAAATAGGTTCCCGACAATGTTCCGGGATGGATATGAAATCATAAAGAAAGAGAGGACAGTTGTGACAGGTGTCATACGTCCCCAGGTGACTGTTAAAACCTGCACTTGTTAATAAAGATTTGTTTTTTAAATCTGTTTTTTGATCTCAGAGTGTAACATCCTGCACATAAAGTTTGAATTTTAAGTTGCTTCATCACCCTAACCTGGGGAAATACTCATGTATCTTTGAGGATTCTCCTGTAGAGCGTGTGTGTCTCTAAACACTAAAGCCTTTGATTTAAAATAATCACAACGCTATAAGTGCTCCACATATAAAAATATTTTTGCTTTACTTGCGTTTTGCTTTTATTTGAAGAAAAAAAAAAATTCACAGCAGAACTAATTTAGGATGTAATAACTCTGATTCTGATGCATCGCATAACTGCAACAACATGCATATCTAATGAGTTCAATGCCTTTATACTGGAATAAAATAATAATCCTACACATGTTGGTTATGCATGTGTGGTCCTTGATGTTTTGGCCAAATGTTTCTGGTCCATGTGATGGATGGACGTGCCTGGACCGAGAGAGCGGACCACAGACTGTGCCAAAGCTTTGCCTAAATACTTACTGCAGCCAAGGCACGTTCACATTTAATAAGGCTTATTATACTGAAAAAAAGAGAGACTTGCTGGCTAAACTGTTCAAGATGCAGCTGGTGTGAGCCATTTGTGATTAAATGTAGCACTCAATCTGGGCATTAGTTTTTATGTGTTCAAAATATAGTGTGAGATAAAAATGTGTGTGTCAAGTTTGTCTTAATATTCTTTATTTGGTTTAGTTTATCCTGTATCACTTCAAATTTGCACCAGCCTCACTGGTTTTTATGTGTTGACAGCACATCTGAAACTAGTGAGAACATTTCAACACATCATCATTACACATCTCGGAACACATCATTTATTTGATTTTACGCTTCAGTGTTGTTAAACAGTTTAATTCACTCTCAAACTTGGGACAACAGGAACGTTCGTTTTTCTTCAGTTTGACTTTCTGTCTGAGTGACCCTGAGATGGGTGATAAATAATGATATAGAAATAGTGACCGTAAGATAGGTGTGACGAATACAGTACAAAAGACGGCCCTTTTATTGCTCTATGCAACGCGGCTAGCCACTTCCCATTAAAAAAGCATTTTATGTTCCCGTGCGTCTCCACATGGACCCAGCATGGTGCTGCACACCACAAAGGGACTATTGATTGAGTCCAGCAGGCAGTATCTTTGTGGTGTCGCTGGCAAAATTCTGCAGTCCTGTTACAGCATGCTGATAGCTAATGGAGCTAATGGACAAAAACTTTTTCTTTTAGCTAAAATGAAAACACCCTTGGAGCATTTTTTTCATTCATTTTTTGTAGGCTGAGAAAGAAAGAAATTCTTAACATGACTGTATTGAACATGATTACAAATACGATACAAGTGGGAAATTACACTATTTTTTACAATAAAATTAGAGGGTGTGGAGGTTATTTAAACATGATTACACCCACTAAACTGCCTACTCAGCCACAGACTCCTCTAGGCTTCATATCACACATCATTGATTAAGCAAAAACTGAAGGAAAAGACATGACATGAAGAGTAAACCACTAAGACCACTATACTACTTCTGTTTACTAGTTTTTGTGATCCATAGATGTATATTTTGAGATTGAATCTATGTTTACACCCACGCTTAAATAGGCCTATTATTTTAATTGTAAAAGGTTATTAGAATGGTTACTAGTTTAGTGTCAGAAGACCAACCCGACCAAGCTGTGGATTACAGAAGATGGGGCATTTGTGGCATGTGATATAAAAACACACTAAGTCAATCCAGTGTCCCTTTTTGTAACAGAGATAAAATACCATGTGAAACAGGTATTCGCTGACCTGTTGGATGCGGTTGATCCGCCTCTCGTCAGTCTCAGCGATGAACAGCGTTCCCATGTGGGACAGGGCGATGGCTTTTGCTGCCTCCAGGGTGGCACGCACTGCTGCCCGGCTCACCAAGTGATGGTCAATACCTGGAACCTGGCAGTGGATGGGACGCCCTGCCACAATACGCACCTGAAGACTTTCTGACACCTAAAGAAACACAGCATCATTTCTCTATTCAGAACATAAAGAGTTACATCACCTAAAAACAAAAGACAATAACAAAGCTTTTATTGATCCTGTCCATCAGGCATCGCCTAGTCTAAGCCTGCTTCATCCACTGACTCATTAGGTTTTTACAAGATGCATGCTCCAACAGGCAATTCATTAATTTTGGTGATCAAGTTGAGTGGCATTTTCTTAAAAACAACTCCTGCAGAGCCCAGTGATAGCATGTTATTTTTTTTAACAAGGTGCTCTTTGGCTTTCTTTTATGTTCGCAGCCTCACTCACTCTAAATACACCTGAAGTGACAGCACTGCAATTTGTGAGAAATATTTTATTATGCTTTCTTCCACTGCTATGTATAGTGCTGCAGAGTCTCTTAAGAGAAGCACATTACTGAGTGAAAAAAACAATCTTAATTTATTCCCTGTTGATGTTATCTCTGAGTTTTGTGTGTTTGTATGTATTATTCACCTGTAGGACGATGTTGTTGTCCAGGATGTAGAGCGAGTTGTCCAGTGGGTTAACGGCTAGGTCTGTTGGCCACTCCAGACGCACCTGTAGGATTGACACACATAACTTACTGTATTTCCCATAAAAGTGACCACAATAGAAAAAGGAAGCCATGGTGGCGAGTGGCTACACCAGCGAGTTACTGTGATACAAATAATATCCCCTTAATAACATAGTATTAGGCCTCCTGACCCTCCCTACTCATGCAAAGGTCAGCGGCAGGCAGGGAGCCTTCCTGTGTTTATTCAAGACTCACACCGGCTCACTTCTGCACTGTTCCAAATGTCATCCAATAACCATGATCGCCGTCTGCTCAAATAGCATACCCTGTCCGCTAACACCACGGGGGTCAAAGCCAGACAAACCTACGCTAGCAGCGCAGCCACCCACATCACTGTCCATCTGACAAACACACAGACGCTCAAACTGCAAGCTGCGTGTGCCGCTGAGACGAGGCTAACAGAGCGTCTGAGGGATCAGGTGATTGATGACTCTGAGGATAGATTGGTAAATAAATGGATCATGTTAAATTGCCACTGACATGTCCAATTATAGGCTCTGTCAAATGAGAGGGAGAAGAGGGTTCACTCTAAAATCCCATTTTAAGAGGTGGAGAGATTCATCAAGCAGGACTCACCATGAGCCTAGCCAAAGAAGACATGCATCAAATCTCTGCTGCTCATGATATTGAACTTTGCTGTGATGACAGGCAATCACTTCTAGAAGTTAAGTTGACCTGTACACAGAGCTGGGCCTGCTAAAATAAAGGAGACCTGAGCTGTGTGGTTAGTATATACTTTTTGATTAACAAAGAGTGAAATTAATATTGCATTTTATTAATACTTTTTTACAGTGATAGCACTCCTGTGTCGCCAGGAATCCAGATCTGTTGGCTAAGATGAGTATTGGTAATTTGAGAAGTGCAATGTCTGTGTGGGTGGCATTCAGATTATTTCCTGGAATGCCACAATAGAGAAATAATCATGTATTATGAGTTAATCTTGCACTCAGAATTCTGCTTTAATAAAGAAATATCAAACAATAGAGTTTTAGTTCTTTCTTTGTCAGGCTGCAGTGTGGAAGACTATGGTTCCAGGAGTGCTGCTATTGCTGTGAGTCTTATTGTTTCTCATCACCACATTTGTTTTCATATAAATAAAAAAACAAGCAAACACTAGCTAGCTGCCCTGTGCAGCTGTGTGTAAGCAGCAGACAAGCATTCTGCACATCAATACTGAAATATCGTTATACATGAACTGTGGCTCCATAAAGGCATGAGCTGCTCTGAAGAAGAAGAAAGGTGCTGCAGGGGCACAGCAGACTTCTCTCACTCAAATCTTTGGCAATAGCAGACAATATACACAGAGGGAGAGCCAGCATAGTTACAGCATGCCGATGTTTATCAGTGACTGTAGGGAAGTAAATTACATCTGTCTAGGCCAACAGGTCCTCATTGTTATTGGGATTGTTGTTTATTTTTAAATACATAGCTGAGCATATACTGTTGAGAAAAGAGCTCAACAAGAATAACTTGAAGCCATCCGCCAGTGTGCTTCCAGTGGACTACCAGATGTGACATGATGGTCAGAGGGGGAGGAAGTGAAGAGACGGGACCCTAGATGTTTGAGTACAATGCTGTCATAATAAATATGTTAATTCATGAGAAATGTATTTTCTAAGGTTACAAGCACCTTTGACAATCAACATTTGGATTCATGCTGCATACTACAAGCCCGAATAAATCCCTCACAGAAGGGATGCACATATTTGAAAGGTCACCCCTCAACCCTCACATAATCAACTCCTCTAGGTCGATGGCTGATGCCAGTACCAACACATTCCCCTACTTCTCCAACCTAATTGCAGAGAACCTCAAGCACTGCCCAATTAAACTTAAGTAGTGTTGAAAGAATCCCAATGCTGAGCTGCCATGCAGATACCAACCATGACACACTACAGGTTCCTTCTGTATGCTCACTCACATAATGATGTCATGCATCTACCTCAAAGTATTCATGAGAAACTATAGGGATGGAACGCATATGCACAGAGGTGCGGACGATCCAAAAACACAATTAACCCTGTGTATTTGTATTGTACACTATCAAGATGTCTGGGAAATGAAATTGAAAAAGACCATTTTTAATTTCTGCGTTCTGAAAACACATTAAGCTTTTGTACACAACAAGTATCAGTAAGGGCATCAGCGGTTTTACTTTGTGTTGGATTGTCACGACTGCAGGTGACTCAGCAGGTACTGAATTACATTAACAGCAGAAATCGGTCCCAGTGTTAAGAAGCTAAGTTTGCACAGACTAAACAAATGCATAGCCTGCTTGCTAACCTCTACTTTCTGGATATAATGTATGTGGACACATTTCTAGCTCGCTGTTAAAATATATAAATCCTGTATCAGAGTGTAACACAGTAAAATCTAGTTTATAATTTCTTATAAAAGTGAATGGATTATTAGAGAAGTTTATTAAAGCAGTGCACTAAAAAAATAGGCCAACACTGCGCTGTTCATTTAAAATACAGTACATATCTTCAGAAATGTTTGTCTAGTCTAGAGCTACAGAAGTTTCCATCAATACTGACGGCACATTGAGGTCACAGTGTTTTATAAGAACAAACACAGACGGAGGATGAATGGCACTGAATGTGATCAGACCAACACAGGAGCCATAAGGCAGCAGCAGGGCCCTTTAAAGACACATAATAGCACCTCTGGGAGCTGACCTGGCCTCAACACGCATATTCACACACACATACACAGGCACTTGCATCCATATGTGTGGACAAAGATCCCTCAATAGAGCCAGTATCTCATCTATAATTCATCCTCTGCTCTAATAGGCCTGATATAAGTTAGCGGTGTGATCTGAAGGCTGCCTGATCAAACCTGTGCAGTAGCTGTCTTTGTTTTTTCTCTGTCAAACTCACACACACATAAGCTTTTGTAGAAGAATCTGGCTGTATGCAAAAACAATTACTGACTGTAAATGAACAGCAAACAAATACATTGTGATTTGCCACTTTGATATAAAGATCTGAGTTTGTCAACACATTAGTCCTGCAGAAGGGAGCTTTATTTACCTACATTGTTTAAACTACAGGAGAATATCTCTCATAGCAAAACATGGCTTCTGCTTTATTCTAGTCAATAAAGTCTGCAGCATTATTAGCTTACCTGGCTGATGTCCATGCGTGAATCACAGCTTAGCGGCTGCGTCGACATCAGTCCGTTTGAGCCAATCACAGTGGAGAGCAAACCCCTCTCATTAATCTTCTGAATGGTGGTGCCATCAACAAAGTAGACAACACCTCTTTTATCCACTGCAATACCTGGGTGAGGGAGAGAGAGAGAGAGAGAGAGAGAGAGAGGCAGAATGAGCTTTTGGAGATGACAGAGAGGGCGACTTGGGGGATAGAAGCAAAAAGAGAACAGGAGAAAACATAAAAGAGGGAGTGAGAGAGAGGAAGGAAGAGCGGAGATGGAGAGGAGTGAGGAAGGCAGAGAAGTGCAGAGAGGAGAGGGCTTCGGAGAGGCATCCAACTCAGTTAGACATTCAGCTCAGCGAGCGGCTGTCTTATCAAAGGCACTGCACCACAGAAATGTAATTATATTTCCATTCCGGAGCCCACTAAAGGGATTAGAACAATGCAACTGGAGGAAGAAGTTATTTGTCACATTAGATGTGAGCTGGGTGCCGCAGTGAACTTTTGACATTTGAGGCTTGTGCAAATGTGAATTATAAATGCACCCACACCTCTAACACGCGAGCGAAGGCCTGTGCATGTATGATCACCTGTATATGCACAGCGCAAAGGGTCACAAGCTTTGCGAGTGTATTTCTGCTATAAGCAGCATATACTTGAACTCTCCTTGCAGTAGAGCCGTGCAGCAGACATGGAGCAAAAAAGGAGAGAGAGAGAAGGTCCAGGTAGTAAAGGTCAGGGCAGACTATGAATCATCTGTTATGGATGAGGAGCGACCTTCATCCTTTTCTCATCTCCATACAGAGAATAGCCCTTTGACTCAAGTCTTCTGCAATAATATTCCACAACTCATGCCTCTCATACCACATGCCACCGATTCCCGCTGATTGCTTTCACTTAGCATCTGTGACAATAAGCCATATTTTAGTATTCCTCCCTGTCATCTCCTGTGCATATGCCTCACTGTTGTGTCATTTACAAATACATTTAGTTTATGGTTTATCATTAAGTCGTGTCAGGTTTATGTACATATATCCCTTTATCTTAAGCACGTCTCTGAGGACTTTATGGTGACAGAGCCGGCTTAT
The DNA here is from genome assembly GCF_900634625.1 of Parambassis ranga. Classification (NCBI taxonomy): domain Eukaryota; kingdom Metazoa; phylum Chordata; class Actinopteri; family Ambassidae; genus Parambassis; species Parambassis ranga. Next base: position 6,876,464 of record NC_041031.1, read on the forward strand.
ATTTAAGAAGTCACAATCAATCACAAACCTAAATGGTTGGAATCAACAGCTGAGTATTAGAGGAGACAAAGATCATAAAAAGCTCATCACACACAGAAGCTGGGAGGAAACATTCATATAAACGTCTGTTGCAAATCATTTTTTATCAAATAGATCTTAATTTTTTAGTCAATTTGAAATTGACTGGATATTTTACTCAATCCATCATAAAAAAAAAACCAAAAAAACACTGTCAACACTGAGTAAAAAAACAAACATTTCCACTCTGTTTCTTGGAATAAAAAGTTATATAAATCCATCCATGAATGATATATGAGCAAACACCTCTGTGGAACCTTCAGAACACAGATGGAAATAACACTGGAAAATCTTTGTATGCAAGTGGAGATTTGGAGTAGAGTACTGTATAAAAAATCTTTTTGAGAAATCTGCATTCTAAGCCTGCTTTTGGACAAGTTTGATTTTTTTGGTCTGAATATGCAAATGATCTAAACTACTACAAGCATGTGTTGATTCTGTAACGAGCATGAGCAAGCCCTTGTGTCATAAGGCTACAGACAGACACCATACAGCCAACCACCTGTCACTCTAACATGCATAGATCACACATTTCCAACAGTCTATTTGCACCACAGATGTTATTTAAGTAAAAATATCAACATTAACCGGTAAATGAGCAAACAATGTTTTTGGGTAATGGCTTAATTTGGATAAACAGGGCTACAATATATTTACATGTCAAAGACTATAGCTGAGTGATGCTTTAGGAAGACATTATGAGTCATAATTGTGGTCTCTTGATGGCTGTTATCTAAAGTGTTTACTTTCTATTTAGCTGTTGCTCTTATGGGAAATAGCTGACTTTTTTGCCACTAAATGCCCCCTGCAAGTAGATGAGTCAAATCCTCTGTAGGGAGATCCCTTTAAGTGGTGTGAGTTTCTTTAAGTCAAGGTAGTATACAATGGGAGTTTTTTTTTTATTTTGCCTGCTACTGCAGGTCAGCACTGATGAGAGGGGTCAGTGTGAAGAAAACCATTAAAGCTGAAGGTCATAAACCCAAAACCAGATAAATGGAAGAGTCGAAAACACTTCTTAGTGTAGTGCTAAGAGCAACTGTGGAGTCAGGTGTGGGCTCATTACTGCAAGTGAGTCCTTTTACAAGTACACACAGTCATTTAAGACATTGTATATATATATATATATATATATATATATATATATATAAATATTGATCAGTGCAGCTTTAAAATGTTAGAACATAGCAGGTAAAGCCCATAACAATCTCCCAGAGCACAGGGTAATGTCTTCAAATTACGGTTTTGTTTTCTTTCTGCACATAATGTGTTTACTGTGCCATTAAGCTGTTTAACATCTCATGCAGGATATCATAATAAAGTGGACAATGGAGTGACACCATCAGTATGCACCACAGCACATTGCTCATTCAATCATCCTGTCTCATTTGTGCCTGGTTTTTTGTTTGTTTCCTGGTTGTGTCAGTGTTTCTTCTCTGTCATACAGGATTATGTGGGGATGTGCTTGAGTTTACACTCTGAGCCAAAGATAGAAATAACCACTGCCCTTTTCCCCAGGTAGCACTAATGTCTCATCCTTTTGACATACAATAGCTTTCTTTACATGTGATTTTGCCCAACATGTGCATATACACACACACACATAGCGCTGCATTGCCACGACTAGACTCACAAATGTCCTCAGGCTGAGCAACCCTGGACCGACCCGTTGAGTCATAAATCGTGCAGGTGGAGTGGCGGTGGAGCAGGGGGGTGGGCAGGGGGGAGGGCCAGGGTCAGTGTGTTTCCTCCAGAGGCCAGAAGGTGAACTGCAGAGCTCTCCCTCCTGGCCCTTTCATCATCCCTCTGACACAGACATATTACACCACCCACACAGCCTCACCTCCCCCCAACAACACCTTTCCTCTCCTCTTTTAGCTTCTGCATGCTCTCCGTCATCTCTAACTTGATCTTCTTCTGCTCTCTTTTTGCTCCCTCTTCCCCTCTTCTTTTTTCCCCTCTTGTCCTTTGCTTTCTTTTTGTTGTTGTGCAGCAGGTTTCTTGCCCTGTATCTTGCAAGTGCTAATCAAATCAGTGACCTTTGACCCTTCAGTAATGTCTGGACTTCTGTTTTCCCCTGTTCAGCCCTTTTTTCATCCTTCCTTCCGTTCCTCATGTCCTTGCTATTTCTCCACCTGTCACCTGGCATTATGCAGGAGGGACGTCTCAACCCACAGTGCAGGCTGAACCTACTTAGGCCTGAAATTCACTACTTTCTCTCCGCTTCATCGCCAGCCTCTTATTCTTCCTACTTTCCTTTCACTTTCCCATCTATTCCTGCTCCCAGCTCTTCTACCCTAAACCTGTCCCTGATCTTAGAGCTCATAAATCCTGCACAAGGACATGACGAGTCAGCCAGGACTCTCTCTCAATACTGATTTCTCTTCTCTGCGTCTGTCGCTGGATATTACTCTTTCTTTGTGCCCACTTTGGTGCCACTGACTTCCATCCTAAATTTCCTCCATCCCCACTTCCTCTTCTTTTTTTCCTTTATAACATCCTCAGTATGCATGCTCATGAGCATGTCTTACGTTCACATGAAGCAGCTTCTAAATAGCTTTCAGTCTATCATTAACAATAAACAGAAGGCAGGATTGACTTATTCATCCTCATACAAACTTGCTGTTGTAGCTCGGTGAAAGAATTTATACTGGTGTATGTGTTGTTTAAGAGTATATTGCCATGTTTATTGAAAGAGCAGTAGATTAGTCCACATTCTCCTTGTCAGAGACTGGATTTCCTGCTGTTGTGGATAAAGCTGTGCACTGCATTAGGGGAATTTACAGCCCCTCCGTATAGCCAATTGATACTCAGAAGACATCAAAAGATTTACCGTTTCTCCCTGGGTGAACCTGGCCCTCTGATTCGCATGTTTAGAAGTTGGCAGGCACTCCGGTGCAGAAGTAAATGAGATAAATCTCAACTCAAGCGAGAGACGGACATTTGGCTAAAGTTGGGACTGGATTTTATCATCAGAGAAAAGCGCATTAGACTGAGTTGCGTTGACCTTGGAAAAAACAGAGGGAGAGTAGAAGAGTGGAGGAGAGGATGATACAGTGACGCAATTCACGTTCAGCCCAGATTTAAGGAGAAAATGCAGCCATAGAGAAAAAGACAAAAGCCAAAAGAAAGACAAAGGGCACAATGAGGAATTACTACAATTAACCATTACAGGCCCAATCACTCTAAATCAGACATTCTCTTTGTTTGCTGTTGTCAACAGAATATCAGTTATAACAGCCCCCCTGTGGCACTGCAATACAATACAATCTGATTAATGCCTTGAACAAGAGTCTGAGAGAACATCAGTGTTGATTACAGCTATCTGAAGAGGGGAGGTCAGCAGTGATCTTTCTAGGCAGAGACTGAGGGAACAGTGAGTAAATGTGTAAAAAAACAATAATGATATGAGGTGAGACAAACTAATTATAACATAAGTTGTAGATCTTTTTTAGCAGCAACAGTAGACAGCTCTGTTAGCGTACAGTAGGATCAGGATGTGGTGTGTGTTTACATGTGTGTGAAGTAGGGGTGTGAGTGTGTGTGGTGTAAACTGACTGCTAACACCTAAGTCCTCTAAAGCGCAGGAAGTGAGCCTGCTGGTACTGTTCAAGTTTCCTTTCTACAATACTTTCACCTCTCGAATGTTGACAGAAAAGCTGCAAAAAAAAGGCTGCTGCTATGGATGAAAGCATGAAGAATGGTAAAATTCTATCAGAAACACACACACAAACACATTATTGACAGCTTTGGTTTGCACTGGAGTGTAAAATAAGAATATATTCTGCAAAAAGAAGCATATTTAAATGTGTGTATTTGTATTTGTATGAATGTTCCATTTATACCTGAAAACTTCCATACACCTCCACACACATGCATGCACACACACGCACACACACACACACACAGCCAGCATCCTGAGGTGTAAGTCATTCAATCAGCCCTCCCATAACCCCAGGCCCAGTGGGTGTTAATGATATGAACTGACATATTATTACAGCGTCTAAATGATGCTAGGTGTAGCTGATTGTGGCCCGTGGCATTTCAGTACAACGTAACTGTATGTGACTGACAAGTGAATGTAGACAGATGGACTGTTTCACCTGCACAACTGGCCCCACTGAGCCAGACCAGCCATAAATAAAGTCAACTATATTAGCTGGGGAAAAGCCTGCAGGGTTCACTAACTGCTACAGTCCAATTGTAAGTGAAACTGAATAACACACTCTTTCGGACTTCTTAGCTGTGGATGTGTGGTTTACTGTTCACTTTTATCATATCTGCCTGTGAATGCACATTGATGTTTGAGAGGTGAACATGTGAATATATGTGAAGGTGTGCACATGTCGGCTAGTGCAACGCTGTGGGTGTCTGCGCATTTGTGTATGCGATGAAGTAGCTAGGCGTAAAGATAAGGCACGGCAGTTAATCACGTTGCGCGCATATATGCAAATATAGAGCGGATAAATCAGAGTGTCTGCAGACGAGGAATTCACACTCCCACACACATACACACACACACAACTTTCACGAACACACTGAGGTTGCCCATGTGCACTAAAGAGAGGAAAATAAACCTACTTGCTCAATCTCAGCAGCACTGCGAGTACTCAGTACGCAACATAAGTACTTCATATTTTATTTTCCGTGAGTTCAAGCATTTGGATTCCACCCCTGTGACAACATTTTTTTTTTAAAATGCCATTCTATATACATTTTGTTCATGCTGCAGCCACATGCTGGTTTTCTGTGACTTATATAATCTGTACTGCAGTATGAGTGCTATTTCCAAATGCTCTTATTTTCTACAATTAAAACACTTATCATCAATCAATACGAAAGAGCACAGGCGTGTTATTTGTGGTAGATCTTTGGTAAGCAGAAATAATTCATGCTTCTTGTAATTAATTATTCATTAAAGCCCCAAAGAACAGACAGTGGCTTAGTAATTAAGTCTGAATCAGACACTGTGGCTCATCTAATTATCAGCCACTATAAGTTTGTTAACATATTAACCCGCATTAATTAATTATTGATAGCTGCTTTTTTGTTCTAGTATGGCGGCCATTAACACATGTATGGCGAGGCGAGACGTTCCCGACATGCAGAGGGAGATTTAGCAATAGTTGCATGCTAATTTTTGTACGAATAAACATTTTTTTCTTTCTCAGAAAATATGCGATTTGGAAGTAATTGCCTTGTTTGATAGCAAAAGAGAGATCCAAAGCAATCACAGAGGCAGCAGACAAACTCAATTATAAAAGCAATTGAAATGCTTTGGACTAGAAAGCTCCATGAAAGGCTGAGGGGTTTGGATCAGTGCGAAGCGTCTGCAGATTATGTCGCACTGTTTAGAACATCAAACAAACACAAGGAGGTCTATCAATAGAGGCTCTTTTACCAAACACACCATCATAACAACAAACCAGTGAGGCGCTGCAATAGGGGGTAAAAAAAGAAGAATGGGGATCAGATGGGAGGAAACAAATGTTTTTATGACTAGAGTGGCAGAGAACTACTATGGATTGGAAATCTGTGCAGCTTCCACCCAAACAAAGTTTCTGACATACAAAGACATCACAGTGACTGAGCCGGAGGCAGCTCCACTACAGTGTTTATCACAGATCGTTGGCTGTGCAGCCATTTCAAATATTGCTTCCACATTTTCCAAAAGAACTGTGTGAGCGCTCCTTTGGATGGAGATCTGGCAAATGGACTCTTGGAGAGCTGCAGGTGATAATGGTGCCCAGGTGTAAACATTTACTGGCTCTGTTTGTGCACCCCTCCAACAGCGGCTGACCCCCACTCTCACACAGGGAGGTTCAACTGCTATACCGAACTCCGCCTGCCACCATCACTCGACTTATTCATCTTTCTGTCAGTGTGTTTAAAGAATCAAGGCAGAAACAACCTGCATGGGCACAAGTTCACTATCTCTTCCCTCATCAGAGCTCCCTCCACCCCCGTGGCCGAGACAAATGCTTCCGTCAGTGTGTGTGCATGTGTGTGTTGGGCATTCACCTCCAGTAAATGCAATTTATTCCTCCACAGTGGCATAGCTCCACTGCTCCTGTCAGCTTGCCAGCCTCCCAGTGGAGGTTGACAGGCCCGCTGCCAGCAGTGGCCATCCCGACCAGTTAAAGGGACATGCGTGTCACATTTCCCATGATCACGCTGACGTTGTCAACCTGACATACCTTTAACAAGGCACCCATAACTAACTGTCTGTCTCTTCATGGTGGGAAGCAGAGTAGGTCCAGGGACCTGCAGGGTGTCAATCAAAAACAAGCATGCACAAGCACACTGACTTGCACAAACGGTGCACCTCTGACGCACAGGCTCAGCCTTTGGCCTTGAGCCTGCATGTCTTATTCACTCAGGGCTTCATTACACACACAGTGAGTTTCAGTAATCTCTCTGAAGCTACTCTACACACTCTGACTACAAACAAGGTAGCTGTCAGTCTGTATAGTGTTCTAACTAATACATTACTTGAATAGCAGACATTTTACAGGTAGAACCTTGTTTTAAGTCAGCATAAATTTGCCTCTACTAAGTCTACTGACTATGTTTTGCTTTGGTCGTCAGCATATTTTGACATTGGACTGAGAGCTCCTCTAAACCATGACCACCAAAATGTTGACTGGATACTTTCTGAAATGGAGCCCTGTTCTTTAAAGTAGCTTTAAATATGTCTCGTCCATTGAAAGGTGAAGATTAGAAACTACAGGAAAGTGGGCAGTGATCTATCAGTTATATCAATAAAATAAAACAGCAAAAAATCAATTGATAACATAAATAATGAATATATCAAATAAATCAGAGGTGGTAAAACAGAGTTAGCTGTATACTTTCCAAAGACAGACCAGAAAACAACACAGAGGGACATTTTTCCAGCTGTAGTGAATAGCTATGCCCTGAAAGCTCTGCAATCAAAGAAATAATGAGAAGTTCTGAAATATTAAAAAAGGAACATTAAACCATTAAGAAACATACAGTGACCTTTAGTATGAAATACTATAGTACTGCATGTAAAGCACATGTTCACATCCACATGCAGGACATTGGGTCAGCTGGGAATTTTTAGTGGAAAATTTGTACTCTGTGAGAATGCATGCATTATTAATCAAAGGTTACCTTCTGATGTGTTACAGTGCAGTCCAGTTTAATAGGCCTGTCAGACAACATAGCCGACTCAACTAAGAGAATTTAAAGCAGTTTCTACATTTTTGAACAACACGCTAAAGATGCTGTGCTTGTGATGTGCTTGTGATGGATGTGCACTTTGTGTTACTTTGCTCAGGTTTTTTTCCTGGCAAGACAGATCTTGATTTAATTGAAACAAAGGATTAATTACATTTAAAAAAAAATAAAAAAAATAAAAAGCCAATTTGAGATGGTCTGTATTTCTGTAAATATTTTCTCCAGTCCAACGCTTGATTTCCTAGACACTCTTTTTTGCCTGTCCCTCTGGATTTGCCACTGGCAGCTACATTCTTAGCATTAATTTCAGGAGAAATGTGTCTCTGGCAGAACTCCATATTCTGGCTGCTCAGCAATGCATGTCTGTTGCACAAACCATTGCAGTTCTTCTAATTATCATGGATGCTGCGGTGAGGAAACAAGCCGTGGTAGAAATAGCATGACCCAATGGCGTCACTCTGTTTTGCATTATCATAGAGTATGCTGCTGTTTGCCTTGCCGTGTGATTAATTCATGTGTGTATCATTAATGCAGGAATGTCCAGGGGCAAAGACAAAAGCTCGGTCAATGTGAAATGAAACACAGGAGCAGGCTGGTAAAAACTGCACACATATGCACAAGCTCACACACGGACAGAATCTTGGAGCTAAAAACACTGTGTGACTTATCAGATGCCCTTGTTTTGCGAAGTAGTGCTCTGTTTAAACCAACAGAAACAATGATAGTTGACCCTCTGAGAGGGAAGGCAGCCACAGGGCCGGTTTAATATGTAGATGAGGTGTGGGACTGCTGCATGCTGTAGGATTTAGACGCAAAACACTTCTCTCTCTCTCTCTCTTTATCTATTAAATTCACTCTGTTTTTCTCCTTTTCTCTTTATTTTCTATTTTTCTGTATTAATGTGTTTTTTTTGTTTGTTTTTTTTTTACTGTGGGCTGCACTCACTTCCTCATTCTCTTTCTCGCTTAGTCCTGAGCTCCCTCCTTTTCTCTATCAATTTAATCCGCTCTCCTTCTCTGCCTCTCTCTCTCTCTCTCTCTCTCTCTCTCTCTCTCTCTCTAGTTGGGGAGACACTGCAATCACTCTGTGCTAAATGCTATGGGAGCCAGAGGTAGAATAACAATGGCATATTCATTCAAGTTATAACACACAACAGTAGGAATAGGGGCTACACAGCCCTGGGATATCTTAGAACCTGACTGCTGCAGCTAGAAAATACAGTTTTGGGAAGTGGCAGATTTGGGTAAAAGTGAAATGCAAGCTACAGTGATTAGAGCATTGGAGTTAAAGGACACTAACACTTATAAGACTCCACCGGCTGAGTAGAGGCAGGGGACCGGTGTGTTTGCTGAGTTAATGGTTTGAGTATGGGCATGCTGACAGTGAGCAATGCTTGATTCACACTGATGAAATAAACTGGGAAACGCTCCTATGCACATTTCCATGTTTCCTGCCATCTCTGTAAATGAGACCAGCACCCAGTGTGTGAAGATATTCATTCACCTAAGCTGCTTATGTGTTAACCAGTAGCCAAGACAGATACTGAACAGCATGAATCCTGGCTGTCCTGGTCTGAGGATGATGGCTGAGCAGAGATGTGCCATGTGCAGTGTATTTACCTCTGGCTGTGGCTCTTTTAAAAAAAAAACACCCTGGCTGCTCTACATGCTAATAACCGCAACTGGTTTAAACCCCACTGCTTCATTCGGCTGCCCAGCACTGCTATCTTTACACCGATGGCGAGCCTTGTGGCTGAAGGGAGCTGATGAACAAATGTGTTGTGTCTGTCTATGTGGGGAGTAGGAGAGACACAGAAGCTGAAAGAATGCAGAGGAGAAGAAAGAAGAAGAGAGGAGAGAGAGAGAGAGAGAGAGAGGCCGACGGGACAAGAGGGAGGAAATGTGGTGGCAGCATGTCAGCTTCTGATAAGGGCATTAGTCTGCCCCCTGTGGGTCAGAGTGAGAGACTGACACTGCAAGCGTTCACCCCACCATGCACGCACACAGACAAGTGCACATACCTCTCTTTGTGGATGTCAGCTTTGCTGTCTGGGACTAGTCACCAAATAAGAGATAAGGCCTGCACATGGCAACCACCAACAACTAAACTCTCAATCACCGAGCTCACTCTGAGCTCCTCTGTCCAAATCAGCACATGAAACAGGCAGTGTTGACATTTTTTCTTTGCCTTTACATACACATACATGCAACTATTTTCAACAAATATGTAAAAAAAAAATAGTCAAGCTGTGAACAGACGGAGTCTGGAGATGTGAGCCAAGGATGTTGGGTCCTGTGGGATCGACGCCTCTTTCATGTTAGACATGGAATCCATCCTAAATGGAGCAAGGTCTTTTATTTACTGAGCTAATTGACTGCAGAAGCACATGTGGAGCCAACTCTAAACAATGCCCCAGATCTTGTATTCATAAGTGTGCGCTTGAAGGACACAAGCTAATTCCCAGCAGCTTACACCGAGGGGAGACTTGGGCAGCAGCAGAGTGTTCAATAGTGCTGTAACACTGCTAGTTAAAATACAAATTATGGATTATTCTTGCCGTGTTGTAAGAATATTATGTGTCGCAGCAAGCTATATCAACATCATGGCACAAGGGTGATTCATCGGTGAGATGGGGGAGGGGTGACAAAAAGATGGAAGAAGAAGTAGAGAAAGAAAAGGAAGGTTCTAATTTGGAGCTCACCAGAGGACACTAGACAAGATCAATGCTGGAGAATCACAGAGGCGCAACATCAAAAAAGAAATGGACAGATATTTCTCTGTGAAGTCTACCACTCATTACCATTGGTAAGAGGGCGCGGGGAGGAGGAAGAGTGTGGGCTGTGGCAGACAGATGACAGGGAACTGGGGGGCTCCAGGCAGAAATCTCCAGAGCCTTTATAAGAGCTGGTTAGTCAGAGCACAATAGCCACGGAAGAAAGTCTGTGAACTGTAACAAGTCAAAGACTATAAAATACCTTACCGTGAGTGAACAGGAGGAGTCTTGGGACAGAATATTCTATTACTGCATAAAGGCAAAGATACAGCTTGTTCTAAAGGCATAAGGGGCACATACACTGAGAATAATAGTCTTCAGATCATCTGTCAAATTGTATCAGAAATCAGCTCCAATCTTTTCTCTTATCTTCTTCTAGGCTCCTTTTCATCCTCTTTTCCCTCTTCTACATCTGAATGAACTCTGGGAGATAGAGGAAATTAAAATCAAACGTCTGCTCTGTGTAGAACCAGTGACATTTGAAAAAGGGGAACACTCTTACACTACATTTGTTTATTGTCCTCCATATCGACAGGCTGTCTGCCTCCAACATCAGACAGCCTGCAGGGGGCAGCTGAGTGTGACTGACAGGACACACCATGTATAGGACTGTGAGGTGAGCATGAGTGGCAAGCCTTTGGCTAGATCTCCTGTGCAACCTGGGGTTGGCCAGGTGAGTAGGCGGGATTGGTGAGCACAGTAGATGAAATATGTCTGCTTCCTGGCAGCACATGCTTTTGTGAATATGCAACTCCCACAAGCTTAATATGGCCTCACAGACTGCAGTGTATAATGCCTCTACGTACTGTACAAGCTGTTCAAGCAGCCTCTCCATATTACAATGTAAAAAGGTTTCAGGATGTGTTTAGTGTCACTGACCAAGGCACAATAAATTACAGCCCTACACTTTGTGAATTTTCATCCAGTGTAGTGTAGAAAAAATGATTAGAGGGAAGGACTCATATTTCCGTGTCCTCTTCTTCACACCCACGCACATTTCCTGGCTTGTGTTTTGCTTCAAACATGCACTACTCCGTGGGTAATGTGTGGACGCTGTGATGAAGTTGATGAATGATGATTAATGATGTTCCCACTTTCTCAACATCATTTTCAATTACTCAGGCCTATTCTTTTGTCCATATTCTTTACTGCTGTGAATTCTGTATTGATATTGTATAAAGAGGAGTCGTTTATATTTTACAGATGCACCTCAATAGCAGTGATGACCTCATCACCACTGTCAAAATGTCAGCCATTGAGCTCCTTCTTGATATTGGGAAAGAGTTAGTAGGATAAGGGAGGACATCAGTTAATTAAAGCTGGTGCTGAATGAATAGGACTCTACATTCTTGGATACATTCTCAGACAGTTTTTGACCATGAAGGTTCAGCATAATTCTACTTTTACATTAGGCCACATTACATTATGAGTTTTTCAAGGTTGGCAGGAACGTTGTTTCAGGTTTCTTAGAAAATTATTTCTCTACAGATTTAGGTTGCCTCAGCTGCTTCTGTCTCCATGATGTTGAGCAGGGCTCTGTGGAGACCGAACCATCTGTTCTTCTTGTTGCTCTTGTTTCTTTAAGAATGTTTAAAAACTACATGCATACAGTGCAATAAATAAGTTAATAGAACACAGTTAAATATGTTATCTCTGATCATTAGGGCCAAGATGACTTGATACATAAGAGAAAAAATCCCTAACCCCAGACTTCCTGTGTGTAGTGATGCCTTATTGATGAGGGAAATCAGTAAAGAGCAGTAAGACTTGCTTCAGCTAACAGGCGAGGCAGAAGAAAGGGAATACAAATGTAGCGCCACAGCAGAGAGGACACAGAGCTGGAATCCACTCATGTCACATAATAAGTGAGTGTAGAACGATTAACCATTTCAAATCAACACTCCAGGCTTAATGTCTGAATTATATGTGCATTACCTCAAATAGCTCGGGCTAAAGCTAGGAGGGACTTTTCTACATTAGAAAAGCTTTAATATGACAGGCGTATTCTGGTTTGAGTTTAAAGTCTACAAGTGCCATTTTCCCCTGTAAGCCAGGGGAAGCCATGCTTACCCTATTAGTCGAGCTATTATTGTCATTTTAATACAAAGATCTCATTTCTCTCATCATAAGTACAAGATAAAAAATGATCTCGGCCTTGTGGCTATGCTATTAGCCACATTTACTGACAATTTCATCAAATTACAGAAACAGAATCCCTTTGATGTAAAGTGGGTAATTGTTGGTCAGTTTGTGGTGAAGGAGTGTGCTGAGCTGCTGCACTAAGGGAATTTATGGTACAAGTACAGAGGATAAAAGACTAAAATGGTTTTCTTACTGGAGAGCTAAGGGACGCACAAACACCTGCATGTTCATCTTCATCAAAAAAAAAATGACAAAATTATAAATTAGTCAGAGCTAGCATCTGTAAAAACAGGGCTGAATTTTAAAACTAATGGTCCAATAGTCCTTGAATGCTTTATGTGTGTGTTAAAAAAATGTATTCAAAGCCTAAAAATGTGATTCTACACATTTTAATTAAAAGTTCACCAAACCATTCGCTATAACAAGATTTCATGAAATACTAAATGATTTTGCAAACCTTCAGGCAAACAAGAAGCCATGAATGACTCACTTTTAAGTGGCAGTCACTTGACAAACATTTTTTTTAAGTTTGTTGCTGATCTGCAGGCATTATACAGTTGATGTGCAGACTAGGCCTGTATAACTGTGTCACACTACACAAAAAGACATATCCATCTCCTTGTAGCCACAATTGTGCTGCTTCCATAGTTGTGCACGACTTTATAATTGGGGATCACAGGGTTAATACGTTTCCAAAGTTACTGGGACTGGTTGTGGTGTTGTCTGGGTGAGAGAGGATTGACAACATGGTGGTGGCATTTAAAATTTACAACATGAAAATCCATGTTTGTGCATAAGTAGTTCTATGCAATAATTAAAAAATATAGTATGTAGAAAAAAACATAAAATGACAATGTGACATGAGAAGCATGAGCTGAGGTCTGTTCAGTCAGAAGAAGTGAACATCTGGGTGCATGCATAATATGGCACTGTGTTACTGTGAGGACTGAAAATCATGTACTTTTGATACATTTTTGTAATAATTTAGGTAATTTAGGCTTTGAGGAGAATTCAGTAGCACAGAATAGACTGTTCCATTTCTAGAACTTTGATGTGTTATGGGCCCCAGCACAAAAGGCTGTTTTTTCCCACAGAGACATTTTGACTTGTTATAGCAAGAAAAGCACAGGTGCAAAAAAACAAAAAACAAAAAAAAAAACATTAATGGTGGCCTTATTCCATTGAAGTGCACACCCCGACAGTGAGTCTGCATACATAATACCACATGGGGACCTGAAACTGGAACACCCTGAATGGACTGCAGCCATCATTACTGGTTTTATTAGTCACACCTGTGCTCTTCCTGCTGTGGCATGGCTGTGGAAAAGACCTTGCAGCACTTTGGCAAAAAAATTGTGAAAACAGGTATTTTTTAAAGTTAATTGCACAGGGTAAATTAAGTTAAAGTCACAAACAATAATCATCATAATGGAATAAAATAATGGTGCCTGGTTAAATTAATCTATAATTTCAAATTGCTGATGGCAGGGTAGGAGAAAAAGGCACAGCCAGCATGCATCCATCAATCTGTCCATGCTAGATAGGCTGCTGGTGGGAATATGATGGGGTGACAGCACACAGTTGGATCCTTGATACAATTATGCATTACTGAAACAAAGCTTTAAGTGATTGTTTCTTTTGTCAAAACATAACGTAGGAATCAGCCGATGCTAAGTAATACTGGGTGGCGAGTACACTTCAGAAAATGTATTTACATATTTATAAAAGAAAGTCAGTAGTTTTGGTGTAATAGAGCTGTACCATAATTATCAACATTATGTGTCTAATATCCAATAATGAATATTTTAACATAACTGAAATGAAAGAAGGAAAGAATGTGTCTGAACACAGGCAAGAGTAGAGTCACTTATTGACTTATAAAATCACCCACGGATGGAGATGATGCTCAGGAGATTTATGGTGCACATATACATGATCTATGTTTGTCATATGCCGTTTTAAGCGACCCAGACTGAAGCATGTGGTAATGATACCATGATAAAGTGTCTTCGTTGAGCTGATCACAGTATTGGCATTTGAAAACGATTCTATTAGCCTCCCACGTGGATCACCACCATTTTTCAAATACTACACTTCTACATAAAGATGTTCAAAGCACACTGTGTCTCACACAGATAGTTCTGGGGTTATCAAAGTGCCTTTTATCAGAATATGATAGTAGTTTCTCTGTGTCCCATGATGATCTCCATGCTGATGTCTGCCAATAATAAAATGGTGAAATAGTGAGAAATACTTGCAGACTGCTTTACTTACTGAGCTGTTTTAACACTACAGTATTCACTGGCTTAGTCAAAGCCTCATTCTTCAAGTATAACCAAAATTGCTGAATGCTGATGTTTGAGTATTGGCAGCCTACAAACATGTAATAGCGGCATTTGTTTGAATGTAAGACTTAAAAGCTGGTAAATTATGAAATGGTGGTTTTCTTTGGACTAATGCCTGTGCAGGACTCAAGCCTCTGGCAACCAGAAAAGGGGAGGATTTAGTGTTTAACATTGTGAAGGAAATTATTCATGACCAAGTATTTTTGTTCATTAGACAACAGAAGAAAGAACATTGTTAACGATAGAGCTTTAGGGTTATCGAAGTCTCTATGATGGCACTCACACATACTGTAATCTGCCTATAATAAAACTAGGCTCTGCTAATAGTACCTGATATTGCAAAATGCCAATCTGTGACTACTGATCACAAATCCATATTAGCCTGTATTTCATGCCTACAGCAGCGGCAGTAAACCTGACGGAGAAAGTCAGCTCTTCACATGCACAGGTTATCCTACCTCGAGGGTTATTGAGTGGAGCTTCAGTGGCCTTCCTGCCCTCTCCGCAGTGACTCTGGTCAAAAGGCAGACACTGCTCTCCCGTTCCAGCTACCACCTCAAGGTTACGAGATGGATCTTTTGGCTGCCCAAGGTTCCTCACACGGTAAACTCGGCGACTGCTGGTGTCAGACACGTAAAGAACCTCCCCCATCGGGTCCATGGCCAGATAATACTTGTGTGCAGGGCTGGTGCTAATAAAAAAAAACAAGAAAGAAAGAAAGATCATTTACAGTTAAGGTAACACAGGTTTGATGTTATTCTATATTACACTGACAGAGAGACTAGCCTAGTTTTGGAGTTAATATTCCTCATTATTTAACAAGACAACACCATCAGTTGAAGAAAAGGTATTTAGAGGCAATCGGGTCATCCCTCTGAATATCATTAGAATGAGAGGCTCCAGGAGTAAACTTGTTCTGTTGCTGAAAAGAGATTAACGTCTTCTAATTTGCATAGTACATATGGCCACAGCCACCTCAACTGAATCATAGTCTTAAATGATAATCTCGTTTTTACCATTGTAGACATTATAGTAATGTAGTTATGAATGCAAATTCAATGACACATACATTCCTTTATAAATGTTTTTTTCTCATCTTAATTGGACCATTAACACTATATAATTATAATAAAATACAAAAATATAACATATATATTTATTAGTAAGTAAGTAAAACATTTATAGTGTTCTACTGTGTCAGGCAAATTTGGGTCCCATTTGGTATAAATTAGTTCATTATTAAAGATTTTGTACTGCAGCCAAATAAAACAATCCAATCCAACATGCATGGGCATGGCATCAACCAATGTTGATAAAACAGACAGCTGTTTTTTTGGCATAACATCTATTTTATCTCAGACATTAAATAGTAATGGTTTTTTGAGAGTTGCATTGTAGCCGAGTCTTTTATTGCAATTAGTGCAATCTACAAACTACACAGCTGGTAGTTTATCCCACTGCTCTTTGTTTTTCAGTTTCATAGGTGTTGTCTCACAATTTCTAAGGTCTTTCTTTCCTTTGGCAGAATTTAAAACTAGACTAACAACAAGCCCAAAATAGTCCCATAACACTGGGCAGTCTGTCTCCCACTGAATGTCTACTGATCTGTCTGTGCCCTGTACAAACTCAAGGCCAGATGCAGAGCCATAACATAACAGGGCTGTCCTTTATGTATCACATAAAGACTACATAAAGCATGGCTTTGAAAGCATTTTTCCTCTGTGAACAAAGGTCTGATTTTATAAAAAAAAAAGCAAAATCTGTTTAATCTGTCCAGATATTTTCCCAGAAGCATCGTGACTCGTCTGTACTTTATCAAACAGCCGTCAGGCGATATTACGTGATCCCCAGTAGCAGCTTCTACTAGCTGAAGCAAACATGCCATGTTGTACCTCTGTCTTTGAGGTCACATTGCATCTGTGTTCCAGGCTTTATAGTTTCTTTTAACACCATTTCAACAATCCTTTCAGTTTGAAGTCATTTTATTCTTTTGTGGCTGTTTTCCTGTGGACCAAGCACCTAATAATATCAGCAGCTGTGGTCACAGAAGCATCGAGCTCATCTCAGCAAACACTGGCTCAGTGAGGACACTTCCCTCCATTTAAACAGGCTGTAAGATTATCAGAGTAAAGACAGGGCACCAAATAAATCTGCTTAGATTAACATTAGATTCCACTTCTTCTGCCTTTTAGAGCTGCCTTTCCAAAGGCATGCAGATTTGTCTATGGTAATTGAATGACGCTTTGATAAAGGTATACACTTTAACTCAAACTGACTTTATACGATAAGATAATAAAGGAGAGGTGATGCCTGTGGCTCTCAGCCTATTTACTCTTGCACACCTGTATAATGCTCAGCGTGAAAACAGCAGAGACCTACAATCCCTCTTTAAACAATGCACACACGTCATGCAGTGATAAGAACCTTTACGTATAGATGTGTGTGCAGACAGGATAAGCCAGAGAAGGATATAAATCCATGCATGTGGTACTAAAAGCTGCATCCTTACAGAATATTTCTGAGATACACGCATGTTGCATTTTGACATGATGCCATGATCAGCATTGTATATTCAATGTTTTTGATTCATCATCTTTCCGTGGAGACTTGCAACTAACTGCAACAGGAAAAAGTGGGGGTGGGGATATCATGCAACAAAGGTTCAAGACCAAAATTAAATCCAGACAATCCACGTGGCTAAATTTAGCCTAAGCTGAATGAGTCATGTGGACACATCATTGTCTATTGTTCCGAGTTTTATAAAAAGGCAGACTAAACGCTGTGTGTGATCACCCAGAAGGCTCTGATATGTACTACATTTTGAATCATGCACTTTATTTATATGAAGCTGTCTTCAGTGTTCAGTATGAGCTTAATTTATCACACTGTGAAAATTGACTTCATTCAGCCTTCATAATGACTGAGCCACGTGCTGTACTTTGTGTAGGTTGAATGCCTACACCGCAGACGTACAGAGACATTATATATAGTCTGCAGTTCATTTGCATAAATTGCATTTATATGTGTATATTTGATATATATATACATAATAAAATATACATTGTCAGCAGAGTCTGGTCTGAGGCTTCCTGTCAGTTACACGTCAAGGCACACACTGTTAAAGGTGGGTAAATAATGTCTTGCAAACAAAATTACAATGTCAAGCAAAATATTTCTATTGTTATATGGTTTCATTTTTACTATATGAAAAAAGTATTTTTGAGTTTGTTTGCTTTGGACAACACAAGGACGCTGCGAGACTATTCTTCCCTCACTAACCCTTCTCTTGAAAGAGAAAACTTCCTTTTGATTTAAGCCCGAACCTTCCCACAACCCAGAAGAAAAGCAACACAGGCAAGGGTGCTGTCAGTCATCTAGTCCATTAAGTGCATAACTGTTTACAGAGCTCAGCACTGAACTGCACATACATAATTTAAACTTGATCCTAAGAGAGTTATTCACTGAGTTTCAAAATGTGCCACTGCTCAGCACAGCATATCATATTTGTTGGACCTCTTGAAGCAACCACAAGCACTGCATGGTAAATATAACTTATTACAAATCACTTCACCTGTCTTTTTTTTCTCAATTAGAGGCTCACAGCTCTGAATGTATTTATCCAGCGGAAGGGAAATGAACAACAATAACAGTCAGAGCACAAACAATCCCATCTAGCTTCCCCTGTTCCCTCCACACATAACAAAACAATGATCAGAGCTGATAGACACAGCGATCTGGCTGTTCCTGGCTGTCTCTCTGAATCGACCGTCTGGGCTCTTAGATAATATTGTGGAGGACTTCCTCCCCTATTTGCCTTACTCCTCACTCAAACTCTTGAAGAGAAAGAATAGAGCGTGGTTTCACGTTGAGTACTTCCCATATTGTCTCCCCTTAGAGAGCACCTTGTTTTTGAAGCCCTGTTGGCTGACAGGCACTTTGCTGGGAGGAATGCATAGTGAAAAGCTTTGAAAGCTGAATCTGGATGAATAATTAATGCATTTGACTTAGGAGAACAATAGTATAGAATAAAAGAGAAACACTAACATGCTGCTAACAGTAAAAAGCTGCTGTGGAGAAAAAAAAAAGGAAGCAGGAACTAAAGGAGAAACCTCCAGGGTAAGGAAAGCGCCTTCACAAGAATCCAGCTCATACAGTGTAGTGTGGGCTTAGTAGAGCAGCTCTTTCCAAGCTCTGTTCCTCATGTACCACCACACACCTGCCTGATTAATTTAACTACTACTTTAATGACACCACCCGCCATCTTGCAAACATGTTGGATCAGATGCTGCTGATGTAAATATAAGGTTTAAATTGCAGAAATAAGTAGCTATAATTGCATAGAACTTATCTGTCATTGGGCATGTGTAAAATCAGGTTTTACCCACTTATAACTAAGTCAATATGTCTCCACACCTAATGGTCAAATAAAGGTCAACTGCCAGTGAAATCCCACAACATCGAGTATATTTGGCTGATATAGTTTGCTGAAAAGACCAAAAACATATATAAACAGAGGCTGGGGTACATCTCCACTGTTGGACCTACTTCATATCTGGATTTTCCACTATTATAACTGAAAAGGTGAAGAAAGTGGAAAAAAGGCTCATAAAATGCTGCAACCACTGGGGGCTGGCTCCAAAAATGAGTAATTTCCCATAGACTCCCATGTTAAAATGGACGAATTCACAGCAGGAATGAACATGTTTACAGCCTGTTACAAAAAAACCATCTGGTATCAAATGATAGGTTCCCTTCTAGTGTCAATTGTATGGGGGGGAATTTTTTTACAACTCACTCGTTTTAATTGTATTCAGACTTAAAATTACGCATAATTATGGGCGTTGCTGCTTGAGTGACAGACAGTTGACGTATCACAGCACGAGTTTCCTGCTTTCACAATCGCCTGCCTCCAAAAACTCCACTCGTGCCCCCCCTCTTTGTCCATATTTGGAGTTTTGGTGGACGTGACGCTGCCAACGTGACGCTGCCAACATGGCGGCGGTCGGAGCGTCCCGGAGCCTCCCACCGAGCCTCAGAACAGCTCTTCAGAATCAAACGGGTGACGTCACGGAGACTCTGTCCATAGTTTTTACTGTCAATGGTCTTAACCTAAACCTTGAACTTGTCCTCTTACTGACCAAGTAAGCTTTAATGTTTAAACTTAACTTTACATAAAAGCAAAAATGAAGAATCATTTTTAAATGTCATGAAGCACTTAAATGGTGGACATGGCACAGAAATGAATGGTGGACATGGCCTGATAACATTAGCCACATGGCCAGATGAGTTGTTCTATCCTCTGGCAATAATGTTGTTGATATCAATGTTGTTGATAATGTGTGGAGGAGAAAATCAACCGACTGGGTCAGGATGTGTGATAAAAACACTGATTATTTCAAACTCTTTAGTTCAACTGTCATTTTTCTGGTGAGGACAAGCTGCGCTTAATGGCTGATACGGATAATTATCCATCCATTTATCCATTTTAGGCATTTAATGGTTTACTTTAATCTAATTTATTATCTTTTTAGGGAGCCATTTATCAAGTTGTTTTAATTTTTCTGCTCACTTGCCAATAATGTCTCACATGCAGGTGGGTCTCAGGTGTTCTAGCTAAATCTTTCAAAATCAAATCATTATTGCTGATTGTTCAAATCATTTCAGCTACTCTACAATCTTCCCACTTATCCCCCGGCGACTGCCTAAGTACCCCGCTGAGGTACAAGCACTCCCAGTTGGGAAACACTGGCTTAGGCTTTACAGTTGAGTTTTACCGCAGTGTGCATGTTTTCAAAGCAAAATTCACCCACACATAACCATAAACACTATTTGCATGGCCAGAAACTTTGGCATGGTAGAGATATGGTATCTTGGAAAATCCTGTGTGTTTTCAAATCCGATAAACCCACTCTTTCTGTCTCACGGAACACACAATCGGCTCAATATAACCTAGGTCAAGCTCACACAAACATCAACACACGCACACACAAACCCTATAACATCTGTCTAATCTTCTGTCAAACATGGTGTATGGAGCTCACACATCCAGGCCCAGGGCCAGGGATGCCGGTGAGGCCATTCCCAGCCTTGGGCTTTCAGTCCGGCTTAGAAAGTGAGTGAACCAATGCATTCTCCAAACAGACTTTCAGTAATCCTTTCAAAAAAATGAAATCCTTGACATTTTGGCTGATTTCCAATTTACAAATGTAATATCGCCTAGTGAAATTTAAATGAGGATTTAATAGATCCGACTGCACTCTGACTATGTGCAGATTTTGTGCCTGTGTGTTTGTGGGGAAGTCAGGTCAAAGCAATTTGCAGCAAACAAACTGAGCTAAAGTGCTGTGAGGCATAATGCAACATGTCTTTTCTCTGGACACATGCTTTTTTGTGCAGGTATACAAAGAAGGTGTTAATCACCAGTTCTCACCTGTGTCTGGTGTCCCGGTTCCTGATAATAAGCCAAAAAAGGAGTGTTTGGGGAAAAAGAGAAAAGAAAGTAAAAATAGTTAATCATCATGCTAACGAGAGTCACTCCGTTTCATAGGATGAAATGAGACAATTTTCACCCAATAAAGTGAGATTAGGGTTGATTTAGATTACTGTATTGTTTCACATTAAATATTAACCTAAACAGGAAGCTTTTTTGGCATTTCCTCCCGGAGGACAGGGAAGTATCAAATACAGACAGTGTGAAACCTCCGTCTGAACCAGAAATATTAGTCAGAGATACAATACTAATAGCAAATGAGAGAGTAAAGTTACATAAGGAGAACACTTTACAGGACAAATGACTGTGCAATCCCATCGAGATTCTACGCTTGAGAAAATACAGAAATAGAGAATGTAGTGCCTGCAGCACAGTAGGAGATATCATCGTCATAATCCACAGAAAAAAAGTATCTTTGTTTCACAGCAAAGTCTTTCAGCTTCCCTCACATCCTAAAGAGGTAGATTAGAGTCTGTGATGTCTGAACCTCACACACACTGCCTCTGCGAGAAGACAAACTTCAGAAAGTATTCTGCTGAGATCAAACAGATCACAGCCACAGATGCGAACCAGAGCTAATGCCATACTAACCCATATCATCCGAGCTAATTTTGTTTTCATTGTACTCAAGTCAGTTCAACACACAAAATCCCACTGCTTCCCAATGTGGGAGATCCCAACTGAGAGTATTCTAGTCTTATCACAAGAATAAGATCATGACTCACTTGAGCTCCAGTATGGTTCTGGTGTATCCATCAGGGTGGACCCTGCGAATGAAGTTAAAGTCTCCCACGTACAGAGAGCCGTCAGGGCCGCTGGCCAGTGCCACGGGGGCGAACAGCATCATGTCACGAGCTGCACCACTGCAGCTTGGACCGCAGGGGACACTTCGGTAGAAACCATTCCCCATCACCGTGCTGATGACAGGGGGCTGCTGTGACAGGAAGACATTCTCTCCATTTCCTTTGTGAAGGATTCCTGGGCAAAGAGGGGGGGGGGTGCATAAATACCTTAAAGGACCTGAAATCACATTTCCTCAGTCAGCACATTGCCACAGGAGATGTAATCCTATATGAACACAACATTTATTTAAATTCGAACACATCAGGTTACTTCATGTGACAAGAGGTGCCATATTTTTTTCCCGTCTGGACTCATCATATCGGATTAAAGGGGAAAGAAGAAGCTACATGCACCAACTGTGGGCTGTATGACATAGCTGAGCTACCTAAACACCTTCGATTAATAGCAATGAGTTACTTTTTTCCTTCTTAAAATTGTAAAACTTTAAATTTAAACAGACAACCATTTAACACATAGGATAAGATAGGACCACTTTTCCTAGTTCATGAACTGCAGCGGACATAGATTTTAAGTTTTCTTAGTTTGGTAGCCAGCCATGAAACACACACCACTGAAGCAGTGTGTGGTACTCACCACTTTGTATGTTAAGGGCATGGTGTTTATCCAGAGACCACCCTCCAAGATTTGAGGGAACCAGTTCAAACCCCTGCATCAAAGCCGTCCTCAGTTCCCAGTGTATCACACTGGGGCATGACTCATACTCATAGCCGACCGATACTGAAATAAAAATACAAACATAAAGTCAGAGGGCAGCTATGGAAAACGTATAATAACCACATGCTGTGTTTAACACCCCGGCACTTTACACACAAGTGCACATACTTTCCCCCCCATCCCTCTACATTGTATTGAGTGGTGAGATAGATGAAAGCCCTGTAGCGAGACCTCATCAGTGTGTGTGTTTGAGAGAGATCAGTGAGGAGTGGAGGCGTAATCAGGAGGAGCCCGTCTTCATGAAGAAGCCCTAGAATTAGCTGCTTGGCCTCTTAGTTGTAATGATACACTGAACAGCTTCCCACTAGAGCTAACAGCAGCTTTTTTTTCTTTTTTTTTGGGGTTGTTTCGCAGGATTAAATATGTTTCATCAGTATTTTACCACCACTTGAAATATGTGCAAAGGCAGCAGGTGACAAAGTGGTAACAGCTCCTTAGCATCTAAACACGCAAACATACTTACACATACTGCATGTCACTTGACAACATGTGACAACACAGCAGAAGTCAACCATTTTCAGCTGTGAAAAACAGTCATTCATTAAACTTGAACTATTAATATGCATTGTACACGTCTAGATGTGGCCCTTTAATACAGCACTTACAACTGAATACATCCACCTTTTATGCATACGGTTCTTTATTTTACTTTTTCTACATTCTATTCTATATTTATTCGATAGCTACTTACTGACAGATTCTACACCAACATAATATTTGCTTATTAAAGATGTCACATTACACAATAGAAATGCTCAACCAGATACTGTTATAATGTTTCTATAGTTGCATTTTTGTTAAATTTTACTGGAATACTACATCAAAAAAGCTCATTTTGTTGGTGAGTAAACTAAAGGAATGATGATCTAGAACAGGTTTAGTGTTCAGTGTTTATTCAGGTTGTGTGACACCTTTAAAGTACACTCAGTCATTTTAGTTTATTATTTGTATAAAAAATTAATTAGCGAAGCTTTAATAACGTATCTTATGATAATATATGCACAGAGTGTAAAGCAATTACATTAGCTTTAAGAATTGTATCCATTTTTCCCATCTAAGTACAGTACCTATGTACTTGAGATAATAATAATATCAGTGGATGATTGCTGTCCTATAATATACCCCAATGTACGTAGCAGTAGGCTGACGTTGACTAATAATCACGCCTGAAAAATCAGCACAGAAGAAAAAGCAATCTCTCGTTTTAAGTGTAATTACCCATTTTAAGGAGGGAGCTAAAATTCTCTGCTATTAGTTGGAAAAACAATATCTGCATTCTACATTAAATGACTTAGAAAATATTAGCAAAGTTTATGGCCTTGTATCCAGTCTTGTGAATACTTAAAGCTGTACTAATTCAAGACAGCTGCATTTTACTGTTTCTGTAGAACAGTATGATGTCACCTTGACAATGACCTTTGAACTTCTGGATGTAAAATATTCTCTATTAGATGTTAATGTGAAACTTGGTCAAATTATAGTAACTTCTTGAGTTACGGCCACTAAAATCAAATTAGTTCCCTCTTAAGCCTGAATGAACATCCCAGTCCCTCAGACCAGGTCGGACAGAAGGACAACCCACAAACACAATGCCTCCGGCCATGGCTGTCGCTGCATAATGAAGATAATGCTTTTCTTTGGAGAGAGGACAGTTTGACACATCTGACACAAAAGCTGTAGAAGAACAGTTGTCGCTGTCAATCAGTGTTGGCACTGATCTCTCTTAACTTGCCTCACTGTAGGCTAACATGCCAGCGAACTGATGGGTGCTCAGGGGAAAGTGGGGAGCAAAGTCAGCATAAATCCAGTGGAGATGGTGGAATACATAAGTGGGAGGTGGGGGGTGCGTTATGCATAAACTCAGGAGATTCCCTTTAACTCAGGAGACTTCCTTTAACACAGAGAGAAACTCTCAACAGACACACAGCAGACTTTCAACTCAGTGGGTACAATCAATAAGGTGATTGGGGGAGGGAGAATAATAGGTAATTTAGGACACTGGGGATTGGGACAGAGAAAAAGAGCCTCCATAAGACAGGACACAATTTCATTTTTTCACCAAGGAACTATCTTTCATTGAAAAAGTCTTTGTTTTAATTTGTGTTTGTAGGTTTGTTATCTTGTGTTTTTGAAGGACAGAATCTGAGTGCACAGTTAAATTTACAAAGAAGTAATGCTCGGCTAAACAGATTTACAAAAAAATAATATAAAATACCTCTTTAAATGGAACAAATAACTACTGTGCAATTTCTGACCCTTCAAGTGACATTGCATCCCCCTTGAAGAACCTTTTCTTTGACCTGGAAACCAGTCCATTCTTATAAAAACCAATCAAAAGTTACCATAAATACATTGACGTCAATGGGGACATTGTCCTGTTCCGTTTAAAATAAATTCTACAATGAATCACATTTTATTTGAGACACAAGGCTTTTCCGGGACAAAACGGGCAAAGCAATCTCAAAGGGAAAGTGTCAGTGTTTTCAGAACTGCTTCACAACCGTATATTACTGTAGCTATATCACACATATACACACTGTCTCATAAACAATACCTATGCACACTATGGTCCATAAATGCACACTCAATATCTCACAGGTGAAAGCTTTCATTCCCCACTGCTGAAGCCCCAGGCAATGTGTTCACCCCAGCAAACAGAGCATGATCTCCCCTTCTCTTGCTTTGCCTAGATATGTGTGAGCACAGGGGTGTGTATGCATGCATACACGTGTCAGTGTATATTTGTGTGTGTGTGAGACTGTGCTCGCCTGTGTCGTTGTGCCAACAAAGCACAAGGAACTATAGAGAGAGGGGAGGATCAGGGGAAAACATGGGTAGAGAAGAGAGAACAACGGAGGGCAGAGGAAAACAGGAGTGAGGTAACAGGGGAGATCAGAGAGAATGGAGGAAATAACGAGCAGGGGAGAGAAGAAAAGGGAGCATCAGGACAGGGCAGGAACACAGGAAACACTATGAGGGGAGAGGTAGAAAGGAGGTGAGGGAACAGGGTAAGGAGGGCAAGGTGGTTTAGGAAAGCAGGGTAAATAAAAAAACAGGATCATTTGAGTTGTGAAAAGGTGAAAGATCATATGAGAGCTGGAGCAGATGAAATGCAGCTCTAACAGATAAGAGGAGATGGATCAGGAGGGGAGAAAAGGCCTAGGGATGGAAAGATGCAATCTCTGTACCAGACCCTACACTCGAGTGGACAAAGCTTCTGGTAAGCCTGATCTTAGTGCTTATGGAAAGCTCTTTCTTGCAGCTGCACTGTTTGTCCACAATCTTCCACAAAAAAAAAAGAAAAAGACAGCAGACACAGATAGTGGAAGCATTGCAACACAAATTAGCCATAGAGAGTTCACAAGTTTAAGCCTTAATGGTGTCTTCTAATGGTTGTTTGTGCCATAATGAACCAAAAGTGCAATAACAGTCACTGTCCCTTTATATCTTTTATTTTTTAGCACAAGTGGAGGAGGGAACTGGGGAACATTTATAAAAACTGTCTTTGCACAAATTTGTACTTAGCGTATGCTCAGATTACTCCACAGTATATTTATAGAGCCTTCCCTCACTCTGTTTTTCTTAATTCTTATCATCTGTGCTGTCGGTGTTATTGGTTTTGGAGAGGCAGCACAGCATCTAATCTGCTTCCTGTTTTTGAATGATTCACTCCCAACTGCAATTTTACATTTTTTGAATGTCCTAATGCTATTTTAGTTATAGAGAACACTTCCGTGACTTCTTGTAAATCAGCAGTTGTCAAACTACTAATAAAAGGAACTAAACCAAACCTGAAATAACTGTTTTTATTAGCAATATGTTCCATTGCTTCAAAAGAGACTGTCCATTGACAACTGGTCAGGAATAATAATGAAATTTCTGCTTGGGTTCTGTCGAGTGGATCAAAGGGGTTATTTAGCTGGTAGGCAATTTGGTCTTATGGGTAAACATTTCCCTGCAGGATACATTACTACACCAGTGAGAAATCTAAAAAAAAACTCTTTAAGGAGTCCCAAAAATATTATTGTAGTTATGCTTTTTCTTTTTATTTCCTCTCCTGTCTGCCCACTGCCTGCAACTGGAGCAAGGGCAACACTGAAAGCAGTACACAACTTCATCTGATAACACTAAAGCTCATTAATTAGCAACATAGCCGTGGTTATGCAGTAAATTCTGTTTTGTAATTCTTGGTCATGGCTTAGAGCCTCAGCTGGTTGCCTGGCAACCTCACAGCAATAGTCAAGTAATACTTTCAGCACAATCAGTGTTATAGCACAAACTCTAATACTAATCTAATGATGTGCATTTATTTTAGGAATTTTTAATTCTGGGAGGGGAAAATTAGGTCAAGTAAGCAATGAAGGGATGCAGACTGTTTCTCTTTTCTGGAAAGAGTCATTACAGAGTATGTATCTCAGTTCTGGGGGCACTCGTGGCCTTCCAATTGTGCCTCTTTTATTAAGTAAAATATCTTGCGGCTTCATGGATAGAATAATGTTTATTTGTGTGCTTGCTTGCTTGCTTGCAGTTTTGATGTTACAAAATACTGCCCTTTTTCCTTCATTGGAAAAAATGGAACTGGATAGGGGGTGGATCTTAAAACACGTTGGGATCCATCACTACCATCCATCACTACCATCTGACACAGCTATGATGCTGTGAAGTTACATGCATCTCATCTCAAGGTAAAAAAGAAAATACTGAGCTGTTTGTTTCTGTCACATGTTCACCAACATTATTGATTCCTTGCCGTAATATTGGCAGCAACGTAAACTTAAATCACAGAAGCAAGAGGCGTTCTTGTTGCAAACATTCATCATACACAGATGCACACTGAATTGATAGTATCATTCTCTCTGCTTTGCCAGAGGGCTATCATAAAATTATCATTTATTTTGTCCTTGTGTTACCATAGATAGGTGGCTTGCCATTTGTAATTTATGTGACATCCAACCACATTTATGAAGCAGGGTTTATGATGGATTTATGTTCTACCTACCAGTTGCATGAGTGAGGCCCCAGACCTCCTGGCCATAGACATCAGTCTTGTTCCAGACCAACCTGTGGACCAGACCAGGCCCCGCAGGATACCACCGCTGGTATAACCTTCCTTGGACAGATGCCCGGACATGAACCTTGGACAGACCCCCAAGTGGGGAGACAGGGGATGACGGGGAAGGAGGTGTGAGGAGGATTCGCAGCAGAGAGAGGTAGCCGGCAGCACGGGTGCTCAAGTAGTTCAGTTTCACAAAGGCTCCAGGGATGGAAATTTCTTCCTGCACCGCCTGCGGAGAACAAGATGGAAGGCAGAGGGAGAAATACAGGTGCCAGAAAGAGAATAAATGAAAAATGAAAAAAGAGAGTGAGAGAGAGAGAGAGAGAGAGGGAGAGAGAGAGGTCTTATGATTACTTTGTATTTGTATAATAAGTTATAAGGTAATAAGTGCGACTGGCAGGTACAAAAAAAGCGGTGCAGTACAGTCAGGTGCAGAACACTAAGTAAATGTCAGCCAAGTTTTCTTTTTTAATACACGGAATGAGGGCTGCACTCTCTGTATAATTAGACTTTATTTTGTGAAAAAACAACAAAAAACACTCAAAATCTATTAATATATCAAGGTCATGATAAAAAGTGAAAGCCACATGTTGATTCAGTGATCACCTTTCTAAGATCAATATCTCTAATATATTTTCTTTAGAAGTTAAATGGTTTGACTCAGTGTCACAGGTAAGCACATCGGTGTTGCTAAGCTGACTGTGAATACAAAGCACTGGTCTTTTCATTTATTCGCTTGCTGCCTGGTGTTTTTCATCACGAGGATAAAATGTCTCTTCATTCATTTTGATGATCTGTTCATACAATCTGCTTTGATTCTGCAAAATAAACTCTGCAGATAATATATTTGTGGATGTGACTGATAACATTTTTAATTAAAAACATCTCTTTCCTCCACCACAAAAGAATAATGTGATAATGGAACATAATGGATGTGACATTTTCTTTTTTTAATGTGATTAAATAGTGGAGAGTTTTTATTGCCAGCAAAAAAAATCTTGTAAGTATAACTATACCTTCATCACCAGTCTGACCTTCACATCTGACTTTCAGACACCTGATTTGCTTTTGTGGTGGGGAAGTATCTGGCTGTAGCACCAATTTGCATTTAGCTCATTTCCTATTTGCATGATGCAAATAGGAAATGAGCTAAATTTGCAAAATCCTGAGAGAGCAGGAGCTGTTTCAAATTGCATGCACGCTTTATTTTTACAGTCATCTGTGCACACTGTACATTTGTATTTTTTTCTACAGATTGTAGACATGCTAGTGTTTCTCAGCAGCTGATGGATAAACATACATTTATAGTATCACTGGCAATTATTATTTCAGATCTAAAGAGTTACCATGAATATTATGAAACTATTACTACACATAATGCTGTGAAGTGTTCCCTCAGAGTATGAATTGTAAACATTTTAGGACCACAGTGTGTTTTGAGTTTGACATATATTAAATATTATTGAATGCATTGATATGAAAATATATTGAGAATGTAATGTAATCATTATTTTCCATTTATTTCTGACAGATTTAACAGCTAATTATCTTTCCAATTAATTAGGTAATTGCTAAACCTAATCTCAGTTTCTGTAAGTCTGATGTCCAACATCGTGTCAATAATCAGTCTAAGCACCCAAGGACATTCAATTTACTGTGAAATAAAGCAGAGAAAAGCAACAAATGCTCTTAATTGAGGAGCATAAACTTTTTTTTGTCTCCAAAATGATCATTGAAATAATCACCACAGTGATTATTTATTCTTTTGAGAGACAAATCAGAATACTTGAATGTTTCTATTCATCAGCCTGCTGTTCAATGCCCTTGAACAAACTGTAGAATGTTGTAGTGTACCTGTAACTCGGGCACAGGCGGCCCCTTCTCTGCACAGGCTCCTGTGTATCTAGGCAGTGGGTAGGGGAGCACCAGTGGGTAGGGACTCAGAACACTCCTGATGTCACATTTGGGGGACTGAGGTTCCTCTCTAGACATGGTCACCTGATCCAGAACCAGGAAGTTGTTGTTTGGGGTCCAAATGGTGCGTGTTTGTGGGAGGAAAGGTGGACGCTGGAACATCAGGGTAACAGACATCGCTCCCATGGTCACCAGGTCGAAACTAGGAGTGAATGAGGAGTGAGACAAAGTGGGTTTGGAAGAAAGGTGGTAATAACACGACACATCGTCTGGGTGCTTGCTTTGCGATTGGGTCTCTACCTTCCATCCTGCCTACTGATAGTGTAACCATACTCAGGATGCTGTGGGAAGGTAATGTTGACTCCAACTAGAGGGGAGCCATCTTGCAGCACGACGCTACCTCGAATCACTGCTACCCGGCTGCCAAAACAAAGACGGAAATTGGAGAGAGACAAAAAGGAAAGGAGATAAACAAAGAGGGGGAGAGATGACAAGTTTACAATGATAGAGAACATAATTATTGTTTGATGAGAGTGGCACATTGTGACGCAGAAGCGAAATGACCTTGTGCGTGATGACAAAGCAGCTGCATTTATTCTGCTAAGAACATTTCACTATCTTACAAAAAAAAACTGCCAAAGACTGCCACGATACAGGGACCATAAATATAGCTTCCCCCACAGTGAAACATTTCAACACCTTGTCATGTAAAAACACAAACCTTCTACATCATGTTTATATTACACTGACAGTCACACCTGCAGCAAAGGAGGTTCTTTGAATAGGCCTTAAACTATCACAGACATCTATGCACTTTGGAAATATTAATCCTGATTTTGCAGGTAAAGTGTGAAATACACTGCTTAAATCTGGGAAAAAATGCTGCACTGGTCAAATGAAGACAGATTTAGACAGGGATATGTGCTTCACAGACACACACACATACACACACATACATACACACATTCAATGATGGAGTCTACTCCGGGAAAAGGATAAATGAAGGATGGTAAGTGTTCTCCGGGTGACTGCATAGCCCCGTTTGTTACTCCTGTCCTGTGAAAGCTGCCATTGATTTCTCCACTGAAAAAACTGCCACATAATTAATTTATTTGTTTATTCATCAAGTGAACCAAAAAAAATGCTCTGTGCCATTTTTCCAGCGCATCTGCTCTTGTTATCCAAAACCAAACTTTGTAGGTCATCATAATGCTGGTGAGGTGTATTTCCGCTATTAGCTGGCAGTGAGAGGAGTATTGAAAAATTTATGGTGACACTTTTATGACTGGTGTAACTGAATGAGACATTAAGCATTAATATGTACCAAACAAACACTCTGTAGTTGTAGTCTGACACTGATACCAGAGGATGGGACAATGCAGTGAGTCTCCAGGGTAACACAGATCAGAGGTGTATGCACAGGCATGGGGACACATTAAAAGCCTCATTCACACAAACACACACACACATATTAAATAAATAATGGGCAATGGGCATTATAATTCATTAATACAGATGTATTTGCTCCATTACCTTCTAACCATGTCTTTCAATATACTCTACAGCAGGAGAACTCAAGGACGCAGGCACACAGAACAAACAGCTGAAGGTTTCTGCATGCACTCACACAGTCAGCCGCACAAAGAGTAAATAAGCACACACCTGGTATCAAAGGGCACGTCTCCGGGGAGGGTGTGTGTGGCTGCTTTGCCAAGGAGGAAGCGTATGCGGCGGTAGAAGCTGCGAGTGTGTATGCTGACGGGTGAGGGGGGTGCGATGGGTGGCAGCGGGCTCTGCTGCAACAGGGCCAGCGGGTCGGCGGAGCCGTGACACAGGGGGTCAGAGCCACAGCTCAGCTGCTCACAGCAGTCGGGATCGACACAGTCCATCAGGCCATCTGAAACGGACAGCAGGACAAGAATTTGCAAAACACTAGACAACAAAAATTCACACACAAGCAGTGTCACGGATGAGTTGGTATTTGAATTTATTCGGTTAATATTGTACTGCAGAACAGTGAGAAACTCTGCTGGAGCAATGTTAGAATGAACTGCACACGCTTCATTATTATCACAAGTATCAATCAAATGAAATTTCTTAGGGGACATCAGCGCACAATTAAAGCATTTATGGCTGTAAATGAGACTTGAATCCCGAGCATTATTAGACTGCGATCCATAAAAGTCCAGCGTAAACAATGAGCTACTGATACAAACCATGGCGGCAGGTAATAGGAGCCAGGCTGGCATTTGTGTTTCCTATTTCAAGCCTGTTTCTGAAAAGGCAGGAAACATTGCTGACATTTAAATGCATCTGACCACAGAGCAGAGAGCTAAAGGCCAACAATATTCTATTATAACCTACTCCTACAAAGGAAGCATAGTACAATGGTTGATTTCCATAAGATTCACTATGAACTTGAAAGCCACACTTATTAATTGAATTTCAAATCATTGTCATTAAAATGGACACACAAGTTTGTAGCTAGTTATGCAGACGTGGTTGTTAAACATTAAGCAAAAAAGAAGCACAGCAAAAAAAAAGTGGAGCGTCATAAATATGTATGTGCATGAGATTTTACTGCTTATATGTGTGGAGTAAATGCTGTTTTTTTCCAAAGGGAAGCACAATGCTTTTTTTTTCTTTCCTCCCATCCAGGCGGAATAATTGAAACTCTCTCTTCAAAGTTCCTCTTTATTCTCTGATTACTTGTGATAGCATCTTTCCATCTCTGTCTATCTTCAGAGACAAAAAGATTGCTGTGAGAGAAGGCTATGAGAGCCTACCGTATATCTGCCAATTAAGGGAGATGGCTGAATTGTGCACTAGAAAATTATGGTATTTGAAATGCTGTGCAGAGAGGTGGAAGCACAGAAAGATAAGAGAAGTCTAAATGGTCTTCATACAGTTTTTGTCAGGGGGTCTTTCAAAAGAATAATTATAACTAAGCCAAACGATTTGATCTCTGCAGTACAAAAATTTGGTTAATCAATATTCATGCATGTTTTAGTACATTATAATATAATGCAGTGTGTGTGTCACACTTATTTTTTCCTGCTTATATTGCCATATTAATATTTAAAGCCTGTTGTTTAGCTTCTATCAGCATCTCAACCCCCACCTCAACTCCCTCATTTATAAACACAGAGTATATTCAGGATCATATTCAAAGCTGTAGCGTGTGTGGTATGTTGTCATCATATAGTCCCAATAGGGTGCAAGCTATGCAAACACAGGATCCTACACTTTCCATGATGCAAATCAGTAGCTCTTCAGTATACAGTCAGACATCATCCACCGGCTTATATCTGTGCTTTCTTGCTGAGATTAATGTGAGAAAAGTCATATTTGTCTATTCAGGTTACCACATAGCTCAGGCTGCATTCAATGTATGAAGAAAATTAAAATTATATGGCTGCTCCTTTTTTGCCCAGCACATTGACTTATATAGTGACAATATATCTCCTTATATCCAACAAGCTGTATCCTTTTCCCATTTGATCCTCTAAAAAATAATTTTACTTAATAGTGAATCAAAAGAAAACGAAAAAAGAGGCAATAAAACTGTCACAATTCTTCATTGTATGACTGAATTAACAGTTCATGCTACTCATAAACAACAAGTTATGTATTACTGTGATGGTTTTTTATTCCTTAAAGATGAAAACACATATTAATAACGAAATTATTCACAATAATAGTTCCACATAATCCATTAATTTGATACAGAACATTGTTTCCTACACTGTTGGCATGGCACAGTCCTGCTATGACTCGTCTCCACTATTCATCCCTCATTTTACAGTCCACAGGGCATTTTTATTTGCACGGCTCTAAGGTTTTAATCCAGAATAAGGACCTGTCATCTATGTTTTGAGCAGCAATCAACACTGACCCTCTGAAGTCAGTCATGCAGCTTTGCTCAACAATGTGCAGAGGTGGAAAAAAGCTATCAGAAGCTCACACCAGTGAAAAACCGATACTACACAAAATACGTACGTGTCTCAGGTTTCCTGCTGCTGTGTGCACTGATTCAACGCTACTTCATCACAAAACGTGGAACCACAAAAACAAGCTTTTCCACCAAACAAAAGCAACGCTACCTTGTTTGCACTGATGGATTACAGCGGCGGCTTAACGGTCAAGTCCATAATGGATATTTGATGGAGTTTCAAAGTGAATGGGCAGAGTTGAGAGCAATGTAATATTGTACTGTTTTCTTACAAGTTGCATGCTGGAGAAGCCGTTGTGGATAGGGCTGAAATGACGAGGAAAAGATTGTAATAAGTGGAACTCCAGCTACTGTTGAAATGTTCTGGAGAATGAAAAACAGGCCACACGGCTGAGAGACACGCACCTCTCACCTGTCACAAACACATGATAGCCAAGAAGTAGAAATGTATTCTGCACGGTTTGCTGTATTTAGACTTGTGAAAATTTCTCTGAGTGCCTTTTATCCTAGCAGGTGGTATGCATATTAGACATTTAGCTGTGATAAGAGGAAAAGCAGACACACACACTTGCACAAATGAAGACACACACACACACACATACACCCACAGAGAAATACATATTCAATATAATAATGACCAGCAGGACTCTACAGGAGTCCCAGCAGGACTGGGGCAGCACGGAGCGATGAAGGGGGAGGAACAATGAGGAAGATTTTTCTAGCAGGAGAAGCAGGACGGGAAGTAATGGAATGGAATGGACAATCTGCCAGAAAGACAGAAATGAAAGAGGCAAGAAAGAGAAAAAGCGATAGAAAATGATAGATGATGTTAGAATGTCACCTCCGTCGTTGTCTGTTCCATCACTGCAGTCAGTTTCCATGACAACGCTGCATCCAGGCCCACTCCATCCAGCCTGGCAGACACAACGCCAGCCGCTCTGCTCCAGGGTACAGCGTCCATGCCCGTTGCACAACCCCGGGCAGCCATCTGAAAAGGTGTGTCCCACGTGCATGTGTTCACACACACACACAAACAAACACACACATTTTTGGCACTGGTGAGCATGTTGGAGGAGAAAAATCTAAAATCGAAATTCTAAATAAAAAACAAATTACCTTTCACTACAACATCCAAATCATGAGTGACTGTGGAGGAAGTGAGAACTGTGTAAGAGAAAGCAATTGTAAATTAAAATTATCCGAACAAAAACACCTTTTAAAAAATAAATAAAGAAATACATGAATCTAACTAATCAAATTGTTACAAGACACAACTGAACACTCCCACTGCGCACCGATGTTACAGTGCTCTCCTTCCCAGCCAGGCTGGCAGATGCAGGTCCCGTCGTGGCACTGGCCATGCTCTTCACAGCGAGGATGGCACGCTCGCTGGTCGCACGCAGCGCCAATCCAACCCTCCTCACACTGGCATTGGCCCTCTGAGCAAACGCCATGGCTGCCACATGGCACCGGGCACAGCTCTGCCGAACAGGTGGGTGGAGATATGCGTGAGAAAAAAAAAAAATGTGTGTAAGAGTGAGAAGAAGGGAGAATGAGAGGGAGGAGAACAGATGGAGGAATTGAATGTTGGAAGAAAAAAAAAGGGTAAAAGAGGCACAGGGGACACAGAGAGCAGAAAAAAGTTTAAGAAATCTGAATTGGGGGTGAGCCATCGGATAAAGGTAAGAAAAAAAAACAAGCGTTAGAAGAGGATAACCTTAGAGACTAAAAAGTCTACTTTCTCACAATACACAATCTTCCCACCTCTAATAGCTGAGCTCCCTGAAGGAGGAGAAGAGTGAATAGACTCATAATAACATCCAAATGATTCGTATTTGCACCGCATATTTAAACTACTGGGACTCCAATTCAGCTCTATTATTCTTTTTCTGACATTTTGATCAGATTTGGTGGGTGTGTTAATACCCCTCTTTTTCCACATCTCTCCATCTTTGTCTCTATCATCTTTCTCTTTTCCGTATCTCTTCCTCTTCCCTGCTTTTGCAACATCCCTTTAAAATCCCCCCCACCCTCCTTTTTTTGTCTTCTTCCTCTCTTTTGCTCTTCTCACCATCTAACTCTCACTCTCTCTGCAAAAGCAAAGCCTCATCCATCAGTAAAGAGAGCAAAGTGCTGGAGGCACACAAAGACTACTTATCCAGCTGCAGTAAAAAGTTATTTCAATTTAAATATACATAGCATGGAGAGGGAGGAAAAAGTGGATTAAAGTTGGAGAGTTTTTCAGCTCTCTATTAGAATTACATTAACTTAGCTATGCCTCAACAAGACCAGGACATAGAATTGCTTGGTCCTTTTGATTAAAAGCCCGGCAGGTAGAGGGAGGGCGCTCATATCTCAGATATTCAGCCACGGTCTATCATTATCATGGGCTATATCACTATAATAAGGCATGCATACATCTGAGAGCAGGCGCTAATGCCAATTGCCTGCAAATCATTGGTGTGCACAGGAAAGGGGATCCTTCCCAACACCAGCATTAGGTTAGTGTGGTGGAAACAGAAAAAAAGCTGGTCTTATAATGGCCATTTTCCTCTGTCAGCTCACGCTGCAAGGACAAGGACACTTTCTCACTGTGTACTGCACCACACTGCATTCTATATATTAGACACCACAGTGCACATGCTTAGTCTGCTATCGCTATAGCTTTTTCCTTTGATTCAGTGCAGAACTGTTGTTTTTTTTAAGCAGGCTAAATTTGAAGTTATATATATATAATCCTTTTTATAACCACTCACAGGCTAATATGTTCAGGTAAAAGGGGAACGCAATATACATCAGCAAGCTTTTAAATGCCAAACTGAATGTTTCTCAGAGCTGCAGTTTGCAGCAGAGAAAAGGGAGTTCTTTTTTTCTTGCTGGTATTGTTTTTTCCCTCATTTAGCCAAAGGAAACATGTGTGTCCACATGTCTGTGTGTGTGTATATGTGTAAATGCACAGCAAAGTGAGGGCTAGTGCACTGGTGTGCTGCAGTCATGAGGGGAAATCTCATTTATGACTAGCATGAAGAGTGGTTGCAAAAACTGTCCATGTAAACACACACACACACACACAAACACATTTCAGAGTGGCTCCAATCCATATTTCTCTCTCATGTCTATCAAATCCCCAGAAAATGGTATTTGGCGAGACCATGCGTGCTACAAGAACACTGGCAAACTAGTGATGTGCAGTTTCAGTTTGCAGTGTTTTTTTCTGAATGTGAACAATAATCCTCAGGTCTTACCAGTGTAGCAGTCTGGTCCCGTCCAGTTGGGTTGGCAGGCGCAGGTGTCTGACTCAGGGAGATAGGTGCCATGTCCTGAACACTGCTCCTGACAGGCTGGCAGTGGGTCATCACAGCTCACTCCCGCCCAGCCTGCAGAGCAAACGCACTCCCCACGCACACACACGCCGTGCCCGCCGCACTGAGGGTCTATACAGTCCACTGCAGATAAGAGGGGGGGTGAGAGGAGAGGCAAAAGTAAGTCAGAGGGGAGAAGAGGGAGTGAAAGGGTGGGTAATGGGGGTGGTAGAAAGTGGGGGGGGGGGTCTGTCTCATTATAATCATCAGCTCACCGAGTATGAAAGCAGTGTTCTTTGCATCCCATCCAGGAGTTAACCACCCTAGCTACAATCCCTGTATCTGTTCCACAACATTACACTTCATAGGACACTTAGAACTGAGGCTTTGATAGGGGGTGAAATGTGTGTGTGTGTGTGTCACGGTGGTCTAAGCTACGCTGTGTTAGTGTGTGTAATTACAGCCCTGAGCGCCGAGCCAAAGCTCAGCACAGTTCGGCTCAACTCAGCTGAGCTCACCTCCGCCGCTCAAGGTCAAATACCTGAATCCGTCTCCACAGGCCAACACACTCAATGCAACAGCAGGGGGGTCTTTAGGACAGCCACGTCATCCGTTTATGATCAAGTGCAACATCATAATTGTTTTAATTACCATGGCTTTGTTTGTTGTGGTTAATTTATAGGGTGGTTTTTACATAGAGAGATGGAAGAGGATGCGACAGAGCCTGTTTTCCTGCTGCCTGCTCACTGAGACAAGAATCATTTTAATTGTCATATGAACCATTAATGCATTTTACTCACTTGACTTACAGACTCAAGTCTTACACGGAGAATAATTTATAGAGTAAATTGTATAGTACAGTCTAACGTGCTGAAGAATCTATAAACAGTGCACTTTATTAGGAGTACAGAAGTTTTAAAAAATTAAAGGAAGCCTGACAACAAAGCATTACAAGGACTGTGACTCATCTTTCTTTGCATTGAATAATGTTCAAATAAACCATTCAGTAAACCAACTTTACATAGTACAAGGTCACTGAATCTCACTGATTTTGCACGAAGCACAGATAGTTAATATACTCATTCCCTAGTTTTTTTTTTTTTTTTTTTATACCATGAATAAAAAACTTGAGTCAAATCAACCCCCTGGCCTGATTTGGTCACAGACAAGTGTCTGTAAGTCCAGGGCCAGGCAACTAGTGATCCCATCATGCTTTAGATAATGTAAGCAGAATGTATAATCGGTGGCTCTGTGAAACCTGTCAGCTCTGTGGGCTTGCCACCATGAGGGACTGCTGTCAAATTACATGCAGTCATTTGATCCTTTGTCTGTATGAAATATTGATCAGTGTTGTGTTAAATTAGATGCTTACCTTTGTTAAAAAGGGCAAAGTCATTCCCTAGAATGTGAGTAAGGCGTCAGTGCAAATGCTGTTATGAGGTGTGTGAATGATTCTGAAACTTCTCACCTTGTTCACAGTTGACCCCCTTGTAGGCTGGGCTGCATATGCAGATACCCTGGATGCAGGAGCCATGGTTGGAGCAGGTGGGATCAATGCACTGACCTTCCTCCACATTACACTCGGCACCTTTCCATCCTGCCAGGCACACACACCTTCCCTTCTCATACACACCGTTACCGCTGCACAACACCGGGCATGAATCTGCAACAAGACAAACACAGATTTCACTCACATACTCAGTATTACACCCATGCAAACACATACACACACACACACACAGGGCCGCAGTATATTAGCTGGGAGACCGCCGTAACCTACAGTGAGTGGAGCCACGCTCTCTTATCTCAGCTAGTGCGCGGATTCAGCAAATCCTCAAGCAGCCTCTGTCTCCCTGTCTTTCTCACATGCACATACACACTCATGCGCACGCATACACATGCACACACACACTCCAGCTTATCCCTCACGCTGTTTCAATTTACTCAAGCACCACCTGAGCCTGGCTACCACGGCAACCCAGGAATTGTAGAAAATCCTACCAACGTCACCTCACTCGCTCTGAACAGGCCGTGAAAACAATCGTGAAAACGGAAGATTAGGAAAAGAGAGCATTAGGGGTTTATAGAATGAGAGTGGAAAGCAGAGCTATCTCCATGCAGAGATGGAGAGTCGTGCAGCTAATGTAATGACAGCCAGGTAGAATAAAGTCAGTGAGCGTCTGATGACACACTGGCAGTTGCAGCTCGGGACTTCAAATGTATTAGAAAGATGAAGCAGAACCATCGTCTTTTTTCCGGGATAATTTGCAACGAAGGCCCTGAGCATTGATGCATGCGGACACGTGTTAGGTGTTTGTTTGATCCCTTGTTAAATCTAACACTCTGTACCCCCACAGTAATATATTCACACTTCGCTTTCTACAACTCTTCCTAAAACTTGCTGTCTAACTTTTCAAACAGAGAATATTATAGCACAGGCAAATGAGCAAAGATGAGAGGAACGCATGAATAAATGATGAGCGTAAATAAATCATAGGATGTGATATCATATCACCTGTTTCTACACAAAGAGACAGATGCAACTACAGTTGTACAATACTTTTACAAAAAAAATGACTCTCTCAGGGAAAGAGAGAGGGAATAAGAAAGGGCTGAGAGAGAAAATAGTGTCAGGTCTGAGAGAAACAGAAGCAGGAATGAATGAATGACAGAAGATAAAAAATACTGATTTGTGACTGGTAATGGATTCAATGAACTAAGGTTGTGTAAACATAATCCTTTCACTGATGTGACTGATCCACATACTATGAATTCTCTCATAACAGGGCACACATAATGGCTGGTTGGTAAGAAAGGCTGGGTAACAAAAGTTACAAGAAGTAGTAATAAGACAGCAGTTCAGCTGGTACACAATGCTTGGGAGCCATTGTTGCACCTTTATCTGCTTCTGAAAATCAATAACTCGCTAACTGCTTACATGACAATGCATATTTGAATGCATAGATTTCCTGTTTGTAACATAACACTGCAACACATCTGACTGCAATCTGCATCAGTCTTTTAAAAAAATTATAGTCCACACTATGTAAGAGGTAGATAATAGCAGAATACCGCAAACAACACCTTTCCTAATTAGGCCTACAATGCACAAATCTTTTGTCATGATGGCTTGAGGCTGAGTGTCACAGACACCCCCCACACACACACACCACATTTTTGAGCTTATTTTTTCCCCTGAGATTTGTTCTCAATAATAAAAAATAACACAAAATAGCACCAGCATAAGGTAACAAAATGAGATATTTTTACCTTTGGCACAGTCAGGACCCAAGAATCCAGCGAAGCAGTGGCAATGTCCAGCCACACACTCTCCATTCCCATTACAGTCTGTGGAACATCCGTCCATTGAGTCTGCAAAAACCACACACACACACACACACACACACAAATAAACACAATCACAAAAAGGCAGAGGAAATAAAACAGAACTTGAAAATATTCCACATGTAACTCCATAAACTGGCATAGCTCTCTGTTATTGAATGAGAGATCTGATAAGCAATGGATGGCTCCCCAGACACAGGGGCTATATTAGATTAGTCTGATCCAGCTGCTATCACTCTCTGGGGAACGGCCAAGCACTCACTTACATTCAGTAGCACTAAGCACATTATACTGCATTACAGGTTGGAAACACACTGCACGCAAATTTACAAACATCAAGGCTTAATCAACAAACTGTTTACAAGGGTGCAGTTTGGAACGAGATTGAACAACATAAAGTCTGACATCATGAGTGCACAAGTAAGTGGGGGAATGGGTAATGCTGCGTCGCCACTGTGGATACACTGTGGGCATGGTGAAGATCAATGTGATGCCTGTTCCTACTAGAGCTTTGTCTCATCTGAACGTGTGTTTCATCATATCCGTCTGTAGGCTATATGCGTTTCATCATATCCCTCAATCGGACTTCAATTAGCTCCCTTCCTTTTACTGTTCTCCTTTTCTCCCACTGATATGTCCATCATGTCAGAACTCATTCTACGGGTACAGTCAGCGTGGCAAAGACAGATAAAGAGGGAGAGCACTTTTATGCGTTTAGAGCATTATATAAGCCTGGTGAGCTCTGTCAGCTCTGCTTGAGGTGGAAGATTCTGGTAAAGATCAGGCTGGCAGAGTTGGAGATTTCAACTGTGCTGCCGGTTGTCTTGTGCCAGACGAGCTCTATCTAAGCTAGATAGAGTAATTAAAATGGGTGTCAAGAATGTCATCCTTTATTTGACCCTGTGTCGTCCTGCTTGCCTCCTCTGAACGGGTATCGACTCCAGAGTCAAACCACTGCAGTCCCCTGGCTCGCTCTGTTCAGGGAGCATGGATGACAAATCCTTCAGTGGCATAGCTCGCACACACGCGCGCGCACACACTTTTACAAACACATGCACGCAAAGTTATTATGTGACACTCGCCTTGAGGCGCGTGTGACACATGCTAATGAGACAGGCTCTGCCAGTAGCCAGCAGCACAGCGTTATCCTCCACAGCAGCGCATCACTACAGAAACCAAAGTCATTTTCACCTCCATCACCTGTCATCGTCATGCTGATGGAGAGAAGGAGTGGCAGTCATCTTTTCTCCCACACAGTCAGGAGGACTCACAAACCTTTCTCCACATATGTCTCTTTCTTTCTCTTAAAAAAAGCCTCATATATACAAATTCCAATATTGCATCTGGCACCTGACACATGCAATGAACAAAAACTCATCTGCAAGGTCAGCAAGTTCTTTTTAATCCAGTGGAGGTGTGTGATCTGTCAGTGTGCTGAAAGATGCAGGGTTATAAGAGGGCTAAAAGCCCTGTATCTCCCAGGTCAATATCTCACCCATAAAAATCTCCAGGCAATTAACACGTAATATATGTCTCTATATGTTACTCTGTGTGTGTGTGTGAACACATGTATGAGACACCCACTCTGTTCTTTCCAATGACTAAACCCGCTCCTGTTAGAAATCACTCATGCCATAAGTTATTGAAGTTAAATGCTATTATAAAATGGGTGCTTCCAGCCAAGTGATCTGATTGGTCAAATAAGCATTCCAATTGTACTTTATGAGCCAGTAAAGTTCCAGCCATGCTTTATGACCCTTGGGCTTTATTAAGAGAGAGAGAGAGAGAGAAAAGAAAGAAATGGCTGCTCAGCTGACTAGAAGTATCCAGCCTCCAGCTAACCACCATTATTGTTTATCATCAATTTTGTTTCGGATATCTGTCGAAAAGCTTTCATCATATTTTGTGTCACTATAGTGCCAAAAATATAATATTCACAGGGATGTGCAAAGGCAGGTGAAGTACAGCAATTATGCATTAATTAAAGCACCACTCTGTGCCTGAGCTGATTTAAAGAAGGTGGTGTAGGAGTGGTGGAGGTAAAATGATAAAAACATTAAGCAAAATCTGTTGTGGGTTACATGTAAATGTCCATAAGACTGTGGAGGAAGAAAGATAGGGCTTTATCTCCATCTACGAGTGCAAAATATGCAAGAAAATGCAACATGTCAGGCATCACTGTCATTCCTATATTATGTTTACTTAGCACCTTACATCTCCATATTGTATCCATGTATCATATATTGTGCTCATACCGTGTACTGTACTCTTTTTGGATTATAGTGACACTTATACTCTGTACTTAACTGCATTTAATGTAACTTAATACCTCTGGCACAAGAATTTCCTTCGGGATTAATAAAGTTTTATCTTATCTTATCTTATCTTATCTTATAATGATATCTTTTTTTAAAAATCAGCAGATAGTCCCTGAAATCTTTTGTCAACATTTATGTGTGCCCCATTTTGAGAATGACTGTATACCATACACACACATCAGCATATATTACAGTAGCTATATCAGCATTTATTCTGATAATATTCTGTCCTGGTCAGCAGCCCCAAGTAGGATGTAACTTAATTCTGTGTGTGAATGGATGACAGAACAATATTATATCTTGCGACTGATAAAGGTGAGTTCATCTGATCAGATACATGTGGTTTATAATGTTCT
Organism: Parambassis ranga; assembly: GCF_900634625.1. Classification (NCBI taxonomy): domain Eukaryota; kingdom Metazoa; phylum Chordata; class Actinopteri; family Ambassidae; genus Parambassis; species Parambassis ranga. The sequence goes on from NC_041031.1 coordinate 6,919,313, forward strand.
GCTTCATTCCAGCTCTTCTTCTTCTTTTTTTTACCTTTATCAGGATGATTATTGTGATCATCAATGACAACTTTTGTCCATCACACAGAACCACCAAGACTAGGTATTACAGACAGTGTGTCTATGCACATAAGCATATGTTCCATTTACTGCAATCAGCATCATTTCAGGTCCGTTGTGTTCTCATATTTTCCTCCTTGTGGTACTCTACATTGTATTGATTTCATTTTATTTATTTATTTTGATGACAGTCTTTTGCTTTTCTCTTATTTATACTCTCTGTTGCGTTGTATCCAGTTACTATTTGCTGCGGAAAAGCTCAATTTCCCGACAGACATCATCTCATTTCTCCATAAAATGCCACTCTCCTTAGCATAGTGTGTCTCTTATTAGAATTTACTGTACTGTGGCTCCATTGTTTTGATTTTCTGTCTCCCAAACAGTGCATTACCTGTTCATAAAGGTGTAAATGTGCAGTGAAATGAACTTTGACACGAGTCCATTAATATCATTTTCCTCTTTCAGGCTAAATCATTTGCTTAATTATTTTATATTATTTTATTATAGCTTACTGCTATTCTGAGGCCATCTGCTGTGTCTATATTTATTCTGATTATTGAAGAGTGGCAATGAAAAAAAAAGATCCTCTGCTTCCTGTTTAGCTCAAAATATGTGATTCAAAAAAGGTCTGGTCTATTCCAGACTTTACAGACAGCACATGTGTCAACAAATGTTTGACAGCTCTGAAATAAAATCTGTGTTTAGCTGTCGCATGCTGTCAGTCATTGTAAAAAGGACTCTTGTCAATATGAAGATGAAAGATGTCTTCAGTGCAATGTTTCAGCTCTGTGGGGCTGTTTACTGAATTGGCTAGAAACCTGGGCTTTTAAGAACCTGGTGATACACATATTTAGCTTAAAAGCAGCACAACAGCTTTGTGCAGTGCCTCTGATTACGACCTGAATAACAGCAAAACTACAAAACTACTGCTTGTGTAACTGCACTACCTGTCACATAAATTTAACCCATGATTTTACTGCGATAATAAATTTCTCAACACTTCTTTTGGTGATTTAAACACTGTATTTTCGTACGGAGGACTACTGGACAAAGTGGGAGTGAAGAAACTGCCCTGGTAATTATCCACTTGTCTATATTCAGCCACGTACTCTTGCATTATTCACATCCTTCAATTTATACTGCCATCCGTGTGTGTCATAGCAATGAGCTGCAGTTAGCAAGCCCTGTCATTACTACAGGAGCTGTCCTCCCCTTTCTAACAGCTGTCTTTTGCCATGCCAAACTCACTCTTGTAATAGGAAAAGTTCGCTTCAAATGTCAATGAGTTTCTAACCGCTCTTAGCCATGTTCTTACAATTTCAACAGATGAGGTAATGACAGAAGACTGAACGTGTAATATCATTTTAAACTATAAAAGGTCTATGAAATCAAAGTACCTGTGTCAATCCTCTTACCAATAGGGGTGCTGTGGAGTAACACTTGCTCTAGGTTGCGTCCATCATTGTAGAGAGCAAGGTGCCAGGTGCCGGGGTCCATGTACTCAATGAAGCCTGTTTCCTGAAGGCCGCTGAGCAGCAGCCCTTTAGGTGCTTTGGCAGTGGAGACTGGATCAGTCAAGGACCTGGGCAGGGCCTTCCCATCCAGCAGTTTCACAAAGTCGAACTGAAAACAACACAGCAGCATAGTCAGTCAGCAGCTTTCATCAATTTAGAATGAGCAAGACTGGACTGCAAAACACAAAACAGCATGTGGATGGAGTGTGAAAATGATTGGATCGAGAGTAACTCCCTACAATGTGTTAGGAAAGTGCCAAAAGATGTTCATATCAAATAAATAAGAGAAGGACATCTATATCACCTCAGTCCTCTATGTGACATGTTCTACGGCAGATGGCTCAACAACTTGACATGCTGCTAATAGCATGGGCAGACTTTGCCACCCAGGTTTTAATGGAATAGACTATTATTCCTTCTGTCTAAACCTTTCTGTGATTCTTTTGCACACTCTCTTTAACTTTCCCCACCACTCTCCTCTCTCCCGCCCCTCCTATCCATCCTCAAACCTCCTTGAACTAGCAAGCTCTCGCTGAGTCTTATTCCCCCTGAGGGCTGTGTGTCACACTAGTGTCAAAAACAGCTAATTAGACCTCTTCATGCAGGCAAGAGCAGGGGCGCACTGATGTTAAAAAGCAGATGACTCAGTGTGTGTTGTATTTTTTTCTGTAGCTGAGCTTCTTGCATGACATATTGCTGTTCAACACTGTGTACACCATGTGCGTGTGTGTGTATTGTTTCTGGGGAGTCAGCCTAAGAGAGAAAATCATTGTTTGTTTGCAAAAAAGAAGACATTTTTGAGTGATCTCTGTCCATACGGCGAGAACCTTGTTCCTCCTAGTTGCATCGTAATTTCTCTGCTGAGTCTAAGCAGGTAAAAACTCTGTTTTCCAACAACACTTTTGTGTTTTAAGACAAGAAAAGTCATAAGTTAATCGGTCTTATTTGCATATATTCTGCTGTCAGATGATGTTTAAAACAGTGATTTGTTCACAGCTCATAAATGCTACCTGTTAAACCAGCAGTATGCTCCACTGCACTGAGACATCGATCAAATTCTTTTTTTTGTTTTCACAAATTTGACTTACAAAACATGCATAAATTCAGTTTATGGACACAACAAATCCATATTTGAACCCCACTACACAAAATAATTTTAATCAATCTAATCTTCTAAACTTCCACCTCTGTAGTACAAGAAATCTATAGGCAGACACTACAAGACAAATAATCTGCTGTGCAACTTTTAGGCTGGCTGAAACGGGTGGCTTACAACTGGCTGACTGAGCATGCATGGAAAGTGGAGCGCAGAAAGATGCTCAGAAAGGGAAAAAGAACATGTTCAGACATACACTTATATTATTCTTAGTACCATAACAGTTTCTGCTTCTAGAGTCTGCTACAGAAAAAAATATTAAAACAACTTTAATTACATGTTAATATTATAATAATAAGATTTTTTTTTTATTTAATGAAAATATCTAGTGCCATAAAAAAGTACAATTTCCAAGTAACCATAGTTGTTATTGCATGTGTTACGGCTCTAAAACACTGCATAAAGAAGACCCAGGTTTACCTTCAAAAGGATAAATACAAAAAAAAACAAAAAGCAAAAGTGATAAAATCCTCATCATCCTAAACTTTGCACAAATAACACTACTAGTCACAATTTGTGTCCACATTTGGGGAAGCTCTACTTGGCAAAACCTTTATAGGAATAGTCACTGGGCCAAAACAAGCAGGGGCTTGTTGTTTACATTCTGTGTGAGCTCCACATGGCGGCTGGTCGATTGACCCATACAGTGAGAGGAGGCAGTTTCCTTGCTGCAGGAAGGCTGATTAAAATTCATACTCAATGTGGAGTGTGAGTTGCTCCTGTGTGCCATTTGCACTAGCCATGGTGTGACTGACTCAGTCTGTCAGCTTGAGCTTAGCACATAAAGGCGCGTTGCTATCTCTCTACCAGCCTACAGCTTGGTGTTTCAGAGCGGCGCTTGTGTATTTACCCAATATATCCATCAATCTCTGTATCACGTACTGTATACATGTAACTCTGTACTGCTCAGATACAGTTTATATAGTTTGCATGAATATTTAACCTTATCTTCTGGATGAACGTACAAATCCAATACCATGCAATATCACTAAATACAAGGCCAGCAGCCTATCAAAACACCCTGTGTGTATGAAAGGACAAAACAGGGAGAAGAAGGTGCATTAGTGGCTTTGATCTGTGGTAGTTGAAGCAAACAAGCCCATCTGGGTGAACAGCATGCTACAACAAGAGCTTTCTTTACCTGAGTGTGTGTAGGCGGTATGTTCCTGCGTCCGTAGACCCCCAGCAGTGCATTGTGTGAGAGGGAGAGATTGAACTTGATGTAGGTCGGATGGTGCACAGTCATATGAAACCTCCAGAAAAGTCCCGACGGGATTGCCTGGCTCTGCTGAGTTCCAATGTCGACCTCGCCACGGTCAATGGCCCGGCCTCTCACCCACTTCTCTACAGGCAAAAACCACAGACAGGTGATATTGTTAAGTCATATACTGCAGATTTATCAAGGTGGACAGGGAGTCCTATTCAGTATCAGAGGGAGCAATTAATAACCAACCTGATGTCCTCAAACATCAGCCTGATCAGTGGCTGCACTAATGAAGTGAGACTGAATAGACATCAGGAGTGACTGAGCGCTAGTGAAAATCCTGCTTTTCAAGAGAGCATGCTTTGGCAGTCCTTTGGATAGGCTCTGCATAAAGATGAACTGCTTAGAAAGGAAGTGTTTTGTCTGAGAGCTGTCTACTGGGGCTTTGTCGTGTGTTATATTAGCATCTTCTAACAAGAAAGAAAAAGCGTGTGCATGTGTGAAAGGACGGAGAGCCCGCTGGACGAGGAAAAGTGAGGAGGGCAGGGACACACACACATGTACACATGCATTCACAAACAGCGTCCCCGCACACAGATAGTGTCTTGAGTGAGAGCATGTCTTTGTGTGTGGAGAGAATAGGTCTTTTCCACACAGTCCCCTGGCCATCAGCTCCTCTCCTCTCCATAAGCCTTTATCAACCACCAGGCCTCATTCTTTTGTGTAGGGAAGCCGGCGAGCCTCTCCAGCCCTCTTTGTGTCCGCCTTTATGGAGAGATATATCTCTGCTTCTAAACTAAGATGGAGGAAATACGGTGACAGAGGGGAGCCAGCCGATCGTTACGGCCACAAAGGCAGAAGAACAGTTAGGGGCAGATTCATGGATGAGTCTGCTCGTTCTCAATCTATAATGCCTGCAGTTTTACCACTCCATTATAGCGACACCATGCACACCCACTGGCTGGCCAGCATATATCACATGTACTGTGACACACAGAGAGAGGGCAGCGGAGAGTGCATTCTTGCCAGGTATTAGCAGTGCTAGCAATAGTGTAAGGAATGACAACGCCATTATGTCGTTAACATGTCCTATACACATTCATTAAACATTTAGTTTTGCCTTTGCAACACTATGACATTGACATTTTGTGTTTTCTCATCAGCTTTTTTTCTATTAACTCAGTGCACACTTCTTAACATGTGTATGCTCTGCTAATGATTATATATAGCGTGATTTTCATCAGTTTGAAAGATACAGCTTAGAAGTCACAGTTGTCGCCTTTCTGAACTCACACAATCCTAATTTGATTTAACACACAGTAGCCTGCCTCATATGTGCAATATAGGTGCAACTTACTAGGCTAAAATAATAACACCTGAAGCAGGGTTTTTCTAACAATAGACTAAAATGTCAAATATACTAATAAAAACTAAAGCACTGGACTTTTCATTTTGACTCCAGTCCCATTATCTTATTTCTCCTTTAAGGGTAATAAGATCAAAAAAAGTAAATTGATTAATTTGGTAATAGATAGAACTAGATTGAGCTGTGGCAGCGGTGCAGGGTGGAAGAAGAAGAAAACTGTGAGGGAGAGATGAGACTGGGATGAGAACAAAAAGAGTTCAAACAGGTCTGTAATGAAAGAGTTTTTTTTTCAACATGAAACATCATTTGTTCCTGTGCTAAAATCACTACCAAACCGAATAAGAGCAGCTTGGCAGAACTAAGGTATGCATTCATGCATTCCTGCTGATTCTACCTCAGCAGTCTACTTCTTTTAATGCTAATCCTCACTCCTGTGCTTCGCCACAAAAATATAAAGGCCAGCGGAGGGATGGATGTCCCGAGGAAAGCAGTCTTTTATTCAACACTAGATGAATAGGACATGAATAGGGCATGGCAGTTGGCAGAACACTGGCAGGCAGACAGGCGCACAGGCGGCCCGGCAAGCAGGCTGACTGGCAGGCTGGCGGGCAGATGAGCATGCAAGTCCTTCTGATGCTAATTACTGTACAGAGCTTCTCTGAGTCTGATGCAACATGGGGACAGAGAACGGCACTCAGGTCAGCCGCAAGGATGGGTGGTGGGGAGGTAGACAGTGTGGTGGTGGTGGTGGTGGTGGGGGGGGGGACGGGTCGGAGAAGAAGATGGTGTGGGGATGGGAGAGAAGAGACGAGGGGACCATGCCCATAGAGGAGGTAGCAGTGTCAAGTTACAGCTGCTGATGCAAGAAAGAAGAAAAAGCCTTCTTGCATCTCTGTCTCCTTCTGTCTCAGCAGACCAGAATAACTTCGCAGCTCTGGTAAAAAGAGGGGAGGATCGAGGCGTTTTTGGGAGTCCCATAGAACCCAGACAGTTCACATTGGTGACTAGGCCCCCTCCAGGCCTCCCGAGCTGCTCAGATTACTCCTGTCAATCACTGTGTTTCACCCGTGTATTTGCGCGCAAAACCTGAGACCATCCTTTGAAAATATCTTTCAAAACAGTAAATCTCTGTTTATTCCCACGTGGCAGGCAAAAGCAATATGAGCTTAAACAAGACAATATGTGAACAGAGAGGTAAGATTCCTTCACACCTTGCTATCTCGTGTCTTCAATAAGGAAAAAGCAGCTTGAAATTCACACTCGCCATCAGTTACTTGGAATACAAAATAAAAATAAACAGCATCGCATAACTGTCCTCTTGGGCTTTTCATCATTAGTTGGCAGCATGAGTAAACTGTAAGCAAAAAAAAAAAAGATTTATTTTAAAAGAGGCGATGAAAGTGTTGCTTAGCTTATTCATATCTACCATCAAGCACAATGTGGCCTTGATGGAATGATAAATCGTTAGTGGGCAGGTCTGTTATAACCAACATACAGTGCTTTATAGTAATCATGCTGCCTCAGCCAATTATCTTGATAGTCCAGTGGCATAAACTCATGCCTTCTACTCACTCACAATATACAAACATGTGCCGTTGCAATATTTGAAAAGTTCCCAGGCCACAGGACATCTGGATCTGCAGGATTTTATATCAGAACTCTTTACCTCTACCATTGTTTTCTTCCACCATCCTCTATGTCCATGAAAAAATTCCATCACGTTACCACGTGTACTGTAATCAAGGGTCGATGTCATTATGTGATTGTATTGTTTGTATGTACCGCAATCTGCAAATTTGTTTTCGAGAGCCAAAAGGGTGCCTTGAACGGTCGCCCTGGTGCTTTTAGTGCACTCTTGCACTAGACACTATTAGACATATTCCTAGTAATGTGTTTCTCACTTACATGGCAATAAACTCGATTCTGATTCTGATTCTGATTCCTAATAGCTACATAACATCTCCTCATGTTGTCATCGTTCCAATTACAAAGCATGTGTTTCTAAAGTCGGTGTGAGTTCGCCTGCCCATCTGTCTGTCTAGAGTGAATATGTGAGTGTGTGGGCCAACAAAGGAGAGGAACTACATTAGGACCTGGGACACAATGTCTAATTAATTTCTCTTGCCTACGGGTTATTCAGGTAAAACAATTACACCTGTAATCTATTTTTCAAAGGAACTAAACTGTCTTTGCAAGTAATGTTATTATCCCTCAGATTTTAATGAAGCAGAGAAGAGACTTAAAGTCAGCCAGGGTCTTGGTGACGGGACATGTCTGAGGGGACCAGTACCATTGTGTGTGTGTGTGTGTCGATCCTGAAGCGCTGGCCTGTGTGTGTGTGAATCTCACACATATTGGTGCAGACAACATTAATAGTGTTCCAAATGCAAGAGAGATTGAGTTTGCCGCAGGATGAATAAAAATATCACAATGGGCAAGGTCTCTATAATTACTTGGATTCAATTAAGGGCCTTTTGAGCAGGTGGCTTAATAAGCTTTCAGTCGCCTCTCTCCACTGTGCAGCCTAATGAGTGTCAGTCAGAGTCAGGAGAAGATAATGCTCTTGGCCTTAGGGCCTTCCATTACTCTCTTGTCCTCACCTTCTACCATCAGGCCTCGGGCTATGTCTGTGACAGATATGTCTGCCTGTTCACAAACTCATTCACTCTGTGACACTTACATTGTTACACATGTAATATGTGTTGTCTAACTTGTCATATAAATAAAGTACCTGCAGGTTTTTTTATGGAGCTGTCCTAAAGCGTGTGCTGACGTAGTCTCACAGGCCATGAAGCAGAGAAGCAGGGATCAGCGAATCACAGCCTCAAAAAAAGACGATAAGGATGATGAATGGTGATAAGTTTAACATAACTTAAATTTCCCACTTAGGTTGTTTTTATTTAACAAGATTTTTTAGCCAGAAAAATGCACAAAATAAGACAGAAAGAGAAGTGTAGGATTTAGTTTTAGGCATGTGACATTGTTACTGGTCATGCCTAGTACATGTGGAATCCTTTGATTGAGGAGTCATTTGTATCATTTCCCATGTGTATTCTGAATAGTAGTTTTTAGGTGTGGTAGATTCAGCCATCACCATTCTGTCAGTGCCTGACTCCCTCCAACTCCTGGCCTAACCAGGAGTGTGAGTGAAGCTAAGTGGGGCCAGCAGGCACTTAGACAAACAGCTAGCAATCTGCAACTGCATTTATGCAGATACTCGAGATTATTTAAATGGGTCAGTTAAATAAAAGTGTACTCCGTGTGCAGCTGTCATGCTCTGTAGAGACCAAACCATTGCTTGTACAGTGCTGTAAACATGTTTATGCTGTATTCTTGGCATTTCAACATCACAGTCTATGGGGATTGACTGTTTGAAGTGGCCATTGGAGAGGCAGCAGTTTTGGGATTTCTATATTGGCTTCATTTACCCTTTGGCCAACATTTTTTTGTTTGTCAAAATAGAAACTCTATTTTGTTTGATAAGATAAAATTTCCTGTTTTTCGACCTAAGACATCAATTTATTAGGCTACTTTGAATGTCAAGAGTAAGAATTACAGAGCCTTCTGCTCTTGATGTGTCGTCTGCAGTGTAAATACTGACTTGAAATCATGTTTAATTTCATCACTTGGATGAGATGTTATGAATGCAGGCTGAGTAACACTCAGACATGTTGCTGCTGTTAGGCTTTCTCAACTTGAAGCGCTCAAGCAGGGGGCTCACTAAATGATCTATACTCTCCCTCTGCCTGTGTATGTGAGTGTGTGTGTGCATGTGTTACATCCTGAGACTGTATCCCAGCGTGAGAAAATCAATGAGACCAGTGTAACAGGGACCAGTCCGTCGGTATTGGCACACATGCGTATGCAACACACTCATCTGTCTCTCTCCCCCACACCCTCTCTCTCTCTCTCTCTCTCTCCTAATCACACATACATGTCTGCTTTTCCCACAAATATACACAAAACATTTTCTTACTCTCCTGCACACACACACACTGCTCAGCCCTCCACTCTCTCGGCACGCAGTCTAGAATATTGATGTGCTCTTTAAGAGCCCTCCTCTCTGTCTGTGTCACATTCCATCCATCCGCACACCATTTCCAACCACACCATCAGATAGAGTGAAAACAATTCAGCACTAACTCTCCTTTCATATGGTGGTTTATACAATCATCACATAGTCTCAGATGGCATTCCACAAGCTCTGCATTTCATCATCTTCACGTTTATAATGAGGCAATATGCTGCTCTACTGTATGTCAGTTTGTATCACTTCATATCATTAATATATCCGGTGTTCCATGTGGAGTGAAATATTATTCTGAAACTCTCTTGTACTTCATTAAGGCAGGGAATACACTGACAGAGAACCTTCTTTGCTGGGCACTTATGCTTTCATCTGCACCAGAGGAATTTCTTTAGATGTGTGTGTGTGTGTGTCCGTGTCTCCATGCTCTTCTCCATGGATGTCAGATACAGAAGAAGAGAGAGTGTTAGTATGTGCGGATTCACGCACGCACATCAGCCCGCGGTTGATTATCATGGGGTGAGTGGCAATTAATGTAGCACTAATTAGAGAAGCTTTTATGTGTTGAGGACCAAGAAGGGCTGCTGGTAATCTCGGGAAACTGCAGGAGAGATAGCAGGAGGAACATAAAACACAGCAAGAATGGTTTGACAAGACAGTAGCCATACGCAGATGACACAACATGTCAATTAGTATCTAGCACAATAGTGCGAGCTGCTTTGTAAGGTTAGATTAGAAAGCCTGGTTTTGGCGCAGAGTCAATAAATCAAATGGAGAGCCTATGTTTGAGAGAGCCTATCTTTACAGCGTTATGGTTGACATGAAAAAACAACACATAAAAATTCATGTACAAGAAGAGGATTACTACCTTCCAATCATTCTGCCAAGCGTGTTTCATCTCTCCCCACTGTGTCATCAGCTTATATCAAAACAAGCACTAACTGATAACTATCCTTCAATCAGTTTCTAATGTGCTCCCACTGTTATGTTGTCACTTGTGTTCAGAAAGCAGAAATAAAATAAACATTTTACATTTCTTGCAAAAACAAATCCAATAACATAATTACTACAAAATGTTAAATTGCATTTCTTTCTTGTGTATCCATCATTTTGTTCTCTCCTCCCATCTCCCCCCCCCCCACATGTTTTTATCCTTTCCATTCCCTGCAGCCTCCACTCACCATCCTTCGCGGTGTAATCTAGGGGATTGTGTGGTCTCTTGGTGTGAGAGGTGATGGTACAGCAGGATGAGCGTGATAATCTGCCACACTGGATTACAGCCTAATCTCTAATCTCTCTGGCCCTCCTCTGCCCGGGGACCACCTCCACCGTGCCAATTTTATTAATCTGAGCCCCCTGCATCAACGGCTTAGCTTTGCCCATTTTGATTTCCCAGCTTTCATCAAGCATAAAAAAGCAATAGGAGTTGAAACAATAGATTGTTGTGACGCAACACTCGGAAGTGAATTCTATGACCCCTACATGCTCTATTGGAGGATTTAGCTACTGATGAGAGCGTTAATCCTCAGAATGTGAGGATTCATCAAGAATAGTTGCTTTAGGGATGTCCCAGGTTGCCTAAATTGCAGCGGGTTGCAGTTTGGCTCGCACATTCTCAGTATAAGTGCTGAACATGGGCTCCAACAGCTTTCAATGTAATATCCATCAGAGTCAAACCAAGCATGAAGGTTGCTGCGTCCTGTCTGACTCTATGACCTGAAACACTCACAATTAATGTCCCATATCATGGGGTTAAATTGGTGTTAGTAATTCCTCTGGCTAGTTGAGAGACAGCAGAGAGTAGTAGATGTATTCCAGTCACGTACTGGCTAAGAGGGAACATGATTAACCAATCGCCTAGCTTTTCTAATAAATGACTAATCAGTTCAAGGATAATCTTTGGACTGATGCCTCTCTATTGTACTGAATCACTCATTGAGCCGAGTGTGTTATATATGCAGTTCCTAATGCACTATACAAACCGAATGGAAATATATGTAGTCATGCTCACCATGAAGTTTCAATGCCATCTTATTGTGCTTATAACAAGTCTAGATCAGGACAAAGTGTGCAGAGAGAGAGAAACATATACAGCTTCATGAATAGTGAAAGAAGTGTTTAGAAACCATAAGTATGCGTCTTGCCCTCACCTGTGTACATCCATTCAATCTGAACTATAAATGTTTGTATAGTTGTTTTCCACATTTGTTGCTTAGACACTTGTAATTTGAAAAGTATTCATGGCTGTCACATTAAAATTCTCAGCTTTAATGTGTGTTTAACATATATTAACAAAAGTGAGAGCAAGGCATTTTTACCACATACACATTTACTGTGCTTCCACGTTAATTAGACTCTTGGCTACTGAATGGTTTGTAGGCAGGTGTGCATCATTTTAGCATTAATTCATGCACAGAAAACCTCATATAGCTGAGATTTGACTGGAAATTGTCAATTATGTTGTTAATTTGCAGAATGAAGTGGAGACCTTTGATGACTGCACAGAGAAAAGATTTTGCGACCATAATTTTGACATTTCCTTCAATACATTCTTCCGTCTTTCCTCTCTTGCCTCTAATATATCAATATTATCCACACAGCAGTGAAGATCTGGGTGTATTACATGAGTAGCGACTAATACAGCCTTGAGCTGGCAGCCCGAAGAGGAGATGAGTGAGCGAAAAAAACTTTCTAACCCCACGTGTCCTGACTTTGTGTCTTACAAAGTTATGGTCTTTAGCAACAGCCAGTGCTCACTCAAGTGGTATCACATTAAGTAAACATGTACACTCTTTAATGTTTAGTACAGAAAAAAAACATGATATCGGATTTTAATGAAAGAGTCATGTTCTCAGATGGGCAGCGGGCTTTGACATGCAGTTGGGCCGGAAAACTAATTTAACCAAGGCAGTCTTGGGATTTGGTTTCCGTGGCAACTTAGGTCAGACTTCTTTCAACTTAATTTATTAACGAGATCGTCCTTAAAACTGCACACTAGGTTGATTAATTCTAAAACGTCAATACAAAACACAATCAGCCGAGCGCAGTTAAAGGAAAATGAAGTGAAACACTCTAAACCATCATCGCTCATGTGTTCATCCAATACACCATAAATTTACTGAATTCCCAAGCTTTTGTATTACATTTGTTTTGCTCTTACTCATGGGCTAATATTGTCAATAGTTAAACACACATCATCTGTTATTATGATGTATTCTGTGTGTGTGTGTGCTTAGCTCACCTCTGTCACCAGCATGTGTGTTTTCAGGGTTGAATGTGTCCAGCAGGTGGATGGAGCTGGTAGGTCTGGTTTTACTGCGGTCGTCTTGTTGATGGTCTGCTGAGCTCAGGCCGTTCTCATACAGCTGGCTCTCACCATGTCGCAGATGCCAGGTCAGACCTAACAGGTGGACGGCTACACACAAAGACACGCAGACACACACACACACATACGGCCAAAAGAAAAGAGAAAGAAGGAAAAGAGATAGATCATTATTCAAGGCATGCAGAGGGGTGTGTCTGAATCTTCTTTAATGTCCATCTGAGAGCACTCACTCTATGTGCTTATTAGCGACAGTGCACAATTAGCAAATACACACAGACTACAAACTCTCCCATATATAGACATGTGGTATGTGCATGTGTACGTGCACATGCGCAGATGAGCATTGAATGTGGTAGAGGCGGGCAATTAAGGCAGATCTTCAGAGTCGGAGCCCAGGGTTGGTATTAAAGCGCTAACACTGTCTTTTATGCATGACTAATGATGCTTTGAAAGCTGCTGCCGATTCACAATCCATATGGGCCTTTTAAACAACAAAGGCTGTGGGAGGATGCTGAATTCCCCCTCCCACACATAAAATTGTTTACTGGGACAACAATCCAACATGCTGTTAAATAAAAACAACTAACACCTGCCCATTAAGGAAATTAATTAGTGTCTTGCAAGGTTGTCAATAAAGTCTTCAGTAAAATGTTCACCTTGCCCTGTCCAATCATGAGGTTGCATTTGAGAATATACTTGAACACTGCTTTAGTTTTTCCACTTTAAAAGAATCCAGTGTGGCTCTGCTGACAGGGGGAAGAAAGCAAATGAAATAAATCATTGCAGTTTTTTTCCTCCACTGACACATTTGGAACATCAAACAAAAGCAAAGACTCAAATCACAAAGTTACTATGTGCTGGTGGCAGTTAGAGGATGGCTGCTGCATGCAGATCAAGGTAAAGAACTTCTAACGACTTCAAACATCTTCACTGTCTGTCCTCTGTCTGCTGATTGCCGACACCCAGAAAAAGCACTTGACACAAGCTTGCTAACGCTTGCACAAAATGGCTGCTTAGAAAACCAAATCCACAATTATGCAGCGCGGTCAACACAATCACACAGGTACAGCACGCACATGTAAGTGCATTAAAGGTACCTGCTATTTTCTGGTATGCATGCATGCACACACAGAGACACACCCACACTCAATCTCCACGCTCACCCACACTCATTCCCCAGCTGATGAGGAATACCTAATTAAAACTCCAGTTAGTTCAAAGCCATTTGCAGCTACTTTCTGTTAGAGGCAGAAGAGAAAAAAAGGACCATTTTCTCAGAAAATACAGCAAATGTGTGATGAGCTTTGAGAGTTGAAGCCGATGTGGTCCCATGCTCCATGCAGGCATCTGTGGGGATCAGCAAATCATACATTTCAACATTTCAACTTCTGACTAGCCCGCCTAGCCACTGTTGGTTTAGCTATCTACCCATGCACAATATGAACTCTTCAAAGCAGAACACTGACGATTACTAGGGCCATGAGGGAGACGTCATGCATCATTTAGTTCAGACTAATTGAACTGTCAGTCTGTGACGAGACCAGACATGGACACGCACAGATTCTTCACATCACGGAGTACGAGTCACTCATTTTAAAAAATCTTATTTTTTTTTTCTTTTCTTATTTTCATTTAAAAAGATGCAGTGTGGGGGATTTTCTCATTAACACACTGCTGTGAAATTAGTTGTGATGACTCATTTTGATGCCGAAAAAAAAAGAAATATGACAGTAACCTAAATCATCTGCCTTGTACATTCAATTTCACGGGATTAATTTCCAGCAAAGACCCTTCTAGTTGTCAGGTACTGTACTGACAGGTGAGAAACAAAACAGGCAGACAGAAATAATAAAAAAACATATAGGTTATTGCCAAAAAAAGATAAATTTAGAGACATTTCTGCAGCGTTTTTCTTTAAACTACAGCCCATTATCAACACTCTTCTACTGGGATTAAACATGAAATTTAGTATTGTGCCAACAAATGTAGGTTTGCATTCATCATCACTGTTTGTACTGCATTATATTTCGCAGTGGAGTGGAACAACCTATCGTAGTTTCATAAATTAGTCTGTAAGAGTGCTCAGTGAGGGATGACGAGTTATTCCCAAACCAATGCATTTAGCATTTCCACCCTTCAATCCCGCATACTCCATTCTCTCCTCACTTCCTCTCATCTGAATTGCTTTTCTTCATCTCCTTGTTCTCTAGTGCCAACCCCCAACCCCCCCCCCCCCCTACCAAACATATATATATATATATATATACACACATATATATACACACACACATTCACACCTATATAAGCCAAGTATTACCCACTCCTGTTATGACTCTGCCGTGACAGTCCTCATTGGCTCTCCTATCTTCTCCTCTTCACCACTCCATCGCTCCTCAAAAGACCCTCAGACCCTACTTCTCCCGCTCCTTCTCATCAGCCTCTCTCGCCAACTCTCTCACTCTCTTGTTTTATGGCTCTTGACCTTTTGCTTAGAACACTTAGCATCTAGAGTCACAGAGCACGCACACACACACACATACATGGACACACTGAAGCAAGGAGTGAACAAGGACCTGGGAATGTAATGAGGAGAGGATGCTGGTGAAGACTGAGAGTTTATACTTCTGAGGATGTGTTGTCCATGCAGAAATATTAAAACAAGTAAGGACATGATTGTTGTTTTTCACTTGACCCTGTTAATTGTGGGTATTCAATTCAGGTTTATGATTGCAGATACAGTTTTTGTGTCCAGTGACTTCATTTGGAGCATTTCCATGGCTGCGAAGAGCTTTAAACTTGCAAACTGGAATTAGTAAAAAAAAAAGTAACTGTTGATCATGAAGGTTTAATCTTAACCTCAAAGTTTTATTATTTTGACAAAACAATCATGATCCAAGGTTAACTTACTTACATCTCCAGATGCACAAACTCGGTTGTCACAGAGAAATATTGTTGTTTTATTGTCATCCCTATTCTATTATATTCCCTATAGTCTATTGTCCAAGAAGGCACTTCTGAGAAGAGCTTGTTTTGATGTCAAATGAGCATTTTTGTTGGAATCTTAAAAAAAGTGAAATGTGTCTACTGATTCTAAAATGGAAAGGATAGACATTATACCAAAGTTAAGTATGTACTAAAGTTTTATTGCTGACATCTGAGCATGTCCCTCTCCTGCCTGTCACTTGGAAGACATTGCACCAAGCCAAGTCAGGTCAACCATGGGTTGGGTGCAGTGATGTGGACCTTAGTGGTGCAGAGACACCCCTAATGACCAAAAGAACAAGACTGCAATAGAGTTGGCTGAAAAAGGTTTTTTCACTCTTCCAGCATATGAAGTTTGGAAATTTAAGAGAACTTCTGAGTAGCTACTCCTGCACATTGATAGGAGCTAGTTTGGGTAAAGATATCATTATTAGAGGCCTGCCATGCATGACCAGTAAGGCACAGGCCCTGGGTCCTACTTAGGACTGGAGCGATTGTGTCGCCCAGCTGGCTAGGGAGTGGCTGGGGATCCCCAAGGAGGAGCTGAAACAAGCAGCTGGAGACGGGTACTGTGAAGCGCCAGTCAGCATAAACACTGGACATAAGCATTTAGCCTCACCTCGTGCCAGCACCTCTAAACTGAGGTGAAAGTGGTTCCAGTTTGAAAAAAACACATGTATTCATTCATTCATAAAACAAAAATGATTTCATCTGTTGACCATATGAGCTGACGATGTTGCATCAGTTTGTTGTTTGTTTATGTCTTAACAATTTGGCTGCAGGATGCCCTGTGGTTCTTAGAACGCATATGACATCTTCGAAATGGAAATAATTTGCTTAAATGTATCTGCTCACATGAAAAGATACATGTTTGACTCTCGGTGTGGACATGTGAAATTCATACACACTGATACAGAAACACACTTAGACACAGCAAGCAGTCAGTTCCGCGAGCAGCATGTGCTCAGCATGAACCTTCACTCTCACTCTCTTTTTCTCCTGCCTGTCTATCCATCTCTCGCTCAGCGTCCATCTTTCACTCTTGAGCTCTAGTGGAAACGCACATAACCGTCACATGTTAGAGAGAGACTCAGAGTGAGTCCAGTCATTAGAACCAGAGATGGAGCAGCAGAATAGCGGTGACAATGAGCAGCAGTGCGGCGAGCTAAGAGGCCGAGGCCTTCGCACACATGAATCATTGATCAGTGTGACAGCGAGATGACTGCCAGAGGTAATAGGACGGCACTGCTGCGAGGGGGTTCTGTACTGTACCCTCACTGTCGGCTACCCCGCCGAGTGCTGAGGATGAAGCAGGCTGAAGAGAAGAGCGCGGGGTGCAGGCAGAGACAGAAACTGAGCTCTATTAAGAGACAGAAGTGCTTCATGGGGTTTTTAAGGTTTACTTAAACTACCATGGTGGGAAATGACTGAACACAAGAATCCAAGCTGGAGAGAAACATGTGAATAAAGTTAGCTGCTGAGATCGCAGTCACTCCATTAGCACTTTTGTACACGAACAGCTGTGAAGCAAACACATGAATGGCATATCTTTATCATGAGTGCATTTAATGGCAACTCAGAACCACTAAATTCCTTTTACTATTCTGCCCAGATAACCAGGGTTTAGAAGCAGACTATGAGCTGGTAGATGCAGCGATAATGCTAGCTGGGTGTTGCTGCTGCAGTTGTTGCTATTGTTGTTGTCAGGCATGTGTGTTTCTCCAGATTAGATAGAAATGGTTGTGGGCTTCAGTGATGATTAGATTTCACACTTGTGCTGGGAGAAAGAGCAGAAGATAGTGAAAGAAAATTGTCTGTGTGTGCGTGTGTGTCTGTGTGTGTGTGTGTACGTTGCTTTTTAATGCCTGGGTTACACTGCATGTAGTTATCTAGTATTTGTAACAGTCCTGGTATGGACTGCAGGGCACAATAGGTGAGATTGACTGTGAATATACTGTCCTATCGATAAGCATTACAGCCAACGTAGCACTGCAGTCAGTTAAAAATGATTTATCAATATGCTCACACAAGTGGAAGCACACCCAAGCCTGATTGCCAAGTTCTTTTCACTCATACACATAGCTAACCGCCAACCATATTCTGTCTGACAACCTAAGACTGCAGCTGGCTTTGCCTAGCAGCAAACGCTTTCAAGAGCATCAGTCATTCCATTTAGTGTGTAGTTTAGCATGTACAGTAAAGGCAATTGCTCATCCAAGTCCTGCATGGCTATGTCAGCCTCTAGCTAAGCCAAAACTTCTGAGGGATGGGAGAAACAGAGGCAGAAAGAGAGAGAATGGCAGAGACAGATAAAAGACAGAGAGAGGGGAGTAAGAAAGAAGAGAGAGACAAATGGGGAAAACAAGTGTGAAGGAGACTGAAGGAGAGTGAGGGAGAGGGACTTCAGAGCCAATAAAACAAATCTTTGTCTAAGTCAACGTAAGAGTAGAGACTGAGAGCCTGGGCGTCCGCCTGCCCTCCTGCCTTTTCGCCTGTCGACCATTGCTTGTCTCTAACAGACAAGAGGTGTGAAAGTGTTTTTCTTACTCTCCTCCACCAACTCCTTGAAAGCTACTAATACCACTGTCATGACTGTTTAAGAGTGTATGTGTGTGCATGAGTGTGTGTCTGCTGACATTTTCTTGTGTGTGTGTGTGTGTGTGAGAGAGAGAGAGGGCGCAGGAACAGAGCCTCGTGCTGCAGTCTCCTGACTGTTATAAAGCCCAGGACTCATCATCACCGCTTTGACCTTGCTAATCTGGAATGGAAAGTCTTGTTTGGATAAAGGGATAAAATGACGGAAAGGGGGGATAATGGATGAGCGGAGGTGGTGACACACGTCTCATGTCTTGAATGATGAGATTTGCCGTATATCCTGATGTTTATTTACCAGTAAAACTAACTGTCACGGTTATCTAGTTGGTCCAACAGACTGCAGCTTCCATTCCATTTCTCTGTTGTTCTTTCATTTCTAATCACGCCTCCTCTTTCGTTCTGTCATAGTCCTCCTCCTCCTCTGTCTGTCTTCTACTAGCTGTCTTACTGATCTGGTCCCTCTCTGAAAGCTGAGTCATGTTACAACGGACAGAAGAGTGTTAAATGAGCTGCAGATCGGCACCATGTTACATAGCCCTCCGGCAGCCACCATCTAATACCAACAAGAGATGAAACACTGCAGACATACTCACAACTGCCGGTCACATACAGCTCAATTCTTGCACATGAGGGTGTAACAGAGAGGATGACAAAGAAAAAGAGTGGCTGGGTGTGAGTTGGTGTGCACTTTCGTATGCACGTGTGCGAGCTTGTACATGTCTGGTGAACTATTGAGGCTATTTTATTGCAGTCTCTCTGACCTTTTACCAAAGGGCTCTCTCACCATTCAGAGCTTTCTGACCAGAGCCTGTCTATCCATTTAAAGCAATTTTACCAAAGGCTTCTGTAGCTGTTAGGGCAGTTTTAGCAAAGGCCAGCGGGTTTCTAAGAGCTGCATCAGACGACCAAAATAGAAGACTGAAAACAAAGAGAAACTGGACCAATCAATACAAACCCCAATGAGGCATGAAGCAGCTGGCTGAAAGAAGCAGGGGTGAAGAACGCGCGCTGGTACACACAGGCATGCACACACACACACCCACAAAGGCACCGTCACATTCATTCACACTCAGAAGTGTATGTTTATAAGGTTCATTGCAGAACATCAAACACCAGTTTGTATCAGGCAGCATAGAAACTGCTTGTGCTGCCAGTTACGCACGTTTACGCATTTGCTAAAGTATATTAGTGAAAAAATAATAATAGGGATTTGTATTAATTGAAAATCTGGTGTAACCATCATTAAACTAGAAAACATCTCTTTCTTAAAACACAGACGCTAAAAGAACATGTGTCCTAAACCAGCAACGCAGACATAAATAATGACTTGGAGGTGATAGTCTTCTATTTTTGCAACAGATTAAAAACATCTGTTGAAAACAAAGAGAATAAAGCCAGCAGCTAACACAGAACACCGCAGCATTGCTGTACTGTAATGGAGTCGCTGTGTGTGACAGCGTTTTGTGTCCAACTGAACTGTGCTGAGCCAGAACACTCCTAATAGAAAGGATTCTAGTTTCCAGACCCTACTGGAAACAAGCTGTAGCAGCCAATCTTACCCACTCAGCATTGCTGAGCAGATAATTGGTTGCCAGTTGCCCTCCTTGACAGAGCCGCACAATGAAGAGGACGGCCGCAGATACTAGACAAACAGGCGACCACCTGTTCAAAAACGTTC
Organism: Parambassis ranga; assembly: GCF_900634625.1. Lineage (NCBI taxonomy): Eukaryota > Metazoa > Chordata > Actinopteri > Ambassidae > Parambassis > Parambassis ranga. The sequence goes on from NC_041031.1 coordinate 6,939,220, forward strand.
CTATGGGAAGTAGGTAACACTTAATTAGGGCTACGCTAACTCAGCACCTCAACAGTGTCATCCCGATAGCCATCGCCGGATTCAACTGACCCTCTGACATCACCACTGTACACAATCTCCGGCCCTGCCTACTCGAGAGACTGCAATCCCCTTTCATGCAGACTGTTCACCCCATAGCTGCTGCCACATGCTAATGATCATGCTACAGATCATCATATAAGTACAGTATATCATTAGTTTCATTTTTATCGCCTACCCATAGCTTCAGGAGCTGATATCAGTGAGGTTCAAAACATTAACAAACCTTCTTCCTTCTCAAAATACAGCACTGTGAAATGGATTTCACATTACTCTGGAGCTCAGATGGCAGATCTTAAGCTGAGCGAATCAGCATATTTCAGGTTTTCCTATTAAAACTTTGCTAATTACCCAGAATACAACACCAAGTTACTTAGCTATGCACGCAGTCCGTCTTTAGTGCAGGTGAGTACTCAACTATTTGCATGTTACTAAACACTGTACAACAAAAAAAAGCTTTCAGTGCCTGTGCTCTTTTATCTGAAGCCACACATCTGAAATGATGTCGCTCCTGTCACACATGTTTAGTCGTAAAAAAAAGATATCCCTTAATGATCTCTCCAAGTCGTTTTCTATCACATCAAACATGTTAAATATTATCATAAATCTTTTGTCTTCCTCACGACGTGCTTAATGATCAAAGACTTGATTTATAATCCATCACTGTCAATAGCCAGTAGGTGCACTTTGTTTGGCTCACATCAGCTCAGCAATAGCGACAGCAGGCTACAGTGGCACTGCTAGTGTTAACACCCTCAGTGATTCTCTGAATGTGACAACAGATGCAGCGGCTGAAAGATTCTCGTCGTGTGACGTGCCATCTGTGGGTACACACTTTGACTCTCGGAATTCACCTTGGTGTTTTAGTGTTTTTGTGGTTAATAGATTACCCACATTCATCTGTGTATCAGTCTTCCTGTTTTTGTATGAATATCAGTTCCAAGTCTGAGTCTTGAGGACTTCATGACTGAACTAATGTACACAGTTATAGTTTCCCAACTCCACAGCCATGGTGGTCAACAACACAGGAGAGGACGAGCACTTAATTCATGATAAGCCGTAATCAGCTTGGTGCTTTGAGACAGACAACTAGGACATTTAGAGAAGAAATCCAGATCAGAATGGGCTGACTTAAGAGCTCTGATTCTGTTTTAGCACATAATTTACAATAAAATGCATGTAGAAAAATTTCACCCAACAACAGATCACATATTTGAATATTAAAAAAAATAATAATATATAAAAAGACATTGCAGATTCCTATAAATAATATCAGTTCATTAGTGTAAACTTAAATTAATTACAGTGCACAAAGATCTGACTCGATTATAAAATTAATTGGTATACAAAAAGTAAATGCATCTCTTTGGAAAATTGATTAATCATAGTGACTATTCAAGCATAATACCAAACATTTTCTGGTCCTGGCTTCAAAGATGGTGTGATATATTTCTGTAATCCTTGTAAAGAGAATATGTTTGTGCTGTCAGTTTGCCAAAACAAGCCATTGGAAGGTGTCACCTCAGGCTCAGAAAATCCAAATTAAGGAAATATTCTTCAGATTTATCCTAATGGAAATAGCTATTAGCTTTAATAACACATTTTCTTTCTTGTGAGCCCAGTTAGAGACTGTACTGTGTCTGACCTCTGTGATGAATATGTGACTTTTAAGGCAGATGCCTAGAATTGCCATCAAACTGTGAAAGTAGATTTACTAAAAGAGAAACCATGAGAATAATAAACTTAAAGCCTCTAACGAGTCATTTGGATCTTTATGGCGGCACCAGGTCCCCCGAAGCAACACGGAAGAGTTTTGCTTAAAGTGTGCATTGTCTGTATCGTTTGTGTGCAAGTGACTGAAATGAGATTTGGAGGTGATTATTTGATTGCAGGGCGCTGCTGACTTTCTCATTTTACTTGCGTCAGAAGCTTCTCCCTGTTGCCATAGAGATGATTATCATTCATAAGTGAAACATCCCACCCTCTCTCCTCATATTTGATTGAACAACTGAGGATTGCAACCGTTTTAAACAGCAAGACGTTCATTAATGCAGAAAATATTCTAATTGCTTTTTTATGTGATAGAGCAATGGTAGTTAGATTTTCATGAAGGAATAACATAAATGGAGCTTTAAATAGAAAAAAAAATATGAGTTACTGGTACTGTTGTCGTGGCAACATTGCTCAAGATTACAGATGCAATCTTAATCTGTCCTCTATCTCCCCTTAAATGCCCCGTTCGCTATCATAATGCCTGATCCTCATATCTGATGGCCGTGTTGTGCTTAATAACAAGCTACGACTGCAGGAAGGAGGGGTACGTTGGGGGATAAACAAATTAACAAAGCTATTCACAGCCCCTGCAACACCAGGGGGTATGGGAGGAGAGGAAAGAGGCCAGTAACGAAAAGAGAGGAGCGCTGCTTTAGCTAATCACAACAGGGTGCATACGCTGCAATCACTTAGGCACAGCATTATCTCTGCAATCATGCATCGTCCCATTGTTGTGCTAATTGGAAACCTTAATTTGAGACATAATATTATTGCCTCATTATTTGCTAGGTTACTTTACTCTGAATTAATATACAAGTCACATAACTTATACAAAGAGCATTAAGGGCTTTAAATATTTGGAGGCGGGTGTTAAGAGCATATTTTAAATGGGGAAATAAAAACATCAGTTTGGTTATACTGACTTAATAAGAGCAACATCAAATGCTCAGGGTCTGCACCACTGATCAGGCTGTGTCTTCGCAAAGCATGTAAGATCAGTTATAAGCTCTGTTACATGCTGGACCCACGGTGCAGTGTAAAGTTTGGCATATTGTCACAAAAAAAGATTCAGCCAAACGCAACAGCTCTGTTAAGATGATTTTCACCCAAGGAGGGAGCATCTCCAAGAAATGTTTGCCTCTAGTTTGGCACTGCTGCAAAGGAATATGTCATAATGCTGAAAATGTCTTGATTCAGTAAGCAGTATCTGCAGTACAGCCCTGCCAGACAATACCCACTCCTTTCACCATCCGTCCTTACTTAAGTCTACAGCTGTGCCTCAGTGGAGGGGGCTGCATCTTTCAACTGAGCATTTTTATTTAGGAACAATTGAAGGACTTCCTGCTTGTTTCATCAGCTAACATAAAGCATCATATCGGTCACCTTGCAACCTTGACAGCTGGAGTTAATGTTTACATTAGCTAAATAGCTGTAATGTAATGTAATGCTCGTCCACCAACACTCTTTCTGTATGGGTGCACAACGAATCTTGGGATGGGATCCACATGGTGGATCTTGAGGCTATATTGCTGTGACACATCTTGTCAGCAGCGTTAAAAGGATCCTGAAAAAAGTTGTAGCTTTTCATTTTTCTTCTTCTATTTTATGAATATATTTCACTCACAATCACATACAACATAAAAAGCTGCAAATCCTCACATTTGAGATGCTGGAATAATGGTTTGCTTTGTTTGATTTACAATTAAAAGATGATTCAGTTTTTAAAAATGGCTTCCATTTACTGAAAAAAAGTAAATGGAAAAAAACATAAAAAAGTCCCCTTGTAACTAGATAGAATATTCAATGGCAGCTGATGATATTTGAAATAAAGGAAAAAACATTATCATATTTTAAAAGGAGAATAAATTAATTTAGTTTTGTATTACATTATGGTAATAATATGAATCTTCAATAAGAACTTGATTTAATGAGAGCCTGACTCGAAATCAATAAATACAGCAAAAGTCAGCTTGGTGATTTTTTGATGAAGATGAGAATACTACTGGGGACGGGTTTTTCTTCTCTCTCTGTGTCAGAGGCTGTTAATTAATTCATTAAAATTACTGAATCATTATGTAATGAGGGAACCTAATCATCTGGTGGCCTGTGTCTCAACCTCTCCCCCTAGACAAAGACATTAAGTCCATGACCACTTTAATCTTGCAATTTGAATATCTTTGATTTACAGGCTAACATATCATTGATGCTAACATCCCATACATCTTGGTCTGGTTGCCATGGTGACGTCAACATAGAGATCAATCATTGCCAAACAGGAGTGGAGCATGACACCAATTAAAAGGTGATGTCGTCTTCAAGTCATCACTCACACTCCTCACTAATGCACTAATTACCGGGGCTGGGACATTAATGGAATAGCATGGTTCAGCCTGGGGATTAATCTGCATGGATTCGCCTCTGTGTGTGTGATGTCTGTCTGTGATGTGTGTGTGTGCGTGTGTGTATGTATGATTAATGCAAACACCCGCTGCTCCAGCGTGACCTTGAGCACCACCACAGGAGGGAAATGAACTGGCAGGGTGGAGGGTTGGGATATCTGCACTTGGGGGAGAGAGGAGGAGACGATCTGCTGTGGTGGAGGGCCCAGCCAAGGTTGGCGATGAAATGTTGCAATTGGAGGGGATCAATGAAGTAAATCAGTACTTGACTTTGACAAACTCTGCTGATCATCTTCCAGGCTACAGAACGTCTCTAGAAACTTTATTGTTTTAAGGATGCTAATTATTCTTAACTTTTAATCAGTCATTGAAGCTCAACCAGTTAATCTGCATTCACAGTTACAGTGCATTTACGCACTGTACTGTTGCAGCATTCAAAAACTTAACCCCATTAAAGTTTTAAAAAAAATTGACTACATTCAGGTGCAAAAAAACTATTCTCAATCTAAGCTCATTAGTATTCATTTAACTCAGCTACTGATCTAATGTAATATTTAGCTGAATATTGATTAAATAACAGTTGTAACCTTCGTTGGCATACATTATTTTTCATAAGATATTTGATCCAATTTCTCCAGGGGCTGGTTTAAAACTATTACACAAACAAGATATGAATATGATTAATAAAATCCCCAAAACTGATGCAAATAATGCATTCAGCTGTGAAGGTTTGTCTCGCTTTGTTTGAGCCGTTTCTTCATTTTACTTCCCGTTAACTTGCAGCACTTAAGAAAAACAGTGCAATAACACATCCCGACTGTAGGCAGACAATGAAAAATATAATACCAACCAAAAGGATCCTATTTTGGATTTTGGATATTTAGGATTTCATCCTAATTTAAAGCTTTAGTTTTCCAATATGTTTTGTCTAAAACATGTCTGGGTTGATTTTTAATGTGTAACTCTCTTGCTGCTAAATAATTTGACATCATATTTAATAGATAGTTTCTTCTTTTTTGTATAAATCCCAATGTAACGCTGTGCAATAATACTTCAAAAAACATAAATGCAGATAAAAACTCAAGCTGCAATATGCCTCTTTAAATTAAGAAATATAATTCTGATAGTTCTAGTTTGTTATGGTTCATTAGCTTAAACAAAAAAGACAAAACAATAGGGTATAATAGATAATCTATAGTAATGCAAAGTTGTAAATAATACAATTATATTTATATATAATAATATATATAATAAATATTACATTAGTAATAAGACATAGTATGTGCATATGTGTGTGTGCTTGAGAGAAAGAGACAAAGGAGTTACATTCTATGTGTCTCCATCACAGAGTAATTACCAGTTATTTGTGCTTTGGTCCAAGACAGCTAATTTACAATTTAGAGTTTACTACAGAGGGGTCAGTTCAGGAATACAACGCTGCTTTCCTCTCCTTTTCTTTTTGTTCCTGTGTTTTGTTACACTTTGATACCTGCAACATTGCCCACATTGACAGCTCCCTGTTAGAGTTTGTTTCTGTATTTTTTATTGACTCTTTTTTGAATTAATTAGGCCGTTTTTTTTTTGACAAGCCTCCCAATTTCCCACCCAGTTTTGAACATGTAGTTGTTTGCAAGAGACTAAAGCAGTAAAACTTTATGCACATCCACACAGCAAATTATGCATGCTCGATATGTGTGGTAACTCACCGATGACATAAGTGAGCAATAGGGCCAATGTGAGAGTGAGAAGAGATGCAGACAGCGCTGTACACTTCCAGTTGCAGCAGCGGTGAGGCTTGTTGAAGGTAAACAGTGGTCTGGTCACGCTGCTGCGAGGGAGAGGCCGGGGTGGAGGTGAGTACACTGTCCCAGATGTAAGCGGGTATCCTTGCCCCGCCCCTGATAGGAGAGCTGACGACCCAGACCCCTGTTTGAACAGGAAGTGTCTGCGGGAGAGGCACAGAAAAGAAACGTGTTATTAACTCTTTCTAAAGCCTTGTCCTCCTTAGCGACGGCTGCCAGGCCTGACAACCTGTCATGTGGCTAATGAGAAGTTTACAGTAAAAGCCTGAATAATATCATGTAACAGCATATGAGCATAGTACAGGGTTAAACAATACATGAAAAGTGTTGTCAAGCAGGTACTGTTCACAGATATTTGTATATTAATCATCATTTCTGGATCTTTCAGTATCAATAAAACATGTTTGCCATTGATTTAATCACATGACATGACAACTATTGTTAGAAAAATGTATTGGAATTAAGCAGCATTAATGCTGGGAGCTGGATGAAGCATTAACTTGGTAAAGAGCTTCTTAAATATGCATGTAATGGCCACAGTCAGCATCATCATCAGCCCATAAATCATAAAAAGGCCTGTAAATCAAGCATCTTTCTGTTGTTCATACTATAGGGGTATAGGTGGGAAATAATATTTCAACTAACTGTATATCTTAACTGCCTATTTAGAAATCATAGAATGAAGGTATGGCAATTGTTTAGAAAGCAAATTATTATAAAACTGTAAGTGATATGATATCTTTATTTACAGCCTATGGTGAGTAACAATTTATTATTATTATAGGTATGACGATGGAAGCTTAATGCAACTCAAATAAAACCCATTCCTTTTATTTTTTTCTCCTTTGCTTGAAAAGTCTAAAGACACCCACCATTTTGGAAAGTCCTACACGGCCACCCTCCACTTGTTTAGTTGTCTAACAAACTGTCAAATAATTGCTGTCCTAATGTTATGAGGAGCCGTTCCGCATTCTGTGTTCCACAAACTACCTGCCACATCTGGGACCACAGGCTGTGGCTTTAGTTTAGTCTAGTATATAGTTGGAAACAATCACAGTTACAGTGCAGACCTATCTGGGACAGTGGTTCAATGCACCGCCAATTAGCTTAGCACAGCACGACACGTCATCTTTTCTGTGGTATCTTATTCTGATTCTATTTATGCAAATCTGAACTCAGTGGAATTCAGCCCCACTCTGAAGTATGTCTCAGTGAAACTCATTTAAAGGGCCCCCAAGGTGGGAGATTTTAGAGGAGACCCCTCTTCTGCTGGTATTTTTTACAGCCAGGCTTAGTTTCGGATATCACAGATAGGACAGACTGTTCCAGTTTGTAACTGCAGCCAGTCCCACTATTTCACCTGTGCAAAAAAAACCTTTAGTACTCTGCAAGTGCACAGCTCTGTTAAACTGTTAATATCCTACATGTTTGGCTGCATTTGTGTGCTTTTAATCTAAGTGGTCCCTTAAACTTTGCAAGTAATGCATCATCAAAAATTAATTCAGGAAGCTAAAATCAAGGGAGAAAGCAGTCTAAGAAAGTCCCTAAGCGCCAGGATTCCACTTGCAATTTATATTACGTCCTACCATAAATTTGTGTGACAACTGCAAAACACAGACATTATTCAAAGTTAGTGCAATATAACCAGTTAAACAATAGCAAATGGCCTTAATGCAAGCTAGCAACAACAGACACTATGGATATAGTACAAGTCACAGAATATTAAACTGTTATTTTCCAATATGACACAGGTCTTTTATCATAAAAAAGGCCCAGATTTGACCAAAGGCCTTTCTGGTGCAATATTATGAGCTGCTACTGTCGTGTGGAATGTCACTGATATGAAAGAGAATGAAACAGCCCTGCAAGCTAAGGATCAATGACATACCTATTCCTTTTTGACTCATCAAAGTGACTACTTAAGTTATACGGGTGTATTAGTTAAACGAAGATGAGGTTCATTTTCATTATGAGAAAGAGCGTCTTAGATGGCAGATGATGATAAGAAACTAAGCTGAGGGGCAATTAATCTAGGTAGCGTTTCATCTATATTGTGTTTGGATAATGGAGGCCGAAGGTTGGAGGGTGGCAGATGAGGAAGGAGAAGTATGGAGGCTGGGAAAATTATGCAATTTGGAAAAGTGGAACAGGGCAGGCAATTATCAGCAGTTCCAGCTTCTGTTCTGGCCACACTGACTTCCATCAAAAAAAAAAAAATGAACAAAGACAGGTTTGCTGGTGGAAAACAAAGGATAGCCATACTGGAGACAACTTCAGAAGGACAAAACAGGTATGACTCATTATTTTACTCTCCGCAGTGTGTCTGTGTGTGTCTGTGTTTTCCTAACAAACAAAAATCTCACAGCTCCTAGATTTCACAGACAGCATGATTGCCCCAGGTTACACAGTGTTCTCCCCAGGGCTTAATACTGGCTGTGAGTGCAGTATGTTGGAGCGTACGTGCAGCTCAGCGGAGTGTTATTCTGTCTGTGCAGAGAAAGGTGTGAGGTCACAGGCTGCTGGTAGGACACTGAAGTCTCTGAAGAGCTATCGGCGGACAGGCCATTAAAGTACGGATAGACAGCAGACAGAAATCACTGGACACCAGACTGGTCATGCTTCATGCCTCGTTTACCATTTGTCCTCATACATGGCAAAAAATAGCTGTAACTTCTGACACTCCTTTCACACTAATATCTGACCTGCACACACTAGTCACTTCCCTAAAGTAATATCTTTTAAAAAAAAGGAGAAGCATACCACAAAATGAACACAGCTGAGAAATAGGACAGGGAACTGTTTCAGTCTAAAAAAACTCACCCCAATAGAAGATTTTTTTAATTTAATTTTCTTTTGTAATACTCAATAATAGACTTAATTAGGGTTGAAATTGATATTTTTTTGCAGCTGAACTGTGTTTTTATTTCTATTCACTTACATTTTTTTTATTCATCTTACCAGCCATCTTTAGCTAGATTCTTTTTTTGTGTGTGTTACCCTGTGTGTGTCTATAATGTGGCCCCGTGGCTGGGACATGTGACGTTCATCCTTCACTGTCTGCCTCCCCTCTTTTCTCCATCTACCCATTCCATGTCAGCTGAGGGTTGTAAGCCAACAGGGAACACAGGAGGCTGCACATGAAGAAATCGCGCATACAAGGGTCAGTGACAGTTCAACTCTAAATGGCCAGAGATAAACTCAGAAAGCATGCACATACAAACACATACACACACACAGAGACACTGCTGCTGCTGTGCTCAAAGAACCCTGCACAAAAAGACAAACAAAAACAAAAAGATGTCAAATACAGCCTTTGCACAGTTTTGAGGCCAGTACACAGGTCGGATCTGCCGTGGTGCTTTTATTGCTCTGCTGAAGGTGGATTAGAGCAAAAGAGATCAAAATCCAGCTGAAGAAATTGCAATTTGTCAACGCATGTGGAACTCTGTTCTTCTTGTGTAGTGCTTTTAAAAAATGCATCTCTGTTCTTCCTGGCTGCCTGCCTTTGATCTTCTCAGACAATATCTAGGGGCAACGCCCAGGAAGCTCTGAATTCATATCAGAGGGCAGATTTCCCTGGAGACAGGAAGAAAATGAGAGTTCCCGCTCTCTAGGAGGTCGAAGTCTGGGCCCAGGGGCTGCGTCTACCTGGATAAGTGCGAATGGCTGTGTGTGTGTGTGGGTGGATGAAGGCCTTTGTTCACAGGTACATGCAGATGTACAGTGCATGTCAGCGCAGAAGCTGATTTCATTGTGTGGGTGCACAGTGCACAATCCAAGTAGTCTCACTCCTCAGCAGCGATAAGAGGCAGGGCTTCAGTCAATCCATTACAGTCCAACATTTGTTATGCCTCTTAACACACCCAGTGTGAGACCTAGTCAGATATATTGAATATCCATATTTGCATCCCTTCACCTACAAGAGCTGGTCTCTCAAGAAACATAACGGATGTGCTGCTGAAAAGGAAATCTATCCGCACTTCAAACAATCTTAATCTCTGCAGACGCAACATCAATACATTTCAATACTGATTCATCAAACGCACATTGAGTAAAGTGGAAGTGTTCTTGACAACAACAGATATTTTCCTTTTTCTTGCCATTTTTATTAAGGTCACAGCATCACTTATGATTCTGTGGGCATACCCCTCCCATGTCAAGTTTGTAAATACTTGATGAATCTTTAATCTCACGCCTGAGATGGAACTGATAGCAGTGGCAGGGTAAGAGCAAAAATATGAAATCATTAGATTACCAGTGTATCTGAGAATGTGAAATGTGAGGAGAGAGGGGCTTTGAATATTAAAACCAAAAACAGTAAAGCAGTGAAGACTTGGGTCTATTATTTTTTCTCTCCTCCCCCACCACCTCGAAAGCAAGATAGAAAGGAGCCAATAATATCTGAATTATGTCATGAAGGGACACTCTTCTATTGACTATGAATATGATTACATTTTATGGTTCAGAACTAATAGCACACTATCGAATTAAACTTATTTGACTATAAAGTCCCAAATGCAAAAATGTATTACTACAGAAAAGTGCCATCCAATATACTAAGCCACTGCAGAAATTGTGTTTTATAATCCACATCTCTCTTTGGTAGAATGTTCTTTTTGCTCAGCAAATGTTGTTCGAACGATTTGAAACATGAATTTTGTTTATGGTGAATTTCCATTTTATGTGCAGTCGCCTGCACACGGATAAGTAATGTAATTACAATACAATCCTGACAAGTCTTCTGCATTGATACTCATGTCTAGCCCATGATTAATTTAAATTGTCACTGAATCTAATTTTATTCTTCCTTTCCTTTAAATGGGGTAAGATCTAATTATGGCCTAATGCATAACTTATTAAAACCTCTTCTTCTGGCGTGGCAGCCTGCCAATCTCATCCTCATAATACCAGAATCCAGATACTGCACCAAGTCCTCATTAAACATGCAAACATATTCTTTTGCACCTTGCTGCTGCTTCTCCAAATCGGCCTCACAAATGAGGATCTCCTAAATAATTCTCTGATCAATTATTACTTATGCAGCAAGCAAATGCTTAATTCTGTTTGATGGGACCAAACTCCAGCGGCTCGTCTCCGAGCATTTGAAAAAAAAAAAAAAAATCTTGAGTACTAAATTTGAAAGTGAATCACAATGTGTTCCTGAAAAGAGGATTTTTGACAACAAGAACTGAACTTTTATTTTGAAAAGTTTAAACTGAGAAGCCCATCCTCTAGTGAGTAGAAGGGGGTAAGATAATGACATGATTTCAAAAAGATTCATTGTGACTTTGATGGTGTGCAAAGTCCTGTAATAATACCCCAGAGGACTGCATGGTGTTCCACTTACTTATAAACACATGCAAAACATGTCCATCCTAACAAATCCTTTAGTTCAACATTCATTCTTAATCATTCTACTCTGGTTTGTCTAAGAAATTGTGAATGTCTGCCAAGTAAAAGTCGTGATGAAGGAATTTTCTTTAATCTAATGATCCTCATTTGTAAGATTAAAGAAATGTCTTTAATCAAGTGACATTATGCTGAAGGAGGATGGTTTGCCTTGAAGATATTTTCATTTACAGAATGTTGCAAAATCTCATTACCCCTTCTGGACTGAAAGTTTTTTGGAGCAAAGCTCTCCAATCCCCTTTTTGCTCTTTAATATAATAAACACTGCTATAAATAATGTTGAAGGACGTGTTCATCTGTTGCATTCTCTTACCTGGTCTCTAGGGGGATGTTGCTGTTGAGTACCCAGCTGTTGTGAAGCTGTGCCTGGTCTGTGCTTGAGCTGGTGTCTGCCCCCTGGCTGCCCTGACTGGTCTGGCACCGTGTTGGCATGGTCTTTCTCTGCAGGCTGACTTGGGTGTAGGGTGCCGGTCGGGCACAAGTGCAGGCGTGCGGAGGCGGTGGAGGTGGGGGCAGCGGGCGAAATGTGAACTGGCCACCTGGACTGCTGGGCAGCTCTGCACAGAGACACAGAGAAAAGCAGGAGAGGAGGAGGAGGAGGAGGAGGAGGGAGAGACAGGGGAGAAATAAACATAGGTTTATTAGGAGCGCAGTACCATAAATTACAAATAAAAGTGGCGTGTTAGTTGACAGTTTATTGTTATTACACTGATTGAGGGACATAAATCAGCTTGAAAACTGTCCCTGTCCAGCGCCTTCCCTACCTACCTGCTTTGATACACTACCAGCCATCCTATAAATAGGTTCTTGGCTGGCTGCAACATTGAGCAGTCTTTAAAGAGCTAACAGCTCTGGCTTAATCTGCACCCGCCAGCCCAAACTACCCATGTGATGTTTATTATGAGATCTGTAGCTTGACGGAATGAGCTAGCCAGCTGTAACTCCCTCACACTGGTAACCTCAGGGTCTAGCTGGAGCTCTCTCAATCCATCATTTATCATTCTCTTTCACTATAACCCTTCCTCTCCCTGCCTCTTCCTCCCTGCTGCTTTCTTTCGCTTTTCAGTCTTCGGAAATTCACCATAGACTAATTACAGTTTTGCCAAATGCAGTGTGTATGGATTATGTTTGTGTGTGCACGGCTGCAGATGAAACTGGTATGCATGCTTTTCCGTGCCTGCAAGCACCTGCATGTGTCATGACAGTGCATCAACAGGGAGGTGAGTGTTGAGGTGGGACAGCTCATGCCATATGCTTGCAGCATGGTTCCACGAACAGGACAAATCCCACGTCCCTGAAGACCAGCTCTGTCCAGCTGTATTGACAATAAATGTAACATTAGCCTCAAACCAGAGGGTAAAGAGTCTGTTTACCAGAATCTGGTAGACAGACATTCTTGGCTCTCTATTGTATTTGCTGCCAAAATGTCAGCAGTAATTTAGGATGTGAATTCATCTAGGAGATCACCACAGTCTTCTCCCATTTTAGGGTGAGTATCACACAGATAACACCAAAAGAACAGACTTTATGACTCTTGCCAGATAAAAACTAAAGCAAAAAAAAATAAATTATTTTCTTTTAGCTTCAATTGCCAGCATAAAGAAACATGCTTCTGGATTTGTAGTGCTGCTGCTACTTCATCCAGAAATGAGGCAACACCTCTTCCAAATATTGCAGAAAAACTATAATGGGATACTTTGTCATCAACATTTCCACTACACCAAATTACATTGTTTCTTTGATCTCTCCTTAAAATGATTGTTGCCTTTTGCACAGATATAGATATGGTCATATCAACCAGTGTTCACTGACACGCCACACAACACATCAGGTTTTATGGCTTACAGTTGTTAAAACTTCACATTTAGGAGATATATATTGCAGCAGATATGTAAGAATGCTGTGGCAGGACAGGAACCGTTCTGCAAATGGTCTATAAACATTTTCTCATAATATTTCTACAACACCTTCTGTCCATCTGAAAAAAACATTTTAAGAATCGTTCTAGTAGTTGCTGGTGTTTTCTCTGCTTGTGTACAGCATGTGTTTTTATCCGCATAACTGACATTAGTATTTACAAAATAATTGTGTGAATGCTGTCAAAAAGCTGTTTGAAGATATGACAGAGTTTTTTTTCTAATCCTCTAAGACACATTGCCGGTTATTGATCTTCCAACATGGCTGAATTGTTTTTTCGTCACATTCCTAAAGCATGTAATTACATTTTTTTTCTCCTTTTCTTTGCATACTGATACAATGAAACCTCCCAGATTCACTGAAACACGCAGGGGATTTCAGATTAACATTCTTGTTGTTTATTGCATGCAAATTTTATACTCGCACATGATTTTTTTATGTTTTTATATAACATGTTTGCATTAAAAATGACAGCTGAGGCTGTGTGTCATCTTGTGCAGCATTTGAACGATATTAAACATAATTCTACCCTGACTGCTGTATGCTGTGTGAGCCTTAAGAAGTGACTCTTTTCACCTAAGCAGTGTATATATAGCATACACAACCAGCTTGTTATTGCCACTGTAAATCCCTTGATGACACTAACAGCTAATCAGGCACAAACCATCACTATAAGGCCTAGTAAAATGACAGGAAATGTATTTGTGTCATCACCTAGAGGTGCTGTTTAGTCTAAACTAATGGAAGTGGAATGAAATGAAGGTTATTTTTGTATGAACCACCTCTGAGTATTAAAAAAAAATACACGCTTTGGGAAAACTGAACATTTTTAGAGCACTACTGCATAGTGTTCCATTGTGATGCACCAGGAGCTTTAAAGAGGTGCTTCAGTTTTTAGCTTTCTTATCTGATTCATCAGTAGCTGGGAGTCCTCAGAGTCCAGAAATCCCTTGTCTTTACCTATTTTTTTGTATACTGGATAGTTCTAGCATTTTTCAAATAAGTTTTCAGGCAGTATCCCCAAAGGTGCGCTCAAGCTGGCAGCTCAAGTTGGGCATGACGCCACATTATTCTGATGATGGTAGGAGCTTGAGGACAAATGCAAGCATTCACAAATCATTATCATTTCTACCAATGCTAACCTGTAAATCCCATACACATCATAATGTGTAACTGCTAGTCAAAGGTGATACTGAGCCCAACAGTGCTGTTGATTCATGTCAAGTACAATTATATTCAAAATGCTAGCTGTGGTAAAAAAAAAAAAAAAAATGAAATCTATTCTTCTGGCATATTCCAAGTCAAATCCTTCAATGGCCAGGCTAGCATGACATGTCATTGGTAAATGTTAGCATATTTAAAACATATAAGACTGTTATTTACGTGTGTGCAGAAAGTATACGTTACTTCCCACCTCTTTATGTGAGCTAAAGTTACGGGCTTTCTGCAAATATGATGCAAATATTACAGCGGAAAAATATGTTTTTAATTTTTTTCCACTGTATATTATAGATATACAGGAAAAAATGTTTTTGCAAGTCAGGCTTCATACATTTTGGCACTGGGGACACGTTCCAAATGTTTCTTTCAATAAGAGGAGTAAATGAGAAATTATTTTCAGCCCAAATGGCTCACAATTACATTGAAACCAAAATAATGAATTCAAATTATTTCGGCCTATTAAGTCTCAAATTACTTCCAGTTATTAATTTTTTTAGAAATCCGGACTTACGGCTCAGGTTGTCACAACGTCTTCTGCTTCAATTGTGTTTGCTAGAGAGGGGAAAAGGTTAAAAAGTATACAGTGGACAGGAAGAGAGGGGACAGGGATATAGGGCCAGGGAGATGTAATCTTAGTGAGTAGGGTGACACAGGGACCTCGGCTGCCAGATGGTGCTTTAGAAGGCTTAGCTAAGGCAGCTTTGGGTCTGTGGTCCCAAAGATCCACAAACTGACTCAATTCCTCTCTTCTTGCACAAATGGCAGCAAAACACTTCCTTCACTCTCACTCACATTAAAAACGCAAGCTGTGATGTTGTGTTAAGTTGTAAATGTAACCTAAATAGGCAGTGGAAATGTAGGGCAGGGGCCGTGCAAGATTTGGTGGGCATGCCCAGAAGTTCAAAAAACATCAAATCAAGTCTGTGGGGAGTAGATAGAGGCCAGGGGAGGGGTTGTTACAGCTCTAGATGACAGTGGTGGCAGTGTAGAACACACTCTGCCCTGGGGTTCCTCTGGGACTTAGCCCTCCAGAAAAGGCACTTTTTTTTAAAAAGGGGCTTATGAGATATTTTCCTGGAATCATCAGCTTTTGGTTACATAAGTGAGATATAAGGGAAAGTGGAAGAGAGATCTGGAGGGATTAACTGGGAAATGTAACAGGTAACAGGTATTTGGGCCAGGTATTAAAAATGCATTACTGTAGCAGAGATGGACCCAAAATAGCACAAAAATTAAGTATTTATGATAATTCAGGCATTTAAAGCCAAGCCTTATTAATGAAACGCAAAGAAAGAAAATGACTCAGGTATATGCGCACACAGACTAATGACTGCAACGTGTAATGAGTTGGCCGTCATGATGTTGCAATGCTGTTTAGAAGGGATATTAACAGGTAGGTATAAAACTGTTTGAGTGAAAAATGAATAACGTGTACAAAATCATCTTGATCATGGAGGCTCATCAGGCTCATTAAAATCTTTTGCTTTCTGTCTGACAGATGTTAAGTGCTCCCTGTACACACAGACAGAGAAAAATTAAAAATATACAGAACAACATTCAGCACAGGATGAAAAGGAAGGGAGGGAGGTCTTTTGGAAGGGCTGTGTTTTTTGATCTTTTGTAATTGCAGCTACATATTTTACATTTATCATATCTACATATAAATAACCAAAATATTGCTTTTCTGCAACAATCTCCTTTGAGTATAAGCCTTAAAAATCCACTAGTTTAAATATTAATTAAAATGTTTATTTCTTTAGAGGACAAGTGCAGTCCTGTTTCAGAGCTTTAAATTCAGCATACTCTTATGCTCACTTTGGCTCTTGCTGCTGTTTTAACTGTTCTATTTAATAGCAGCACTTTTTAAAATTAAAGAGCGGCTGTATTTTTCTCTGCTTTGTTATATTTGCTGTAAGTGTATTGCTTCGAGACATTTACAGAAACATGTTCCCATTTTATTTTTCAAGTCAGTGTGGAGGGTTAACCAAAAAATAATTAATAATGTATAGTTTCTTTGATCAGAAAAGACCACCACATTTGATGTGAAGCAGACCATAAAAACATGAGCCACAATAATATGAAAGCCTAATATTTCAGCAGGTTTTCTCTTTCTTCTCGTTCTCTCTCTGTGTGTGTGTTTGTTTCCACATCCCTTTCTCTTTTTTCAACAGCTTCTTCATTATTGTGCCTTGCACTAGAGTTAATTTCAACTATTACAGTGAAGCTGTATAAAATCCATAGAGCCTGACCTCAACATTATCTAACCTGCCTGACTAACAGAGGATTGTGATCATTTTACAGAACATTTATCACTACTGTTGGACCAGGCCCAACAAAAACCACATCATCCACCCTACTCTAAAAATAAAAAGACTAATAATTTCCCCCAGGATAGCTTTTCATCTATCTCGCTTCTTAATTGACTTGCATTAAATTGCCACAAAGTTTATTCCACTGCTGTGCTTCGATGAAATAAATAATTAACCCCATAAAAAAGGTCAGACAACTGAAATTAGAACTGACTGGTTTTTGTTCTTTTCTGTGGTAATGAGATGGGATCCTGCCCTAGCTGACCATTTGGCTCTCTGTAATAATTTGTCTTTGTCTTAATGCAGTTAGATAACACATTATCTCATCAGACATTATAAGTTCCAATATGACTCCCTTCATTGGTCGGCTACTGATGAAGGATGGTATTATCGATAACAGCAGCAGCCCACATATGACAACGGGGACTAATATTGCTAATGATCACCACGACGATGATGATGTTGAAAAAGATGATGTTGCTGATAGTGCCGGGCTGCCGGTGATGGCAATAACAAAGATAATGAAGATAACATCAGTAATAACAGTGATAACAATGATGATGAAAACGGCAGTGATGGTGGCAGAAACACTGATAATTACACTGATGACAGTGGGCTCTGAGACAGCAATTAGAATAAAAACAGCCATTGATTCATCTTTGCAGACACAGGGATAAACGGTGGGATTTCCATTTAACAAAGTGACACAATCATGTTGTCCAATTAAAGCAAGAAAATACAAATGAAGAAACCGAGTGCTCTAAGAGCGGCTCCCTCTCGTTCGGAGCCCAGTCGATTTTCATATAGAGCCTGATAATTAGCAACCATGCATCATCTGGCTTCTGCATATCAGAGGACTCACTCGATGTGCTGATGTTTGCGTGCCTATATGGATGTGGAGGTGTATATCTATGTGCGCATTTGTGTAATTGCTTGTTTGTACCACCATCTCCAAAAACAACTTCAGAGCAACCACACAATCATGTTTAGGCTGCAGGTGATTCTGAAAGTAGCATCTCCCTGGAGAGGTCATGAATCCTCCTGAGTCTAGCTCCTCAGCTCTACAGCAAGAGGCTTACCATCACTCAAACACTTCACTGCAGGGGCCCATGCTCGAATTACATTTTCAGGAGAGCTCGCTTCTCTAGTTCTGTGCTATAAATGATCTTTTAAAAACTTAAAAATAATTAATCAGCTGATGTTTCACTGACAAGAGCTGCCCCAGCTTTTTGATCTTAATGAATTGTGGCTGTTTTGCAGAAAGAAGGTAAAAAGAGGCCAGTGCAGGTTTGCCTGAATGGAGCCTATAAAGGCAAAGCAGCAAGCTGAGCTCAGCTCATCTCTCCTGAGAGCACAGCAGCATCCTGATCCTTCCTGACCTTGTCACTGCTGCAGGGTGCCCGGTCATTACCACCACTGCCATGGAGTTGTGCAGGTGTTTGTGTGCAAGCGTTTGTGGTGCATGTCATACGTGTGTAGGTGTGCACGCAGACATGCATACGCACAGAGCATGCTCAGAAGTGGCGCAATATCATGTGTTATTGAAAATTTGCATCACCAGGATGTGGGATGCAACAAGGTGTTTAAGACTCAGGTACAACAATGGCTATTCCAGTGATTAGTGAGCACATTCATCTTTTACAAGTCTCAGGACTCATGGCTCATTTCTTCTTCCAACACACACACTGACTGCAGTTCCCCAAACCCAAACACAATCACAACAAAGCATACAGAGAACATGGAAGAGGAGTTGTGCTTGCTTAACACACATGCATACACTGCATATCCTCCGACTCTGACGTTAAAACAGGAGAAAGTGCCTGGACTCGACAGCAAACAAACCAACATGAAGAGATTCCTGGCTGGGTAAAGAGAGACTGCTATCAAAGCTACAGGAATGCACCACTAGCAGCCCATTTTTTCTCTGAGAGAGAGAGAGGGGGAGAGAGAGGGAGAGAGCAGGAGAGTATGCGCAGTGTTGTAGCAGACCTGAGCTGCTGGTAATTAGAATGGGTTCTGAGGAGAGACAGGCAGTGGAATGAATGCAAATGAATTCACTGGCTCCAGCACTGGGCTCCACAACCTCACTTTTCATATAGCATGCCTTACAAACATGAGGCTACTGGCACAAACAGAGCTAGGCTACACAGTAAACACTGAGTGACATGACTGCAGACATGCACGTGCCAACATGTCCACACACGAAAAACACAGACACGCACCAGTGTGCAAATAAAATGTGAATCCGCAAGCCTGAAACAAATATGAATCCCACTGTGCAAGAGGAGGTGCAACACTGACACACACACACACACAGACACACACACACACGTTATACTAATCCCTGCAAATGCCACAGTGTTGCTTGTGAAAAGAGAAAGGGGTGAAAATGTGTGTTCCAGGCGAATCTCCACAGCATGTCCCACAGCGGAATAAACAAACCCTTCTTAATTGGTGTCGATTTGGAATGGAGTGATGATTCATCATGCAGAACTCCCCAGTAGAGTATTGGAAACCCAATCATTTCTAATCCATATGACCTTGACGGAGGGCCAGAGTTAGACTGTGACTCCTTCCGCACACATTGTCCGACAGACAAAGTCAACGCATTGTAACTGACTTTACAACGCGTTGGAACTGTAATGCACCAAAGTCAGATCACTTCGCTGATTACTCCATCTCAGCCAGCGGCAAATCTTTATGAAGCACTCAATTCTCCACAGCAGTCATAAATCAGGGTACTATAAGCTTTCCGTCTCAGTGATGGCACACCAGAGACACTATTTCCATACCACGCTGCTCCCGTCAATAATTCCTATTCCCAATACATCTACTCTTGGCTTAAAGAAGTCCACTGGTACTACCTTAGCTCACCTCCAAGATCCCCAGAGGTTTGCGAAGCGAAACTTTGATCAGTAACTCTGTGGCTTTTCTCAAGGAGAAGCAGGTCATCTGAAAAGGGGTCTTGCTCTTTACTAGCTAGTGCTGTAAATGAGTCTAATTAACACATCTCCCTTCCTATCTTAACCATGCATCCAGGGCCAACTAAAGTCTTATTATAGAGTAGATTATGCATGTAATGTCCCCACTGAGATTATAATATGGAAGGCATTTTAAAGACACAGTGCACAAGAGGACAGCACTCTGTGAATAAAAGAAGACAGGGGGATAGGAAAAAGAATGAGGTGCTGTTTGGTATTCCGATTTGGTACATATAAGAGATGGTAGAGAGAGATATAGATACACAGAGAGTGCCAAAGAGAGAGACAGAGAGTAAGAGAAAAAGAGATGTGTCTTCAGCACCACCTGCAGATTTGACTGGTGGCCATCTTACGGGTCAATGGGGTGAACGCAGCCACCGCCCCGGGTCAGCATTAACACCAACCAATGACAAGTCGGCACTTGCCCTCTATTGCAACAACATCTTGCCGTTCCACTCCACTGACCGCACCTATCGCACTGATCACAGCGCACACACATGCATATGCTTTTACACTCTTCTACCACTGTCTGCCTCTCTCTCTCTCTCTCTTAAAATCACACACATACACACACACACATCAGGAAAAACCTAACAAATGTGGGAACAGATGCCCCACATCAGACTGCAGTTGCCCTCTGCTCCCTGTTTCCCTCCAGAGAGACAGAGGAATACCGTTAACGAAGATAAGACACTGCAGTCCTGTGCTGTCTCAACAAATGCCTGTGGTGAACACACACACATTTTTGAATCATTTGTTTATGCCCATTTTACTATAAAGCTAAAGCAATGAAACATCAATATCACACCTGCTTCACAACTTTACATCTCCTCTCTCTGTTTCTTTATTCTGCCTTTTGGGGACATGATTTCCCTTCATCCAGACTGCCATTGCCCTTCGCTGGCTTATTGAACTCAAGCTGCTTCTTTGATAGGTGAAGAGGAAAACAAGATCTTTAGTGACCCTCCCTCTCTCTCGCTCTCTCTTTTGCATATCTCTCATGTTCAGACAGTTTGTACATAACAAAAAAAAGCTACAAATCTTTTTGTACCAATAAATAGGTATATATAAGTATTTAACATGATATAAATATTATTTGGTTCAAGTGTTCACAATTATATCAGATGAGCATCTGGAGAAAGTTTCTCTGCCATTTTCTTGACTGAGATGGTGAGGACACATAACATGGCCACCAGCCATTTCCATCAGTAAACATTTCTCTGGTGATAAGGGACTTTCCAAAGAGGATATATTGACTCTTGACTGGGTGTTGTTTACCTCAGTTTCCAGATCAGTGTTCTGCATCTAAATTGGTATTTTTGAAAGCAGCTCATGTCTTCAGTTGTTGCCTTCAATCAGGGGGAGTTATGGACATTATACATTGGAAGGAGAGTAAGCAGTTTCATAAGTGGTCCAATTCTCAGGTCAGCTCCAGTACTACTGCAGTGTGAAGTCAGGGCTGCCATATGTCAAATAAGTTAACCGACTGCAAATGCAATGCAATCATTTAACACAACTTTGTCCACTTATTGTCTTTTATTGTGGGCTTGTGTTTGATAGTCACAAAGCATGGTTTTAAAAGTCCACTGCATTTGGGCATCTGCTATATATAGTCTGCTCTCTATTAAGGAACACTGGGCAGGGTCAGCCTGGAGATCAGACTAAATAAACATCAGCAAAAGAGAGAGAGAGAAGCAATAAAAAAGTAGTGGCTCATGAGGTTGATGTTTTGGCTACCAATTAAGTAGCAGCTTTTCTTTTGATCCTCGGTGGATGACACATGTAATCACTTAGCTCTCCAGACACACAGCAGATGAGGGACTGGGGATATGTGCATGGATCAAGGGTGTGTGGTTGACTTTCAGTGACTGACATCAATCTATCATCCCGTATGGTACTTATACCAGACTCTCAGGCTGACATGGCCTGGATATCGAGCTTGGTTTCCAGAATTAAGTGATTAATCTGTCAGCAAATATAAAATTTGAACCCTTGGAGAAGAAAGGATGGCAGCAGCCCGCTGACCACTGGCCCTATGACCATGGTATCATCTGAAAATATCTCAGCAAACCAGTGGAGACAAATACCTGGCTCTGCAAAGTTGTCAAGAACATGCAGACGTTTCACAATGTAGTATGCAAATGAAAGATGAAACCATGCATAGCAATTTGAAAATTAAGAGATAGGTCAATACACTATTACCGAGACAGCCAAGTATGCACTTCAACATAGCCAGATAGAAGGATGTTTAGATAGCCATTAGCTAACAACACTTTATGACTATTCAGAAGGCACTTACAGGACAGACACTTGCAGACACTTCTAGCTATTAGCAGCCATTATACACATTTGTGTATAATTATGTGAAATGGTGTGCAAGGGAGCCTCATATGCAGCAGACAAAGTAAGCAAAGAGAAATTTAAAATCCATCTGTAAGATGATGACAGCTCTGTTGCACAGTGGTGCAGTACAGGCAGGTGTTTATACAACACCAATACATTACTGGCATACATACATCCACACATTGTCACAAAAGCCATAACAATGGAGGGAAAAACACAAAAAGGCTACATATATCCATCAACCTCCTGTGATCAAACCAACTAGCAGCAGTGCAGATATGACAGCGGTGCCCCTCGCCACATTCATCTGTTTTTCCATCTACAACTGTGACTAAAAGGGCCACTAACCTATGACACAATAAAATAAAAAAGACACAACAACACAAAAAGACTGTCAGTGACCCTTTCTAAAAGGGTCAGCTGCTCCAAGGCTATAAAATCTTAAAAAGGCAAAAGATAATATTCTGCCTTAGCTATGACCGCAGAGACAGCGACGAATGGAGAGCGAGGGGGAGCGCAAGCAGGACCCCGGCCTTAATGTAGTTTGTAATTGTAAGTGTTGGTCTTTAATAAAAGCCCAGAGTATTTGGTCAGGCTAATAGACTGGGCTCTCTAAATCCTGCCTGCCATGCATTATTCAACAGCCATTAGCTATCGCCTCATCTGGGAGGCTGTATGAGTCCCATCATCGGCTGGAACCCAGGCTAGGCACACCAGTGTGTGAGGAGGTGTGTGTGTGTGTGTGGGGGGCTTATCTATGGAGAAAAGGAAAGAAAGGAGGAGATGCAAATACAGGTATGGGAGAGAAAGAGAGAGATGGGTTAAAGAGGATTCACACAGGCAAAGACTCAAAGAGGAAAGCTGACAAAAGATGGGCGTGATGTGGCATAGGTGAGGGTCTGTGATATGGAAATGACTACAGAGAGATGAAGAAATGCCTGGATGAAAGCCAGAGGTCATATGGTAGACATATGAAAATGGGAGGAGGTTGATGCAGGAATATGAGAGGGAAGTGACCGATGTAAGATAGCATGAACTGAGTGGGATATATGGGGGCAGGTGAGGTTGGCGAGCCTCGGGTCAGAGTGAGGCTAGAGAGAGCAACAGAGAATGAAAGAGGGATGCCAGCCTGAAGTGGCATTTTCTGTTGGCTAGGAACATAAATGTCAGATGCTTCCTTCTACTCACCTCTCAACCTTTTCTTCTTTCAATTCCCCTCACCTCCTTCTCAACCTCCCCCTGCTCCTTCCACTCCACCTCCAGCCGCCCTTCTCAATCTGCCCACCTCTCTCCATATCCCCAGAGTAGTGCCAGTGGTAATTTTGCTTTCAGAGGCAAGAGAAGGCCATGGAACACATGGAGATGCAGGCTGCTCAGTTACCATGGTATCACTGGCCAACAGGAATGGCGCCAAGACCAGGATGCGTATGTGCGTTTGTGAGTACATTGGTGTGTACGGGCGTGAACACAAGCGTGCGCTCTTGAGTGCATCTACACGTCTGGGTAATGGGTGTTTAGCAGGCCTGCCAGACTTGTCCCAGTCACTGCTCTCCCAGACTACCAGGTTCTCCTGACCCTCTGCGGCAGCCCAAGGACACACTCCTGTCTCTCTAATTAAAACACAACCCTGACACACATCGCGTGAACACACACACACACACACACACACACACCCTGCAGGTCTGCAGCTTAAAATAACCTTAAAAGGAACAAGCAGAGCCATCATCCCCTGCACTCAACACCTCTTCAAAATCCACTCAGCGTTTTCTCACCAGGCAGCTCCCAGGCAGACTCTGTCTCAATCTGCAGGAAGATTCGCAACAACATCCAGCATCTTCAGATGCAGCACTTATTTATTAGAAGTCATCAAAGGGGCTGCATTCATTACTATACGGCCTTCGTGGAACTGTAGCATTGTTACACTGTCACTGCACACTTGAAAATAATTGACTGCAGAAAAGCCACAAAACCGCAAAGAGAAAACAAGTTTTCTGAAAAACCTCAAAGTGGTTGAAGAAACAGGGAGTTTTTAGTGTGTACATTCACAAGTGGTATAACACACCTCACCACACCTCAAGAATAAGCACACTGACCACAATTAAGTCTCACAAATGTACCGTTTTGCACAGCCCACTTCTCTCTGTGGCAGCATCTAACATTACTGATTGTGTATTGTCATAAACTGATGATTTCTATACATGGAGCACGTGTATGGACATCACAGTCATAGGTGACTCTTCACTTCATCTCCAACAGACAATTTAGCATGTTTACTTCCTTGTTAACCGCATGAGAGACCCTGATGGAGGAATCCCAGAGAGGCAACGGCGTCCTGTCACTGCAGGTTACCACTGCAGCATGATTTAATGGAACTGTCTGTCAGAAGACTCAACAGAAGTCTGTCAAACACCAAGTAGAGGTAACATACACACACAAGCACTCAAAAACACATGTGCACAATCAAAAAAAAAAAAAACACGATGAAGACAGACTGTCAAAAACTCCTTTCTCTTGTTTACTCTGTCGCTCTTTCTCACACACACATACACATGCAAACGCACACACAGGCACACCAAATCAAAAAGCAAAATGTCCAAAAAGGTTCTGGCAAGAGCTAAGACAGGCGGAGATGAACAGAGAAATGCTCACAGCACATTCAGAGAAATCAGCAGTTAGAAAAACACACATCACCGGCAGCCCCCCTACCATGAGAGGAGATGAGTGCCAGAAATACACTCGCTGCATCAAGCGGCACAGGTGTTATCAGAGCGACTCGCAGGAGATCCCACCAAACAAAGTACCACTGTCATCTCTACAGAAGTAGCAGCGTGGAAATAAACCCAAACAAGTGTAATGAATGGTTCACAAAGTATTTAGCAGATTAGGCGGAAAAACTATGCATGATGGGGGCCCAAATCCAAAGCTCATTACATGTGGCACTGCATTAGGAGCTCACAGAAGCCAGTATACCGCTCTATCCCACAGCTCAAGTCTGATTTCTATCCCCTGCTTCTCACCGAATGAGGCAGAGAGCAATCACATCAGCCAGGCATCGGGCATCCTCTGTAAAAGCCTTTCTTTATTGTATATTTCCACCATCATCCCAAACTGGCAGGACAGAGAGCTCTGATTAGCATCAAAGCCTTTGATTGCCCCACTCAACAATCAGTGCTGCTCTCCTGTATGATGCCTGCTGTGATGCATAACAGAGAGAGAGAATGTGATTGAATGTGTGTGACTATTAAAACATGGAGAAATCATGCTGGTGCATCAGAATGACTCCTTCCTATAGAAGAACATATGTGTATGTGCTTGCGTAAGCTGCTGCACTTTAGGCCCTGCTTTAAGATGAACCTTAAATGGTCTTCTAATGTGCAGGCCTGGAAGCCCACCTTTTGATGCTCCACACTGTAGCACCATGGTCTGGTCTGGACAGTTCACTCTGGCTCAGAAAACAGGCTGCTTCTTTAACGATACCTCGCTCAGTGGCTAAATATGATTAGCTGCAGAGGACATTGTAGCTCTCTCCACAGCTAATACATTTAGTATGGATTGTCTGAGGGGTAAGGATACAGCTTGCAGAGAGATCAATATTCTAAGTCAGAGTCTGTCTGGAGAAGAGGAACCATGCTGAGAGATGGTTAACTGTTCTAAAGCAGCAAATGCTGTCTGGAAGCACCGAATGCCAGGAATCCCACAATATTGAACACTTCTTCAAAAGGTAATGCTTAATGCTCAAGCTGGGTGATGAGTTCTGCTGAGTGCCTGAATCAAGCAAGGAGCTTGTTGAAGATTTGTTGTGGATATCTCCAAGGATGAGAGATTATATAAGGCAAATCAGGATGATTCTTTATAGTCTATAGTGAACCACTTAAGACCAAAGCCCCATAGGGCCTTGCCTCCATAGGGCTGATGTCAAAGTGGTGCTCTAAATAGAGAATAGGGTGTCCTTTGAGATACATGGGGAAAAGGACCCAGATTTAAGTGGCTTCATTTGCATACGTGAATCCCTCACTTAAACCCATTTGAATCGCACACACGAGCAGCCACAGACACAAATGGACATGCGCACACCCTCACACAGATTCCCAGGCACACTCACTTAGCATAGACACATTCTTCCCCCTTTTCCTAGAGTCAGAGGACATTAGCACTGCATCTATTTCTGGAGGCCCATTAAGGCCGTAAAACATTTAAGATCCAACACAGAGTGATTCCTACTGTCAGAATGACCTGTTCTTTCCCCATTTCTCCTGCTCATGTAAAAAAGCTGACAAGAAGCTTGTGACAGAAACATGTATTGGGTGCCGTTCTGGATTTGGCTGAGTGGGCTGGCATGCCTGCTGGAAGGGTGGGGCAGGGTGGGAGGAAGTGGGGGTTGAAACGAGTTAGGTGGAGCGAGATGGGGGGCTTGGGGGGGGTGCAGTTGTTCGCCCGCCAAATGGGCCTATTTTGCTGAAATGTGAAGCCTGCACTTTCCTGACACGCTATAATAAATCTATCAATTGTGTGTGTGTGTGTGTGTGTGCACCATGCATGAAGAGAAAATTTGGTGGCATCTAAACAGGAAATATCCCCGTCCCTTTTCCTCTATAGATGTGACAGTCACAGTAACAGCTAACCGCTCCACTCACCATAACACAGGATGGCATATGCCTCATAATGGATATGCATTGTACCACGAAAGGAACAACCATACATACAATGGCACATGTGTATTCTAATGTGCACACACAGAGATACACACATGTATAGAGAAGCTAATGTAGGATGAGTAGGCTGCCTTGTCTGGCTCCCATCTTAAACCTATACATAAATATATCATTTGGTGTCCAGTGTGGACTAAGTCCATGAAAGTAGCAATGTTAAGCTACTTTAATGTGAAATGACAGGCTTCTGGGCAGCTCTTAGAGGACTAACAAGCCTGAATAGTCACTATTTCCAGAGGATAGAGTTTATTATTTCCCACAGCTTGTGATTCACCCCCCTTCCCATCCAATTGCACATGCAGAACCAGTCAGAAATTATGTGTCCTTTGCCAAGCATGCACTTGTTGATTTGCTCACTGTACATTTACAGCACATAGGTTTGACCTTGGAGCCATGCAAGGTAGTTTTCTAAACACAATTTACACATTTGTACAACATAACAGAAAATTATTCAGTGAAATCACACATACTGTAAACTTTGATAGCTGTCTATGTGTGTAATTAAATTGTTCCCTATGCACTTTAATTGGAAGGCGTAATGGTTTCATATTCTAACACACATCTATTTAAAATAGCATCAACAATGCATTAATTCTTTTTTTCATTTGCACAGAGATGTGCAACTATTTCTGCACCTCAATACATCCATACAACCATAGATAACAATTTTAATAGCTTTACAAATAAACCCACTATTCACAAAGTCTTGCCACACTGAACAGTTTGCATTTGATGTCTGTGCTGATCTAATTTATGCAGCATCAGTATCATCATCATCATATGCGTGGAGATAACACACGTCTGCATCCAGGCAGAGCTATGCCCTGTTCCTGACATCCTTCAGTGGTGAACACTTCGGAGTGGAATATCGGCTTTTAACGCTTAAGCCAGAGAGCTCCTGCATTCATTTTCAGATTTATGGTGGCATTAAGAATTAAATAATTAAGACAATGAAGCTTTTTGTTAATGCTTAATTTAGCTGAACTTTAGATGCCCTTTCTGTGATTTTCCTCATTCTGTCCAGCACTTTTATTCACACTCCAGTTTAATTCATACCTCAAGATAGGCTAGGTAGAACTAAGCATTCTTTACCAAGTGACATAAATAAAGTTAGTTCCTCACAGTATATCAAATATAATGCACATACTTTTGATTATTACTAATATAACATATATTTTTGCCTACACATTATATATAACCTTTTGTTCTTTTTATAGAGGCTTTCCACACTCAAGAAAGTGGTGGACAAGGACTAGTTGTAATGTTGTACCAATATTTGTTCCCTTTAAAGTACAAAAATGTGATTAAAATGACCTTTAAAACATGTTAGATAGGAAACATTAGTTTCACATCAGTGAAGTCTTTTTTAATAGATACTTCCCATATTAAGAAACCTTTATTAGTCCCACAATAGGGAAATTGCTTAAGGCAAAGAGCGCCATACACCAGTGAGTACACTGGAGGCTATGCGGGTAAAGTGCCTTGCCCAAGGACACACAACAGTGACTAGGGAGGAGTTGGGATTGAACCACCAACCTTCCAGTTATTGGACAACCCTGCTATACCACTGAGCCACTGCTGCCCACATACATCTCTCGGCTGACCTTGAGAGGACGCAGATAAACTCTTTGCTTTTCACTCACTGGTCTACCATTCCTCTACCTTTAGACCCCTCTGACACTACTGGCCCCATGAGCTAGTTGGAGTCACAGACAAGAACATGATCCCACGCTGCCTTCCCACTGACAAACACTGTCAAGCTGTGCTCAATAGTATGTTCAACCAAGCCTGAAGCACTGTTGCAATGTCTATCATCCAATGTTGCATCCCTCTGTGTCACCTGTAGTCCCTGAACCAGTCAGTTCAGGAACCACAGGTGACACAGTTAAATTTCTGATTATATGTGGTTAAAGTTGGCCAGCAAGGTCAGCAGCAAGGTCTGCAGCTAACCAACAACAGCACTGTTAAAGCTCTTGTATCAGATTACCCAGTATGAAAGTATGAAAGTATATTTGGTTAGTTTATGTGTTTACAGTTTATAGTGGATCTGTGCATCAGACCTGTGTCACTACACTCAACAAAACCACTTTAAAAAAAATAATTTGAGGGAGAAACTACACTAGAGCCAAAAAAGTGAAAAAGTAAAACACCCAAAAAATAATACAAACATATTTATCTAACAGCGTAAATTATTTGTCTTTTACTTTTTGTTTACAGTTCCCTCTGATTCCTCTTACTGATCAGACTTCTGGCTTCACTGCCAGCTTTGTGGTTATGCTGCCAGCTCTTGTTTGTGGTGCCTTTTTGTTTACAGTTCTGACACAACCTTCATGCATGGATTTATTTTTTGTTTTGAGTGCGTCTACATTGGCTGATTCTTTTTAGGGGTGTGCTGAGATCTCTTTTAGTGGTGTAGCGAGAGACAAAAAGGAGAAATACAGTCAGTCCGAGTGTATATTTTACATGAAAGTAAAGGTATAAGCAAAGTCATTGTCTTTAAGGGGACATTGTGTCTCTAAAATCAGAATTCTAGCATCTGTAGTAGCTGCTGGTTAACAAGTTGTTAAAAAGTCACATTTCATTCTAAATCTGTGTAACAACAGCAAAAGAAAAATATCTATAAATTAGATTAGAAATGAGGTTTTTCAGGAAATAAAGCTGGGAAAAAATATAGCATGTTGCTATAGCTCGGAGAGTAGGAGGGAAGCAAACAAATGATGACAACTGACACTGGGCGGAATTCAAATTCAAAACTGTCACTAAAACCTTAGCCAATGGGGACATACTCCTACCCAAAGGCGGCACAGAGACAACAGTGAGGACAAAACCCAGATCAATCTTTGTAAAGCAAAGAAGTGAAATAAAGTAATTTACACTAATACAATACATTCTTTGAAGTTATACTTCAGAGATAATATTTATTTTTCTCTTCTGTAAATTTTATTCTCTCAGACTTTATTTCGTTGACATTTAAAAAGTTCCCTTTGATTATTACAAACCTGATTCTGTAGATCAGAGGGTATGTATGAAGGGCTCAGGAGGGTTCTTTCTGCTACATATGTAAAAAAAAAATGTGTTTCAGCACAGAGGTGAACAACACCTCCCTGTATAGCTCCATTTCAGTGTGTTTATTGACTGTGAAAATGAATTTGCTTTCAGATTATCTGTCCACTTTGCTGAGATGCAGGCTTGTACTGCTCTGGTCAATAATTTTCTTGTAGATGTGTTTTCTGAATGCACCTAACGCAGCACAGGGGGTCGATATTCCACAATGCACCTCTGACCTGTGGGCAAACCTGCCTTATACTTCCTTTCAACTTCCGATAGACATTGATTTTCAGGCTACTCCCACGCACATATAAATGTTGGGATTAAGAAGTGAACAGGAGTATATTTTAAGTTCAGACCAGGTACATCCGAAAATGCAGGAAAATGTTTTCTTAGATGCAGCAAACAGCCAGCCACAGAAACAGCATTGTAGGATCCTACAGAAAACCAAAAAAGAAGAATCTGTTGCTGATGTTATTGTTCTTCTGATCGCAAAGTACAGTGTGTAAGTGCGAACAGTGTAACACCATGGATGTATGATATGTGAGGTGCTATTCTAGGGTGAAAATGTGTGTGTGCCTGTATGTGTGTATTAGTGAACGAAGGCGGAATCTGGGTCTGTGTGATGAATCTGTTTCTGTGGCAAGCAAGGTGCTGCTAGCAGCATGCCGTCTGTTAATTCACATTCGCCGCGGGTGGTTAGAGTCTGTGGCTGATGATACTGGGAGGTGTCGAGAAACGGAGGGAAAGAAGAGACAGAGACATGACAAATGAACAAAAGCTATGTGCAAGATGATCCCCAATGTCAACTGTTGGCAAAACAAAAATATATAAACATATAGTATAACTGGCACTGCCTGGTAAGTCGACCCCAGCAAGTAAATGCACTAAAAAAAAATATAAATGCTTCACAATTGTAATGTGTACACTGCAGTGTGAAAGCAGTGGCTTTACAAAAGAGATATTTCAGCTCTGAGCACTGGAGTGTAAATGCACCCTCTGCTTGTATAAGTAAAATTAGCAGAAATCTCAGCTGGAAAGGTTTTGATCTTTGAGCCATCATGTGTTCATTAAAGTATTAACCGATGATTGCAGCACCACCAACCAGCCGTGTATATTTCAGCAGCAATTATAGCCCGTGTTATATCCATGCACTCGCAACCTTCATCTGTGATAAACCTTCCATACAGAGTTGCCTCTCATGGCCGTGTAACGGTCAGGAAAACATTAATCCACAGATTTCTCTCTCTCTCTCTCTCTCTCTCTCTCTGTTTTCCCCCTCTGCCTCTGGCCAAACATTAGCAGTGATCGTGCATCACCCGACATTCATTCTGCTAATGTACCATAGAACTGCAGATACATTTGATACATTGCACGTCACACCCATTTGCCTCCCTCGCCCTTCTTTACCTCCCCCTGCCTTAGAAATCAGGGGAAATCCATTCAGCTAAGACAGTCCAGATGTAAAAAAACTCTTGCATAAGCCCTGGCCTCTCAAGATCACACCAGGAGAAGAAGCAGCAGTCCTCTGGGCAATGTAGTTAGTCCAAAACAAAAGATGTTTATATTTAGTTTTTTTTTTTTTTTTTATTACAGTGTGTTACACAGGTACAGATATAAAACTGGGTACTTCACCTTTCCTCCTGCCTTGTAAGGGAGAAAGAAAAGATACTGATTCATCGCCCACATCACATAAATCAAGCATGAAAGCATAATTTGACTGAGGGCAACCAGGGGCAAAGATAGACGTATGAGATATTACTCTCATTCATTCTTCCTCCCTCTGTTTCCTCCTCTCCGTCTGTGTGCTGCTGACCCAACTCTGGTGCTGACCCAAAAAACCTAGAAAGAGGAACAGCATCCAGCCATTGTCAACCGCATACACCCTATTATCTCTCGCTCACTCTGCAGCAACAGTGGGGCTCGGTTCATACTTCCCCGAGGTGATCATCTCTCAACACATCTCACAGGCCAGACTCATTTCTGCTCGTTCCCACATCGTGCAGGGTCTTCCACACATGGGCTGCACTCATTCCCTTTATTCCTTCACAGATGGAAAAACAATAGATGAATGTACCTTGACTATAACACCAGGCGCTCCGGGGAGGAAAAGAGACCTTAAGAGGAGCATATCCACAGATCTGTAGTTCGTAGATTATGATACCCCCTCAGGTTACAGATGGACAAGGAGGGAATTGGCTTATGGTGTCAGCCACTGTTGCTCACCTTCATGCTCCATTGTGTATCCTGCTCATTATTTTTCTCACAGTTAATAAATTAAATCAATCACCTCCTAGAGACAGCAATTGCCCATTCTTAATTCAGGAACCATAACAAGGCAAAGCAAGTGGTTAAAGCTTTGGATTTCTTTACATGCTGAAGCCGAGTATTTAAAGAGATTGTGGGAAATTTAATTTTTAATCTTTACGAGCATACGTGTAAAGTGAAAGGATTAAACATTGTGGGTCAGCCCTTAACCGTGCCTCAAACACATGTCTGGGTAGCTCACAGCTTACTGCAGTACAGCAACTCTGGCTGGATTCTCCTGAAGACAAGATAATGTTCATAATTACTCTGTGTAACAAATCATGTTAAAATATGTATATTTAAATATTTACCTATGGTGATTCGTACAGTTGTGTGGATAAAAGATTCACATTCACTCAGTGTTTGTTTACAAGTATGTAAACCCAAAGGCTAATGGTATCGATAAAATATATTCGGAGCCAGGAATGTGGCACCCAATCAATAAACTTGCCATTCACAAGAAGAACCTGCTGATGGGAGCGATGCCTCTCCAAAAAAACAAGTTCTCCGAGAGATGTGAATTGTTAACATAAAGCTGGAAAGGGTTACTTGGTAGCATAATCTCTGAGAGTTTAGATATTGATCAGTCTACAGTTCTCACTAGAAGTGAGGACAAGACTCTAAAAGCAGAATGCTCAAAGAGGTGAAAAATAAAATATAAAACACAGAGTAAAAGCTTAAGGCTTAGAAAAATAGACCCTTTCCACAGCAGAGGTTTTTTTCACTTGAAACAGTAGGGTAGTAGAAAGCACAGGTGGAATTAATTATGTCTCAGTTCCATTAATGTGTCCCAGTAAGCACTGATAGTGAAACAGCATGCACAAATGAAGGACCTCCTCTGGTGGAATGCAGCCTTCATTAAAACAAACTGTGCTTTCCCTGCCGTGACCAGTCAAAACGTATGCCTCTGGAAAATTCTACAATTCAGAAATCATGGAGGATGTTTGCCTGGTCCAGGAAGTTCAACCATGCAACATGAAAGATGCAGTGAGCCTGTTAGTCAAAGAGCACCTTGACACTGCACAATACTACTGGGAAAATGTTAAGTGGTCTGATGCAACACTATGTAGAAGTAAAAAAAAGGGCACTGCATTACCACATGAAAGAATCGTCCCTGTAAAGTACAGTGGAGGGAGCGTCGTGATTTGGGGTTGCTTAGGTAACCTGGGGGCCAGCTTGCCTTCATAGTGGGGGGACATTAAGCTGTGTTCAGGGATGTTAACATCTATTGCAGCTGATCCTGGGTGATGCTTTTAGGATTTTATCATAATGATATTTTTATCAGCATGTTATCTGACCCTAGGCTAGTTTCAGGACTGCTCTTTATTAGATTCCAAAAACTTTATAATCCAGCAAATTACAGCATGGTAAAATGAGCTCTAGTTATCATTCTTAAAATATGAGGAATACCAAACACCAAAAAACCCTCTCTGATCAGCTGGTAGGGGACATCAGATTGGCTATATTGTCTGAAATCAAGAAGCCTTTTCTACAATGGCTATACATTTTGAAAGTAACAAATTATAAACTGTTATGTTTCATGCCTGAATGAAAAGCTTGATATAATATTACAATATTACCTAAGGGTTAGGGTGGAGCTTTTCCACTCTGAAGCGCAGCATTAACAAGCTCACATTAAAACAAGGGCTATTACAAAGGCTACAGTACATAAACGCAGGCCCCACTGAGTAAAATTAAGTCCATCCATTCATGATATACCTCACAACCACTTCTACCACCTCCTCATTTTCTTGAATTTGATTATACTCTTTTGCTTCCTGCCTTGCCTTCCTTAATGATTGTTTGCAGAGGTGTAGTGATGCGTACACACAGGTACATGGCATATACCCTCTTCTTGGTATAGGGATTTGGAGCAGACTTTTGACTCTTCTGCTGTCAACATGTAGTGGTTTGCATTACAATTCCGATTACTTAATAAGCATCAAATCCAAATCAATTGCATTCCCTATTTTATTATTATATTATTACTTTGAAGTGGGGTAAAACTGCTCCCAATTTGTTGTGTTCAGTAAGCTACTTCCTATCAGTATGATTGATGTTGAGTCAATGTACTGTTCTGCACTTAGTCAGCTACAGTATAAAACATTAGAGTATGTTTAATGTTACATTTTCCTTGCATGTGCTCTTTTTTTCCATCTCATCTCTTCAGTGTTATGGGTATGTGTGTAGTTTTGGCCGCAGCATTCAGTGAATATTATCCACCTTGGCCAGACTCGCTGTACCGGCTGGTGTTGATCTGATTCTGCTAGTACACACATATTGGAAAAAAAACATCTGTTCGGAGCAAAACACGCTTGCACACAGACACTAATACAAAGTGCACATTTACTTGGAACCACATGGACACACACACACACCCCCACAACACTTGTGCACACATAAACACTATCTGGAAATGGCATTGAGCATCTGTTTGGACAGCACTAGCACATTCAGCTTTTGTGAAACACTGGCAAGAGCCCTGCATTGGCCATGGGTAGCTTTTCTACTGCAGCAGGGTGACCAGGGTGACCAAGCAGCCATCCAATTGTCTGCCTGCTTGCTTCACACACAGATATATAACTACATATATGCACAGACACATTTTCACTTTTTCACCTGCAGACACTGCAATGCAAATGAGGTTCCATCCCCTCCCCTGACACCACCACCACCACCACCACCACTCCCCTTTCCCCCGCTAAGTCACCCATAAAATGCTCATGCTTTTAGCAGAATTCTGGAAAATTTTAAGAAGCTATTTATTTAACAGCATGATTATTATCTATCTGGTGTTATAGTGATCTATCAAGTAAAGTGTTTGGGTGCCGCTATTAACACCCTCTCCTCTAGCACAGGTGGCAGCTGTTCAGAGGACAAGTAGAAGGAAAAAGAAGAAAGAAAAAAATGGCTATGCTATTTGATGTATTTGTGTTACTTCTTGAATGTACACACATGCAATCTTTGTCACAG
The DNA here is from genome assembly GCF_900634625.1 of Parambassis ranga. Classification (NCBI taxonomy): domain Eukaryota; kingdom Metazoa; phylum Chordata; class Actinopteri; family Ambassidae; genus Parambassis; species Parambassis ranga. The sequence continues at coordinate 6,974,489 of NC_041031.1, forward strand.
CATGATGGTAGATAAATGAACAGCCAGCACAAGGCAACATTGGTCAATCAAACATTCTATTATGATTGCACACATCAACAAGACTCCCAGTTTCAAATGCTAAAAATAAACAGTGAATTTTGGGAGTCCTTGTCCTTTGTAAATATGAAGGTGATGTCTTGTGTCAATCTGTCATGTCTCATCTTAACAAATGTGTCTCCTTAGGGACCACCAGTTTAGCATTTAGCATACATCACATCAATGCTGCTTGGCAAAAATGCCCCATTTGTGTCACTGACAGCTTGGATGGGGCTCAAGGTGTGTGTCTAGGCTGTGTTTGCATGCATGCACGGCATGAGCGGAGATGAATAGAGACAGAGTCAGCAACAAAAAAAAGGAAAACAACTCACAAAAAAGAGTAGGGGGCTCCAAGCCAGAGATAGTCACACTAGGGCCTGGAGGAGTTTTCAGTTATTTACATATGCAGATTCTGGTCACCCCAGATCCCTTCCCTCATCAAGAGAAACCAATTAAAAATCTCTTCATTTAATGTTTACCTTAATTAACCGCAACAATTAATAGCTTTCCGAAGTCCTATTGTGGCTTTTTCAATTAAAGCCGCCTGTGACAAAGGTTGCAATCCAGTTGTATAAATGATAGGGATAATTCTCCAGCGAGCAAGTGAATGGATAAAATAGCCCCAAACAAGCATTGTATGTCTGTGTTGCCATGCGCACATGCACACGTGAAAGTTTGCGTGCATTGGTGTTCATCCATCCAACCAGCAGCAGTCATACTGGTCAGCAGATTGTTGGGTGAGACCCAGCAGACCATTAGCTGTCCGTAGTTGCCAGAGCTGAGCGCTGATAATGACAGGTGGTGTACACACCCTGGAGGTCTGACAGGCTCAGGGCATCGTGCCATGTAACAACAGCCTTTACTACTGGCACTGCGGCTGTGATGGCAGCCCTTAACACTGGCACTGACTCAGCTATGGCAGAAGTATCCCCGGCAATAACACGATGTCTGCCATTACTACAAGCAGTTAAACTAAAATTGCAGCAATTGTCAATGGCGGGTAGGGGGAACCCCTATGCAGTCATTACTATCACTGACATCTTCTTGGAAAATGCTTTCAAATCCTGCACACTCAGATGACAATTCCGATTATCCGACCTACAGTGGACCTGCAGGTTCATTATTCAGACGAGCTTTCTCCCCCCGCAGAAGCTTGCTTAGCGACAGGTTCGATACATCCACACACTGAGGCTGGCATTGTGCAGTATATAAAGGTCCTGATTTGTTTACTTTTCTTTCCTTTTGCCATTATTGTTCACTTTCTAGTTGCCCATTCATGGAAGCCAGTGTCTTTTCTCGACACCCACTTAGAGACAGTTTCGATTTTAACTTCCGCCTCCCCTCCATGGTAACCGTTCTCTTGTCAGTCCAGCTGTGTAGTGGCTGCATTTTCTATTAGCCCTACAAAATACATACTCCATTGACCCCATCACACAAACAGAACACAAAGAGCATGTGTGGGCATCTGAGTGTGTGTGTGTGTGTGTCCCTGCACGCACCTTTGTGTCCTCCACCCCCTCTCAGCCTCTCTTACCCAGTGCAGAACACTCTGATTTGCGCTAATCTCTCTGTACACTCTCAGGGCTATTGTTCCTTTCTGCTGTGAGCTTATTCATGTGCCACTCACCATGCTCTCCTTTTATTTTAATACTCCAACAGTGCTGGAAGCTAAAAACAGTTTTAAGCCTGCTTATTTGACTGTTTATTAAAAAAATATCAGCTCGCCTCTCACCTCCTTTGCTGTGTAGGTGATCGAGGGATTGTGCAGGATGCGACCGCTTATTAAAATGGCAAGTAGCGGCTAGAGTCTGTGATGTTTCCATCACACAGTTTGTGTATACAGACAGCCTGTAGGCAGCCAGTGGACAGCATGAGATGAAAGCTACGGCTGATGTTCTGATTTGATGACTGTTGCCATGGCAGCAAGATGAGAATGGAGGAGGAGCATCAGCATTTACAGAGAGACAGAACAGACAATTATCTTTCTTACTCTTTCTCACCATCTCTCTCTCTCTCTCAGTCACACACACAAATATGCACCCACGCACAGAGAACACATACATCCCTCACCTTCCTATCAACCAGTAGTACAGTCCAGTAGGTCCTCCTTTGGATCAGTGAGCTGTAAAGGTTCATCATTAGGACAACAGGGTGGGGTCCTGACAGCTTGTCAAGAACAGAGGCCTGCATGGCTAACTGTGTGATGAGACTGCTATTAAAGAGGAGGAAAACCACACAACTGCACCGCTGCTACAATAAGGCACCTGGTGGATTCATGGTAGCTCTTCAGCCTCTCCTGGATGGCTGAACGGGTGGTTCAATAAAAACGGTTTCTGGCTCCAGCGGACATGTTTATAGTGTTTCCTCTGGCCAAGCGTAGCACCAGGGTTAAGTTGATCATCTCTCACTCTGGTAAAATAGCCAGGGGAGTCCATGTACCACTAGATCAACTCTACAACTTAAAGACCCTAAACGTTACAGCTCAGATGATCGATATGGCACTGAGCAATGTTCTTTACGAGCTAATAGACAAATCCATTCCTGCAAAACCCCTTGGGCCTTGGGAAGGCAAGAAGGGAGTTAGAGTACGAGGCTGTTTGCCTGATGTGGCCACTTAGACCTGAGCTTGCACACACACACAAACACACCAGGGAGGTTAGCAGGAGACAGTCACATGCAGCCTGTGTGTCTGAGCATCTTCGTATGTGTGGTTGCACCGGCACATCTACAGATGTCTCTATCTCTGAGGGTATTGTAGAGTCCTGATTCCACTGAGGTTACCACGGCTGCAGAGCTGCCAAAAGGAGATTTGTGGTCTTCCAACATCAGAAGGAGGAAAAACACATAAAATCCATTTCATTAACATTGCTTAAATGCTCTTATCTGACACTTCTGGATAAGAGAGCTTACATGAAACATTAGTAATTCCCTCACTATCTAATTAAAAGTCCAGATTGCCTAATAAATGTCAGCATTGCATCATAAAGTAGGAGCAATCCTCCAAATCTGATTCCCATCAGAAATCTAATTCTGCGTAACACCTGTTGCTATTTCACTTGGTTCCATCACTACAACTAAATGGTGTTTCAAACATAGCTTGCCATGTATCAAAAGACCGCTGGCTAGAATTAAAAGTAAAACTCTGCAGTATTTTCTAATGATGGCTCTCTAATATCCTGTGCAATGTCTTTACTTGGCAGTGAGCCTCTCCGTCTCCCTCTCTGCCATACCGCTCATTAAACCGTGTGGTCAGTTTTTCACTTTACTCTCCCAACCTTTGTCTCCGTGCCCTTTCTAACCTTCTGCAATTCTTACTTGAACACAGCTTGGCCAAACTTGACTGAAAACTTTGGCACATCATTATAAAAATAATGGACCGTGTTTATAAAGGATATGAGGGCCCTCTATGACATTGTGCAGTCCCCTAGGCCCTCCAACAACCTAGTTTATAGGCAGTATGTAACATTTTTATGTTTAAGGTAACATTCATGCTTCTCTTATTTCAAAGGCAAGGACAACAGCCACAGTGTGAAAAAATATTGTACATGACTTTATTTGAAGGTAATAGCAGCAGACTATTTTGAGGCAATATGCCTCTTTTAGTTACAATGCTAAGTAGACCTAGCAGCATGAACTCCGTTACAGAGTAACTTTCACACCCAGGGCAGAGAACATTAATTTTGCTTATCCTTAATACTTACTCGACAAGCAAATTAAGAGAAAACTGAAATAAATGAGGATAGATGGGGCAAATGGCCTTGTGGCTCCTTTCTCCACTAATTATAATAGATTTGAAAATAACTGTTAGTGTTTAATCTAGATGGAAAATATTTCTGAGGTCTAAAAAAAAACCAAGGCCATGAATGTGACATGAATGCTATCAATTCCCTGAGCCTACTGGGGTTTTTTTTCAAAGGTCTAAACTGAACTGAAGGTTTTCAATTTACAAAGAAATACAACGGCACAAAAACCAGCAAATTCTAATATTTAGAAGCAAAAACTATTAACTGTTGGCAGTTTTGCATCCATCTTGGACAGATCTTCTGCTGAAGATTCCATGTTGCACGAATGAAAGAAACAATACTTGGAAGAAATTCTGAAAAATGAAGAGTCCTCAAATTGAATTCAAGTGTCACAAGCTGTCAAGTGTAAATAAATTCATGCCTGATGAACATTAACAAGGAACAATTCTGTTCAAATGACTTTGTGCAATGGCAGGCATTGGATCACATGATCATAGGGTTTTAATATTCATGTAGTGTCTCCCTCCCTTGGAAAAACCATGCAGCCTGCTAAGAGAATAATAGAGACAAAACCAACGTATTTATTACTAATAATTAATTATATCTGTCATATGACATATGACATGTTTTCATGTCACTGTTCTTGTTTGTTTAGTGTCCAACCAACAGATGCAGGTTAACTTGTCTCTACACAAGGCAATTACATCCATACCACTGCTTTCAGAAGGCCTGATTGCTAATTCGGGGACTATAAATGTTACAGGCAATTTGAAAACCCATTTTCTTCAAACTATTATCTGCAGTGTATGGTGGAAATGGAACACTCAAACCTTTCTAGTGTATTAATTTAGAGCTGTGTTAACAACAGTTATAACAGTTATAAGGGGTTGTCAGGTTTTTTAAAAAATAATGGACGTCCCACGGACAATCAGGATCAAGTGCTTAATCAGTGTATGGCAATTACACAGATATTTGCATTTTAGCGCATAAAGTTATCTAGAGTAATGAGTGACAGAGCCTTTGACTGGACTGCTGTTTGCAGTTGCCTTAGAACCCTTTCTGCTTGGAGGACGATGTATAAAAGGGAGTGATGTAAAACCAGGAGACTGTCTGATGACTGTCTGACATGCCATTGTGTCAACCTCAGCAGTGGAGGCAAAAAAAGATAAGCTAAGAGAAGAGAGAGAAGACAACAACCGAATAAACTAGTGACAAAGTGGTCACCTAATTAGCATCTCATTATAGGACAGCATTGTCCCATAATGCATTTTTTTATATATTCCACACTGCAGTAAATCAGAAGTCTGACACCTAACCTAGCTGCTCTCTCTCTCTCTTTCAGCATTCATTACAGTACTCCCACTCAGTGACTGAGCACCAGGGACAATGACCAACACCTCTAAAGCTGTTTACTTAATCCATGCACAAACAGCAATGCAATAACTGACAGGTACACTGACTTTCTGAAGCCGTGCCATTACAGTGAGCTTGCCAAACAGCAGAGATGTGAGTACTGGGAGTGTGGAGTGTAGAGACTTAAACCTATTGTTTATTGATGAATGATAATAATAATAACACTTTGAAAATGGTCATTTTTACATTTGTGCACAAAGTAGGTAAACAACATAGAATTCAAATCAGCTATTGCCGATGCATTTTTGCACACACACTTACCCTCCTGTGGCACATCTGTGCACTGAGTTAAAAATCAGTGCAATGGATAGCCTAAATGATAAAAGGTTGTGGATATATAAATAACATAGGTGCACAACATTACTGTTATAGTGTAGCTGATAGACAGGCTTTTCAACAGACCAATGGATCGAAAGATAGGTAAACTTTTAATGTTTAACTTTGTGACAGTGTCTCTTAAACCATGTTCAAATACATTTGGTGCCTAGACAAACACCATTTTGTGTATGACAATTAACTACATAGGAATCAGTCGTGCATGCTTGTTTTCTTGTTTTATTTATGGCAAAAATGTGTGAAGAATAACCCCACATGGTGTGACAACTTACTCACGGATGGGACCACATGTCACATATACACAGTCCCTATTTTAATGCTGATAAGTCGAACACAGAAAAGAGATATCAAAATGAAATCGATGCAAAATACATGGCCAGGACTTTCTTTCACTTGGTGTGCAAATTTGTACAAACCGATGTATTAATTTTAAGATATATAAAAGAGTGTACAAAGTGTGACAACATGCCTGAGTCTCCCCTACTAGAAAACCAAATTAGACATTGACTTTAAAGAGAGGCTGTGTGAAGAGGACCATACTTTCTTTCTTTAAAAATTCTCATAGAACACTTTGCAAAAAGAAAAAAAGGACGTGCTGGGATAAATGTCAATCTTGTGAATGTATCTTTCCTCCAAGAGGTGCCTAGATGGACTTGAATATAACAACAAGTGAGCATCACTGATGTCTAAAGCTGTCCACAAGAGAATATAATACTGTTTTTGCCAGTGAAATGACCTTAAATATCAATTCAGAAGGCAATGGCACCAACTAATATGTTGGTTATGCTTGAGGACACGTTGGTGTCGCTCACAGATTCTCTCACTTTTCAGACAGCAACATCAACATCAACAGCAATATTCATCACAACCACGACATTTACAGAAAGATATGATATGACATAGATCTTTGTGATGACTCTACAATTTAAATTACACATTGAAATGCCCATTACAATGTGTAATTTAAATTACACATTGAAATGCCCAGGAGGGTGGGTTTTTCAACCCACCCTCTGCAAGAAAGCAGCTAGCACTTTTAATTGTCGGCAATAAAAAAAAACAGACTGAGCCACAGTGTAAATGATATGACCATGAACCATGCACTGTCTCACGCTGTGCAAATCCATCTCCAGACCTCATCCCCATGCAACATGTTGTGAAATGAACGGCGACAGTGAACGCAGCCTAGGCCTTTTAATAAAGCCTCACTAATACTCTTAAGACTAAATGAGAGAAGCCCTGCAGTACATCATATGATAAATAAAGGCACCTGGTGTCCATATACTGTATTTCTGGGCATATAGTGTATGTGTGTGTGTCTGCTATAAACTCAAGCTGAACTACATTTTGTCTTTCTACTGCCAATCTCCTCTGTTCTTATGCTGCACTGTGTCAATTCAGGATGTTGATGTTTTCCTGAGTTTGTCAGCAGGTCTGACTGGTGCTCTCAAATTCCTACACTCCTTCTCAAGGGAGGTGTCACAGTTGGACATGCAACCCCCTCCACTACTTTACCACACACACGTGCATACACATAAAAGAGAGACAAACATCTGTACAGATGCTGCCTCACACGCAAGCTGACTCTCTTTTTTCCTTTATGCTTTCTTAATCCGTCGTGCCCCGTCTCTTTATTTTTCTCACACCTTCACACACACACACACACACACAAACATTCACATAGTGACTAAATTGACTTGTCAGCTTCAATCAGACCAGGAACAAAAGGATTCCTGCCAGTCTGAAGCTGACATCATTAATAGGTTTGGGAGGGGGCGCGCTCTGAAGACAAAGGGAGTGCAAGGTCGGGCCGACTTAAAATGCACTTTCATTTTGGCAGGGACGTTAGCTTTTTTGATTTCAGCCCCTTTATGCCAACATCTTTTTGCGAGTGGCTCTAACTTTCATTATCACTGGGAACAGAGGGGCGTGTGAGACTTTGTTGTGCTGATGGAGAGAAATGTGACATCCATAATGCATTTCCTATTAGAGGATGCCACGCATGGACACACCTGGCCATGTGTCAGAGAGAGATGGACAGGAAGAGGATGAGAATAAATGGGCTGCAGGAAGAAGAGAGGGGGAAAAGGTTGCCAAGTAAAGGATACTAAGGCAGCAGAAATCATGGAAGAAAAGAGTGAGTGAATGGAAGAGCATGCACTTGAGAGTGTGTCAAAGTTTGGAAAGGCATAGGACATACAGCAATAATCACGTGACATATGAAATCCACATATAAACCAGCTTTCCTGGAGCATTGTAGCAGTAAATCCGAACGCTTTGAACATTTAAATCCTCCCCTCTCAGTTCTATGACTTCATCTTCTGTTTCCTCTGCTCATATTCCCATCTGCCTCTCCCCATTTTGCAGCTTTAATTCTGACCCTGGATAAAGATGGAGTCCCTCATCTCAAATGGTAATAACTTTGGTCCATATGCACACAGCCATCACAAATTGATTACTGTGTAATGCTGCAAGCACTCCCACTCTCACTCTCCTCTCTCTCTCTCTCTCTCTCTCTCTCTAACTCCCACTCTGCCTCACTCTCCTCCTCCTCCATCCTGTGATTTTCTTAAAGGCTGCCTCCACGTCCAGGCTGCCTGTCATTAAACAGCACCCTGGGTGCGCTCCATACACAAACATCCAAAACTCTCTCCTCTGTCTTCATGTTCTGCAATCATCTTTGTCTAACGCTGGCTTGGAACAGCTTCTCCTTCACCTGTTTTACCCTCAACCACTCATTCTCTTTTATTCTCATTCTAATTATACCATTACATTACCATTTCTATTCTCTCATTAGCATTTTTTGCTCCCTCTGTCTCTTATTCTTCCGCCTCTAATTCTCTTTCCCCCCCGTCTCTCTCCATCTCTATCACCCTTCCTTTTTTTCTGCCACCTTTTTTGCAGCACATAAACAGACAGTGCCCTTGGGGATGGGTTGGAGAGCTCTGTCTTTGTTTGTGTGCACCTCTAACTAACTCTCCATCTGCAGGGAGCCCAGCCAAGCCCAGCAGTGCAAGACAGATAACTGGCACCATCCCAGACTCTTCTTGAGTTGGCCCCATATCTTCACCCCTGCCTCACAACTTCTTCTTTCCAGGCTAGAATCTTCCCACAGAGGTGGTTGTCAGCTGCCCTCAGGCAGCCAGTCAGAGGTGCGATCCCTACAATTTCTTTTCCTCCAAGTCTTAAACCAAAATCTGCTCCAATGTCTCATTGATAATCAATCCTTTCTCCAAGTCATATGATGTGGATGTTCATCACTGGACTTTCCACAAGCCCCATTATCCCCAGTTAGCCCTGGGTTCACCTCCAATATAGCATAAGCCCGCTTCAGAAACTAAATAACCAATAGCACATTTTCTGTATTTAGTCACATCAAAGAGCCTTCAAAGAACCTAAGCATTAGCATTAGTTCAAAAACTGAGAGTTTCAATCACATAATTGCCCAAGGCTGCAACTTAAAGCTTGAAAGAGTTATATGTTGTTTGCTGCATGCATTTGCTGGTGTGAAATTTCTTCTTATTATAATGAGACCTTACGGATATACAGGGATGTACTGTCAAAAACTTACATGCACAAAATACAGTAAACCATCAAAGAGTTTGCTACTGAATTATCTGCAAAGCTGATCTCCCCTTTTCATTTTACAGACTGATGGACAATCTCCTTGAAGGGGTTTTTCACTCACCATTGTCAGGCTCAGACTTTCTGTCATGCTCGGTGTCGGTGAGAGACAGGGCGGAGTTGGCACGGCTCGTGAGGCAGGAGCTCTGCTCAGACTTGAGGCCACGCATCCACATGTGTTGCAGGCCGTGAGCAGGGGAGGGGTCCACCTCCGGCTCCGTGTCCACATCTGAACCAACACCGAGGGAGTAGCCACGACTGTGGACATGAGCTGCTGGTCCAGAGCACAACGCTTCCTCCTCCTCCTCCTGCTGCTGCTGCTGCTGCTGCTGTTGTTGGTGGATGTGGTAGTCAGGGCTCCTCATCTGCCCAGCCTTACAGAAGTCTAAATCTTTAGGAGGAGAACAGACATGCAGATAGAGATCACATAATGTCTCTAATACCAGCATGTGCTTTTATTTGCTTCTGCATCTAAGCTTGACCAGGTGTTTGTTAGAGGCAGGCATTTACAAGCCAAATGCCGAACACCTTCTAAATTATGTCAAGAGACAGGCTGTTATTTGAGCAAGCATTTATTAAAAGTTTTGCAGCACAAGTCCAAATCAAAATGCCACCCTCAATTTTTCTTAACCATTTGCAGTGAGGCTATATCCTGTTCAGGCTGCCTGATGTGTGTTATTGAGCTTGAGATGTATTGAACTGCTGCTCAAACAGAGCACTGATCTCATCTATATTCTCCTTGGTGGGGTGAAGAGATCAGATAAAGATCAAACCTTATTAATATTGACTCAGACTGAGGGAAAAATTGAGCCTTATATGCTTTCAGGTATTAGAACGCCCTCCAATCCTAAGCATCAACCTGTTATCTGAGAACATCAGATATACTGTGTTAGTCCTCTGGTTACACTTCAATTCAATTCAATTCAATTGAGCTCTGCTTTTTTTTTTCCTGTGGAGGCAGTTGAGTAAATTTTCTTTCACACCACCTGAGTTTTCTGTTTGGACTGTATGAGTGGAAGTGAAGGAACTGATGTAATTGTAAAGAAATGAAGGCAGAAATTGAAATCTATACAGATGGTACCATATAGGCTAAGAACTCATGAGAGAAGCACTTCCTCTCTTTCTCACTTAGAGCAGTTAATATGTGTGTAAGGTCTGGGCCTCTGAACACGAACCACAGTGTTGCCGCAGTCCTGTTGACCACTCCATTGACCAGCAATGTGTCCTGCTGTGCCTGTTTGATGGGGTCAAGACCAACTGTGGCTCACACACTGTTCTGCTGGAATTAAACTGGCCCTAAGATTGGTCACCACCGCACACTACTGTTTAGCTCAAATTGGCTGCAAGAGGGCAATTCACGAGCAAATAGGCTATTTCCCAGTAGCAACAAAACATGGATTGACTGCAAACTGAAAAGTCATCTCACCATTTTGTTTTGAAGCATATTTATAACACAACAAGAGATATTAGGTGGTGATTAGAGGGAAGGTAATTTCCTGCCATTACAGTCAGCCGCTGCCGGCGGCCCACTTCCACGAAATATTGACTATTTATATTACAGCATTTTTTTTGTGCTTGTCATAAGGCAGAGTCAAACAGGCCAGTCCAGGTTATAATTTCCCTGTAACGCATGCATGCACAATGTACTGAATTAGAATGCTGGTTTACTATGCTATTTTTTTAGTTTTATGAGGACTAGTCATGAAATAAAATATATTCTAATTGCAGATACAGTTTAATTTAATGGTAAAAAATAATACACTGCACTTAAGTAATTCTTATGTGTGACTTATAATGTACCACGTGAAGGAATGTGAAACCTGCTGTTATTAGATAATGCATTTTATATGTGAATGATATACTTTTAAATGAACAGGACTTCTGTTATATAAATATATTATATAATTTCAGTGGCATCAACGATCCTTAGAAGAACAACAGGCTGTTTCATGCTGTGATCGTGCTGCTGAAAGTCCGCTGCTTGCATTTACTGTGAACTAACAGCAAAAAAATGTGTCTTTAACAAGAGTACAGAGGGTTTTATGGATGAGGATAATTTTTACACAGTGGCAGCCAATCAGCCAAATACCCAAAGTTGAGAGCTGAAGATGCCAGATCAGAGAAAGGCTTTAGATTCTAGGAAAAAGTCATAATGCCTTCAGTAAAACTGCACCCAGCTGCACTCATATGAAGACAGAGTATGTGTTATGGTACATCTATACTATTTAGTATACAACAGCATGTCCCTATAACATCATAGATGTCAGGTGTAGTAGGCCTATGTCAAGTGTGCTGTTCTCCAACATCCAGTCACATGTTATATTATGCCAGCTATGTGAAGTAAGCACATCAGACAATATTATAGAACAACAGCTCTGTGAGCTCAGCACATGTAATGTTGTTGTATTTCAGATGTTGTACACATTTGGTTTATATTTACATTTCGTGAGGGTTAAATTTGAAGACGCCATGTTGTGACGTTGTAGCATGTGCCAAGCATACACACACACCGTCCCCGCTGGTACTCTGTGCTGTTTTTGGTATAGTATAAGTATAAGTATGGACAATGAAAGGAGCCAGAATCAGTGTGGACTCTTGTTGTTATACTGGCGCTAAGCTAACCAGAGGAGGACGCTACAGGACGTTTACTTTACGTGCAGTCCTGGAAGGCCTGGATTTTCACGCGGAGGTGTGCTGGACACATTCCTCAACATCCCAAGAAGGATAAACTGGAACAGATATCTGAGGCCAGCACGGTCCAGAGGACAGACTGGGTGACTGACGTTTTCCTTTAGTTTTTTGCTAACGTTTGACCAACAAATTATCTTCTTCAGCGACACATTGCAACGCGGCCCTTTTCCCAAAGCGTTTGCACGACTTGATATATTCTAGTCCTCCACTAACACTTCTCTGTATCTATGTGTCTTCAGTTTAGTATTTTATTTGTTGTTCCGGTCAAACATTGTAACGCTGTTGCACTTGCTTACCGTTCCCGCACAAGGCATCATGGTACATGTAGTTACTACCATAACAGATGGGCATTCAGCGCGCACAGAAAACAAGTGTACCTAAATTGAATAAAATCAGCATTTATTCTGACTAGACACCCACATAAACAGCGGCATGAGTTCCTTTCAACCCGCCATGTAATACATTAGACAAACTTTGCTCTATATAATTTAAAAAACTTATTATTAGTTTGATTATCAATTTGAAGCCTCTTCAAATGACCAGCTGGCAGAATATAGATGATAAAAACTATATTTGTAAACTTAATGAACTGTATGTGATTGCTGGGACCATACATAGCATGAGCCAGCTGCACCTAATTATGATGTTGGCACAAGTTCAGTATTGATATTTGTGTATTATTTATGGAGAAATCACACATAAACGGTCTTTTTTTTTAATTACAAGTTATTATTGAAACATTTTGCACATCTCAATTAGATTGATTGGTGAAAGGTCCGTACTCAAATGACCATATTCTTGCAATGCTGTTACTTCTGAATAATTCAAAATTATGCTAGAATGCATTACTGGCCTTGTAAACAAAAATGTTGGAAAGCTTGAACTAATTAATTTGAGTTACTTGATAGGCAGGCTACAGCTAATTATTTGATGAGGTCTCTTATTTGCTGTAAAATAATAATGAAGCTTGCTGTCTATCTGTCCATCTTTCAACTGCATCTTCTCTGACTTAAACAGACTTGACAGAGAAGGAGGGACATACAGAGGTGGTGCGGGAGTGAATGAAGAGAGAGGGAGGAATTTGTAATAGGGCAAATAAACAGCTGGGGGAAAAGAAGGAAGGGAAGGGAGGAGAGGGCAAGATGTGATGACTTAAAAGATGAGGGGAAAATATGAAGAACATGGGTGGGGAATTAGAAGAGAGATGAATTGGCTGATCTTTGTCAGGAGCACTGTAATCCATTAAAAATGTCACTGGAGGCAACGTCCCCCCTTAACAGTTGGTTACTTAGGTAGGGTATACTATATATAACTCTGTTGCCCAAAGATGAACAGATGTGCTTTGCAGAACCGGCTGCCATTGACATTTCAAAGGCTGCTTTGGGGGTCCTCTGCACCGTACCATATGACACTAATGGCAGAAGATGTTGTTTGTTATGGAAACAGAACGGCTGACTAACTGCTGAAAAAAAGGCACTATAGTGTTGTAGAAGATATCGAAGAACATCATGATGACTAATGGCCATTGATGGGATGCTGTATGGCAAACAGTATGACAAAATCCATTCAAACCACCAAATCCCCGGAGCGACCTGCTTGTCAGAACTTGTAACTGTTTTGAATAGGTAATTTTGCTTGTTAGCATGGTGGGTAGGTCCTGCAGGAGTAGCAGGAGGTTGAGGTGGTGGAAAGAGTATCTATTGATCACTATGAACCCTGCACAGCAGCATGCTCCTGATGAGGTGGCGGCTTCTCTCTTAACACCACACATGACCTGCATAAAGGCCATCTATCACAGCACGAGCTGGCCCATTTCTCCTCCTGTCACCGGCAGGGAAGAATTTTTCGGTGTGTCAACGTGTGTGTGTGTGTGTGCCTCTGTCCGTCCGTGTCTGTATCTCTGTGAGTGTGTGTAATGAAGGGTGGTGTTCCACCCCAGGTGAGGCCAGAGAGGTTTGGGGTTGACCTAGTTTAGCTGTGGGAGAGAAATATCACCTCCGTGGAGAAGAGGTAATTGGCTGCCTCTGACTGTCCTTCTGGCTCATTGTGGACTGTAATAGGTAATTCACACAGGTCCTTTTAAAGACCTCTGTGTGTGTGCGTCTGCGTATATGTGTGACTTTTGGTGCCAGTATCCATTTGAGTCCATATGCAATATCTGTGCAATCGTGGATGTTCATTTTATAGTAACTATATTCAGGCTAAGCAAGCCCTGATGGCAAGATAAGCATGGCATGGTACCTGGTTGGGGTTGGCTGTAGTTGCTCTGTCTCTCCCGGTGTGAACCAAGGGTGAGGCGTAATTCATGTGTGTAGTCAGGCAGGGTTTCACGGGAGGTGTAGGAGCGGTGATGGGTGCGTCCGTCCTCGCTCTCATCAGATGAACTGGTGTAGGACATCTCCATTTCATGACGCCCCTTAGACAACGGCTGGTAGGGTTTACTGTCCATCTCCTCCATGGCTCGTAGGGCTCCACTTAGTCACTCAGCACAGCCACAGCACAGAGCACAGAGTCTGGAAACGGGAGGTGAGAGAGATGGAGCGGATAAACACAGTGAGTGAGGAAGAAGGATGGGCAGGAGAAGGAAAATGAAATGAAAAGGGGGATTAAACAGACAGGGTGGAGGAGAAAAATAGCACATGTGTGTTATTGAACACAGTGGAACAATAATGCAACATCTGCTCATTCCAATTACAGTGAACATTCATAAGCAGCATTTGGCTTCTTTCATATTTCACACCAAAGGTTAGTCCCAAATCAATACGCTCCAAAGGGCCTGTGATGGTAGCCCATTATGTCCACATGTGTTTGAAGAGAAATTGTCCAGAATTAGGCACAATTTAGTGTTCTGTCAGTTGTGGTTTTCCTCTGGCTACTGTAAGCTCATTCTCTCTTTTACAGACAACATTTGACAAGTTACAGATAAATCAACAAATTTGTAGCTGAGTCCCATGACTGTCACTCTCATTAAATGCTGTGACTCACTGAGTTTCTGCAGTAATGATGAAATGCTGTTAGACACCAGTCTTTGCAGTGCCATTGCCCTTCCAAATGGAGGAATGATAAATCAGCTCTTTTAGCTCCATTCAGCTCAAATTCCCTTGTTCTCCTTTCAACCACATCACAATGTTCCTCTGATAACGTCCAGCGTTATATACTTTTGCCGCCATAACTAATGATTGATTGGGACAACGATTAGAGCTTAGAAGAAGTGATTAGAAAATACTTCATTCATATTAGTTCGCTTTCACCATGCCCTGCTCGAGGCCTTTCCAGCCTATTTCCTGCAGTTATAAAGCTTCTAAATGGAGCTTGAGAGGGTCATTGCTCATAGAGACAAAGTGCTATGGTATTGACCTCTTCAGGGAGTCCTGTAGTCCATATATCAAAGCCATTAGAGCGTGCCTGCTCAATACCTCAGAGATCTGCAGCACAGGGTGATCACCACTAGTCTGATACAAGTTTACAGCTGACCTTTCTAGCACTGCAGTAATGCTTTTATTCCACCTGAAAGACTCCTTCCTCTGGCCTTGTGCTCACCCTCCTAGTTCCCTATGTGCATGCACACACACAGACCGCCCACTGACCCCTGACAGAAAACAGTCAAAAAATGGGCCATGTTGCTCGCACATTCGTCCCACACACACACACTTGCTCACCTACCCCCCGCAGACATTATCATAGCACAGATGATCTGTCAAAGCTCTGGACTCGTCTTTCTTCCCTTCCTGTTTTTCTTTTTAATGATAAGCACAAAGCACGGCAGCATCTTTATAATACATAACCACTTTTTGCATCCAATTATCCTAGCCATACTGTAGTGTACAGAACACTCTTTTTACGACACACACGCACACACACTTGCGGTTCTCTCCAATCATGATGCCTTTCATTTTGATTGGCAGGAGTTATTGCAAGGAATCAAAGCCTGTTATTATCTCAGCTGCCCTGTCAGAATGGGATTGACTGGTGTCACCTTCTCTCTGGTACGGCGAGGAGCGAGTATACATTACCCTGTGAGCTCAGAGCTTGCTGCAGGCACTGACTGCTGTCTGTCTCTACAGAGGCTCTCTGTCCCGTTTCATGTCTGTCACACGCTTACACGCAAGAATGAAAGCATGCTATCCTGCAAAAAGTGTGCACCATCTTGTTTCCCCATTATGTATGTGTGCGCATAGACAGTGTGGAGAACGTTTTGTGTAGTAGCCCTAGACATGTACAATTTGTAATTCTGTCTTCAAAACACACCTCTCCTGGTAAATCCAATCCCCTCTTTTGCCATCCCGCTCCCTCATCTTTGCTCTTCCACGTACCTTGCATGCTTTCCGCCCTACCTCTCGTCCTTGGAGGCCCCTGCATTTAGAGGAGTAAGCCTGCTAGCGGGGGTTATTCCTGCTAATTCTAGCCCACAGTAGGGTGCCCATTAGGGGGGTTGATTCTTGGTTTTGATGTCAAAACCTGGAGGTTGTTTCCAAGAGCCAAGCTCACTTCAAACAAGTCACATGGGCGTTAGGACAAGTCAGCATGTACCACCTGAGCACAACGCCTCGATTTGCAATTGAGTAAGAACCACATTTGGCATAGATTGTATATATGGCTTACTGTTCAGCATAAAAATAAAAAACAAGAAGTGTTTGAGGATGCTGAAAGAATTAGTGCCGTGCTATGAGTAAATTTTTAATACGGAAATCTTCTTCAAAACCTTCCCTGCAAGATTTGTATCATCTCATTATTTTTTTATGGCATGGTGTAGAGCAGGGGACTACATGGTGCACTACATTGTATCATTGCACTGCCCCTTACTACAGATGATTTTAATCATTTAGATTAAAAAAAAAATAAGACTTGAAAGATTTAACCTACTATATTAATCGTACTGTGTGTACTGACTGTAATAGTAATTTATTGATGGATTGCAGTCACAAAATAAACCAAAAATGTTTCATTTCTGCTACAGATGGATTACCGGTGAGTGGCTGTAAGCAGTGACAATGTATGTACACATTAATCTGTGATTTTATTTCTAATTTAATACTAATCTATAATTCATCAGTGTGTAATGAACTCTTCACCACTCAGTTTAAATTTAATACAAAGTGACAACACTGAGTGAAACACATGCATCACATTACGTAGTATCCCCCCTTCTCTCCTCAACCACTTCTCGCCCTGTTCCTTCTTTCTCTTATCAATCCCTCTTTCACACATACAACCACACGGGAGTGATAATCCATAGCTCCACAGATGCAATAATATCTAATGGGACTCTCCCCCCATTTGATCCCTCACCCCCTCCTTTCCATCTATTTATTCAACAGTGGACTAGTGCAGTTTTTTTTTTTTTTTTGCAAATCTGCTTAGAGAAGTAATAGAGGCTCACATGCACAGTTGCTTTTAAATAGGATTTATGCTCCAAGTCATCTCCAGTGGGATGGGGTCTCTCAGATGTCCAACAGCAACAATGATAACACAAACAGGACGGCAGAGATTGTCATGTGTAAAGGCAAGGACCATGAGGACAAGTCAAAACCGATTTACACTTTCCAATCTCAAATGAATGTGTTGAAATCATGACAAACAAGAAGGGAGAGCATGCAAAATGGAAAAGAAAAAGAGCAAGGCAGAGAGAGGATTGGGGCCAAACGGAGGCAGAGAAAATGACTTTCACGTTGGTAAATAAACAAGTGGGATGAGGAGAGCAGAGTGTCATCCATCAATATTAGCTCCTCAGATTATTGATACAGTATAGTATCAGGATTACAAATACATTTTCACCATGCAGAGAGAGTCTTATTTTCATAACAGCCTGGAGACCCCGGTGGGTAGGAGCTACTTTATTTGTTAGCTCTGGCCTTTACGCACTTCCTAGAAGCCTGTTTGCACAGAGACCAGCTAATTCTGCTTACTAAACAGGCCTCACAAGCTGCAGGAATGACGATGAGAAGCCTTGAGAAAATGCATCCGTGCCACGGCATTAAACGTATCGCCACAGATGTTCCTAAGTGAAGCCATGACAATCCCGTCGTTGTTTTCAGGTATTCATTTTGTCTGCCATTACAATGACTTAATCATCAGAAGAAATCGAGGCACCGTCTGTAGCTGCAAATGTAGATCCAGGCTACAGGTCCTGCGGGAGTAAACAGTGAGCTGTCAAAGAGAGATGCCTCTCCTGGAGTGAGGGTGTGTGTGGGTGTGTGTGTGAGTATTTGTGTACACGGTGTGATGCGGGGGTTGGGTTTAAAAAGCTATCTCTCCCATTCGTTAGCACTGCCATGGCTCCTCAGGCATATGACAGGGACAGCTCTGACGAGCAGCCCTCAAGTACCCACAGGACCCTGTTATACCTAGACCACCCCAAACAATAACAAAACAGTACACTGCCCACTGGGAAGCCTTGGTGTGTGCCGAGAGAAAGGGAAGGATGAATGGTGAACAAGAATAAAGAGAGTGATGGATAGATAATGAGATGGTGAGATTTCACAGTGAAAATGGGGGTAACTGAGGGATAGAGAGATTGCCAAATGAGACATGGAGTGATAGAGGGTTTTAATTAGTGGATAAGGGCTCGCTATCTGTGGGCAGCGGCAGCACTCTCATCACGTAGTTGTGCTTTCATAGCTGACCAAGCCTGAAATCTCTTGCTACTAATACCGAGTTTACCAGCAGAACACATACTGTAGATGCATACAGGATCCCTGCTAGGTTTCAAAGATGAAACACGTACTGACAATCACACAGACCAACACACACTTAGTGCCCTTGCGCCTACACATACTTATAGCATTTCACACTAGCTGACAAACAACACACTTGAACACCCACACACCATAGAGAAGCAACTCCGTCTTTACAGGCCTTTTCAGTGAAGACAGTGTTGCATGAACCCCGGCTTTCTCTTTCTATGTACCATTGCAGCGGCTTTACCATTCAGCTTCCAGTACAATACATACCTTCATTATTCCACACAGAGCTACATCCAAGGTTAATGCATCTATGTACGAAGCATGGCATAACTATAGGAGACACTGCAGACTGCATTGTGTTCCTGCTCATGTCAGAATGAGAGCGTGACAAAGAAGCAGGAACTAAAGTCTGTGTGTCCACTCGTAGAGCAGATCGGTTAGTGTCAGGAGCTGTCAGGAGCTAAGAAACCATCCTGGACCATTTGACTATTTATAGTGGACATGGCTCAAATCCCACATCAGCTCTGCATGCCTGAGCAGTGTGGAGAAATCCATAAGGTCTTACACTATTCATGCCCTCTGAATGTGGCCAAGAGTGAGGGGGTAGCAAAGCTTTGACTTTTCAAAAGCTGTTTTTATACCTTGACTACAGTTAGAACTTTTTTTTCTTTTACATCTTTCCCACTGGCTCCTACCAGACTTCCATTCTCTATTCATGGTATCCACGTTGTCTCCTCTCTGATCTTAAGCCCTCTGCTGATTCCCCAGAAGGCTGAGGAGCAAACAAAAAAAAACACAAAAAATGACAGGAATATGGAACAGCATGTAGGCCTTTGTATTCACTTTCACATCCACTCAGTTTCAGGGGCACACAAGCATTTGACCACAAATACACAGACACACACACAGAGCAAGAGACACCACCCAAAACCACTTAATCAATATTCCTGACAAGGCAAAGCCTTATTCAACACATTTGATATTCCTCCTCTCTCGCAAGATAAATACATGTCACTGTCCTCCAAGCAGGACTAAAAGGCTGTTCACACTAACTCGCTTTGCAAATAAAGCTTTACATCATGACTGACAGCCTCCTAAGCTCTCTGCATCAGCCACTGCTTGGTAAAAAGCCTCTTTCAATAATGCATTTGACCGCTAAACCCTCCAACACCCAAAGCAAAGCAAAGTGGCAGTATTACAGATGCAAAATTAATTGATAAATCAATGCCATTGATTCCAAAAATTGGATTTGGTGATTAGCGAGTTAGACAGTATTTCCTGTGCATCCTCCTTTATGAAGTTGTTGATTACAGAGAAATGAGTGTGTAAAGAGCATTAGTCCTGGATAGGAGAAGCTGAAAAGATCTACTCGTAGCTGTTGCAGATTGATTTCTGACTGCTAAGTGGGCTAATCTTCCATCTGCACTGTTGCAGTGTGAGGCTTGTCATCCTTCAATAAAACCTGGAGCACGCAGTGTGGGTAGGGGTACTCTTTAAAAGCATTTCATTTCAGATCACAGAAAGAGTCGACGCTGTGATGATAAAACACGATTAAACCAAAAATTAAGAATAAAAAGAACTTTTTGTTTTCTTTTTATTGCCTTGCAACTAATCCAAAACAGCATGAAATGGGTGAAAAGGAACGAGTAACAATAATGGAACAAAAGACATACTGTGAATGTTGTACATTGACTTTAGCCAGACCTGCTTACTAAGCTTGCTAGGCTTCTGTGCTGACAATGCAAGTTAATCCGCCATCGGCTAGGCAGCTTACCAGGTAGCAATTTGACCACTATGTTTAAATAAAGTGAAGAAAGCTCCATGCTAGTTCCAAAAGAACTGAACTGGCTTTATAGCTGTGACTAGTGATTTTAACCTTTTATACTTTTTTCCCTCACTTCTAATCTAACATCAAATGTGGCATGTTGAAGGACATGTTGTGGTGTTGGTGTAGAGAAAACTCCACAGTCCAGATGCCTCACTTTAAACTTCTGAGTGACACATTATGTGTGGAGCTCACTAAGCTGTGTAACAAATCTTACTGGTAGCCTCGCACCATATATGCAGTTCATGGTACAGTTCAAAGAGGATTGCAGTGGACCTCTCTTAAAAGTGTATTCCTTTACTCCCCAATACTCGATGGCAGGAGGCTTCCCCATTCCAAAGCCCAGAGTGCTCCTTGTGTTCTCCTGCTCAGGTCTATTCTCACCTTCTAACCAAATCTCCTGGCAGCTTGGGGTTCAAGGACAACACCAAGACCACAAGACTGAGTCATAACAACACCGGTGGTGCTGATAGAGTTCTTTTTTGTGCCTTTTGATACTGAGATGTGTACAGGCTGAATATGTTCTATCCATTTGCTTGCTTGGTTAACAGGATGTAGAGATATGCTGTATAAATGGGCCTCAAGGTAATGACTTACAAATTGTTTAACTATGCTGTCAGGTGTGTTTAGGAAATGAAAGGTTTCACCAAGAATAAACGCAGACTGGAAATCTACGTGATGTTTTCAGCCCTGAAGCTACATGTGTGATATGTGTCATGTAATCAATAGTGCATACTGCAAAATGTATTTGCGGTTAGTAAATAGCAGGGGCTCATTTACGCACTTTTTCTATTCAGTAGCATATACTGCACTTTGTTTTTCATTTATTTTCAATCTTATGCTCTGCCGTTGCCTTTATTCCTTTCCTTCTAAAAATTTGCTAGTTAAAACTGTGGTGAGCACGCTCCTCAGAAAATTTGCATTTCTCATTTTGTTGCTTGTCAGAGGAATCATTGTGTCTTCTGAGCACATTACAGAGAACAAAATTTGAATTTTCCCAAACAATCCCTTTCTGTAGCACATTGGGTCAGGATGACATGCAAGTACGCACTGTAAAATGTGGGATTTCAAGATTGTTACATCTGCAGACATCATGTATTAGGTCTGCTTTATGTGGAAAAAAATGGCTGCACAGTGCTGCCATGATTTTCTTGGAGCAGATATTGTTTTTTTCCCCCCTTTTTAACATCACTTTTCTTTGTGC
Source organism: Parambassis ranga (assembly GCF_900634625.1). Lineage (NCBI taxonomy): Eukaryota > Metazoa > Chordata > Actinopteri > Ambassidae > Parambassis > Parambassis ranga. The sequence continues at coordinate 6,996,065 of NC_041031.1, forward strand.
TGTTTGGCTTGGCATCTTGGCTGGAAATCAGCTGAGAATACACATCTCAGTAAGAAGTCAATCTGGGCGATGATGCACATACTTGAAATACATCCCGGAGTTCATGGTGGATCAAGAATTCTAAAATTAAACCTGAACAACAAAAACAACTCCAATGCATGCTGGTGAAAAACTTATCCAACTCCACTGTACTGTACTGTACTGTACTGTACTGTATTGTATGAAGCAGACTTCCAGCAGAGATGCATCAAGCACCATTTTGGAGCGATTCATCTTTTCTAAGAGTTAATAATTCATGATCATGTAGAAAGTAGAGCTATGAATATTACTGATGATACACATGAGGCTATTTACTAGTCAGCAGGATATAGATGAACTCGTTTAGTGGGGAGATCTACAGTATAACATCACTGTGTTTTATGTTGCTAAATAAATCATTTTATAGACATGCAACAAAGCTGCAGATGCAACGTATTCATATTGGGACATTAATCATGTTGTTGATGTGCAAATGTAGGTTTTGTTGATGTTTTATTGTGTGCTAAGCAGCACATGTGTAGTCAACTCACACTCTGATCAGTGACTTTAATATCAGACGTCTTCATCCAGTTTTTCCTGAATATTTGATTGGAAGGATTTAAAGTGAATCCTTCATGATTTATATGTATTGATTTAGACTGCAGGTGAAATGCAGCAGTGTACCGTGTCAGGGCAAAATTTGGCCAGCTATAGTGCCCATTCCCTTTTGTCCTTTGTGTCAACAAAAGCAGGATACAACATAATGGACTTTAATGTAATTATTTTGACACTAATGCTAAGATGTGCACTTTAAAGTGAAGGACAATTTGTGTGGTAATACATTGAAAGACAAACACGCATTGATTTTGTTTTCTTCACTTCTAAAGTTGTCCAATGACTCAGTTAATACACATTTCACAGGGAGAGATGTGCCCATAGATCTGCATTCTGTGTGTGTGCTCAGAGAGCTACAGTTTATTTATAATATGAATTTATATTGCATGCAAAATAAAACTGCACTATTAAGATGAGTCAACAAGTGATTGACAGTAAAGTGAATCTTCAGTCTTCAGGGGGTGATAAAGTCAATATAACTGGGAACATTATGTTCTCAATTTGATGGAGAAAGTAGAATAATCAATGATGAAAATAACTGTTAAATGTAGCCCTATGCATAATATAACACAAATTATGTCCTCCAAAATTAAATCAACATTATTTCTGTAGCCGTTCTATCCTGGCCCTCTACCTAGGTGTGTTTCATCAGCACTCCACTTCACACACGCTCTCCTCTTGACAAATTAATCTCATATTTTAAAGAGGGGTAGAGTGGGCTTGACCAGTAAGCCTCTCATGGTTCTGATCCTTCTGTCTTCTAGACTAGAATTTGAAAGGAAAGTGGGGCAGTTTGAAGATGGAGGAGTTTGAAGGGAGGCTATGATCGCATTTTTCACTATATAAATCTCACATAACACCCCGCTGGTTGTTTCACTGTATAAAGTTCCTGACTCTTGCCCATAGCCCAATGGAAAAAGACAAGAGAGAATAGAAGGGTGTGGATGCCAGTTGAGACATAGCCGAATACTTTAAAGAAGAATGCCTCCGGCATGTACCAGAGTGTGTGTGTGTGTTGGTGTGTGTTTTCAGCATTGGCAGCAGAAGGTGATTTTTTTTTTGGATACTATTTTTGTCCCTTTCTTTGTTGCTGTTAGTATCAACAAAAATAAACATTGTTGTATTTGGATTGTTTATCATAAGGACAAAAAGGACAGGTGAGAGTAGTTTTCAAAAATAAAAAAAAAACTGTTTTTCATCATTAAGTGTTTAAAAGATTATAAATAATCATATTTTATCACACAACATAGTGTGTTACTTTTCAGTGGTGCACGTGATACTGACTGATGATATATTACTGAAACAGACAATTAAAGCCTACACAGTCTCATTTACAGTTCACTGTTTTGAAAATATTCATATTTTTATAATTGGCTGTCACTTCATAAGAATAATGACCAGATGTTGGACCAAAGCTTCACCACATATTATCAGTAAACTCTTTTTATTGCCAAGTGCATGAATAGTAAACACAACTGTAAACACTTGGCTAATACCGCCATATATGATTTTTATAGGGTAATTTGATTATATTATATTGCTTTTGTATTTCCCTTTTTTAAAAAAATCAGTGGCATTTTTTTTACTGCAGAGGCCAGCCACAGCCTATGAATACAGGAAACGTTAATTAACACTGCAGGATTTGTTAAACTATTCCTCTTGAGGATGGAGCAGCATTGCAGCAAGAAGGTAAATATTTGAAGTTGTATAGTGGTTACATTTCTAAGTGTCTGCGTGTGTGTCTGCAAGTCCAGCAGTTCGGCAGTATGATTACCCGACTGGCACAAGCTCTTTTACTTTGAAATTATCAGCAGGGTGGCAAAACACCCCGACACAATTTATGCTTTTACAGCAATTACGCTCTTACCATATGACGGACATGCAGAAAGAGAGAGAGAGGAGGATAGGGTAAAAACTCCCACTGTGCCTCATATTGCCTGTGAGCTTAAACTCTGACTGCAGCACTAAGTGTTGTACTCTATATTATAAACAACCTCTGCTGCATTTCACATTGTCCTCTCACTAATTTATGACCCCAATTTTTTAAGGAAATTTAGTTTTGCGGGGAACTTGTGGGTCAGAAGGGAAGTGTGTGAGTGATTCCATGGGAGAAGGGAGCATTACTGTGCCAGGGGCTACTGCATTCCTGGAATGAAAATTCATAAATAATGCAGGGCTGGATAACAAAAAGAACTCCCCCGCTGTCTCACACAGCACTGCACTATGCAAAGGCCATGCAATATCACTCAAATCTCAGAAAAACACAAATTATTAGACGTAAGTGACGATTTTTGTTTGTTTGTTTGTGGTTTCTTGAGTCGGGACAATGAGATCTGCTGACAGCCGAGGCAACATGCCAGTATCCTAACAATCGGCACTCTGTGCCTAAACCATCAGGAAGTTGTATTAAAATAATGATGTGACTCCAAGCCAAGGAGCTGAGCTACTTTGGATTTCCAAAAACGCCATATGCACAACCCGCTTAACAACAACTCAGAAAATTAAAAATGGAGTGTGCAACAACTGGAAGAGATAATTACAGCACAACTGCTGACCACTAACTGCTGCTGAGGGGGGCCTGTGTTGGCTCAAGTTAAAACGTGAAACCCTGAAAATGTGACTGATTGATTGGTCACATACTCAGTTGGAAGGCCTTATCAGTGGCATGTGTGCAACATATAATTGGCAAAGTGACATTTCAATTCAAAGTCCTCTAATTGTTAAGGCGTTGTCATAATGGGTGTGCCATTTAAATCCTGCCCTTAATCACTGTTCATCACCACCTTTAGTGCAGCAACCCTGCAGGGTCCACACACACACACACTTCACCTCTATAAAATGTGAAGCCCCCTCACTATCATACATTAACGTGAGAGAAATAAATGTAATGCTACTGTACCATCATCAACCGTACCAACGTCACATACATCTGTATCATGACGCTCCTCAGTGTGCTGTTTGCATAGAGAAGCAGAGAGAGAGAGAGAGAGAGAGAAAGTGTGTGTGTGTGTGTGTGTGTGTGTATTATCTAACCTCCTGCACAGATGCACTCTATTAATCACAAAGAGCTAAGACAGACTGCCTGATTTTTATCATGATAATCAATAACTTGCGAGACGAGGGAGAATTAAACACAGTCCCGTGTCATTCTGAACCACGTCAGGTAGACACACACACACACACACACACACTGCTACACTGACAGAACACACCGTGATCAGGCCTTTTAATTATAGCTGAGGTGTTTTGTGTTTTTTATTTTTTGAATTTATTTGATAAGATCCTAAAATAAAATGGAAAAAGTGTAGATATGGCTGATGGGTCAAACAATCCAAACATCAATACGCTTCTCTGAAAGATGTGTACAGTGGCTTGAGGAGTAGTGCATTGGATCCATGTATTAGAGATACAGACAGTAGTGTAGTTTCTAATTACAGTGCATTTGCATTTTCAAATGCCCCACCCCCCCCCCCACTTTCCCATTTTTCGTAGTCATTTCATCGTTAATGGAGAAATATGTATTGTGAGAATTCATCAGAAATATTGATTATTTATTAATTAATTAATTTATTTGTTTTCCTCACTTAATTATTTATTTTATCGGAAATGTGATTGACTCCAAGCAATTATTCATAATCTACCGTGAAGCAGAGAAGTGAGGAGGTCTAATTTAAATCTATCAGAGCATATCCATCCTGCTGCAATTTGCTGCTGCCTTCACAATAATTATGATTTATCAAAATGCATTTTGCTGCTCTTAATTATTTACCCTCACACATTTTAAAATGTAAACATATATATCAGAGAGTTCAATAATTAAGTAGAGAGTGGCAGATATTAGGATGTAAAAATAGATGGAATACAGTGGGTCAGAGTGCTGTGTCCTGACGTGCCTGTTGGACCTGTTCTCTGGTGGTGGTGGTGGTGGTGGTGATGGTGGTGGTGTGTATAGCTCAGGCCCAGTAGGCTAGCATTGATGTTGGAAGACAGAAGGCACGCGTCAGAGAGATCTATACCCCGTGGATCTTAGTGCTGATGGAGATGAAGTGGACGAGCCAGAACTGGAGCAAAACAACTCAAGGCTGCAAGCGCTGCTGAAGCAAAACGACTACGACACTTGCACGCATAAGGCAGACAGCCAGCTGCTCTGTACTGTACCTGAATGGTTATTATCGAAACGGGTTGTCACACACCGGGCTTGTATGCACAAACTCCGCATCCACACACTTCAAAGGAGGCGCACTGATTTTCATAAAAACCGCACCAAAGACACACACACACACACGCGCGCTCTCTCCCTCTCTCCCTCTTTCCCTCTCTGTCTGTCACACACACACACACATGCACACACATGGGTCATAGCGCCACACAGCTCACAGAACAGCTGATAATAACCATTTCCTGTGAACTCACGTTGTCACGTTTAGCCAAGCAACATTGCAGCTGATCTCCCCACCAACCAGCCCATCAAGGCCAGAACTGAACGTGCCGCTTACCTTCCCGACGTAAAGCCATTCCTTTAGTCCGATTCCATGCTCCAAGCAGCCTGCAAATGCTGAAGACTGAGCAATCCCCCGGTAGATATTCTGACTCGAGACGCAGAGCTCCTGTTAAAACGTGGATGAGACACCTCTCTCTGTGGTCTGGTTTCGAGGCGGCGGTGCTGATGCTGATGATGCTCGCTCTCAAATGCCGATAGAGGACGACGAAACGATTTGTGCGGAGAGGAAGGGATCTCCTTGCAGGGGCTGTACGGGAGCCAGCTCCGCTGTGCAGTGTGTTTGTGTGCGTGTGTGTGTGTGTATATGTGACAGGGGAGCCCGGCGCGGTGCGTTTAGCCGCAGTTGAACCCGATGAGGCTGACGGGTGATGTTGTTTCTGGTGAGACTCGGTGCTGCTATAACAGTATCCCTGGATCATACCACCGCACCGAGGAGAAGGGGGTGTGGCACAGACCGGCCACAGACACAAACACGCACACGGCGTCAGGAGGTCGTCTGCATGGATCACTAGTTAGACTCATTCAGGTGATGCCGTACGGCTGCAACGTGTTCCTGTGCTGACTCATTAATATGAAAAAAGTTATACATCAATAACGTTTTCTAACAAAAAATAAAATAAAATGTAATGAGCAACAGGCCTGATAGCTGCTGAGGTCCAATTATATCACAAAAAATATTTCATCCATCAAAATAAACAGAAATTGAAGCAGCTCCAAAATAAACAAAAATGTTATTTCTACTAGTGTATTATAAATAAAATGGAATTTGACAGTAATTTATAGCGGCAGTAGGCCTCCTTTGTCATCGCACCTGCACATCATCTCATAAAACCTGTTTCTCTCTCTTTGCTAAATTAGCCACCTAATGATTCTGACCTGTGCTCTGTGTGTGATGCATTGGTGTGGGTATTTACAGCCAGTCGGGTACAAACAACGTGTGAATGACAGGGGTTCTAATGATGCAGTTTATTATTTCCCCAAAGCACCGTACGCGTGGGGCTACAAACAACCATTCTGACAGCTGCTTCAGTCTATCTGCCTTTCAGCCTGTCTTGCAATATCCCCCCAACACAACACAGCAGTATGCATCTTTTATCAACAATAGGTTTTGGCACTTTCCATCAGTTTCTTCACTGGTTCTCTCTAAATGGATGCCACACGTCCAGCAGTGCACCATGCAGAGGGGGAGGAAGTGATCTAAGGGAGTACAGTGAGAGAAAGAGACTTTGGGTCAAAGTTTTTTCCTGATGTAGAGTTTGTCATCAGCTGCTTCCTACAGAAGATTGCAATGGATTTTGATCGAGAATCTAAAGACACGTTGAGTTTTCCTGTGTGCCTTCGCGTTTGCCAGCAGAATCCTAATGGCAGGCACATTATACCTCCAGTAGCTGCATTTTTTTTTAAAGAACACTTCCTCTTTTGCCCGGCACTTCTCACTGAGACATCTCCTTGACAGCCAATTCAATGCAGAGATTTCAAATGTCACAGTGTTTTACTGTGACTTTTTTCATCATCATAGTCCGTAGAGGAGAGATAATAGATGTGGAGAGTGGATGAGGACCGGCCTTGCTGTACTTATTATTTCATAAAACATAGCAAATATGTAGATATTGAAAATGTTCTAGCATGGGATTTTGATTTGGTAAGGGGGCTGTTAAATATCTGTTATTTTCTAGTGCAACCCAGCTACCATTAGCTTTTTATGCTATAAGGAAAGTTTGTGGAGTAAACCCAGTCGACATTTTATTTGATAATAAGCCTCATTAGAGGCACAGCTGCTCTATGGTGCTGGTTAGAGTGCATTTCAGACATAATGTCTGTTGCATTATATCTGATTATAGTGTAAATTGCATCAAAATGATATAACCTAATCAAACAGTATCTCATCAGGCAAAAAAAAATGTCAGTGAAACAAAAATGAAAGGCCCATCTCCATAAGACTGTGTTTGCAGATCCAATTACTCCTGCCCTATTTGGACAACATGGAAGCACAGCTGAGCGTACAGGGAGGGATAGGGAGCACAGAGGTGGATTTAGAGCTGCTACTCCATAAAAGTGATGTGAGAGTGAAAGCTGCTGTTGTGAATGCTAAGATGGAGTCTAGTGAGAATAAGTTTGAGGGAAAGTCGTCCTGCCATCCCTGCCTGTTTGCCTATGGTATGCGTATTCCTTATGACACATCTATTAAAAGCTGGGATATATTGCACTTCATATACTGTCATGAAACAAGAGATAGCTTGGTAATGTATCTCAGCCTTAATGCTACTTCAAGCCTTAGCAGTGATATCGGATTTTAAGTATCCCCGCACTACTTCACTTCACAGCTGGAGGCAGTTTCCGTGAGCATTACTTAGTCTCGAACATGCAAACTGCAAAGCCGACACAGTTTTTCCTCTTTGGAACGCTGTGTTCCTCGTAGGCTGTGATCGATTGGCTGCTGATCAATCCTTCCACTATAGAACACAAGATGGTTGTTGCATCCTGTAACTAGAAGCTAACCAAACAAAACCTCTTTACTAATTATCTCCTATACTGTTTATTTCCTCGTCTGTCCGTTCCTCCGTCTTCCTTGTCTTCCTCTAAAAGATTCTCTCCATCTTCTCCCATTTCTCTACCCTTTCCTCTTCATTTCCTTTCCCCCCTGTCTCCTTTTCTCTCTAAATCCCCCTGCCTAGCTCCATCCCTCTCCAGGGTGACGTTGCTGAAGGGGTTTCTCTCATTCCATAATGAGGGATCTTGGATCAATGCTGTCAACAATGCTCACCAGCTGCACCACAGATACAGTATTATTCTGCCCTTGCTGTGGATGCCTGATCTCCAGGGGTGTTAAGAGTTAACTAGGGTATTCTATCTCCGGAAGGGTGTTAGGGATGTGCTCCATCACTCTCTCCCTCTGTTCTCCACCACTGCGCCAGCTTCACCCATTCAGCCATACCGTTGTGTCTCACAGGAGACAGAGCCAACCATTTATTGAAATCTTTTTTTTTTTTTTTTTTAAATGACAGAGCTTTGACCTTTCCCGGTGCATACGCTTCACAACCATAAATTCTTGCAGATTTCATTTTACATTTCCTCCAAGCATTCACAACCAAATTACACCTCCACAGCCTTCAACCCACAGGCAGGGATCCAGTATTTTCATCTTCAATTATTAGTTTTTTACTTTGAGATAGTATTTTAGCAGCTTTGGTGTCAGATAAGTGTTGTGGAAGTTCTAAAAAAGGGTGGTGTAATCTGTCCTAAAAAACACACACATTTTGACAGCTGTTTCAAAGGCAGTCCTTTTCTAAGCCTGTCATCAATTTCCCATCTGGGGAAAAAAAAGGAAAGGGGAGAAAAGAAGCAAGCATGGAGAGGTATCTATTGATTAATCACCAACAGTAAGAGCCCTAATGCGTGAGCAATGTGAACCAGTTTCAAAGTGTTGACAGATGAAACAGCTATATAACTTCACCTTGGTGACATATTCTCCTTCAAGCCTTTCTCTCATAATTAGTCACATTCCTGAAAGGGCATGACATTAATAAATTCTACATTAAACCCACATGTATAAACTGAGGAGGATTTGAAAGAAAGCAATATTTTTAACCAGCGCTGCTCTGACATTCAATAGCTAGTGAAGAGCGGGTGGAGATTGCACTACAGAGGACACAGAACGATACAGGGGGAGGACATGACTGCACCAAAGACAGGCACCGAGCACGTGACACAGGAATTATTGATTTATAAGGCATATCTTTATCCTTACAGTATGCATGAAAGTGAAGAGAACATCAAGAGCATCTTTCAATCACCTTGAGCAATGGAATCGTGTCTTTGTTCTGGGCTTAAACAAAGCATCAACACACTCTCTTTGGTCCCAAAACCTGGGCTAAAAAAATGCTTTTTACTTTGGTCCCCTAAAATCTAAGGATTGTTCCCATAACGATCAAAGTGTGTGTGTGTATGTTTCAGGGGGCTTTTGTATTTAAGTGTGTGTAGTGTTGAGTGCTTTCCTCAGACTGTGCAAAAAGCCCTCAGATACCGAATGCCACCCCAAAGCACGGGCACTTCTCCTCTTCTCCTTTTATCACCGTACACTTCTTGCTCTCGCTACCCTGCTTACCTGTGACAGGAGCTCCTTTCAAAAGCACCTCATTGCATTTCAAACGCCAGTGACTCCCACTCCCGTTTCTAAGGCTCCCACACAGACGTACACGCACGCAGCTGTCAGCTGCCCAAATACTGTATATCCCCTGGCCTTCTCTCCCACCCCTTCCTGAACTAACTCCTCCACAACCTCGAGTTGTTGAGAAAATAATATTTTATGCATGCCACAGCAGCCCACACGCAGATACAGCTTATGAAAGACATACCAAATCGACTTTCCTGCCAACATTTTTGTGTCATGCACGTCCCTGTCGGTGCTCACGTAGATTTGTGTGCAGCTTGTTTTTATATGCTAAATTAAAATATACTTAAGTAATGTTCTTGTATTTTAATGCAAGATTACATAGTGCAGAGCTTGTTTTTGCAGAGTCTTAGGGATCAATGTGCGTTATGTAAATACTCCTTCTATAAAAGTTGGAGGTGCAAAAGGCCATAAGAGTCTACTTTTGGCATAGGCATCCTGTTCTCGAGAGAATTAATCACAGCAACAGAATCAGATGGAGTCTGCCTACATACCTAAGCATTTGTCAGAGCAGGAGAGGACATAGAACAATGAATTTGCATCTGTTTGAAGTGGTATTATTAATTCATGCCAATGAGACTTTGCAGAAGGGAGACTGGGTAAAATTTGAAAGGAGGGGGAAAGTCCCAGTAAGCAAAGGGACTGTTTGATGTCTTCTTGTTATTATGCTGCTTGTGGAGAATATATTGTTGTCCAAGCATCATTGCAGTATAGGTGTTCCATATTGGCCGAGTCCCTTGGGGAACAACAGGCTGTCATGCATGCAGGCCTTATCTTATTTAATCAGCATGCGTTCAGCTAAATGACGAGCTATTATCACCAGCCACCCATCGACTACAGCCCAGCTTTTCAAACAGCCCAAGCAAAAGGTCAAACACTGATAATGAGTAGACTGAAAGAGCTTTTCCTAATTAGATATGAATGTAAAATTTCGAATGTGCAATTAGGCACAAGCACAAGCATAAGGTGCAGCACATCCAAGTGGCTGTTTATTCCAGCTGCGTTTTTTTGGACATACATTCATATTTCATAAGATGCACTTGTTGATCTACCTGCTTGTGTACATGGTTGTAAGCACGTGATATCCTGCATGTGCATGTGTGGTACCAGTGCCCGTGGTTATCCTGCGTATACGCTGGCAAAGCTATTTTCCCTTGGAGCTGGGGAAAGGGGAGGGTGACAAATATACTGGTGGCACATTATCAGCAGCAATACAAACACAGGCTGGCAGCATCCCAGCTGTTAAAAGGGGTCTTTATTTTTGTATGTGTGTGACTCTGTGTGCTTGAATTAAGGCAAGAGAAGCACAGAAAGGGTAGTGCCAAGTAGGGAGGTTTTGCCCCAAGGGAGAAGGGTAATTACATGAGAGTGCACTGAAGATAAAAAATATTAATGGTATTACTGGTCAGTGGGGCGCTGTCCTTGGGGTGTCCTGGAGACACATATCAAGCATGCATTGGTAATGCGCTTGATTTAACAATCTAACAAACACCGTAATTCCACACCCCATTTTCTCCGTTTCGACGTGATGCAATAAAGTCATCACATCGAGCCATATTTTAACCCGGAGGGTCTAAGCTCAAGCCCCAGTGACAGGAAGCATTTACTCTGCTTAAGTGTCTTTCAGTGGCTCTAGGGGCACTGTTGTGGTGCCAACACGTGCACTGCACAGCCAAAGAGGAGCGTGATTTGACCCTTCAGCACCCAGAAGCTCGTCAGTAACGGCTCTGTCCATGGTGCTGAAATACAGCAGCAAAAATCAAAAGCCACGCTGCAGCCACATAGTTTACTACATGGTAATTGTGAGCAATTTTCTGTATACAGAGCATTCATTCATGCTGAAAAGCATCCTCAAAGTTAACAGTATGCATGCTAAATTCACTTGTATTGGAGTGTGCTGTTGATGGACACTATTATCCCACAATCCAACAGAAGAGATGTTCACGGTGGAAAGAACTGAAGCATGCTGTAGTGGTGGCTGTTTCAGGAACATCCCCAAAAACTCTCAAAATGAAAAAATGAACTGAAAAATATTGAATATTTCTGGAGTATTCCTTGAATATTGTGGAGATGCTTCATTTACCAGCCTGTTTTTTAGGAAAACACTTTTTTTGCTAGGAGATTATAGAGACCATTCTTTTGTGAGGACTGTAAAGATGAAACAGCAGCAACTGGATAGCATAGCAAACACAAATTGCATACCTTAATACCTGCAAGTTCTGAAATGCATGCTGTTTCATGCATGGGATTGGGCCATAAGTCTTACATGTCTCATTTTTGCTGCTCGCACCAGTTTTGAACAGCGCTGACAAAATGTACTACTTTTCTTATCTTGAGATCAAGAAAATTCTTTCCACTAATCTCAACATAGTCTTTTGTGTTGTTTTCTGTGTGGGTTGCAGATCAGACATTCATATTGCATACATCATGTGGGCCAGAATACTGGCTTGTAAACTTCAGAATGTTAACATTGCATACTTAATAGTGTAGTAATATTGGTGCTTGATTGCACCCTAAATAGCCAGGCTTTCTTGTTTTGCCTCAAATCAAAGTGTAAACTGATAATGTACTTTACAATGTGATATATACACAACAATATAATAAAAGTCTTGGATCATTTCCTACTAATTCAAAACATATTTAAGAAAGCCTATTTTCACTGATGCCCATGTGTACATGCAATAAATGCAAATACAGTTAAACACTAAGGCCACCAACAGAAGACAGAACGTATAAATGTATGTATTGCAGTGTAGCATAAAGCATGAGAATGGTGCACATCTTACCAATAGTAGTCATTCCTTTATTACTATTTTTTTAAAGATTGTCCATTTCCATTTTCAGATAAAAACAAGTGAGCATGAGCTTACATGGCTGTTACTGTAGATAACAGTGGTGGTAAAGAATCTAATCTTATCAAGGCTTAACACCAACACATAATAAATCATGTTTATGTTTACTGAGCCCTGCAGACCCTCAGTCTTTAAATGCATTCTACATTAGTAGTCGATTTTTTAGGGAAGTGAATTTTAAAGAAAGAAATGTTTTTATATTTTGAAAGTACTGAGCCGGTGCCCATGACATATTGCCTGATCTGATATATATTACATATATGTGACAGCTATATAGCTGATAAAGAGGAATATATTAAGATACAAAAAATGTCAAGAAGAGCTGATAGTGAAGGTGAGGTTACTGCCCAGCTAAAGTTTAGGGCTGCCAATTTTGAGTGAAAGGGATTTTCACTGTTATCAGATGAATCACCGAGCCTCCACTGAAGGTCTGCAAATCAAACCTAAGTTTGCTCAAAGACCTTTCTGAGGGATCAAAATTATTTAAGCAGATTAATAATGCATCACCAAAAAAGTCACATTTCATGTAGTTTTAAAATATTCTAGCTGTTCTGTGGGCTCAGGGCCTGAAACCCACAAATATCACCAGACTCCTGATAAGCTCTTTTTTTTTTGCACCCGTTTTGATTTTCGGTGTATCACAATGAGAATTCAGCTGTGACTGCCCTTGGCACCAAATTACTCTGAGGCAGTCTGCAGTACGTGGATGGGTTAGAGAACAACAATAGTGTGACTTATCAATTCCAGCTTTGAATGATCATGTTCCTCCCCCTCACAAAGCTTCATAACTGAGAATGTTTTCTTTCTCTTTCTTTTTAAATGACTTTCTGCCATTATATTACAGATAGAATGACATGGATTCATTTAAATGTTTTCATCTCTTTGACAAAGGCAGCTATGAGTCAAAGTGGTTACCTAACCTAAAGGCACTGGAAACTTTTTTTGTTGGGGCCTGTAAGCCAAAACTAAAGCAGATATAAGTCATAGTCAAACAGCCAACCAAAAATAGGCAGCACTGAATTAAGAATAAATAAATGGTAAACATTATTCACAGAGTGTTGATGAAGATTCTCAGTCATCCAGGTCACAATACGTAGAGAAGATTGAAGCAAGGCATCTGGACTGGAGTTTTTTTCTTTTCTATAAGAAAAAAACTCTACCAATCAGCAATGGGTAGACCAAAGAAACAGATCATCAGCACAGATCAGGGCAAGACTGTTCTTACATGTATGTAAAATTCACAGCAACATTTATATTAGAACATACAGGAAGAAGAAACTAGAAAGTAATCAAATGTCAAACAAATTAAGAAATAAATCTAAAAGGTAAAACAAATATTCCATCATATATAATAATCCAGAATTGGTGACCCAGAATATCAGGAATTAACCCAAAATATTGTATCTCAGTATAATATTGATGACACCAAAAATATAGAGTCAGAGTGGATTTCTGGACAGCCACGAACATATACAGTAAACGTCAACGTTTGACCCAGTCATTAGAATATTTAACACAGACCAGCTCATGCAGGTGTGAAAAATGAAAGTTCTGATGATTGTTTTGCATAATCTCACTTACTTACACTAGAAATCAATAACTTTACACATGGTCTGTTCTTCAGAAATAACGGACCGCAAGTTCCTGTGACTAACCAATCAGAATCAAGTATTCAGTAAATGTATTTTCAATTTGCATTTCATTTGTTTAATAGTGTGAGTGCTTGTTTAGTATAGTAAAGAACTAAAGGATTTAGTCCATGATAAGGGTTTTTATTGTGAGCAATGTCATGCATATTTTTTTTTTTTTTATTTTAGATACTTTATTAATCCCAGAGGGAAATTCTTTACAGCTGCTGCTGACTAGCAAGGCGTCCAGTAACCTTCCGGTTACTGGACAACCCTGCTATACCACTGCGCCTCTGCTGTCCCCAACTACTTACTTTGTGTAGCAAGTATGTTTTCTGTGTTTTCGGTGCTATTTTCGGTCACTTTGCTTACAGCCGAATGTGATCCAACTATCTATCATTTTATTAACTGATGAGGATGGGTGTCCATTGTAATTCTTACTCTGCTTTAGAGAACTGCTGAGCTAGATTTTGAGAGTGACGTGAGTTCACTTGAAAACAACCTAACCTTGTAAAAGGTAAAATGAGTCACATTACTTTATATTATCATTATTATTATTAGTAGTAGCAGTAGTAAAACATTCTGTATTCTCCCAACCCAAACATGAGTAGAGTATAAGTACCCTGCAGCCTTGTGCAGTTTGATGAGAACAAGAACTGAAGGAGAAAGTCCAGCTGTCAGGTTTTGGGGGTATCGGGTTGCATTTGGATAAAGTGTGTGTGTGGATGGTAAACGGAGCTTTAACACACATCTGTATTTGAATGTAGAAGGATCCATATGGCATCAATGATTTCGGAGGAATGAGAGCGTATAGCGCTGTTCATCCGTGATGGGGCATCAGTTGGCAAGGTGTTAAACACTTCACCATTAACACTTTCACACACAGCTTGTCAGTGTAATAAAAGCCTCCAGCCCCTGGTACACACACACACACACACCTAGAGAGATATTCTGTAAACTCTTCCATCACTTTGATTTAACCTTGTTAAACTGTTTCACAGATATTTTTCTGAGTGGAGACGGATTTTTCTGCCTGACATGTGATAGGTGAGTTAATTAAGACGGTGACATTATTAAAGCCAAGAGTGACTGCAGCGTGTTTTTATTAATTCACTATCTGACCTTTACTCTGGATTCAAGCTAACACCTGATACCACCACAATTACTGTATCACAGTCTGAAAAAATTCACAGAGATAAGAATGAGAGTGCATTGTTAAAAAATCTCAAACAAAAGCAGTGTCGAGTTTTCAGTTTTCTTTCTGTGTCCTTTAAGTCTTACTGAGCAGTGTTTTTTTTAAGAAGAATGATGAAGGGAAATTTAAAGTCTGTGCGCACACACACAGACAGAGAGATATTTTTTAGTGTATGGTGTGCGAAAGGACGGTAATAATGCAATTGTGCAAGATATAAAAACGGCATTTTGTTTGAATATTACTTCTCAGAAAAGGTCGGAACTTTAAATAGGAGAAATCTGACATTTACATAAATACAAAAAAAAAGTCATTTCCAAAAACCAATTTCCCACATGTACAGCTCAGCTTGAAGAGCTTGCAGCCTGTAATATTAGGCCAATGAAATTATTCATTGATTAGAAAAAAAAAAAGCCTCACAATACAAGGCCTGGAGCAATAAACTTATGAACCAATGAGACTCAAAGGGCACTGATGATAAACAATGCTGCTGGGATCCCACTCTCTAGTCAATCTCATGACTTTGCCTTGAGCCAAAAGTCATGAAATTACAGTTTGTTATCAGGTGTGGTTGAGCCAACATAGAGACAGCTTATCCCATGAGCCGAAACATTACTATTTTTATCTAACTCGCTATTTGTTCAATCCCACAGAATTAGTCATCTTTGACTGCAGGTAGAAGCTTAAAATTGGTGTGTTTTAAAATTAAAGTGCTAGAATATGAAAGCCTTAAAGCTCCAGTGAACTTTCTGCAATCTCCATAATTAAGTATAAAATCAGATTCTTAACCATTAACTACACTGAGATTCAATATTAGCCCACAGTGCAATCGTTAGACTGAAGACACACACCAAATGTCAATGCCTGTATACAGGTGAATGACACACACAGAGTGCTAAACTTTTCCTCACACTTTACATTTTGTAAGATCATTTGCTACATGCAAACTCTCGGGCTGCTTTCATTTCTCTGTTTTGTGCCACTCTGCTCCAACATGCCTGTGACATGGAAATCAATCTTAGTGTGTCATCTAGAAGGAAGTGATAGTTCATACGTGTGTTCACACTTGGCGTGTTCGAATCAATTCAAAAGAAACCTGACTATGACTGCTCCTTTAGTGGAGTTCAGTTAAACACATAAGAACACCTCATAATGCAGTACAGATCTAATAAAATGAACACAGCGCTGACTAAGGACATTTAAATTCAAATGTGACCCTAATAATCATGTGACAAGAAGGAGTGCACTGTATCCTAACAACGCAGAGTGCAAACATGGACGCAACATACCTTAGTAATAGTATTATTTCTTGTAGAGTGACACAAATCGTTTTTGTTACAGCGAGCACGACAACCTATTCCTCACCCTGTTTTTTAACAGCTAACCTTATCCAGTTTTGTTCTAATGTCTGGCCCTAACCTAAAGAGAAAAGGAAATGGAAGGTAATAAATCACTACTATGAAGAACGGTGTCAGTGGGGGAAGGGTTCTGGGTGAAAGTCAGGTGTGGGTATTTGCCATTCTCCATCCCTCCAACCTCTTAATGCTGATTTCTGCAGACGTACCTTAGGAGAAAAAAATTGTTTGTGTTCATGAAATAATGCCAACATGTCACATAATGGGATGAGACTGTGTTGTGTATCTTGAGAATGAAAGGCAAATCCAACAGGTGCATTTAGCCTAGCATGCAGCTCAGTTCAGTTAGATCATACTGTCAGCTGTGTCAATGGCTATGTGCATTCTGTTTGGTGCACCATTGGGTACTAGGATAATTGAAAATGCTTGCACACTTACAATCACTTACTTTAATTTTAAAACTTTTACTTCTTCTGTCTGCATAAGAAAAAATGTATTATAAATATTGTTTTTCTATAGCTGCTATAGTTAAATAGTTCTTCATCTGAGTTGTACAGTAGTCGTGGTTTGACATGGCACCATTTGTCAGTGAAGTGTGCTGTCTCACCACTCTAATTAACATTTGTTTTGATCAGCATAAGGCAGCTGCTAAGCGAAAACAGCTCAAAATCCTAATTTACTCTGCATGCCTCGCATTAAATGACAAAGTTAGCAGCTAGTTGGTGGACATGGTGAATGAAGCAGCTAAAATGTTATAGCTTGTTTCTGAAGGAAGCAATTATAAGACACATATACAGTAATTCTTTTCAGTTAATGTCTTCCAAAGGTCACTGGACATTACAGTTTTATTATACTGCAGCATGTGGAAAGTCTTGGTCTTAGATGACACTAGTATCTGGCAGATGTAAGTTAGCGGTTAGTTGAACTTGTTTGTCGTGCCTTCACCCCCTTGGTGACAAGCTGACAGGCAAGTCTGAGGATTTGTTGTTATTTTAGAGCAAGGCAACAATTTTAAAGCTGGCAAAGAGTCTTATCCTTGTTCCTAGTTTTTTTATTTGGTTCTGCTGATTGTAGCTGTCACACCTTTTTCTGTCCACACTCACTGCGTCAGTTTTCCAAGTGTCCTCCATTTTTTACTTGTTCACTGACATCTCAGTAGAGGCATGCCATATTTCGAACCAAGTGAATATCCTCACCTCACCTCCTCTCTCCTCTCTGACTCTCTCTTATACTCAGAACAATGCAGATAACAGAAACATGCAGATTCATTGGTTCAGGTGATTATACACTAATAAAAACATCATTATAAACTATAACTTACTAACAGAAGTAAAGGTACTTCAAGAAGTCGGTTGTGCTGATGTAAAAATGTAGTTAGTATAAATATGTATTATTGTTTTTCAATATTAAAGTGAAAGTTTGAATTTTATATAAAAACTCACAGCCCCAATAAACTTAAATGCAAACGACCCCCTTGTGAGCACACTAATAGCATACTAATAGGGCTAGGAGTATTGATTAATGCATTAACATAAAAGCTGCATTTTAACATAGGAGCTGGTTAAGATGGACTTTATTTCAGCTAAAGAAATAAATGGATTGTTTCATTTATAGGCTGACCCTTCTGCTAAAAGCTGCAGCTGTCAAATATGTAAATGTTATAGAGTGCTGGAGTAGATTGAACGGTCACCATCAGAGGTTCAGAGACTTGGAGAATCTAAAACAAAGACAATTGATTGGTGGCCCAACAGCCGACCGAGACACTCAAAGTGGTTTTACCTTCACTTTGTCACACATTTGCATTTCATTAGTGATGTTTGGGACAATAGCTGAATAGATGAACAGTCCAAAGAGAGATGCACAGATCGTGTTGTGGATTTTTAGATATTTTTTTTTACCAGCTGGTGTCAACAGTGCCTCAACATTACATTATTTGTGTCTGAAGCTACATTCAAAATAACAGGTTATGAAACACTCTGAATCACTTGGCAAAGCCATAAAAATAGCACAGCATGACTGTTTGACATGACTATTTTTTCCACTGTTGTTTCTGTAGACATGAAGAGAAAAGGGATAAAGGTAGGAGAACAGTCTCATGCAGATTCATGGCAGCTTTAGCCATTCTATCCTGGATATTCTGTGATACAGTTTTACCAAACAGGGTTGTTTATTTTGCGATTGCTGGTATGTTGGGAGAAGAAAAAAGAAGTCCATGATTAAATTGTACAGCTATGCAGAAAGATGCAACCAATACATACAGTATAATTTCAGCATATCTGAATGTTGAGCTGCACATTTCTGGAGAAACAGAGATGAACAAACATATCCTGCAGGGTTCTCATATGAGATGCGGCAGTACAGTCAATTCCATCTGGAAGGTCTGCCCTGATGATATGATGATATGTAGCAGTAAAACTCATGGAGCACAGAGCACCAGAGGTCCCCGAACCCCAGAGACTGCTTTGTAGGCAACCAAAGGCATATCTGCAGGCAGCTACATCACACGCTAGTATCTGTCTGGAGCTGGTGTACATCATCATGAGCTTTGTAACACTGGGTACTGAAACATCCAAACGCTGGGATTCCCAGCGGAGCGCCGCTTTCTCTTCTACAATGCTTCAACATATTACATTACAGTAGTGGGAATATGAAACAGTAGTGTATCTGTTGGAGGTTTGCGCTGTGCCTCAAAGGTAAGATGAATAAGCTGAACTTTGCCAAGTGTAGTAGATGGTGGTCTTTTGGTTGTTTGAGCTCTGAGGTTATCTTTGTCACAGTGCACCCTGGAAGCAGAGGAGTGGGGAAAAATCTGTAAACAGTGTTAATCACCAGAACAGAATAATGTGATTTGCTCATAATGAGAAAGGGCGTAGCACATCACACTTAGAGCTGTGATTACTGACATCTCACTGAGTACCAATGTAGCAGAACTAATTCACACATACAAATGTATGTCTAAAAAACATGAATTCACTTCAGGCTAATTAATAATCAAACACACCAATGAGCAGTGAAACACGCAGATCATGCATTGAGTCCGACTACGGTAGGTGTCTTAAGATCATAATACGCCGCCGTCAATATAGCCAGCAGCTGTGTTGTCTTCATCTGTAGAGCGCTGCATTTGATAATCTTTTAACATTCACAACAGGCTGCGGCAAAGTCAGAAATTCATCATGTCCTGGAGGGATGCAAACATTTGTAAGAAAGAAAGGCAAGGAAAAGATTAGATGCTCGAGCAGGATCTTTATCCCTGTTCAAACGGGCCCATCAAAAATGCTTTTAACGTGATGTTCTCTGTTTCCTTTGGTAATGACATTTGCAAACGTG
Organism: Parambassis ranga; assembly: GCF_900634625.1. Classification (NCBI taxonomy): domain Eukaryota; kingdom Metazoa; phylum Chordata; class Actinopteri; family Ambassidae; genus Parambassis; species Parambassis ranga. Next base: position 7,015,727 of record NC_041031.1, read on the forward strand.
GCAAGTGAGGTCAAACCTTGTGAGACGTTTCACATCCCATGTTGATTTTATGCAAAGGCCTTGAAGAGAGAAGAAGCTTAAACTTAATTTACCTATGGACAAACCATGTTGACTTAAATTAATGAAACTCTTTAAAACATTCACAGTTGAGGCACGTTTGCAACAAGAGCAAGTGACTATTAGTGTAAGCCCATTGTAAGCTTAAATTCCTTCACTGTAAATACTGCAGATGACTAAGCATGTGAGAAGGGCAAAGGTCAAAGCACAGACAATAGACGCGGTGCAATAGCTGTATCTGCAGTCCAAGATGTGGCTCTAATAGAGAAGTGCTTTCAAAGCACTTCTGTGTTAGCGCTAAAGAAACAAAGAGGGGGAATTAGGGCAGTGCATCGTTGTCACAGTTTACAATATAACCCAACAATTAGCAGTCCTACTAGCTATCCCCGGTGTCCACGGTGTTAATAGTCTTGGGCAGGTTCCAGTATTCCATTACTGAATAATTGGACAGCATAGTGGGCCGTCACTGAGCCCCTTGCTCTTGCCAAGAGAGAGGTGAAAGCCTTATTGATCCTGTGTCTGAATCTCTGATCAATCACCCCAAATCAGCCCCCAGGGATGTGAGGGGGGGAGGAAACAGGTGACAAAGGATATCTCTATGACTATGTCTATATGACTCACAACAGCAAGGAGGCAAAGATTCAGCCAGAATTAAAGGCAGCATGTGGCTCCAGTTTTCTTACTGAATCCTAAAGTGAAAAGGGAAAGTAACATCAGACCACCGTGTGAGGCCGGTTTGGTCAGCTGCTCGGTAAAGCCGTCCCGACTCTCCAGGTGACAGAAGCTGCAGAGGAGCCTGCTGTGGCTTCCTGTAATTGAGTTAAATAAATGATTGCGTTTCCAGTGGTGGTTTCGGCGGCCTTCAACTTTATGCCTGGCTAGAGCCACAGCCGATTTAATTAATTTTTAATTAGGAGGGAAAATTGCAGGCCTATTCCACCGGGACCTTTAAGACATCTGTGCATTAGAGATAACACTCTTAAATACCCTGAGCCTCCCAACAGCGGAATCTTTGAGGGCAGCGCAGCGCCCACAGTCCACGGCTGCAGGAGGTAGGTAAAAGTTTTCTGAGTGCATGCCGGTTGCACTCTGCGTGATTGGGGTTTGTTGGTCATTAGTGTGAATGTCACCAAGCACTACTGAGCTTCAAGCCTCAGAGTTGAGACGCTTCACTCCGACCATCCGTCAAATAGATGCGTGTCACTGTCACATGCAGCTTTAATTGAGTGATTGATGGGACTTTCCCTCCTCCTGTCACACACAAACACTTACATGTGCAGCGGCATACCATTAATTTGTGCACAGACACCCACGCAGACCCACTCTCCCCTGATAAATATGTAGCACTGTCCCATTTTGCTTCTTGCCATGTAATCCCTCACACACTTAGCCTTTGCATGCTGTGGCTGAGGCTTGATGTATGGCAGTCACCGTGTGTAAGAATGTAGCAGGCTGATGTTCAACAGCCTGTTGGAAGATGTTTTACAGCCCTGGCAAGCAGTATGTTGTCACAATGTGTTCAATATCACAACGCATCAAAATTTACTGCGGGCTACCAGCACTTTCCATTCATTGTACTTTATCGCTATGGCGACACACATTGATCTCGGCAAATAATACTTTTTATTATTGAACATTATCCCACGCACTCTATAATCAGATTTATTTCCTGTCCAGGATGTCTCCGCCGAGGCATATGAGCAGATATCAGAGCAGATACAGAGAATTCTGCCCTAAACTTGACGTGATAATATCCATGAAGAACACTCTATCTGGGAAGGTGATGGTATCTTTGTTTGTTGTGCCTGAGAAAAACACCTGACCTTTTCTGGGTGATACAGACTGACAAGTTCTTACAGAAATATGGGAAATGATAGCACAAAAAACCCTTCTGTTTGATCCTGCAGGGTGTTACCTTCCACCTGATGATGATTCACTTACTTCTTGTGTAGAAGATGGGAAAAAAAGGGGATAATGATTGGTTAAATGATGATTAACAATTTCATTAAAACTGCAAAATCAATGTGCGAATAATGAATTTTAGAATTAACTGGACAATTTTCAGAAATCTCTAGCAGTGTTAAATTTCGCTATATTAATAAATGTGTTGTTGGAGGGAGCATTCTGTTGGAAGAGCTGATGGCAGAGCATGGAAGTGCCTAATTAGGCTGCTGTCCAGGAGGCTGTAGTGTGTGTGAGAAACGCCCCATCTCTGGCATTTAATCTAAGCCTGTCACATCCACTTTGCCTCTCCCTCAGCCCCTAGAATCGCTCTGAACGCATGGCTGAGGGGACACCTGAATGCATCGCTGTAATTTTCTTTTTGCGGGATTCTCGCTGATATGCCTCTCACATGACACTAGCTGATGGTGCTCTGGGCTGAACCCGGCTCTGCTCATGAAATAATAAATGAAGTGCCGCAGTGTGTTGGAAGCCGTGCATCGGGGTGTGTTCATACGTGTGCATGTAGAGAAGATGAAAGAGGAATACTATGACAGGTGGAGAATCAGCTATAATTGGACAAACCAAAACAATGACTGTGAGCCAATAATTATTTTTTTTGCTCAGTTTTGCTTCGCCATAAGTGACAGAATTGTAGATTGAACTGTCTTCTATTGATCATAACATATCAATGACAACAACACAAAACTGCAAAGACAAACAGTGTGTCAAACGGGGGGTGTGGCTGACAAGCAGATGAGATAAAAGAAATGTTTGAGACTCAATATTTGTCAAGTCATCTTCATGTAATTGTTTGTTTTTCAGACACTGTGAGCACCAGAAAGAGCTTTGCTGCAATTTAGAAGATGCAGGTGTAGTCAACAACTTGTTTTCACATAAGTCTATGCATGCCCATTAAATCTTACGATAACATTCATTGATCCATGGTGTGTTTGTAAAATATTTTGTCTGGTTACCGCAATTACGCTGAAAAATCTGAGTTGATGAGTTCCTGTCTCTGATTCTGCTCTTAGATTTGTTATAAACGTTCAGGTGGTTAGTCTTCAGGATTAGGACTCTATCCATAAGGTAATTCATGTCCTGGTTTGAACCCAAATGGCTGCAGTCCATATATCATCCACAATGAAAAACACCAAGGCTGTATGAAAGAATCATTTCACTTTATTTAGCCTGGTTGTCCCATATGTGTATAAGTTGAGCTGGCAGCTTGCCATGGATGGAGACCCTTGAGACCCGAGGCGTTCCCAGGCCAGCCGAGAGACATAGTCTCTCCACTGCGTCCTGGGTCTTCCCTGGGGCCTCTTCCTGGTGGGACATGCCTGGAACACCTCACCCGGGAGGCGTCCAAGAGGCATCCGAAACAGATGCCCGAGCCACCTCAGCTGACTCCTCTCGATGTGGAGGAGCAGCGGCTCTACTCCGAGCTCCTCTCGGGTGACTGAGCTCCTCACACTATCTCTAAGGAAGCGCCCAGCCACCCTTCAAAGAAAGGCCGCTTGTATTCGCGATCTTGTTCTTTCAGTCATTACCAGGAGCTCCTGACCATAGGTGAGGGTTGGAACGTAGATTGACCGGTAAATCAAGAGCCTCGCCTTGCGGCTCAGCTCCTTCTTCCCCACAACGAATCAGTACAGCGACCGCATTACTGCGGAAGCTGCACCAAACCGCCTGTCAATCTCCCGCACCATTTTTCCCTCACTTGTGAACAAGACCCCGAGATACACAAACTCCTCCACTTGGGGCAGGAGCTCTCCTCCCATTCGGTCAAGAACCATAACCTCAGACTTGGAGGTGCTGATTCTCATCCCAGCCACTTTACACTCGGCTGCAAACCATCCCAGCGCACACTGGAGGTCCCGGTTCGCTGAAGCCAACAGGACAACGTCATCGGCAAAGAGGGAAATCCTGTGGTTCCCAAACCAGCCCCCCTCCGGCCCCTTGCTGCACCTAGAAATTCTGTCCATAAAAATTATGAACAGAACCGGTGACAAAGGGCAGCCTTGCCAGAGTCTAACATGCACCGGGAAAAGGTCTAACTTACTGCCGGCAATGCAAACCAAACTCCTGCTCCGGTCATACAGGGACCGGACCGCCCTTAACAGAGGGCTCCATACCCCATACTCTCAGAGCACCCCCCACAAAATTTTACAAGAGACACCGTCGAACACCTTCTCCAAATCCACAAAACACATGTGGACTGGTTTGGCGAACTCCCATGAACCCTCCAGCACTCTGTGGAGGGTGTAGAGCTGGTCCAGTGTTCCCTATGTGTACATGATTATTCATTTCACTTTGCATTATCCACAGGCCACTGGATCTAATTTCAAATGTTGGATTAGTGAACTGTATTTGACCCAGATCAACAAAAATATTAATAAAATATGTATTCTTGACCTATGTATTTGAAACCAGTCTCTATAAAAAACATCCTGTGTTGTTGATTCTTTTAATATTTAAATGCAAAACATAGATTATACCATTCATCATATTCGGCATGTTTTTGCTATTGGCCACCAAATATCAACTCACCATTGGAAAGCTGTACTAAAATACACAGCAGCCCCCATGACCCACCCACTGACTAAAGATAAAAACTGTTTTCAGGCTGAAAACAAGAAAACAATGCATTCATGTCAGACTGCATTATTTGTATTCCATCAAAACAGATGCTCAAGGCCTCTAATGGGGACATGTTATGCAAAAGACACATTTTCATTGTTTTTGAATATAATTACCAGTCTCTAAATCAGGCGCCAACCTCCGGGGCTGAGATATGAAGCCAACACCGAAGTACCAAAAACTGCAGTTACTCAAGTGGCCGCTGCCTCCAAGCGAGTCAGTCCCCATAGACCTCCTTGTTAAAATGTCTAACTTTACAGCAGATCCAAGTCTGTAAACAACCTAGTAAACAAAAACAGTTTGGGTCTTTTTAATATATTTCACTCTGTTTCAATTAGGATGGAGTTAGGCAGAATTATCTGCTGGCAAGCAAACAACTGGAGCCTCTCAAACAGAGATTACTCAGAAAATCCATAGGTGACCTAACGATACATCCTTATTTACTGCCTGTACAGATACAAGACTAGATACAAGGCAAGAGACTTCACTGTGGCTTTCATTTCTCCATGGAGTTCAGGGTTCTAGTCATTCGACCTTACAGTCTCCCTAACAACATCACAAGGAGATAAGCTCCACCCCCTGCTGAATCAAATGTTGAAGAGTTCCATCCTGGTGTTTTCATTGCCAGTCGTACCACCTCACAGAACTATATGGGGTACCTATTACACATTGTTCTGTTCATCTGTATAGTTTCTGAATTTATATACATCAATTTAAAGCCTCATTTAGTTTAGTCATTTTTACTCATTTTATTTCATCTTACCCCACACATGCTTCTTATAATTACATTATTATATGTTACTTGTTTTATGTCTTATGTATGCACCAAAGCACTAAGGCAAATTCCTAGTAATGTGAAACCTCTTGGCAATAAATAAAAGTCTGATTCTGATGCTGTCAATTGGAAATGGACATGGCCTTCAGCAGTTGATTTGCATTTAAAGCCACAGACAATGGAACAGCCTGTTTGCATATGGGCCTAAATGATCCATATATAGCTATGGTAATATGCAGTGTAGTTGCATTAACCTTTTAAAAAGAGTTATATGGAAGTTTGACATTAATGTTTGGCGCAAAGCAAGACAAATGTTAGCACACACTTATTGTTGTGTCACTTCTTGACCTCCTTTAAAGTGAAAGAAGTGTCCCAGTTTTTTTGTTTTATTGGCAAAGTAGCACTTTAGTATGCCAAATGTCTAATCTGAAAGTATTTGTATGCGACCGGAGTTTCTTTCTCCCTGATCAGAGCAGTTAAAGTCTGTATTTATACATTCCAGCCTCATCATCTGCTCTCCCCCTGTTCGAGTCCTGGGAGATTGCTGCAAACATAAAGTGAAACACGCAGCAGTGTCAGTGCAGGTTTCCATGTGTTTCCCTAAAGGGATCCCGCCGGTGTCTCTCATGCTTGCTCCATGGTTGCTGACCACATTAACACTTGCAGGTGTAACCTATAGCGAGCCCTATTAAGCTCGTCAGCCAGCTGCCTCTGCTCTGAATGCTGTCTCTGTGGTGCTAGGTTTTAATAGATGATAATCACAGCAGGACGTAGGAGGCCAGGCCAACAGGATTTTAATAGCTTCAGATGGATGTGTCTGTCTGTACAGCAGGACGAGGAAAAGAGACAGCGACATCAGCACCTACTCACACCGACTCTGGGGTGACCTTCTCCGTAGAGACAGGGAAATGTCATCTCAATTAGGCCAATCACATGCTCTGTTTCTGTCACGGCTGGCCCAAGGGACGCTCTGAGGAGTTTTGACAGCTGGATGCTAAGAGCTCAAATTGCTCCATTAGAAACATTTTGATTTGGTATCTAAATAAATCCAATGCTGATTCATACCGTCACTGGTTAAATCACTGGCTGAATAAGTGTCTGGCAGCAGTGTACTCCCATTCATCCCCTTTGTTATCACCAACATTTGTTTGTGTTCGCAAAGAGAGTTTAAATTAGATAACTACAAATAAGTTCTTACATTATATACATTCACACAGTGAACAAAGACAAAGACTGCTTTGTTAATCTCAAGAGGGACTTGAGACAGGTACCCTGTCATGTTATTTCTAATTTTAGTTTTAATCACTGAGCTGATATATCTGCATTGTTGAATCAGAAACCTCATATACCTGTTTAGCTGGATCGTTAATCAACCGCTAACCATTCCAATTTTCATATTGTCTCCCCACCATAAAAGGCCTTACACATACTTAGATATGTATACATGAGCACACACATGCATGCGCACACACACACTCCTGTCTGCGTCAGATTTGCATTCTCAAACTGACACACTTGTTGAGGTTGGAGCTTTTGCACCCTCGCATGCCTATTAAACAACAGAAATTGGTGACCTTGGTTTCACACGGAATATGAAATAAGCGGGCCATTATTCTGTTAATGCAGAGTACGTGCAGCCCTTCAAGCACTTTAGTTTCTGCCTCTACATTTAACTATTCTTTATTGCTTGCTGACTAGGCTCAAGACAGCAAGGTCAATTACCAAGGGTTCCCCTCAGAAGGTGCTTTACCTAGCTCATCGCTTTGCATAAAGTCTTCAAAAGTAACCATAATGACCCTTGTAAACGGCCGCCATAGAGATTAGAGACAGCTCCTTTTTTGTTGTGATACACTTCTGTTTTGTGATTTTTAGCCGATGCTGGGGAATAAAATAGAGAAGGGAGAGCGCCGTAAAAAGCTTTGAGATCATATTAAAATATTCAGAATGCTGGTTTGAACAGAGGGTCACTACATGAAAAATGTTATTCAAATAATTGAAGGCTTTGGGAGAGGAATAGCTGCTTCCCTCAGGCTACATCTGGGGCAGAATATGAGGTACTTGCACTACACTTTAAGCACAGAGGATCGTGAACAACAACCATAAAATTATTTGAATAGGGCCCGTGTTAATAACATCAGGTAACACAAGACTAATCCACCTTCTATCCCCACCCCATACAAAGTCTATGTGAATCTGTCTTATAAATATATGCATGTCCACACAAAATTATATGCACATATACAACGTTGGCTCATAAATTTTTAACCTTGCACCATCTAAAGTAATCACACAGGCCATGCATGAAGAGATCTACCTCCCCAACCGACAAAACCTTAATCAAAGGTCACACCTGAGAAAAAAAAGTGCACCATTGGTAATTGTTACATGCCTAATTTAGTAGAACATTGCATGAGCTTTGGGCTGTTGTCTGTCATTGATTTATGTTATTGCAGCCCTATTGACTTTCATAACAGTAATCAGTGAGCTATTTCCCTCTAATGTTTGCTACACTGGATATGCCTATTACATCGTATACAATAAATGTACTGTACCTACATGATAGGAGCTGTTGCTGCTTATTGCCAAGGATACGAATGTTTAGTCTCACAGGAAGCAGAGCTGCCCCCCATGCCCTAGCAGCTGTAATGAAACATTTTTAAAGAAGGAATGATATTAGAGGAATTTTTCATCTGTTGTCCTCTGACGATGACATCTGGCTCCCCCTCAAAGGCATTTGCTACATGCATTTGAAAAGCCGACTCAGCTGACAGTTTTTCCTCCTCTTATTTGTGGACACCCATGCGCACTGCAAACTAATTAACTGGACATTTAGATCTGTCAAAAGCCTGCTACTAAAAAGCCTAAAGTTCAGCTTCTCACAGCTCAGAAAGAAATCATTCTTAAGCTGCCGTTAACAAAACTGTCATTCAGGAAAAGGAAGGGTTTAATATGCGTTTCTGCTCAACATTCACCGCTCACTACAGCTTAATGGACTTTGGACAGTCTCAGGAGAAAGCGCCATACAATCCTTGAATTTTGAATGTTTATTTTCAGATTTGAATCTTTGATTTATAAATAAATTCAACGCTAATGACACCAGAAAAAGATGAAGGTGAGGATGAATGATGCAGAATATTGACTAAGATAAAACTTCCAGAGTAAAAATGCAGCATTATTGATTTGCTATTCAAGTTTCCCATCGAACTCAATGCTTCCTACCTTGACGCTAAACAGGTGATGAAAATAGATGGGAATCCACTCAGGCTGAAGTCTGCCTGGTGGAAGTGTTATTGAATTCAGCATCTCAAACACAAATAGACGCTTTTTAAACATAACCCTGTCATGTTCAACATCCTATTGACAAACATCCCTGGAGTCAGGCTTGTTGGTCCTGCTGCTGTTCTCAGTGTGTTTGACCACAGTGTTAGCACAGTCGCTTCAAAATGATTGGGTCTTCTCCTCCCTTTGGCTGTTTTTTATACTGACACATGCATATATGCATGTTTTTAAACATGCTTTTTTTAAACTATGTGTCATGTTTGTTGTCATGAATGAGTCTTTTACTGTAGTTTTCTAACTGAGGCGCATCAACTGACTGCAGGGTCATTGTGAGTCAGGAATCGATGACAACTTTAACAATTTCCACTGCAGACACAAACACACAATATGTCAGCGGGTTGTGTTATGTACTTGTTGGTGAACAAGCAAGAACCCACCACTCTGTTGTGTCAGTGCAGACGATAGGAGAGATGCTGCCTACAAGGCCACAAAAACAAAACAACTGTTGGCTTTAAAGTAAGAGCCTCTCCTGTACGGTACACCTCTGACAGAAAGACAATACAGCATCCAGGAAGTGTCATTGTGGATCATACTCTATCCTATCATGTATAGACCTCAAGCATTTAAGGCATCCACAGTTCTCCGGGTACACGGCATTGCAGAAGCATTCCTCACATACTTCCTGCTACATTTGAATGACAAACAAATACTGTTTTGAAATACCTTAACATGAATTGTAGCAGCAGAGCAACAGCGGATCTGCAGAATTAAGTCTCATCTGTGGTAATTTGCCTCGGGCTCCATGTGGCTTCAGTCATTGTCAATCATTTGGTTTAATGCACTTCAGAAGACGGGAGGACCTGTGTCACTGCTCAGAGCTGCACAACCTCCTACCTTTGCTCTGCAGAGGAAGACAAAAACAACAAACATGCACTCTAAAAAGGCTCCTCTGAATATAATTACTATTCTCCGGGTAATTCCTTACCCCCCCCTTCCTTTTTTCCCCCTCTGCCTTCGCTCTCTTTAGATGTGCTCATTTGAATAGGAAGCAAAAATCATGTTCCTTTAATATATGATGTGTTTTCTTTTTTTGGACATTATTATGGAGCCCTTACAGAATAGTTGTAGGAATAAAAACGTCATTGAACATAACGCCCCAATATACTGTAGGGCTGCAGACACTGACTATGCTAATGAATGCTCCACGCAGCCTCATTATGAGTCGTGGAGAGAGGTCGTTTTTCTTGGCTATTTTCCCGAATAAAGTATTGCTCGAGGTGGAGAACTGGGTTGAGGCCCATGGTGGAACGATTGTATAAAAGAGAAGAAAAACTAAATGAAGAGCTATGATTACTTCATTTGATTTATATATACTAAAGTCCTTAGTGTGGGCTTCCTGCAGGGTATATGTGTTCACTTTTTCAGTTTACCAGTTGCTGACAAATGAACAGCAAATTAGTTTAAGATTAAAAATCTGTGGCCATTTTGTGGACATAATTATGGCTTGAGTTTCCCTGCCACTCTAGAGACCTTGTGTGGTTTTTGAACATAATTCCCATCCAGTGCAGAAGGGGAAAAAAGACATCCAGTTCTTTCTTTTTTTTAATGTGATCCACATGGCCAGGAAATTAGATGAGTGAGTACACCAACTATAATTTTATGCGCAAGTTACTCATATTTTTATGCAATAAGCTCAGGGTCCTGAGACAGAAACTGAACAAGCCAATTAAGACTCTCACTCCCAATCTTCTCCCTTTCTCCCTCTCGTCGTCTTTCTGCTTTCTACAGGCTGCTCTCCTCTCCTGATTATTTTTGATGCTGCAATTTCCCAGTCCTACCAACCCCCCCCCCCCCCCCGTTCCCTGTCAGCATCTCAACCTCGTAATTAGCCAGCATTAATTAGATGCACTGGCATAATTGTTAATCATTGGTTACGCTGGAAACATCTTGGAGAATGCACAGAATGCCAAGCAAGGCGCGGGGAGAACAACAGCAGAGAGAGAAAGGAGATTGTGTGTAGATGTGAAAGTCTGAGAGAAAATGAAATACAATGTGACTAATTCCCCAAGACCTCGGTTTTTCAGCTCTGCCCATGAAGGCGACACAGCACTGAGATCAGGCTGGCAGGTAATTTATTAATGACTCTGAGTCCTCTCTCATCAGCTGATATTATTACTGCATGCATCCCTGAGGACGATTCTGAGTTAAAACAAAGTCTGAAACACAGACTGGTTTTGGATCATATAGTTTGGATTATAAATACACTTTACGACTACCACGATGAATGGCATCAAATGGGGAAGTCATGCCGATGGTTTGCTTATGTAGTCCTATCGGCTTGCAGACACTGACTGCACCGCTGCCTGTCTATCTCCGATTACTGTCTAATCGAATTCAGCCTCATGTCTGGCTGCTCCCGTGGGTCTGCTCTGGCGGTCGACTCCTGTGATAAAACATAAAAACAAGACACCGCCATTTCATTGTGGAACGAGTCAAAGGGGACATCAAAGACCTGCATCTCCTCTCTTTAGCTATCACTCGCTTTCGCTATCTTTCTTTGCTTCTGCTTATTCACTCATTTGCATTTTCTCTCTCTCTTTCTGGCAACATCCCTCAGCATGTTGATGATGAGAGCTGTTGCTGGAAGTAGTTGACTGAGCGTTGGTTGTGTCATCTAGAATCAGGCGGCATCTTGCAGAGGTTACACAGCTCATTCTTTATTCTCTGTGTCAACTGCCCGTAAATGTTTATAGCTTTGTGGTAAGACCTCGGCTATTCAAATTATCTTGTCACAATGCATCCCTGAGCAGGAATAAAGCCTTCCTTTATGGGAAACTGTAAACAGTCGCTGTGTGCTTCATGGGGAACAATACCCATTTATAAGAGTCCAGCAGAGGCCAGGTCCAAAGGCGACAGTAAACTTTTCTCTCTATGTTTTTTTTCCCCTTGCCTTCCCCCACCACCCCTTTCTGTTTTTTCTTGCCTTTTTCACCCTCCTTTCCCAGGGCTTGGCTGAGATCAGGCCTGGTTTTAATGAGAGCTGCAGCCTCAGTCTGAGCCCTCCTCTCTATGCAGCTCCATGAGCCTCGTAATCCGCCATCGATCCTTCCATGAGTTGTTGCTGTCAGCTTTCTGAAATAACAGAAAGAAAAACAAAGAGCCATTCCAATTAGTCCAGGTTATAATTGGGTATTATTACAGTGCCGGAGCAGGACTTGGCAGAGCATGACGCATGTCATCGTTCCCCTCACAGCACAGCCCCTCTGAGAGGTCGGGAGTGACACGGTGCCCTTCTTGCCAACCCACATCCTGCCCTTCTTGCCAGCTCATATCCACAAGCTGAAAGCTCTCACTGCCACAGCTCGCAACACAGAGCCAAGTAAGCACTCCATTTGAATGTGACTATAATCCTAATTACATATGGACAACCATTTGGTAAGAGCTTGCCTCCGTGAACGTATATCTCTAAAGGAATAGACGTTTCTCTGCGAAATGTCTGCTGACTTGCTTGAAAAGCTCAAGGACAGGAGAGGGAGATAACCTTTCCGAGGAGCAGCAGCACGACAATATGTCTTTCAAAGTCTTTGTCCCATCAGTCTGTCTCACCTTTGAGTAATTTACTGGACAACTTTTGAATCTTTGCTCTACCTTCATGGTGCTGAGGTTGTACAATGGGACTAATTTGAATAACAAAAAGAGTCATTTAAAGAATGAACCACACATTTCATTTTCTATGACTAAGAGCCACACAGCCTGATACAGTAGAAATCACAGCATTTATTATTCTTTTTAATAAAACTCTAAATATTCTTAAACGTGCATTTTGAGAACTATACACATTGTGAATTAGATTATCTGAACTAATATGAGCATACAGGTAAATGACAGAACAGGTGGACTGATAATGGTTCCTAAAGTGACATTTATTAGCTGTTTAAAGGAAAAAGACACATAAAAAAGGAGGATACCATTAAACTCCATATTTTTATATGGGGTCTTTGTCTCCAGGTGTTATACTATTGCATTTTCAATTGACCTTTATTAGAGCCCGAGCACGAAACGTGCGAGAGCCCTATTGAAATGCAAACATTTATTATACTGGATTATTCTTCTGCCCACGGTATCGCAAATTTGACCCCCTGGACATGCTCAAAATCTCACTAAATTTGGCACAAATTTGTCCCCCGAGGAAAATCACCATTGCCAGGCGTGGCCTCATGGCTCTGCAGCGTCCCCTAAAATATTCACTGCAACTGCTACAGACTTGACACTTGGTACACTGATGTATCACCTCGTGACAAGAAAAGAAGCCTCTTGGACGAAAATTCCACGATGTACAGGAAGTCCACCATTTTAAAAAACCTCGCCATGTTCCAATTTGCACTCCCAGCACTTTTGCGAACTCCTTGAATTGGATCAGGCTGAAAATTGGTGTGCTTGCCCTTAAGGGGTTAGGGACCAAAAGTTATCAAAAACTCAGCACTTTGTCATATGGTATGGCTGTGGCAACTGTACAGTCATGCTGGACATCTGACTTTGCATGCATTGATATGCTGACATACTATAGTCACTGTGCCCCCTATTGGCCGAAGGACCTGTTTTTTGTATATGTGTGTTTTGGTGTGCTCTTATGCCCTGCAGACCACAGCTCGTATCGGGGGAGAAAGATCGTGAGACCAAAGGGTAGGCGGCGGCTGCGAGTCCCACGGACCGCAAGGAGTGCAAGGGCCCGTCATCGCTGCTTGCAGCTTTAATTTTTAGTTACTGTTTTGTGAGGCCTAGGCATCCAATATGCTTAGTTTTGTGTTAAAACCTTCGCAATGTAATACACATGGTTATATTGTGTCTCAGTCATTCACACAGGGATGTGAATAATCCATCAGTTATCTGAAATATTCAACCACTGCTGTCATTTTACTGCCAAGGACAGGCTGATGCACACCGTTTAAAGGATATTATTGTAACAGTAGCCTCTTTGAGTGAAATTGTTACAAGAAAAAAAGTATTTTTCCAAAGTTTACAACGAAATGATTTTGCATTCTTTTTTTCACCCCCACCTCTTATTCCAAGAAAAATAATCTTCAGAATATTTGGATTTCTGGGCAAAGGCAGAAACACAATTGTAAGACGTCCAGGATCCAAAGCCAGTGAAAATAAGTAACATTTGGTACAAAAACTTACAAGTGTTAGGGAGGCTTAAATGAGTCTTCACACTCCTCCTCTCTGAAGTGTATTCAGAGAATTGAATTACACCCCTCTGGAGAGAGACAGAGGGGAGAGAACAGAGTGAAAAAAGAGACACAGAGACTGAGAAAAACAGAGGCAGAGAGACAGAGAGAAAATGGAGTTTGCTCTGTCTTGTGTGGCTAGCATTGTGGAAATACAGTTTTCTGGCACTGCGAAAAGCAAACATCAGGAGTATTGAGTCAGATGGAGCCGAGGCTGGCAGTGTTACTGTACCGTATGTTTCCATGGCAACTACTAAACCAACTGATGATGTGAGGTAGCCTGATTGTCACAAACACGGTCACCGGGACCTGGCTGTCAAGCTGCTTGGGGAAAAGCACTCAGAGCACTTACAGACCTGTTCTCTTTCCTCGGTTTACTGTACCCTTATCCGTCCAACTGCCAAACTCAGCTCCATAAAGGACAGGCAAGTACTCCATACTTTTATGCCCCGTTTGAAGCAACTTTTGTAAATCTGAGTGGGATGTTTGAAGCGGCTCTGATTTGTACCATCAAGCCTTTGATGACAGAGAAAGAAAAAGCAAGTGCTCTTCTATTAAAAATAGTTTTCTAGACTTTTATGTGCTGATTAGCTATTCTGTGTGAAATGCCTTTCTGTTTTCATGTTGTTATCTATAGAGCTACAGACCATGAAGGTGTTTAATAAAAAAGTGCGCAGCGACTGATGATCTTTGTCTCTGCAGCCCCAAGGGAGTAGGACGATGGGCAGCAGCCACCTGCTACTGGGAGCACTGCACTTTACTGGTGCCATGAAAAGACAGAGGCAGCTCTCCACAGGCCAATCAAAGTATACCAACAGCTGGCTGGCTGCCCTCCTCAGCCTTGCTCTCTCTCCATCTCTGTCACTCTGTCCCTCGATCTGTGCATCTTTCTTTCAAACACACAACCTCCAAACGTTCAGTCCTTTCACATCATCTGGTGGCACGATAGCCCCTCAGAGAACGTCTCCGTCACCTTACTCCCTCTCCAGCGACAAATATTTACTGTGCTGCCCTGATTTATTCTGGGTTAATTAGTGAAAGTTAAATAGCTATCATAGGCATGATTCTAAAAAAAAATAAATAAACACACAAATGCACACACATACAAACACACACACACACACACGCTGACAACTGGCTGTCTCACACAAACTCAATGCCAGCTCCTGACCTGCCCTCTAGCCCCAAAGGCATAATGTGGTTTATTATAGACATGTGAAGACTTAATTAGATGTGTATAATGCATGCTGTCCAGGGACTGCTTGCTGTACTGTTGTATAAAACCAGGCCGAGTATAAAACTGGCTGTGTTAACAGCCTGCATTAGTAAATCTCTTTGTGTTACGGTAGCGATGAGAGGCAGCTTGGTGGTAAAGCACTGCTCTCTCCTCATTATGACAGGTATACGTCGCATTGCTAGCCAAGAGAGGGAGAATACAAGGAGTGGAAGATTTCACACACACACACACACACACACACACACACACACACACCTTCCTGAGTTTCTTTGAGTAATTGGCTCACTGTATGGTTGAGGAAAACGGAACAGTGTGAGAAGTTATAAGTAATGAGCATCATCATTAAACAAATACAACCTGACACACCTTTTGGCTCCCCATTTAACAACTCCAGTAGTGACAGCTGACACATCTAAATACGTGTCGAATCTTTTTCCTTCAATCTCAGCTCGCACAGAACTTCTAAGGCTCGGAGAATTTCTACATCTTCGGCAAATAATTCAGCTAGGCTCAGTGCCCTGCCCTGGAGGAAGCCATAAAGATTAGCAGTTAGATTACAATCTTTACTACAAACAGTCTTTCCGAGAGTGGGCGGGTGAAAGAGCAGGCCAAAGCTGTGCGATGAGGGAGATTAGCCCCGGCCGAAACAAGAGGGACAAAACAAATCCACTCAAAGGAGGAGGCTGGTCACACAAAAGGAAGAGATGGTGTGTAAAAAATGGAGGGATGTTGTTGACTCTAGAGAATATTTATGACTTGCAGTGGGCATAAATGTGAGTCTGAGCTTTTGTGAAGCCAACAGAAAGAAAAAGAGAAGAAATCGATAAATCCATACAGGTTCACAGTAACAGCAGATTCTCTGACATTTGTCACATGCATTATTGGGCTGTTGGACAGGACTGTGACCCCGTGTGACCTTGCTGACCCTGTGTTCATCTCTGTCGTCAGAAATGTGCAGAGCCCACACAAAGAACCCAAAAAAAGAAGGTAGTGTTTTCATTAGGTGTTCTTTCTGGCTTTATGCTTTATAGGATGTCAACAAATCCCATGAAACAACCAAAGCAAACAGTGGCTGCAGTTACAGTTCTGTTACTGTGAGTGAAACATTTCAGGTCAGCTGCTTTTACATGAGGTTTAATACAACCTATGCTTACATGCACAGGTGCACTTAAAAGCGCAATATGTAATAAATCTAGCTTATAAAAATCTAATCTCGTAAAAGTTAAAAAAAAAAGTAAACTAACCTTACCCACAGCATGAAGTAACAGCTGTATTATTGTGCCTCAGACCTCTATGTATTGTAGTATAGACATGCTAGCACAGAGATGCTAACTAGCCACAGCTCATACACTCGTTGTGTGTCTCAATGTAGCATAGTCTGCCCTCAAGAAACGAACCGGCCATGTTCATGTACAGTCAGGAAATTATCAAACAACAAGCTGTATGATGATCTGCTGGCTGAGCTACATCATCGCTGCTTGCTGCAGGGAACAGGGCTCTATCAGTGCTTGATGAAGAGGAAAACCAGTCCCATTGTTACACAAGTGATTCTGCAACTAACAATACTGTTAGTCTCAGACTTTTTGGCAGCAAAACATCCAGCTGTTCTTACTAAAAAAAAAATCGTGTAAACAGGGCCAATACTTTACTTTAAGTTCAAGAATGGAGTAAATAGTGCATTTTGGAAAGTATTTCCAACAGAGATTGTATAATGTAATAAATAGTTACAGCATAGTGTGAATAGACTCAAAATACAGAGCACACATTGTAACAAAGCCTGAAACACTGATGTGCTTTTGACAGGTTTTGGAAACATGGGGGAAAAAAATGAAAACCTTCCTTTACGTCTTCATGTAGAAACCAAGCTGAAATCAAAGTTAGGCAAGTTAAAGTAATGTTTGTATGTCACATGTAAATAAAGTTGGGATGCACAGCCATGCGTCTGATATGTATACATGACATGTCGTACAACTCATATTTCATGTTGCAAATACTGAAAAGCCCGATGCGAACGCCTCCGTAACTCATGTCAATATTATGTATTCCTTTCCAGCATGAATGCTATCAAACCTACAGGTATTCCTGAATCCTAATCTTATCTGCTCTGTATAGTATTTATTTTTCATACAGCGTTGCTTCTGAAATCAATACATTTATTCGTTATTTATTTTCTTCCCTCAGTTTTCCGTCTTGTCTTATGCCATCTTTTCCTACAGCCTCTGTGATGTGCATGCAGGGTTTTGTTTGAAATGTCTCGTATTGTTTTTAATGTGACTGGAAGGCTGCTGTAGGATGATTAGCTACACTTCAAGCAAAAACCACCTGAGCAATTATTTCTTTAAGTTTAAAAGACTCTGCTTTCTGATGCAATTTTTTTTTTAAAGAAAGAAATCCTTAAATTCAGGTGTCATGAAACTAATTTCTGAGTAAAATGATTAATTCACAAAACAAACTATTTAATTAGATAAAAACTAAACACAGTTGCAGTTGAGTTAGAGCAAACAAATCCCGATGGACTAAATGTCTCACAACAACGAATTAACATTTAATTTGTTGTCATTTTGTAATTTAATTCCAGACACTGAAAGCGAATCCAAAATTCGTCTCCCTGTATTCGCCGCTCTCAAACATGTTTACATACACTTTCTATCATCACAACAATAGTGGTTAAATGAGACAAACATGAACCCTGTGAGCACAAACAGATCAACTATCATCATTACTTTCACAGGTGTGTGTCTGTGATTACAGGCATATGTGTGTGCCATATTTGTTTGAGAGTGTGCTGGCTATTTCTGTGTGTGTGTGTGTGTGTGTGTGAAAGCGAGAGCTGCACCCATTCATTACCCAGTAAATACAGCCTGAGCCAGATCCATTATTTAGTTGTGGGATAAAACAGTCAGAGCAGCTGGTGAATTTAGGGATTTTACCAAACAGTAGAGAGAGTTGACAGAAAGTTAGTGTTTTATAATAAATGACTATGAAAACAAAATGCATGTGGAAAACAAACAACAAAACAGAGGCAGATTCTAGGTTTGTCAGTAAATACAGAATATCCTGTTGCCCTCTGATAACCAAGCGAACACATTCTCATTTCTGTCTGTAGAAAACTCTCCTTTGACACATCCTCATAGTGGACTATCACTTTGAGTCCAGTCCCAAGTCTCTGTGGAGGCTACTTTATGTAGTTCAGGCTCATTAGTGACATCCCCCTATGTTAGCAAAGGGTATAGAACGAGCACGGTCTTTGGACATGCTCGTGTTTTTGGTGGTGTGAGCTTAAGTTTTTAACCATTAGCAGTGAAAGAAGGTTAACCCGAGCTCAGACTCCTACACAGTTAATGCAACTGGCAGCTCAGGCAAGGCGGCTAATCGGCACTGCTGAAAGCAGTTCACATGAATATTTAAAGGTCTTTCCTATGTACAAATCAGAACAGATTCACACTTAATGCAAATTGTGCCCGCTGGGTCTGAAAAAAGAAATAAGTAAGAACGTCAGCCAAACAAGAAAATAAATTGAACAAACACAAATAGAATGTCAGTGAATGATGACCACAAAAAAATCATTAATGAAGAGTAAGAGCCAACAGCATGTGCTTTAAAAATAATGTGATGCAGCAATTCATTTAGTTTGAGAAGTGGTGTGATTAGGGCCGCTCGGGATTAGGAGGAGGAGAAGCTCATTAAAGAAATTCCAAATTTTGAATTATGAAAGTGAACTGATTTTAATCTGTGTGAGGTGCAGATTGCAGCTGACCCTCATACTGTTCCATCCATCTCTGCTTTGTGGTGCATTCACATGTTTGGGATTTTCTTCATTTTTCAGATGTGAATGGTCCATTTTCAGGTGTTGCTTGGCATCAAAAACTACTAAGATCACACCCACAGATTTCTCAGCGACAGTGCTGAGTTCGGCTTGACTCCAGTAGGAAATGCACACAGATGCACGGCTTGCTTCCAACATTAAGTACTCTACTGTTTATCCAGTACTATGGATTGAGACGTGTATTTTTTGCAGCCAACTTTTTTAAAATATTGTCTTTGAACATCACTCTCAACGGATAGAGAAGCCATATTCTTTCATCTCAAACAGGAGTTGATCCATGAACATTCCTAACATTTAAACCTGCATGGGAAAGTTATTGAATGAGTCTTTTTGAAGAAAACAGCGTCTCTGTTGTTGTTCTGGAACTGTGAAAGATTTTCTGTCATGGCAAATTGAATGTGTTGGGCTGTTATTTGAGGATGTCAAATTTGGGCGATTGTGACATTGCAGAACTCAAACATTGTTCACTTTTATAAACTACTTGGTTTGTAACTGTAATGCTTATGAAATGTTTGTTCTGCTTTTCAGTACCTTCAGAAACAGACTAAAAGTTTCCCAGCTCATTAGGGGAAGATGCATATTTATCATGTATGGTATTTATCCAGTTAAAACTACACAGAGGTGACAGTGCTGCATTGTTTCTTCTGATCGTGAATAAAAGCTGATGAATATTGACAGCATTTAACTTCAGGAACATGTAGACTTTTAAAATGCCTTCATTAGTTAGTTTAGATTGTAATTGTGTGAGGAAGTCATCCTGAAAAAACATTTCTTTAACGGACCAGACTGTCATTGTCTGTTTAGGTTTCTCTGCCTGGCTGTGATGGCCGTCTCTGAGGAGCACTGAATGAGCTGTTGATTAGATTAATAAGGCAACAGCCTGAATGCGGTGATGTGTTTGGTTTACAGGTCACTCCCACAGCCCCTCTGCCTCTCCCTCTGTGGTTGCTATATGGGACCACTCAGTAAAGCCATTTGTTGCCACTGCAGATGCTGATAGGTCCCCCGGGAGACGGCACGGTTGGCTTGCTGCTCCAACAGGCAGGCGGTCATGTTACAATGAGATTTGTCCTCTGGTTTCTTTTTCTCCTTTTCCACTTGCGACGCGTGTCTCACTTCAGCGTCTTATTAAGTCTGCACAAAACATGTCAAACCGTCTGGGACAGTGTCTGAATGCAGCTGGTTTCTATAATGTTGAGTGCAAAAACTTTTAACATGGATTTCTAATATCCTGGTGTTGATATTGCTTCGCTGGTATCAAGGTCCACCGAGGCTGTGCAAAACATTATTCTATGAGATAATGGAATAATGTCTCACAGTCGCCTCCGTTCCTCATTTCTTTTTCCTGTATAATCACTGATGTGACATGATATAATGTGACAAATGAAAAATATCACATTTCAAAGCAGCACACACCACACATTTATCATCGTTTTCAGGAAATGCCCAAAGGGTGAACCCGCAGTGCTTACCTGCAACTGTAGCCTATTGATCTCAGCTGGCAACGCTAACTGCGCTCTATTCATCCAGTTTTTGCCGCGCTCTCACACAAACAGAGCCGTCAGTCACCGTCTCAAAGTAGCACCGGCACCACCCTTGACATTAAGCTAACAATATCATTTGTCTCCTAAGTCACTTCTCAAGCAGAATTATAGGGGCATCCGGGAGGGGAATCCTCTTTCATTTGGCCTCTAAAGATGCTGAATTAAATTTAAAGTTTAATTAAGTCGTAATGAAATTTAAAGTGGAAGCAGTATAACCCTCCTTAAGCTCTGGTTTTGCTCACAGCAGCCATTTAAAGGATTCCGACCTGCATTATCATATGAAAACCACATCGACTTCATGTAAGAAAAATGAGGATCCAAACAGGCAGCCTGCTGCCTTCTGTGTCCCGTGTAAACATGGCTTCCTGGTGATACAGTATCTGGCGGCTGAAAGGCATCAATGAATATGTATTGACACATGCTGGGTTAAGTATTTGGCTCAAGGTCAGAGCAACAGTGTCACCATGTCAGGAATCCTGATCAGGGCTTCTCTATACACGGAGCAATATCAGGAAATAATATTGACACCTTAAACAACTGATGAATTCATTGGGAGCTCAAGAAAAAAAAAATCCATCTCAAATGATTTCCCCATCAGTAAAAAACAGAATGTGGGCATTAATAATTCATCCAGATTCTCAGAGAATTGATCCTCACAGAGACTTTGGAAAAATGGAAGAATTCCTGCAGATGCGAATGTGTTTTGTTGATAGGGTATGTTTTTAAAACGTATTTTACAGTAGATTACAAATAAATGATGCATTCTGTTACATTTACATTTTTAGTATATATTATATTATGTATTATTATTATTACACAATGAATTCATTTGTTCAGCAGCGGTTTAAAGCACTTCCAGAGTGAATATTGATTTAAACGTAATTCGCACAGGGCTAGTACTACCTGGGGACCTCCAGGATTTACAGAGGTTGTCTGTAATCTTAATCCCATGCCAATCTGTCATGTCAGTTATGTAAAATATTCCAGTCCACATTGCCTTCCATATTTTGCCACATGTAGAGGTGCTGTGATAACATTAGTCTACATTAGGGGTGGAACGGTTCAATAAATCCACGGTTCGGTTCGTATCACGGTTCTGAGGTCACGGTTTTCGGTTCGGTTCGGTTTACATTGTTGAGAATTTTTCTACTTTTAACAAATAAATGGAAAAAATGGAAATACTATAGATGAGCATAAAATACACAGCCTATTTATCCAACATTCACCATATTTAAGAATCAGTTCAGTGTTTCCCCGTCATTATATCAGGTCAAGTCAGGTCAAGTACAGGTCTTCACCTTGTTCTTTTATTAAACAAACTAAACAGCTCATGTTATTTGGCTTATTTGCACGGCAGCATGACATTTCTGTCTGCATAGTTGTGTGTTTACAATTCAGCTCTGCTGTCTGCGCACAGAGGCACGATGCACGTACACACACATGCGCAGACAAACACAAACACAGAGACACACGTGCACACATACTCCCACCGTCTGACAGAGAACGACATGCTAGTTGGATAGCCTGAACCCTATGACTACACTAGGCTAAGCTAACGGTGCTGATGTCCGTGGTTTTATTTTTATTTTTGCCATTGAAATATGCTATTTACTAGGGATGTCCCGATCCGATCACATGATCGGAAATCGGGCCCTGCTGCTATCGGATCGGGACTCGGTATCGGCAGATACTCAAAATCAAATGACTCAGACTCGGACTCGAGGGCAAAAAACCTGATCGGGACATCCCTACTATTTACATCCCGCTCTGTAAGCATTGACGGGACCAGCGGCAGCTTTGCGCACGGTTGGACGCAGAGTGCTGTGGGTCTCTCTGCTCTGCCTGCAGCTGAACCTGCTGCATGAAGCTACAGTGAGAGTGAATGCGTTGAGGCGGGGGAGGAGCTCACGGCCGCTGCTTGTCGAGGACAGTAGCCTGACTGCAGAATGATTTCACGTCAGACTCCAAACGTCACCAGAGAGAGTCACAAGTTGCAACACTCGTCTATATGCTGTGGTAAGAATGCCTCCCTGTATTACTTGATGCGCATGTCCAGAACCGAACAGAACACACGCTCTATTTTTTTCCTGAACCGTCCCACTCCTAATGCTATTTGACTTCTACTCTACATATCTCCTCTTTGGCCTTACGCTTACTCTTTACTTTAGTATAGTCACTGCACAACGATGACTATCTGCACTGTTTACTTCCATCTTGCACTACTTTGCACACTAGTACCACATCACCGATCCATGTGGTACCTGTAACACTCTGTTCATCAGGGTCTATGTTTGCCATTACAACCACCACTCATGTTCTGCTCTGTTCATTGTATGTCTGTAATGTCATGTCAATTTATAGCCTTACTTTTAGATTACATTATTTACCTTGTTTACTTGACCTTATTTTTATTTCATGTTAATTATTATACGTTTTATGTATGCACCAATCACTAAGGCAAATTCCTACTAATGTGAATCCTCTTCACTTACATGGCAATAAACATGATTCTCTTCACCTCTTGCCTGGCCTGACAAATATAACCACTCTATATATCCCTTCTATACACATTCTAACCTATCCCAATTTGGCTCCCCCACTTTGTCCCAGAAACATGTTTTTATAGGTTTAAAACATTTTCTGTTTTGATGCACGCCTTTGTTTTTTTGTTTTTTCACCAAAGAGTCTGTGGTGTAAATGAACCCATCAATCATGTCTTGAAGGTGTAGATTAGATGGATGATATGCATGGAGCATTCTGCTGCTAAGTGTGTAGCACTCTTTTAGTAGTAGCCTAATGCAAGTAGTATTAATGCAAAACACATGAGGCCACCTGATTATAGGTAACCTATGCTAATAGAACATTAGATTAAGTAACCGCAGCTACATGCTGTATATTAAATATGTTGGTGTGGAAAAAATGGTCAATGATAATAGTGGAAACATGATGTGTATGGCTTCCTGCACAGTTGTTTAAGGATAAACAGCGCACTCATTCCTGTTAGGATAGGTTGCATTTTTAAAAGAAGATGATGGTTTATAAGAGATATCAGGCTAGCATTCAGACTTCCTTCTGGAATGTATTCAGCAGTGGCCCATTTCTTGCTGTAGTTAAATGGTGCCTCACTGTCTTGGTATCCGTGAGCTTTTGCTTTGAATTGAGTTTATCCAATTATCTTGCAGGTGTGACATCACTGAAGCTGAAGAAAGCCTAGGAGGCAGAGAAAGTGCTGGCGGCTGAATGAGAGATAAGCAAATGAAAAAGATGCAAATGGAGAAAAGTTATTTTGAAAAAAAAAAATTGAATGTCTAAGCTAATTGGTCGCTAGAGAGAAGATGCTGATGCAGAGGTTTTTCTGCAAAGCCACCCACTCTACAACTCACACAAAAAGCTCAGAGGCGAGTGTGTGTACATACAATACACACAAACATTCAAATGCACCAGCCACTGCTCCTATAACACCCTACCTACCTCGCTCTGCTCTTTTAACAATACTCTCTGTTCTGCCTCAGTTCACGATCAGGCACAGTGGACATCAGGTTTTTTTTTCCTCATCTTCTGTATTATTTCTCTCAGCCATCTTTTGTTGGGTATGTGTTAAAAGCTGACATTAGCACAGCGGCGTGTCCTGCTTTTGTCCTTTTCATGAAGCATTTCAATCTCTCACCTGCCATTAGCCAACACGGTCTGTCTGCGGTGCCTGAGTCGCATTTTACACAGGGAAGACAGTATCTGCACACCCCATTAGCGACTAGGATATAACCGACATATGCACACTGCACTCTCACACTGAAGCACACAAAAGCACACATTGTACGCAGTTATTCACCAAGCAAGCGTGCTGTTCTTTTAGAATAGTCACTGTTTGGTTGATAAAGATGCAATAAAACAAACTAAAACAAAATGAGCAGAGTTATAATGAGCTGCAGAGGGAGTGGACGACACCTGTTTGTTTATACAATCTTTCACAAATACAGTGCTGTTAATCACCTGAGGTGCCGCTGGGGTGACGCTTATCTACATCACAATGGAGGGGTCGGCCTGCATTAAACACAGAGGACAGATGCCCTTCCATTTTGCTATGGCTTTTCAGTTTTAATGCCTGCTTTTTTCCACCGAGACACAGATGCAGATGTTGTGTATTGTGCTGCACCTGCACATCCAGCTACCGCTTGCCAACCATCAAAAAACAGCCAGACTGCATGTACTCACAATGAGCCGGGTAAAAAAGCTCCCCCATCAAAGATGGGAAGGAAAGACATCAAAAACGATTTCAATCTCACCTCAATTTTCTCTCAATAGTTGTCTGTAAAGCAGTTCTCCTCCATCAGGAATAAAGAGAATCCTATTACATATTTCTTACTTTTACTAGCTCTGTTGCTTCTGACGGCCTTTCAACAGCTGTAGTTACCACTTTATTTGCTGCCTCCATAAAGGTGAATTATAAGCTGTTATCACAAGGCCAGCAAGAAATGTCAATACAAGATTAAAAGGTGTGAGCCGAGAAAGGGACAGACTTCATTAAAGTTGATGTAGAGCTACAAACACCTATTGATATGTGAGAGACAAGCAGGGTAGTTGAGAGGTTCAATTGAGTTTTGGCCCCTCATTGACACCTATTGACTCATTGATTGGTCAGGTGTTGGCGGTTGATGGGAAAATCTTCGGTTCAACATTAATTTTCAGACAATGGCGCAACATTGGCGATGCTTTTAAAGGGCTGAGAAGAAAGTCTGGGAGAATTGGTCACTTACTGAGATCACTTATGTGAGATCATAAGTGCGTGAAAACCGGACACATTTGTTTTTGTCCTCTCCAACATACATACTTAGTCCAGCGATCATGGTTCCTACAGAAAGTGACACAGCTGGAGACCACTGAGCTCCTTCTTCATCCTGAGGAAACAGGAAGTAGGTGAACACCTAGGAGTCGACAGTACCATAAACTGAAAGTATAGACAGACCATGACATCACCCATAGTTTTCATGTTAGGACGCTTAGACCCCGTTTCCGCATACATGGGTATCTGTTAACAAGAAGACTTTTCCCTTCAGTGGTGCCTCGGAATATGATTCTTTCTAAAAACTCTGGCAAAAGTGGAATTTAGGAAAACCAAAATTTGCCTTTGAATGTGAACACATCGAAAGTGCGACCTCAGTACAGCTGTCTAGTAATGGAAGCATTCCAGGTTTGCATTTCTGTTGGTGTAAGCACTTTTTATGTGTTTGCATTTGCAAATACAGCTCCTCCTCTTACTGTGTAGAGGAGCAAAGACATGTTAGGTCTCCAGGTTCAGCAATTTTGGAACAACTTCTGACAAAAAGAACCAGATGTCGATGAGGCTTCTGATTGGCTTGCACGGCTTTCTCCTTCTACCTACACTGCTCCCCACAGGCTTGGCGTAGGCTATTGGGAGCATATTTATGCAGGTTAATGTAAACTGAAAACTTTTTTGAAAACTATGATGTGTGCACGATGTTATTTTGGAAAACAGAGGAAAGGAAACATTTGTTTTCCAAAATACCCAGCTATGTGTAAACCTAACCTTAGACCATTGCCATATTTGCAGTTCAGTCGAGTCACTCAGAGTGGTCACATCCTCAACTATGCATTCATTTAATTCATAACAGGTTTTAAACAGGTACGTAAAGACTGAACCTGGCTGTAAATGTGTAATTTTTGTTGTTAATATAGTGGTGTGTGGGGACGGACTAAGCCTCAAGTGGCTACCTAACCTTGAACACCTATTGTGTTTGAATACAAACAATCCAGTCCTACAAGGACGCATTATTTTGTATATCTTTTGTTAGTTCGCCTGAAACATTTTTTGACACATTTTTTCCAGTCTTCAAACATTCAGAACAGAAATGCCACGCAACTACATGTACATGAAAAGTATGATTATTGTCACTTTTGCCTGCCTTCACTCAGCAACAACAATACAGAAATATCAAGCTCACGAAAAAAAAATGTATAGAGGTGAAGCAATGTGACACTGTTGGTAATGTCTATTATTTTACATTAGAAAAACAGACATTCTAAAAACGACCTTTAACACCTACCGTCAGTGGATCGGAACCCTGAGATGCAGTGAAGTTAATTACTTTGACACAACACCTACATGTGTTGTTGTCTAGAAGGAGACTAAAAGCACATAAATTAACCATCACACTAACACGCCATGACAGTGGCTGGAAGAGTTTCTCAGCACATGTATAATTTAGCTCCATTTGTATAACATTTGCTAACAGCGAAACTGAACTTAGATGAGGAAAAGCAACAATACAGAGATCAACAAATGTGTTGTTGGATATATTTTTTTCTAAAAGTAAAAAATAAAAAAATACATAAAAGTTTCCATGGAGAGAAAGATCATGGTCATAGTTAAAGTTGTAGAAACATCTCCTTTGTGAAGAAAAAAAAACAAAACATTGTTGACTTTTGGTATGAAAACACATTTTCCTGTGTTACAGTTACACACATTGTGCCCACAGAAAAACACTTGCATGACCTCCCTCTGAAGAGGTTTTGTAGTTTCAAAACAATATCAGGCTATTCCTGCTTTTGCTGCTCTGAGAGGACAATCATTATTCACAAAACAGTGAGAGGCAGCTAGTCAGAAAAACATAAACAGAGGTCATTTCAATTGTTTGAACAAGCTATTCTATTGTTTTTCAGCTGGGGATGGTTGCAGTAAGAAATAAAAAAAAAACATATTGCATCTTTTTTTCCTGTGGTTTACAACATGTGACAGAAATACTTCAGAGAAAAATAGAGCGGCTGATCCTTCCTCTGTGGCTGATTACTCACTTTATGCGGTTTCATACAACATCATGCTGTTCCAGTCTGATTTGGCCCTCAGCTCTTCACAAACGGAGCGAAGGCTGGAGCAGGTGAAAGAGTTCATTAGTGGAGCGAGCTGGGGTCCGCAACAAGCAGCCTCTTCACATGGAATAGCAGAGCTTAGCCTCCAGCTGCGACCTCTCCCATTCAACATGCAGAGATAATACAGCGCCGCAGAAACTCAAGGCAAAACAGCGCTCACGCAGAGATGCATGCACACGGAGGTGGCGAGTTTATCGCGCCGCAGCCTTATGCCTCCAGGAGAACTCGCCCCGAAAACCTACTTCAACCCAAACTCCCTCATAGCAGTCCCTGCTGTTTGGAGGGGGGGTTTATGAATATTTACAAAGGTCAAAGCTTCAAAAGTTTGGAAATTGTTGAAAGAAATGTAAAGAGTTAAGGTCAAGGTTAGAAGTGTAATGAAGGCAGAAAACAAAAATCTTGGCACACATGTACACACTGTGTGCATGCTGATGATTTCTGCCCTCCGCTAACCCTTCAAACCGAACATGTGCTCCGTCTCTCCTTCATATGGACACTGACAATACACTGCTTGCGTAACAGTTGAACCTCATTGCCAAAAATCATGCAGTGTAAAGTATTTATCAGAGACACTGAATCAGCACAGATGTATAACCAGCTATTAAAAATTAACCTAAACTGATACATGTGCTGATGTAACCTCCGAACAGCCTCCTGGCTGCCATCTGCTCTGGATAACTTACATCATTTATGTATTGTTTGACGTTTTGCCAGAAGAGAGAATTGAATCAGATATAAACATTATTCTTTCATCTTCTAGAGAAGCTGAATTAAGTTTTGTCTAATTGGGCTTCATACTCTGTGCAGAGAGAAGCTCTGTAAGGCTGAAAAAGTTCAGCACAAATTTCAAATTTTCAAATCTTTTTCCTGCAACAGATGTTCCTGGCAGCATCACATGTGCACAATGTTTTCTCTCCACACAATCATCTGATAGCACCTGAACCTCTAATGAACTTTTACAATTTACTTTCTGCTGTGAAAGGAGTGTTATTGCCTCCCAAAGTTTCTATTTGTACAGCATTTTGTTTCTAAAATGCACTAACAGCATCTTGGGTTCTGGTGAAGAAAAGAAACAACAAATCAACACAATCTTAAGAGCATGTCCTCCGAGCTGGGAGGGTCAACTTGTATAGTCAACAAGCATACAGCTTTTGGATTTTGTGTAGTGCAGTGATAAAGCAAAAATGTGTATCCCACTGGTGC
Organism: Parambassis ranga; assembly: GCF_900634625.1. Lineage (NCBI taxonomy): Eukaryota > Metazoa > Chordata > Actinopteri > Ambassidae > Parambassis > Parambassis ranga. Next base: position 7,044,342 of record NC_041031.1, read on the forward strand.
ACTCAAAATGTTTGCATTCATATTGACATTTTAGGGGAAGTGTGTATTAAATGAAACATTCGTTAGCTTTCCTGTCAGATGATGTGTCTTTCCGACTAATAACGCAGCATGTTTTAACTCTGCAAAAGCCTTGGGGGAGTCTGACTCACTCTAGCCTCCTGTCCTTATACTTCTCTGTTTTCACCAAATGGGTAATGGTTTTCAGTGAAATAGCAGCCAAGAAAAAGCAGTCAACCACAGACAAGAGTCAAAGCAGTTAAAGTATGAGAAGAAAAAAGTATATAGAAATTGTTGTTAATTGTATGTACACCTTCGTCTTGCACATTATTTGAAGAGATGACATATATTTTCACTCTTGCTTTTGTTCTCACGCTGTGTTAAATCTATGTGATTACTGCCGTACATAAGGTTTGTGAGCACAAAATGTAATTGTGGTTCACACATATGGTCAGGAAAATGAAGGATCATCATCATCAGCCATTTCATATGCAAAGGTATCACTGTTACTACCCTATTAGCACAGCTGCAGCTAGCATAATCTGTTTTTATAAAAACATAATTGCCACTCAGAAAGAGACTTACTGAATATATTCTTCAACACAACAGGTTGTTTCTTAACTTTAGTTAAGTTACTGAGTCATTTTAACTCTCACAGAGAAAATAACGTTGACTCCAGTCTATGAAGCAACCACTTTAACTTAATGCCAGTGTTTTTTTTTTTATGTTTTTCACAAAAAAGGCGTAATACATGAGTTTTATCCAGCCGACTCAAATATTTCCAGACAAGCTTTTGGCAGTGGTACACAAATTGAAAGAGCTGTCTGCCCTTGCTCAGAAGGTGAGTGCTCATAAAGGCAATGCAAGGTCTTTGAGTGTGTTACACACATATCGGCCATGAGACATGCTTTGTAATCCCACACCTGAAAATCCTCATATTGCCATCGCCTTTATTCAAGAGTATTATTAGTCAGTGGTTTTCAGGGTGAAGAGGTAAGCGCCTCATTTACTGTCTCTCCAACAAGAGAAGAAATGTATATCTTTTCGGCAACAGGGTATACAGACTCCTCTTTATTTGCTGTCACGAGAAGGGCATATGTCAGTATTTCTGCAATCATGCACTGATAAAAACCTGCGAGGTCACATTTGAAAAGACTCTGTGGAAGTTGCGATGACTTTTCAGCAGAAGCTGAAAGTCTGACAACTATGGCCAGGCCTACTCTCAGAAACTGATCTGTCCTTAGATGACAGAAAAGTAACAGAAAAGTTTGCAGTTCAAAGCAGCTCCATTCAAGCGATTTGAGTCAGCTATTACTAAGCACACAATGAAATGTTAGATCTGACTTGTGAAAGCTGCAGCTGAGTTATACATGTCTTTACGAAAGAAGTTCAGTTGTTTGCAGCATTTTTCAATGAGAAAGTTGTGCACAATTACACACACGGCACTTTTTAGGTCTTCTGGGAGTGCAACTAACGGTGTGTGTTGGCAGAGGATAGACATTTCTATGCTGTTTATGTATGAAACATTGAGTAGGAAGTAGTAAAAAAAAAGCAGTTGTAATATTGTCAACAGCTATATTCATGGTGTCCATAGCCTGTGCCTGCAGGTAAATGTGACATATTAGTGCTTGGACTCATTTGTAAAGGCTTTATTTGGTTTATTATACACCTGCCATGACTATGTTTCTACTAACAACACATATGGAGCTATTTTCGGACATACATTATTTTACGTTTGCATTAACAAAGCATTTGATCGTGTTAGCCAGCGTCATCTTATCATGAGACTGATAAAGCCACAAAAGTCCTAGTACAGGTTTCCAAAGTGGAGGACCTTCACTAAGGAGGTCTAGGATCAAATCCTCATTTTTTTTGTTTTAACCAGGTGGTGGTTAAGGTTAGGCATTGAAATCAGGGTAAGGGGTTGATAAACAGGCCGATTCTAAACACATTTTATACAAGTTCACCATGCACACGTAGAGATGTAGACGAGGACATACGCACACAGGTGGAAATATCGACCTCCTGCTATGTTTTTCTGGTGAGCACAGACTGACTAATTTCAATGCGTCTGATGGAAACTGAATCAGTTTTGAAGGCCATAAATCAAATTTGACATGTTGATAACATGCTGATAAATTAAAGTATGTATCTTCTGGGTGCCATATATGAGTCCTGTGGCTAAAGATATACGTATCCTACAACAATGTAGCGGTGATGGTGTCCTGACATTACAGGACAAAGCCAATCACCTTCGAGTGAACGGGTCACTTTATCCAGTGAGCTATATAATGGGGTAATAGAGTGCTAAAAAATAATTGCTTTGCATTACACATGTAATGCAAAGTATAGGCTATATATAGAGGCCATTTAATATGTCACACATGCAGCCTGCCTGAGCTGTTGACAGCAAAATATGGATGGTTTAACATTAAAGTGAACATACATCATAAGGAGGCGCATTTCATCTCACAACACTTGCCTCTGCCCCTCTAAGCCATTATTACTTGCTTCTTGAAACTACATTCATGTGCGATGATAATCTTGCCGGTTATCATTAAAAGCAGTAAAGGTAGTCATGTGTTACAATACCACAGGAACAGTTGTAGGTCTTGCTCAACAGCCCTTCTCTTCATTAAAAGTTAGTTAATTGACGGTGAACAGGATCTACTTGTGAAGGAGTAATGAGCTGGGAGGGAAGGTCAGGTTCACTGAATCAGTACTGATCTCACTCATTAATATAAAGATAAATCCAGAACATTCCAGTCAACATGTAGCCTGTAAGGAATGCCTCCAATAATGTGTGTTTATCTTTGGAGAATATTCTTAAGAAATTATCCTCTAATCCAATTCAAAGTGATCGTGCAAGGTTCTTTTTAAGGTTAAAATATGTTGAGTCGCATTGAGCATAGGCCTCCTCCATCCTCTCATCCTCTGTCCATTTGACTGATCATGTGCATACACATGCCCGCCTGTCCCTCCACCCTGCAGGGAACGTGTTAGCCTGTTAAAGTGAACACTTTATCATCCTCTCCTCTGTCAGCGTCTGCTCTGCTACTCCCTTTGTTTCCCCACGTCTATGCTCTGCCGTTTTCATCTTCCATTTTCTTTTTCATGTGCTGGCAGGTCTCCCTACTTCTGTTCTGCATCTCTTTCTCTTCTCCCCCCCCTCTCCCCTATCTCTGCTTTATCTCCTCCATCTCTCCAGCTGTCCCTCTCGTTCCTCTCTCCCTGCCCTCCCATCTGCTGATCATGCCCTGATTACGCTGCAGAGGGAGGCTTTTCCCCATCACACTGTCCTTCTCTCCTGATGTTCCCCACTCTGTCCCCTATCTATCAGACTTCCTCCAGACACAATCACTCTATATCTCTATCCTCCACTACCTCTCTTTACAGTAATTCCTTTCCTTCAACCTCACTTCCATTCTTTCATTCATCTTCTGCTTCCTCGCACCATATATTCATAAACTTTCATCATTCATATCCATCCAGCAATTCATCTGGCCAACTACTCTCCTCCTGTTCCTCCCAACCAGTCCATACCCTACAGCAGTGGGATCAAAACGTCGGAGAGACAGAGCATGAGCTGAGATAAGCTCTCCCTGCAGGTCACTGTCTATGTACCAGCTGATAAGAATCAATCTGCACCCCAGGATACTACTCCTTTTGTTGTGTTTTTCCTCTCAGTTACAGGCCCCGTTGTTTTATTTTTCCTTTTACTTTAATCCTCCCCATTTTTTCAGATGCTGTCCCAAAAATCATTACAGTGCAACACCTTGATCCTTTCTTTTTGCTCACTGTCATTACAGCATTTGAATTGTATTTTGTTCTGCTACATTCCATTTACTTCATAGCACAGAATCCTCTGTGAAGACGCTCACCACAGAGCTTCTGTAACTCACTGTAATCTCTCAGAGGTTTTTTTCATCATTTGAGTCGTGTTCCTATGGTTTACTGTCTGAGATAAATGACTATTGGTTCCTTAGTTTGGTAGATGGAGGGATCAGTGGTTGATGTCGTGTCATGGGTGAACTTTGTCCCCCATCGGTTGGTAAAAGCAATGCTGGAATCACTGCTTTTTTTGTGTAGCACGTATAGGCCATGATCACTGGAAAATGAACACAACACAGCTGAGATAGTTATATACCCATCAATTTACTCCTTAGTCGCCTCATGTCCAATCACTCTGTGTGAAGAAAATGGCACAGAAACTTGTTGCAGAGGAAAGATACATTTTTCACATTTCTTTGACTGAAACTGCAGTTGTGTTCCAGCCTGCAGGCAAAAAGTGTGGATATGGATTAGTACCACCATCTGCTTCTCTGTATAGCACCTCAGCTACATTTCTATATATTGTTTTTTAGCCAGAGATTGCAGGGAAAACCATGTTAACAGTTTTTACTTCCATAATGCCAAATTCTGTAATACATTAACTTTTAATTAAATGCAATGTAAAATAGTGCTTGTCTGTAGTCTGTATTAAATAAGGTATCTAGAAAAACATTTGCCATTGTTACTTTGAAATTTGAGGTAAGATCAGCGTCTCTCTCGCTACCTTTGGCGACTTTCCAAACTTTTTTAAATCAAAAGCAACTTGTGACTCTCTCTGGTGACGTTTGGAGACTGATGTGAAATCATTCCGCAGTCAGGCTACTGTCTTCGACAAGCAGCGGCCGTGAGCTCCTCCCCCGCTTCACGCAGCAGGTTCAGCTGCAGGCAGAGCAGAGAGACCCACACCACTCGTCCAATCGTGCGCAAAGCTGCCACTGGTCCCGTCAATGCTTATAGAGCAGGATGTAAATAGCATATTTCAATGGCAAAAATAAAATAAAAACACGGACATCAGCACCGTTAGCTTTGCCTAGCGTAGTCATAGAGTTCAGGCTATCCAACTAGCATGTCGTTCTCTGTCCGACGGTGGGAGTGTGTGCGCATGTGTCTCTGCTCATGTGTGTGTACGTGCATCGTGCCTCTGTGCGCAGACAGCAGCGGTGAATTGTAAACGCACACCTATGCAGAGACAGAAATTACATGCTGCCATGCAAATAAGATAAATAACATGAGCTGTTTAGTTTGTTTAATAAAAGAACAAGGTGAAGACCTGTTCTATAGGAAAGGTTTTCTTAAATGGCTTCTGTTATGATCTGGTGCTATATAGAAATGAAAAAGAAGTGAAATTGACATTTTCAAAGACAGTTTGAGCCACACTCTTGGAAAAAGCTGAACAGTTTGACCAGAGTGATTAACTATGCAATTAATGTTTCCAGGTTTCAACCAGTGCTTGCTCAGGCAGCTGCTGCTTCAAGAGAGGGTCAGGATAAGATAGCCGTATGTAGCTAATGAGGAGAGAGATTTAGCTACTGCCACAAATAGAATTTAATTCGGTGAGAAACAGTGGCTGCTAAACATTAAATGCACACAACTCACTACTTTGTCTACTTTGCTGCTCGATGCCAGACAGCGATGCTGTGCACCTGAAAACAGCCGCCTGCTGCTGCTGCTGCTGCTGCTGGGGGTGACCAAACCTAAACAATAACACTGTGGGTCATAGAGGTAAAACACTGTGGTGCAACTATTATACCAGAACTTACTGAAGTGCAGTTCAGGCGATAGTTCGGGACACAGTTTGTGCATGATGTCATGTTGACACTATGTCAGTGTGAGCTTGCATTTCCTAATGTCATCCAATCTTTGCCAAGTTAGTAATGAATTTTAGTTTGTTCTTTTCCCCTATTTATAAAACTTGCTTTTCTTTCTCCTTGCTTTTCATATGCAGCACTTGATTGACTGACCGCAATCGTTCTCTACTGAGATGTTGTTTGGATTAACTGTGAGTAACCTTAGCAGAAGATCCCCCACTAGAGGAAGGTCACAGTAGAGGTGGAAGGGAGTGGACCACACACACCTCCTGCCACAGAGAGATTTATCAAGCCAGCTCTGCTCCCTGAAACACATGGTTAATTTAGCAGCCATTACAGGTGACATCATGATGAATAGAGAAGGCTGTTCACGCATACATAGGCAATAGGCATAAACACACGCAAACACACACACACACACTCACACACATTTATATATATATTTACACACATACACACACACACACTGGCACGCTCATTGAAAGAATAATGGTCATTTTACTGCGGTCTGCAGGAGGACAGGAGATAAAAGTTAGTGTTGGGAGAATGATGTGTCAGGATGGTTTCATTAACTCAGAGATAGAAGACTCCTGTCTGTGACATCAGTGATCATTCCAGGGAAAGAAATTAGTCTTCACTGCAGGAGATGGACATGTGCACTAACACAGTGACAAAATATCAGGCTACTCCCAGATAATCCCACTACTTATGCATCTTAATAACCCTGTCTACTGCAAATAGGGATGTAAGAAATGTTTAAGAGCATAGGTAGCTGCATGTGCATGTGTAGAAAATAATGTACACAGCCAGGAGACAACAGGTCGTTCCTCATCAATCCATTCACCTCATTTATCATCATTTTCTTCCCTTAAAACTGATATGTATTGATTCGGTAGAGCTGCCCTTCACTGCGCTGAGTAGGAGGTTCCACACACACCGCAAACATTTGATCACTGTCAAACATGTGTTGGCTGGGTCTGTGACAAACACACACTAAGCTGCTCCACAAAGAGCTGTCTATTCAAACCAACAGATGATATAGAGTTGTTCTACCCACACATGCAGGAAGCAGTCTGCCTACGGTTGAACGGCAGCCCAGAACCAGCAACGGAGAGAGAGAATGTCCTTTATGAGGCAGCGACTCTGCTCATGCTTCTATCTCCCCGGCTGCTTGGCAGGGAGCAGAACAGACGTACAGACAGACAATAGAGGAGTCTCTATGGAGATCAGCCTGCAGTGCTGCACGGCCACCACTTCTTCTTCTTCTCCTTCTTCTTCTTCTTCTTTCTTTTTTGTTTTTCTCCAGTCCCATTGCCTGCAGGGACACTGTAACCCTCTAATATACATTTTGAAAACAGAAACAAATTCATTTTGTAATGCATTGTTGAATATCAAATCTCTTCCACGGACTAGCTGGAGATGCAGTGAAAATTATACCATACAAATGAAATGAGAGGCCCGAGAGTATGCTACATTGCATAACTCCTAATAAAGTACTAGAAAGCCAGTACTTTATCTGTCTGTATCATCACAGTAACATCATCATTTCACATCCAATAATCTCATCAGATGCAAACTTGATTTGATTATGGTGTTTCACCACTATGGGTATTTTTCTTGTATGGGTGCCGGGGAGCAGGGCAGTATCATTACCTTCAGCACTCATCAAGATGCATCCTGAAGGTCAGAGCTGATGAATTGGAGAGACAACTCTGTTATAGAGAGCAGCCATTATCCATGATACTGGAGGAGATTATTCACTCTCCTGAGAAAAGAGAGGACAGGAAATACTGAGCAAAGCAGATGAAGATTAAAGGAGGAGAAATAAAAACAAAAGGTGGAGAGGAAGGAAGGGCAGATCCACATCCAGTCGGCTCAGACAACACCTCAGTAAGGAGTCACTGTGAAATGCTGATAGCTGATCGGTGACAAAACTCCCCTACCCACTTAAAGCTGACACCTCGGTGCAACTGTTTCTCTCCACAGCAGGCAGTCAGGGATGATATCAGTGTACCTGAGAGAAGCAGGAATACTCCCAGCCCAGTTAGAGCTGACACCAGGAAACAGTCTCCCTCCTCCGCTCCCCTCTGTTTCAACTCAACATTTTTTCTCAGCTGAGACGTCCTCTGACAGAATACAGCACTGAAACCTCTCCACAAGGCTGTTAGCTGACGATATCCCCTCAGGCTAGAATTTAAGGAGGAAAACGCCTGCTGGTTTGAGTGAGTTATAATAACGTTGATCCATAACCTTATCACCAAGCAATTTGCCAATAATCCTAAAACATGGGGACATCCTATTTTACCTCGAACTAGGGCAAAAAAAAGGAAAAAGAACATGGATCTAAGCCTAGCTGCCTACGGGATATCCCATTCTAATAGGGGTGTTGTTGAACCCTGGGCCCATCTCCTAGTCTGTCTCTACTTCTTTCTCCAGGCTGTGGTGATGAAGTGCTCTGTGCCTGCAGTAGTCCAGTTGTGTGCCATGCATGACAAAGAGCAAGTGATGGTGGGGGATGCCTGGGGAAAGCTGTGCAACCCAGCTGCTGGTACAAAGCTGCAGGCCAGAAGCCACGCTGTAGGCCGCTAGGTGAATAAATGATTTGAATGGCAGTAAAATGTGAATGCAAATTGGCTCAATCTGGTACGCAAACACACAGTAGCATGCATGAAATGACACACATAAACAAAGGTGAGCGCCTGGATTTATCTGCAGACACAAAAGTTATGCTAATGCGTTGGAACAACCATAAACACACTCACGCTTGTGCACACCAACACCCAGCCTGCATATTGTACATCCATGCACGCAGTCAGGCCTATGATAATATACAAGAGATGAATAGTGACACGAACAAAATACTAGAGAAAAATAAGCCTCTTTTTCTCTTTCTGTGACACATCATATGCAGTATATTCACACCTTAACCTCAAATACATCCATCTCCAAGATGTACAAGAAAAGCACAGAAAAGATGAGTTTGGATGTCAAACGAGTTTAAAAACAGAAGAAAAATACATTTTATGCTGCTTTCACACTTTGCTTGCTCTGGTCCAAATCACATGTTGAGTTTGGGAACATGTAATGTTTTGGTTTCATTTATTTTTACACACGGAAAAAATAAAAGCGTACCAAAATGCACAAATACACAAGAAAAAATGTATTATCTCAAATTATGATAATAGATACACAGAGTAGCCTATCATAACTCTGATGATGGGGAGTGGTGAAACATCTTCAGAAAAAGCTATCAGTCCAGATGCCTTAATATAAATTCTTTGACATAACATGACCCAAATGTATAAGAGTCTCCACAGACAAAAGAGTAGAGACAAGAGAGTGACGGTGACTCTCAACAAGTGCATTGGCCTGGATCAAACTACACTAAACTAGACTTTGTGGACAGGTGGCATGACCCTACCTCAAAGACCTTTGAAAGCACTTCAGGAATAAACACATGAATAAAAGCTGTTTGTTGGCAACTTTATTGGCAAGATCCACAAACAATAAGGGTTACTTCAGCTGTATTTCCCATCATTAGAAAGCATGCTATGTCTGTACCCACTGGCACATTAATGTATTGATTTAAAACGCATTTTATTTAAACTTATATAAACATATTGCCTCAGAGAATCCTAAGAAGGTCAGCCCTCCCACCCACAGTATCTGCAACATGCTCCAATATGATAAATTATAATATGTATGTTGGTATGAGGTTTCTACATGGCATTAGTGCACTGTTGTATTTATGTTTCTTATAGATTTGATGTTTTCCTCACTTTAATGACTTCTAAGTGTAATTATTTCTCTCCAAATGCATTTAAAGCAGCTGTATCATCTACATGCTGCAAGCTGCAGCCCTGCTGCTTTCACATTATATTTGTGACGGTGCTTCTGCTGTTGTTATTCAGTTTTAATGAGGATATTGCAAACTGTATTCATCATAACACTGAGTCTGAATTTGTCAGGGCTGTGTGCTGGGGTGCTCTCCAAGGTGCTGATCTTGCTGCAGCTATAGGGAGCTATCCAGCACCTTTGACACACAGTCCTCACAACAGTACAGTATCTCTGTAACAATGCAGTGAGCATCTACACATAAAGCCGTTCTCAGATTAATGTGGACTGATATTCTGGTGCCATAGGTTGTCTTTAACCTGACCTGATTATTTGAGGGGTGGGGGAGGGGTTACAGGGGCCACAAAAACATCTGTAGCCGCAGGGTGTGCATTAATGTTAATGCACTACTGCCTGAAGCAGTTAATACTGGACCTTGACAACTTGGTGTTCCAAATCGTATAAAGCTTGGAATTACTTCGATGCTTCATTTATAACAAACATCAGACATATACAAAACAATTATGTGACAAGAAAAGAAGTGATGGAAAAGTAGAAAATCAATTTTCTTTTTTATTAATGCTACAAAAATCACCCCCCTGCACACATGTGTTCACCTACTTCAGTTTGAAAGCTCAGAGGATTAAATTAGAGAAGGAGTAGGTCCTCTGTTGTGAAGAGGGTAAGGGTGGACCACATCATGGGTCTCACCTCCAGACTCCATCAGCACTCCGGGCCTCATTGAGAAGTAGATCTCAGGGGTCCAGGGCGGACAGCATGACCTGAGGTTGGCCTGGGGAGCCAGCACTCAGACAGGCAGACATCACTGTGCAGGTCAACTGCACTTCTCAAGGGTGCGATTAAAAAGTTAGAGCTGTGATTTCTGCTGCTGCTGCAAAATGCAGTACAGTGTGTTACCTGAGGCAATAGCTGTTCAGCTTCCTTCACTGTACATTGGTATTTTGACTATTGGAATGATTTAAATTTTTAATATAAAATAGATTTTTTAATATTCAATTAATATTTAAAACATTTGCTATACTGTATATATTAATTAAATCTTTATGTAAGAAATTTCATTTTATATTATGAGACTGAATGTCTCCTAAGTAGCAAGAACTGCTGCAGAAGACTAAGACCAACATTTACATTTTCTCCACATGGCCTATCTTCATTGATTTTTGGGGGGGCTACAGTCAGTTTCAGCAAGCAAAACACAGCCTGAGTTTCTGTAGAATGAATGTTTCAGTAAATACATATGTTACTATCCAGAAATAGCTACACCATCAAAAACCAACCCCTGCTGAACTGACATCTTATGTAAACTGACAATAAACAGAAGAGTGCATTAATCAGCCTTTAAAAGAATTGAATGACTATCTGACTTACAAAATCATACAAAAGTCTTTTAAGGTAAAAATAATTGTTACAGCCTGGTTACATTAGTAATGTAATGGGATTACATTGGATCACTTGAAACTGTGAATCATTGTGTTGTTATTAGTTTAGAAAGGGCCCGCTCATAAAGGGAGGGAGTGGGTCCTCTTCAATGCCTGTGATGTTGTGTTATGGTACTGCAGACCTGAAGAGAAAACCAAGCACTGCCTGCTGTGTAGGCTTTTGTTTTATTTAACAATAAAAAGTGGTGGGTACTGTAGTTTAGAGGAGCGTTAGATACCGTACATCCTACACACCGACGTTTTCAACATGTCATCTGGTTACCTCTTGTTAGCAGACAGACAAACCCTCAGTGACGTCACAGGTGTCCTGAAGAGTGGTTTAAAATTCATTGTGGTTTCTGTCATCATTTAGGCAGTGCCTGACTCAGTCCAAAGATGGCAGCCTGTCCTCATCAGGACTAAGTTTAAAAAAAAATCAAGCAGTGTGTAGCTATCCAGCACCCACCTGTGGTCATATATATGTCTTGTGAAATCCCTTGTTGTGGGTGGGATTCGTCACAGAAAATGGTCGCCTAAAAATAGTGGAAAACGTGTTTAATGTTGTGAAAGTGTCATGATGTTGTTTTTCACACTCACTTTAAGATTTTCATTCATCCACTTTACCTTAGGTGTGTCATGTCTTAGACCCGGATTACATTGATCTAGTCCCTGAAAGCAGTATCACCTTTCTGGTAAAGGAGCACCATCAAAAATATTTAGTTGAATTTAAAGTGTGACTGTTCATGTTAAAGCATCCATATGTGTTGCAGAGATTGTACATTAGCTGTCTGAGAGCAAAATCTTGTTTTATCTTCAACTGCAGGACAACTACAAGTTTTTATATTTTTGTTTGTTTTTACAGGAAGAACAGCAGTTTGTGATCTAATATTGTTTTTAGTTATCATGGTCTTTAGGCAGATTTAATCCCTAAGAGAACATCTGTTTCTTTAGAGAAGAGCTTTGGGCAGCTGTTGATAAAGTATGAGCTGTCATTCATCTTCTATGCCCCCCCCCCACCCCCCACCCCTCCCTTATTTCCCAGAGGGACATAGAAAGAGGGAGAGCGTTAATCAAAGGAGTAGTTTTGCAATTAAGTGACAGTGAAAGTTACAGGATTATATCTCGAATCCATTTGCCTTACTTCATGCCTGTGATATAAAGGCTGGAAATAGACTGTTGATTCTCAGGTTCAGTGATTAAGCTGGTCATGCCGTATAAGAGCAGCAAGAGGCAGAGCTTTTGTGTTTTTACACCGCATTTTCTTGTTCAACTGGATGTGTATGACATCCCGGGGTAAAGCGTTGAGCGGCAAAATCACTGTTTTGTTTTGAAATTTATCCTCTGTCATGCATGTTGACATTAAATTCAAAAGCTTTGTGATGTTCATCAGCGTCCCATATGAATAATTCTAAGAAGCATCTTTCTGGCTAAAGCAATTTGTTCTGATGGGGCTGAAGGTTATCCACATGGATCTAGAGTGTGACCTTAGTGTATGATTACATGTTTAGCTCCAATATTGATGTAATCCACAAAGGATATTACCCTGTAGCAGCCCACCTGTGGATATGCATCATGGGGCTTTAAATCTGCACCCAATCGCCTCCTATCTTGCCCCTGCAGCTTTTTCCATCAAACATCAGTGATTTGGCGCACTTCTCCTGATGGGGTGCTCTTCTATTCTCCAGCTGCAGTTGGACAGCTGACCCCACTAGCCAAGGTGCCTCTTCTAACAGGTCTGAATGTTTTATTCATGGCACCTGTAGAACACAGTAAACTGCTAGACCACAACCAAAACAAAACGGCTCATTCACCTCAGGAGAACCACTTTCCCTGTTGAAATAAGACACCTCACATCTGTGCTGTGGTGGTGCTGTGATCCTTATACCATGCAGCATCAACTGAACCCTTTTCACTGGTTGGACATTAGATATTCTTATGCCTTTTTAACCACTCAGAATACATTCTTATGTCTTGGTTGTTGCCAAGGATGGATTATAGCCCTGAAACCTCAAAATAGCTGTGCTGTCTGCAGTTACTAAGCAACTTTATGGATTTAGGTTTCTTGCTTTAAGAATCACTTTGGGAAATATATTATTGCTTTTCTTGTTGAGAATCAGAAAATTGATACCAGTCTCATAAAGTTGCAGCCAAGAAATAGTCTGGCACATAAAACTATGAAGAGACATGTAAAATAGTGAGGTGCTGGTAAGACACACCTGTCCAGTGTGTGGGAGCCATACCAAGAGAAATGTGAATGGCTGTTCCTCTTATACCCAACTAGAGTGTTAACACTCATACATGCTACTTTGTTGGGCAGACCCGATGCAACAGTAACTCACTATCCATCTAGTGGTTCTAAATGGTATTAGGCAAATGTATGCTCAGCGGCTAGCTTTTTGGCGACTTTCAGTATATTTCTAATGCAATAAATCGTGTCTTAGATATAAAGTGTCGGTTTGACTTGTACACATTTTTAATCCTTCCTTGAAGTTAACATTTAATAAATTCACATGCTGCAGTTTAGATGAGTGGACTGATCTGCATCTGCCACAAATTAATACACTTTGCAAAGTGAGCAAATAATTACATTTCCTAGAATGTCAGAACTTTTAATCAGCAATGAGAGAGCAGGACTCTGTTCACTGCCCAAACCCTGATCTTTCAAGGCAATCAGTGTGTTTGATCCAGTTACACTTCCAAACAACAAAATGTCTTCCCCCTCATGAAAAATATAAGAATATCCCCTCATGTTCAATAAAGGCTGATGACTGGATCCCAGGTGATGCATAACACACCTTGTGTGGGACAGCCATGTATTGAAGAATGATTGAAATTGATAGAACGTCAATGTTCAGTAATCACAGCGCTCCCTGTCTCTTCTCCTTGATCATTCAGAGTGAATCAGACTCAGTCTTTGATCAGTCTCTGGCGCTGTACCCAGGGACAGAAAAAAGAGACAGGCAGTACAGAGGAGAGGACAGACAACAGCCATGTATTTACCCCTGCATTTCAATTTCACTAATGATTATTCACGTCCAGTCACTGTATAACAGCTTGGAGGAAGCCAAGTGCTGAGCCAAAGCCTTTATTATAGAAGATCTGAGTGAACATTATTGCTTTTGCTGCATGAAACAAACGCTTCAAGCAATTATAATGATTATCATTATCTGCTGAGAGACACGCTCAACGCAAATTGGCTCTATGTCAGTAATTAAGAGATGCACCCCCATTTTTTAGGGAGGTGAGTGAAGTTTTCACAAAGCTTTTAAAAATAAAAAGCCTGTGCAGAATGTTAATATTCACCCTATGGGGGATATTTTGACCCTGTCTTTTAAAAGGTTCTTCATTTGAATGTTATCACCTTCTGAAATGGCTAATTACATGTAAGTAAAGGTGAAAGGAACATTTTTGCAGCCTAATTTGAATCGTCATTCTCTAAATGGACGAGGAACACAAGAGATGTGCCGTCCAAGTCAGGTCTGAGTTGTGTAATTGTACTTAGCTTGGTGTTTTTTTTTTTTTTCTAATTTCCTAATTCTTTCACTGGAACTCTTCCAAGATTGTGTGTGGCAGTGTGTAACAGTCTAATTTCCTCCCCCTGTCGAGCCAAGAGAGAGTAGCTGCATTAAAGCAACCTATTTAGATTACCCCCATAGTAGCAGTCTTGCTGTTACAGTAGCACACCCAGCCAGTCCAGGTGTGAGTTTACGCATACATTAAATTACACATTAATTTTGATTTTTATCACCTTCCACTGCTTTCACTGCATGCTGCTGTGACAGAATGAGGTTGGCTGCAGCATGACCACAAGTGTAGTAGCTGCAGATGCTCCAGATGCTGTCATAGAAAAGTATTACTTGTTTACATCCGCCCTCTCACACAGATAGGGTGAATACTTTCCCCTCATACCACACACAGAGAAAACTTTTAAAAGGACTGAGTGTGTGAGCTTTTTTTTTTTTTTGGATTAAAATTACTGCAATTCGCTTACCAGGCCAGAAGTAGTGTTGAGGATTCTTTTTATGCTTCAAGTGTGCGAACATTTAAAAAATGCAGATAGCTCTGTCAGGTTGTTGATTAGATTTTTCAAGTGCTTTTAATACAATCCAGTTCAGCTTCAACCACAAAGACATGGTGTTTCCATTTCCTATAATAAATTGAGTTTATAACTCTCAACTAACCCAATACATGTGAAATACTGTACCTGCACACATTCTCCCCAAGGTGATTACTCTCCCTGTTTCTGTTTATCTTTTGTATTGCTGACTCTCTCTGCAGCCGGCCTCTGCAGCTTGTCATCTATCTTTATATATCTATCTTAAAAAAAATCAATTACTCATTAGATTTTGTATAAATGTACAAACAGGCTTTCCACGCTGCCTGTAAAGAAAGAGAGAATTCACTGTCTTGTTGACATGTAGAAAAATGCAATATTTTGACTAAACCATAGCTAATGAAAATGAATGTTCCTCTAATATTACCACTTGCACATACTCTCTTCAGTAATGTGTCCTTTAACCACCTTCAGGTTAGAAACAATGTGTATATTTGATTAGTGGGAAGGGTAAAAACAGAGGAACCAGCAAAAGGAAGGAGAGTAAAATGCTTTTTTTGTAGAGAGACTGGACTTTAGTTAGAGTTCCACACTATCATTGCTTTTTGATTTAGCCACATTTTATTATAAATTCTTTAGCTTTAGGAAAAACAGGAGTGTAAAACACACATCTAAATATACAGTGCACATGTAAATATAGTGAGTCAGGATGCGGATGCGTTAAGTCTTATCGTATGTCTGCACTGTAATCATCTGACTCCTTAACACTTCATGGCAAAACACAATGAAACACCTTCGTGCAGCACAAAGTCCAGGGAGAGCGGTGAATTGTTTTCCTCTGTAGTGTGGACAGGGCCGAGTGGCATCAATCACTAGTATTTACTGCAGGCAGAGACAACGTAAAAGTTGTATCACAGTTTCTACACACTGAACAACATTTCTTGTATTTTTTAAGCCATTTTATTGATTGCTGATAGAAGATTTTAAATTGTAATTCACTGCACTGCAAAACATTGCATTGCTGTTCATATTTCTTGTGACTGCTCAACACCATCCACCATCCATATTTCTATATTTTTTTTAAAAAGTATTACAAAAATGATTTATAAGACAAATGCTTCAGGCATCTATGTTAAAGAAAATAAAGCTCCTCTGATTGTTCAGTCTAAGTGGAGGTCACAAGTGGGAGTGGGTGGAAGAACTATTATGTGATACTCAGCCTGTAGGTAAGTATTCCTCATGCATTTAGAGGAGAAATAAGAGCAGCGATGAAGACAATGCAAAAGGGCACAAAAAAATAGCAAAACATCTCACAGTGGAGAGAGAGGGTGGAGAAGGTGAAAAAGGATATGGAGAGGATTCTAAGAGTGATGTGAGGTTGGAGGAGAGGAACGAGAGAGCAGAGGAGTAGGTGGGTTGTTGGGGGTTGTTGCCTTGGTGCAGGCAGCTGGGGAGCCAGAGAAAGTGTGAATTCAAGGGATATTGGATGTCCTGACCTGGCCGGTGGAGGGCGTGAGGATGGATTGGCCACCACGGACCATCTGAGAAAGCGTGAACAAGAGAGAGAGGGGGAGAGATGGGGTGATGGAGGTGTGGAGCCAAAAAAAAGAAAAAAGAAGGGAGTAAGGAGAATATCAATGGCCAGACAGAGACACGTATGGATTTCTCTTCCGTCTCTTCAGAGCCTAACTTTACAGCAGCGCAGGAGTGGATCGAATAGGGAGGGAGAGAAAAAGTGCCTGCTGATCCTCCCCAGAGAAATCAACACTTATGCATGAAAAGCTTCTTTGACTGTTAACTTTGTTTCCCTGCTCATTGTTCAATGGGATGCACTTGTTTTTTTTTCCATGTCCTTCTGTTTACAAGTCAACACAATAAAGGTAACATAAGGTGGTGACAGAAAATAATGAATACCACCTAAACGATAAAAAAAGAAGTCCGTGTCTCAGAGTGAACTAATAATAAAAAAGGAAATTTATGAATAAGTGTGGTTATTACAAAGTCCTGCCTCGCAACTATTTGCATAATTCCAATTACAGCACAATGACACAGTTCCTTCCTGATGTGATTTGTGCTGACTGTTAATACCATCAGCATAAACAAAGGAATATCACATTGATTCTCAAGCTGAGTCTGTCAATGTATACATCAACATTCATTTAATACAAAAATCTGGAATGTAGAAAGACAGCCAGAGGTTATAGAACTACAGAATGGAAGACAATGGAAGATCACTCATCCACTTCTCCCTGACACACAAAAGAGTTGGCTCAGTATTGAACGGGAGGACGCTGAAAACTAATGCTGTGCACAAAGGTGTACCTGACCCAGCACATAGTGATTATTATTATTTTTTTAAATGAGTCAGAGAGTTTACGAACATTACAATGTTCCAAAAAATGTCATTTTGTGACAGATTTTTTTTCTTTTTGGTTTGTATAAATGAGTTTGACATGAAATTTAATGACTGGTGTGAGGGAATAGTTCTGAATCTGTGCTCATATTCACGTCTATTATTTGTCTCAGGATTTGCTGCTAGTTTCCTAAGAAGGTGGTGCACTACAGAGGCCCTTAAAGAAAACGGATCTGATGTCATTTCTGAACCATTTCTAACACTAGTAACACTTTACTTTGTTTATTGCTCAGCATTACCAATCTCACTACAGTAGATATTAATTACCTTTCCAGTGATGTTTTAGAGATTTTTTTTTTCTCAAAAAAAGTCATTTGTAAACTTTCTGGTTCATAGGGATAATCCATAAACGTGACTGTCAGCAGTTTTCAAGGCAAATATTTCTTTAGTTGAAAGCGGCTGGAATAAACCCAAAACAATCTGCAGCCTACTATCGGTGAGAAAATGTTGTTATGTGGTAAACTGACCATTTCTGCTTTATCTATTCAGGAAGTGTCATGATGTCAAGATCTCTTTTGAATAGAATGGACCTGAATAGAAGAGAATAGAGTGATGGCCTTTGATCCCCTACAGGGGGATCGCCTGTGAAGAAGATAATGAGTAAATCAATAAGGCTAGTTGTAAAACTCAAGCTAAGTCATGCCTGCTCAGTTGGGGGTAAGCTGTGTCTTACCGTCAGCCCTCCAGCATCAACATAACGGCAGTGTGTTACATGTGCGTGTGTTAGTGTAAGCTTCTCTCCCTGTGTCGCTGAATACGTGTGCGTTTCCCTGAAGACATGTTGAAGGCAAATATGTGCCATTTCAACAGTAATATTTCAAGTTGTCTCTGTGAGTTATCACCACACATAATTCAACAGTGGACCCATGACTGTTTTGTTAATAACAGCTATTTTACAATGTGATAACATGCAATCTGTACGTAGAGAAGTTTGAAGCAAGGCGTCTGGACTTGTAGAGTTTTTTTTTGAAGACGTTTCGCTGCTCATCCAAGCAGCTTCATCAGTTCTAACTGTTTGGTGGGGAAACATGATTTATATGTGGTTACAGACCTCAGTGGGTGTGTCTGGGTAAAACAATAGCACTAAATGTTTCCATACTTGTGACCTGGCTAACGACTATGAAACTGCCGGAGGTGGACTGGTTGTGCAAACTTCCTGGGAATGGATGGAATCACTGCATTGTATGTGGTAGAAAGATGATGTCTGAGGCCACCACCTCTGTTAAGGGAAGGTTTTTCCAGCTTAACATAGATGGCTTCCTTGACTCCTCTTTCACCTTCCACCTTTCCTCCCTGTCTAAAATGTGAACATTGTTGTCCTCAAAGGAGTGTCCTTTGTCTTTGAGGTGGAGGTGAACAGCTGAGTCTTGTCCTGAGGAGGTGGCTCTCCTGTGCTGAGCCATTCTTCTGTGGAGTGGTTGTTTAGTTTCTCCAATGTACAGATCAGAGCATTCCTCACTGCACTGGACTGCATATATCACATTGCTTTGTTTCTCCCTGGGAGTCTTGTCCTTCGGGTGAACCAGTCTCTGTCTCAGTGTTGTCATCGGTTGTGAAATGGACCGGGATGTCATGGTTGTTGAAGATCCTGCGTTTCTCTGATACTCCTGACGCATATGGAATGGAGATGTTCTTTCTCCGCCGGCTGTTGTCCTTCTTCTTGTTGTTGGGGGTCTTGTTTTTGTGGCTTTGATGAGTGCCCACTTTGGGTAGCCACAGGTTTGCAGGGCCTTCCTGATGTGGTGTTGCTCCTTCTTCTTCCCCTCTGAGCTGGTTGGTACTGTTTGTGCTCTGTGCTGCAGGGTCCTGATGGTTTTACCCAGACACACCCACTGAGGTCTGTAACCACATATAAACCGTTTCCCCACCAAACAGTTAGAACTGATGAAGCTGCTTGGATGAGCAGCAAAACATCTTCAAAAAAAAAAAAACTCTACAAGTCCAGGCGCCTTGCTTCAATCTTCTCTACGTATGATGACCTGGATGACTGAGAATCTTCATCAACATGATGCAATCTGTACACGTATTATATTATAACCACACATACATGACCCCAGTCTGTTATGCGACCATAACCACTTGAATGTCATTCAGGGTGCAAACTTCCTGGTTTGAATGGCATTCAAGTGCTTCTGCTTCAGCCAGATAAATCAATCTTTTCAGCATCTTAAAATGAAGCTCACCATGCTGCTGACTACACATCCATTCCTGGTGCTTATGTTCTCACCTGACTCTCTCAGCCACTTACACCAAATATTGCTTTGAATATATAATTGATATGTTTTGCAGATGTGTATGTGACAGAAACACAACCATCCTTCAGTTCTTTGCTTGTGTGCATTCACGCCTGTCATCTGCAGGAAAACATAATATGAGGTTGATTTCCAGACCTCGGAGATGACTGCTATGTGCATATCTGTCACTTGCATGTCATGTGTGCTGTTGGAGACATGACTTGTCACCATGGAAACTGGGAACATTTTTGCCTAGTGTTAGTGTTAGTGTTTTAACCCAAAGCACAACCTAAACATCTAACCTAAAGCAATCGTTTTTTAATGCCTCCCAGTTTAACATCAGTCACCCTCCACCCCTACTACATACTATTTATGCGGTCATATGAGCATTAGTTGAGATTATTGCCAAATATGATGTTTATTTGGATATGTTGGTGCATTCAGTGGACAGCCTGTCAAACAACACATTTTATCTGTGTCTAGTAACTTTTCATCATTAAGACTGAATCACTGTTAAGCAGCATACTGCACGCTACAAATCGAACACAATCATTTGCTCGGAGCCTTATCAGCATGAGGTCAGCGAGAGTGTATAGTGGAAACATATGAGTTGACCTTTGTTATTATGCAAACGAATGCATTGATTTTAGCGGTGGGACATTTACAAAAAAATGTCATAACCATTCGACATGATTGGTTGTGTTCCTCATTACTTATGCCATCTGTGTGCCCGGCACAGCCAAAGCAAAGATTTACTGTGTTAAGCTCCTAATTGCCAGCAAATAAGAGGACCAAGCTGATTGAAATGCATGGCACAGAGGTGTTTAAGAGACTGTATATGCTGCCACAAAGAGATGAAGTAGGAAGCACAACAATAGTAGCTCAACTGAAGGCGAAGCGCACTGTAACCATGTGAACAATATTGCTGGTGCAGTCAATGTTTTTTTTTTGATCATTTATTTTGTTTTATATTTTTCTCATACCAAGTGAGTTTATTAAATTGCTGTTCCAATACAGCATCTTGTTTACTTTCAGGTTGTGTTGTTCTACACTGCTGGTTTTATACTAGAAGCATGTTATGTCTTATACCAAAATATGTTCTGACAATACTCCGCTCTTTCCCTTCCATACTCATGACCAACCCATAAAAAATGCATCCCAAAGCATGATTTTATACATTTGACCCATTTCATATCAGGCAAGAAACATGAGCCAACTCCACAAGCTTTTTATTCTTGTTATCTGTTCACATCAAAGCATCATCCAGTAAGAATACTTTGAGGATGTTAATATTTCACAACTCCTGTAATGGCTATTGTACAGAAAAGGAGAGGAGACGAAGCGAGCGGTGGAAAGGAGACCTTCTGTTGGTTATATATTCAGGACAGAGCCTCACTCTAATCCACATACACTCCAGCTCTGTCCCCCATGTGTGCCCTGCCCTTAAGAAGACAAACAATGGATATCCTTCACTCTCCTCCAGATCACCTCTTTCAACACATTATCCTTCATCTATTCATTCCTTATCTTTCTCATATCCATGTGCATCTGTATATTTTCATGTAATGCAGAGGGAACATCTCTTGAATATTTTTGCAAAAATATCTGCATAAAAAAAAAGATTTTATACTAAAAAACAGCGGAGAAAAAAAAACACCCTGGATCACTTTCTGTTTGTGTAAGAGGGATTTTTAGTTAATCCCAATTTAACAGTCAGTGAGTTTAAGCAAAGGTGCTCCGCACTTGCTATTCTGCAGCATAAACACTCAATATATGCTAAGCCTCATTCTCTTGGTGTGCATAATGCTGCCTGGATCTCACCAAGCTCCCGTGGACCCGCACACACAGCCCCATCCTCCTTACTCCTTCTGCCAATAGCTGCCAAGGAAAATCAATATGTCAATACACATTGCAAATGTTGGGTCTTGACTTTGCAAGGTAATGTCTGCTTGTCTCTGCAATTTTGCTCTGTGCGCAAAAAGAAAAAAAAACTGTTCCTACACTCTCCCACGGACATGGTGATGAAAAACATGAACATCATGTGGAAGCACTGTTGTTTTCTGGCCTTGGATATGACAGGGACCTTCTCTCGCTGTATCCCTCACATACTCTGAAACTGTTGTGCTCAAAACTTCAGCTTTACTTGGTTGTTTTTTTTTTCAAGCTTGACACACACAGAGCTGGTGGTCAGGGAGAGAGAGGAGCACAGGTACTACCTGCCCATTAGTAGATTTCTCTCTCTTTCAATAGTCTCAGGGAAAAAGAGCTTTCAGGCCCATTTTAAATGGAAACCACAACCCCGAGACTACAGTACTGTATCCAGGTTTCATCCCAAGGCCCTGCAGTATTCAAGCATATAGTGTTGAGAGGAGCGGGAGGGAAAAATGCCGAAGACGAGAACTGGGGCTCAGCACTAAGAGCCCAGAGACCCCTGTCTCTCTGAGAGAATCAGTTCTACTCTGAAAACTCTATCTACACTTAATCCCGTCTCAAAGGGACACACACCCACACATGCACATACAAATGTAAGCACGCAAACACACGTGCAGCTGAATTATTCATACACTCACTCAATGAACACATATTGCACATAATCACAACAGCTGCAACAACCACTATCCTCAACAGTAGAACTTGTACTGATGAGTTTAGAAGACCAGAAAAATGAGGATTAATGTTCTCTGTTTCCCCTCAGACCATTATCTTATTATGCACAAGTTCCAACACACATATCACAGCTGACTTGGCTAAGGGGCTGATCCATTGCCAAAAGCGCATGTTGAAAGGAGTCTTTTACGAAAACATATGAACTCTCTCCCAGTAGAGTTCTTGCTCAGTACAAAGTGTGTGACAGATGAGTAAAGCTGGAACATCCTGAAACATCTTCAAGAGTGAGGCTGCCCTACCTTAACGTCTGAATATGCATGAGATTTCAAATTAGCAAACTATTTCAAAACACACACATGCTGCCTCTTCAGCTGTCACATTCCGTGCATGTATCTGACAATGAACAGCGCGACAAAAAAACTTTCAAGCACACTTGGTTTTCATATTTTATTTAGATATAATTTTCTATCATCAAACACAAGGAGCACTAAGGCTAGTTTTATCTGAGAGAAGTTTCATGAATAAGGGCACCAGGGAGGGACCAAACAACCCTGTCAGACACCAGCAGTGTCTGAAACCCATCAAGGTTGCTTTCTCTCCAGGGATTGTTAGTCACAGTCATTCTCACTGCCTTGTTCTGTTTTGATCCAGGCTTAGCCCTCAACAGCTTTTTGGATGATCAGTGATTGTGCTGCAAAAGGTGACTCATGAATAATAATATGTTTTCAAGTGAGGTAAATTAATTCTCTGGCATCATGTCAATACCTGCACTTGGAATAAACACAACATTGACATGTCTCCAATTTTATGTGATATTACCATAAAGAAAACCGCCATCGCTGTTAAAATGATTTTCAGCTATTCCCAAAGGCAAAATGCCACTGACATAGAAAAGTAAAGAAAAAGCATCTTACAGCTGCTGGAGTCATATACTGTCAGTCACTGGAGGGTAAAATATTCGAGTGAATAACTGCACACATGCATATAGAACAAGCAGACATTTCATAGTATAACGTTGCAGAAGGCTATGTTAGGAGGTAGAAAGGGTTGGGGGTGGTTTCATCTTGCAGTGGACCTTCACCCTGGAGCCCTGGGTTTGCATCCACCCTGTGGCACTGCTACCTTTTTTTGGTGAGGACTGTTGCAATTGTCACCTCCATTTTTTTACTTGTAAGTGGGGTAAGGCAGTAAAACACGTCAGGTTAAAGGTCAGGTGTTAAAAAGCAGGTTAAGGGGTTAGGTTGTTCTGTCATGAAAATGATTCATGTCAGTCTACACACACAAAAAAAAAGCACATTTAATCACACCGATATTGTCATTTGACCAAATTTATGCATTGTATTTGCATTGCATGAAACAATTGATTTAAAATGACTTGAATATTCAACAATATGGGATGAGACTGGGTTGTTTTATTAGAGTTTTTGGTAAACTCATTCAGCACATCACACTGCAAAAACTTATTAATGAATGTTTGTGAAGAGGTGAGACTCGATAATATGATATTATTAAACTGACTGAATTCTGTGTGAAGTTTTATAACATTTTATTGATTCTAAATCCCAGCATTAAGTCCAAGTTCTTTTGAATTCTTTATAAAATTTTCATTAAACTTTTCTAAAACTACAACTCAAAGATTCAGCTTCAGATCAATGAGTATCTGTTGTTCAAAGCCAGAAACATGATGGTACAATAGAGCGATGAGCTGATGAGCGAGTGAAGATATGAAATGCTGTTTGTAGATTGATATTGATTGTTGTGACACACTAATGTAATGCTGACTTTACTACTGACATCACTTCAGATGTGTCCTTTTATACAAGAAATCTGGAACCCAGTAACAAATCCTCAACTCAAAATAAATAAAAGAAAACATAATCACAATTAAAAATAAATAAATAAATGCATTTCAACAAAAGAAATGAAATAAAAGCACGGCGTGTGCCAACACTAACAATATGAGACCCCATTATCCGCTCCGCTCTCCACTACCTGTGCTGTGGAACAACAAGTACACAACACCTTTTTAGAATATTGGTATTAACTTGCAGACAAAAACACAAAAACAACTATGAGAGGAGGGTGCACTCGCTCGCAGACAAAGGTTAACCTCAACTCCAGCTGTTGATTTGGTTTAGTGCCACTGAAATTCGTCATTTCAACAAACAAAATGAAGAGCTGCTGTGTTTTCACATTTTACACAAGAGGAGATAAAAAAGAAGCAGTATGGGTTTTATTAGCATTGATTGTAATGGAACAAATTCAAAGATTCTGCAGGCTGAGAAAAGAATCCAAAAAAAACCCTCTCTATCTGAGGACAGCTGTGGATTTGTCGACAGATGATACCGTTTACATCAGACAGATGCTTGATTTGTGGTTGTTGATGCAAGTTTAAAAAATATGTGAATGAATGAGGAATTTATAGTGAGCTGCACATGTTGTAATGTGAATGTGCTACAGGATAACAGTGAGGAAATCTCAGGATGCTCTTTTCAGCACACACACAGTTTAATTTGATCTTTGCCGTGTTCTAACATTTCTCAGATGAGCAAAAATATTTATTCTTCTTTATGGTACAAAGGCAGGTCACAATAAACACAGAAAAATACACAGAGCTACTTAAGGATGTTTCTGAAAGGCATGGTGGGACTCCAAGATCAGCACTGTACTAGCAGTTCCTACAATGTGCCAAGCATTATGGAATAACTCACAGCCAATGCCAAACACACTGCAGAATTCCAGAATTTCTCAACAGCTTCTCTGTGTGTCCTTGTACTCTTTCAATGATTCATTATTAGTGTGTGTGTGTGTGTATAGCAGCGAGTCTTCTCACACAGCCTGTCTGTGAGCTTGCATGCATACAGTTCACATGGTCACAAAGTTCACCGCCATGTGCAGAGCTGTCTGCAAACTCCTGTGAGACTGAAGGCATCATTTGTCACATGGACCTTGCATCAGAAATGCAGGACCTAGCCTTGGACTGGACTTCCGAGTGTAGCATATTATGGGACTATAGTCAGACAAAACAGAAGGTTTCTTTATTCTAGTGGTTTTATTCTATATTCACCCATGTTAACATCATAACACATCTTCCTATACCAGCATTGATTTTGCAGAGTAAATACCTCATTGTGGTGGAGGTCAAACTCTATTAAACCAAGACTAGACTTCACAATGAAAGAAACCTTGGGAACATTAAGCTGCGCATCTGCGGATATTGCAGAGCGTCTTATGAGCTATGTTCATATTATCAATTCACTTATTGCTACTGTGCATTATGAAGTCTAACTTATGTCTAACTTTCTAATGCACAGTAAGAAAATCTCCTCTAAGCTAAGATTTTTAAAAAAGTAAGTTTGCACTACTTCAATCGGAGTGGTGTAAACCACTGGATTCCACTTATTGCTCTCAGGTAAACACAAACTAATGAATTTATAATCCATGACAGGCTGTATTTTATTGAGATGAAGTCATGACTCCCCCGCTGTCTGACAATAGCCACCATCCTGTCATTAAGGGCAATATACTGCTATATAGCAGAGATACAGTTTCCAACCAATGCAGCACAGGCTTCCTGTCCTTCTCAGTTAGAGTTTCTTGGTAATTCATTTAAATGATCCTCTGCTTTTATTTGCTCTTTTATGTGTGTTTTATGATGCTTTTTCATCAGCGGCTCTGTGGTTATCTGCGTTGCTACACAGCAAAAAAAAAAAAAAACACTTTACCGTATATGGTCTTTTTTCTGTTTTCTTTTTTCTTTTTTTTTGCAGATTACATTTAAAACAATAAGTCAGATAATCAGCAAGTATTAGACTGTAATTTAATATATCTTTAGATTGTTAGACATATTATTATTCTTCCAAATGTCACCACGTTATCATGCTAAAGACTGCAAATATGGTTAATCCTAATGAAGTTAGCGTTGCCCTTGTGCAAATGTTAGCATTCTCACATCAGCATTTTGTGAGATCTTTTCTGAGATTTTTTAATTTTATTTTTATTTTCTTTGTATTGTTTTGTACACAGCAGCCTTGTGGTTGCAGGCTTTTGAGGTTTTGACTTATGAATAATCACATTGTTTATCAGCTGCCCCGATGCACTGCAACAGCTTTGTTGTTTAAACACATAAAAAGATGTAAACACACATAAGTCAGGAGATCATATAAACTGCATAACAAACTAAATCAATTAACAGTTTTTAATTTTTTATTTAGTGATAACAATTTTGATAATCTGTAATTCATTTAGCAAAAATGTCAATAATCATGAGGTCCGAGCATTTTCATTGTAAGGATATTTAATGAATAGTTTCCCAATTTGAAAAACAATTTATTTGATAATATCAGTTTAGTTAAAGCTCCTACCTCAAATGTGATGAAATACCAACGTGCAAACAAGTCTTTATTTTCATCTGTTTCATTTCATTATTGACTTCCGTTATCAGAATTGTTCCAGCACTGGACTGAACTGTTGAGACAATAATAAATCACTTAATACAATTCTTGGTTCCACTGCTAATGCCTGATACTATATCCAGCCCACATCTATCCAGTTAAGATTGATTTGTATTTGAATCCACACCAGGACAATATGTTGGTGATTTTAATATTTCGTAACTCACACAAAAACAAAGTGAGGACATTAAGGCCGCAACAATAAAGAGTACAGATGGGAAATACATCAGATTGTGCTCATGTATATCCAATGGAAACATAAAAGGAACAATTGAGTGCCCTTCATAGCAATAGACAGTTTACTATGGCCCTGGGGGAAGATGACACAACAGGGGAGAAGAGACACAAGTGTTTTGATTAGTAATACTAATTATCTTCAGACCGTTAGCAAAGAAGAGAGAGCATTAAGTTAAATGGCCTGCTCTAAATTCTCTTTGTTTCAGCAGCATAAATAGCTCGACTACGAATCAGATCTTCATCTCTTTCTCATTCTCTCCCCCTCTGACTCCCCCATTATTTCTCTCCCTTTGAGGAGAACAAAATGAGTCGAGATCTTGTTCATTACAATGAAATCAGGCAACATTAAATTGTTCTCCTATTAAATCAGCCTTTTTGTCAGACCGGATATCTTCAGTACATAGCATAAAATGACAACTCAGTTCACACACACACACAGGTCTCTACAGACCAATGAATGGACTCCAACTCGGCTGCCAGACTTAGATGATAATTATAGTATATATTGTCACAGTGGATGCATCCTGACAAAACACAAACACGCCATATGCAGATTGGCCAGTTTAACAGGCTGAGGATAAATCAACATTTAGTGTGCACCGACGCTAGGGAAATATTTATCCTGGAGGACAAATGATGTGTGTGACAAAGCAGCCATATTGGGAGAAGTAAATAAGGCAGATTAACCGTTCTGGTGTTCTGGTGATGTTTTGTTCCCAGACATGTTCTAGTAGGACAGATGGAGGCAGTGAGACATGCAACCCTTATTGTTATCACAGACTGGGCAAGGCTGCATTAGAATTAATCAAATGAAAATAGACTCAGCATGAGGAGTGCTTGACGACGTATTGTGAAGGACCTAAATGTGAATTAGCAGGATCCCAGATAGAGAGAGACTTTTTTTTGGCAACTAGCCCTGAAAAGCACATTTCATGTGATTTGATTTTCCTGGATGTAAAGTTTAAATTCCGGACTGTTAGTCCTGTGTTGCGAGGGTTTCTCTCTCTCTCTCTCTCTTTTCATCTGTCAGACAGTCTGATATTGATGTCGATCCATTGGTAAGGTCTAGCCAGTCGAATGAAAGGTCAGAAAATAGACTCTATATTCCTTTTCAGTAGCAACCAAAGCCACCCACGTGTAAGACTCTTTGCTGCATTATCAATCCTGATGAAAAGACACGAGGCAATCTCTCATCTAACCTGAGAAATGTCATCTCTTTCTCTTGGAGCTTTGCCCGTAGTTGCAGCGGTGTTGTTTGTCGTTTCTGTGAAATTTTCAGATGCACTGGTTGTTCCGGGTAAAAGCAGCATGTTCCTTCGGGGATTATCAAAATTGAAGTTGTTTAAAAAGGATCCAGTGATATTTACTTTGGAAAGATTTATGATGTGTGACTTGATTGGCTTGGGGATGATCAGACTGTGGGGGGAGGGCGAATAAGGCATTTATTTTCCTATAAGAAATAATGCACATGCTATCTTTCAATCACTAACTAGCATTTACTTCCTGGCAAAGATCAGACTGAGACACAGATCAGTGCAGGAGTCTCTGGGGGAAAGTCGGTCTTCATCTCACGCTCAATAATAATAACACATGCACGCTTTCATATCTGAATATGCAGAGATTCTTTCTTTCTTCCTTACTAAATATTTACACACATACATGTAAAATATTACACTATAATTCATGTGTAAAGACTCAGAAACATCATTATTACCATAAAAACATTGTCTCTGTATATTCACCAACCAGAGGGACCCATCTAATTGAATCTATTTCCTTTGCAGATCATGGATTCACCTTCTGTCATGGTGGATGTTGTCTGATTTCCATGCTGTGGAAATATGGTTTTATTTCCTGGCTTATCTCAACTGCCTCCACCTCATCTGCTCCCGGTTTTCTCTCCCTGTCTCTCTCCCTCTCTGACTATCTCACTAACATTACCACCACACCAGCTGAGAAATGATGGTAATTGGCCATTTTGGGCTTGGACAGCTGCTAACATGAAAGCAAAAGTGGCTTCAGCTTGGAGTGCTGGGCTCTAACCTCTTCAACAGTTTTTTCCCCTAATAACCAGAATACCTCTTTTCTCTCACACACTCTGTACTTTCAGTATATCAGCATGCATAAAAATGTGAATATTGTGCAGCTAAGTAAAATGGATAAACACATACAGAACACACATGAACACTGCGCCTCCACTGATTCCACTCTTCTTGACTGATAGGAACTGAGAGCTGAAACAGAGGTATGTCAACCATACACAGATTAAAAAGCCTCTTATCTTACCTCTTAAAGCCTTTAAGCAAGGGCGACGTGCCTCACTGAATAATAAATGAGAAAGTTCCACTTGACTTGTAGTTTTTAATTTAAACTGAGCCATTACCTAACTTGTATCAATTAGGCATTCTTGGATTCTGTGGAAATAGCCAGGGAATTCTTTTTCTACTGAACTTCGTTGCAAATGTGTAAAGCAAATGAAATCGTCTCACAATGTTACAGGAGAAAATCATGAAATTAAATACAGAGATTCTACTATTCTGCAGAACATCCCAGGGCTTGGTACCCTGTAACAGAGATCCAATCGATGCCTGTAGCTTTAATCACATCTAACTTTAATGCTAGGACACATCTCCGAGGTCTAATTCTTTACTTTCACACCAAATTACTTTTTAGCCCAAGGCACATTTTCTCAGAAAATGTATCTGTGGTCACAGCTTCTATACTATGACCATGATCCATTGATTGACACAGGACTAAAGGCTGAATCCCAATAGAGAGGATTCCTGGTAGGATGCTACCTTGAATCCTGGCTGTTTCACTGTGCATGTGTAACTACACCTTCATTAAAGACAGGGCAGCCTGACACTGCAATCACCTCTTTTATTAATAGTGAGCTTAAATTCAGGTGTGCACCAGGCAGTACAGAGCACAATCACAACCCTTTATCAGTCTTGGTAGCAGTTTCCCATTGACCCTATCCAATGGTAGACAATAATCCAATGAGAGAATGAACTAAACCTCAGAACTCTAGAACTTAATTAAAATCCTCACAGCAAGTTTGGCCAATTTCATTTCATCATTTTGGATCAGCTCTTCCGGTTTCACTCTATCAGTTTGATTCCCCTGAAAACTGGATTTGCCTGTGTGGTATTATTCCTGAAATAGACAATATTCTCAAATGCATGGTATATCTGATTTTTAATAATAAAGGATTGTCTTGTAATCCACTATTGGTATTGCAAGAGGCTGTTACATCTTTAAAGGAGCCAGAGTGCCATCATGTGGATGAGGTCATTAACTGCAGGTTGGTGTGAAAAATGCATTAGATGGGACGTACACTCAATTAAAAGTATTGACAAGTACACTGACAGCCTGTTTCATTGAAACACAACTGTATCTGACAAAATCGTGTGTGTGTGTGTGAGTCTGTTTATTATGCATCTTATTTTACAAGTGACAAAAAAACATCTTCAGCCTGCTGCAAATTATTTTGCGTGGTGCCTCTAGATGGCTCTCTTCACCCAAGTGTTTTTCTGCTTCTACCTGTTTGGCAGAACAAGAAAATGATCATTTGTGCAGTATATTTGCCCTAAGATGAAGAATGAGTTGACCGCTCACCACAATGACAGAGATGACATAAATGCTGATGTTGACCGCTAAGATGCTGACTGTTACAAACATGGCTTCAAGTGTGTAAATGGGCACTTTTCAATCACCTCTTGTAGGTGGTGATCAAAGATGTATGCTCTGAGAGTTAATGTTTTACAGTGGCACTACACCTCTTCCACACATTAAACTTTAAGACAGTACTTATATAACTGCACACAATTA
Organism: Parambassis ranga; assembly: GCF_900634625.1. NCBI lineage: Eukaryota > Metazoa > Chordata > Actinopteri > Ambassidae > Parambassis > Parambassis ranga. Next base: position 7,075,081 of record NC_041031.1, read on the forward strand.
ATAATGAATTACTGTAAAATACCATCTTGCTCCCCTGTTTGAGAAAATAGATATGTTAAGTCTCTTAACCATTTGTCTGTGTGATGGTGACCTGTCCAGGGTGTACCCGTAGTTAGCTGGGATAGGCTCCAGCCCCCATGACCCTGCACTGCAGGACAAAGCAGGTTAATAAATGATGAAGAACAAGAGGAGGACATAGAGGAAAGCTTGGGATCCAGTGATATCTAATAGACCCAATAATGTGCGTATTGCTCCATCTCGATTGAAAACAGAGTTGGTTTCCTCAGCTAAACTAGCAGAGCGGACACTGACCAGAGACAATGATGTGGTCAGAGGTCAGCATCCATCAAGGAGATAAAACAGACAAGAACTTTTTTCAATGATGAATCAGTAAAAAAAAAATTGCCACTTAATTATTAATCACATGACCTATTTGTGTACGATCAGGTCCTTAGATCTCAGCCTTCTACTCAGCTCAGCTACATACATTGTGCTGAGATGACGCATGCTGATCGGAGGTTTTTGGCTCCTTTTGTTCTTCTCAGTTAAATATCCCTCCTCTGCTGACTATTATCCTGCCCTTTATCACAAAGTCTCATGGGTTTTCCCAATCAGAAACCATGCTCTCCAAAGAAGCTGGAAGCAACCAGATGAGCGGAAATGGCATTTTAGGAGCCAGGCCACTTTGCCGTCACTGCTGCTGACCTAAAAAAAAAAACAAAAAGTGGACAAACATCAGCTCAGCAAAAGGCCTGGGCAGAGTGACACAGAACCAGATAAACAGTCACTCAGAAGTGAAGTAAATATCTGCCTAATTGCACACTTTGGATTTTTGACAGCAAAAAAACATTAGTTGTTCTAGAACCATGTGTGACTAGGTTTGATCTGAAAGTAGATATAACAGGTTTTTTCTGAGACAAGAGCATTTTATGTTTTGTAGGATAGTTAAGTGCTCCTTTTGATTTGAATTCCTAAAAAATCTGCTGTTTCCTCCCTCGCTCTAAAACAGGAAGTAGAACTGTGGTTGTCGTCCGCTGGTCTTGTTTATTGGAACCCGCCTTCCTGTTTTCAGATTCATCCTGATAATGGCAGAAAGTCCCCAGCTGAAAACTACACACACACACACACACACACACTCCCTATGTCCCATCCCTCTCATTCTTTTTCTCTCTCTCTCTCTCCCTCCCTCTCTTGCTGTCTCTCAGATGGCTGCTGGATAAGTCCTTTTGTGAGACCTGCCCATCTCTAACAACAGGCAGATTCTTCCTGACATTCCAGCTTGTCCGTGTGTGTGTGTGTTTGTGTGTGTGTGCCAGGTGACCTGGTACATGTGTGTAAATGTGTTAAAAAGCCCTGATTGATTGATTGACCCCATAGCAGTCGGGATCAAAGTGTCAAATGTCAAAGTGTGAAGTGTTAAGATGGGTTCACATGTGTGTCTATGTGCATGTGTGTGTTTTTGGAGATAGTGCCATGTGCACCCGGGCCAGGGAAGTATGCAGGTCAGTGCAGAGGGAATGTCAGGAATGTCAGTGTAATTCAAACTCTCTTCTACCACTGGAGGCAAGTACCACCTGGATGTGTTGTGGGCAAAAAAATGTTATTATATGTGTATGTGTGATAGAGCTCTTTAACATGCCAGTGTTTTAGTCATACATGCTCATTGGCAACCCCCCTTTTACTCAGCAGTCCACCCCATGTACGTTCTACGGTAAGTGCATGTGGTAAAATTACAGTGTTTCAGCCTCTTTGTTCCCAAACACCTGCAATGAAAATAAAATTTGACTGACCTCCCAGCTGTTCTCACATGAGTTACACCTCGTGAGTTCCCAGGCCTTTAGTAAGCCTTTCATTTGATATCACAACATATCTGTGCCCCCCTCCCTCCCTCTCTTCCCTCCCTGTCTGGCTGGTTTTTTCACGGCTGCCTGTTTTCACTCAGCAGCTTTGACAAAGACTGGTGAAAAAATTACAGCTGGGTCTAAACTCAGCAAGTGTTTGTCTCCTGTAATCTCTCCCAAAGCCATGAGTGCGGACCGTGTCATAGGAAGAGGAGGAAGAGGCTGATTGTTCTGAAAAACGAGAAGCCAATGACATCATTTCAAAGAGCTCCCTTCACAGTGTGTTCAACACTCAGCCATAAATAGGCAACAAAGTAGAGACTGATGTCCGCGGCTTTGCCGAACGTCAACAAAAACTTATCATTTCACACAGATGCCCATTTTGTTGAGAGTCAATAAATCTCTCTGTGTTCATCACTCATTTTGTTCATTTTTTTTTCTCCTCTCCTGCTTTCTGTCACTCATACAAAGCGGTGTTTGGACAAACTTTATTCTCTGAAGATAAGAGGCTAAAGTTTTATGTCTGTGTAAGCCAGATCTGAGCTGAAACAGTTGGCCCGTTCAAGCCAGGATGTCTTTTGTGACGGCCCGGGGACAGCAGGAAGACGGCTTGGGGGTTCTGAGGAAGTGAGTAGGGAGGGAAGAAGTGAGGGAATGGAAGCATAGAAGAGGAGCAAAACAGCCAGTTGACGCAAAACTATGAGGACAAAACATAAAATGTGACACACAGACTAATAGAGGCTGTCGTATTGAAAAAGAAGTCTGTTATGTTTGCACACTGGAGCCATGTAGTGAAGATGTTCCATCACAGGGAGAGGTCATTGAAAGATGAAGTTGCTATAATTCGAAGTGACAGTTTCGGGTGAGTTATCAGGAACTGTGGCATGTAAATCACCATCTCACCGGTGCTGCTGCTACACTCTCAAGTACTTTAAGCCGCTCCGGGGAGAGGGCCGAGGGAGTAGGAGAGCGGCTCGGTGGGCAAGCAAGGGAAGCATGGACACACAGAGATATTTACATACAGTCAGACAGACTTCCTGGCATTGTCAGCCTGAGAGCGTTGATGTCAGATCCACTCCTTCCTGTGCAGAAGGGAGAACGCCATGCGATGACAATAGGCTCAAAACAGGACAAAGAGGAAATGTTTAAATTTAGGCCCCTTCTTCCACCATCTCCTCTTTCACGGCTATGTAGCTCTGGAGCTGTTTAGTTTTGTGAATTCCTTCAGTTTCCCCCCCTGAGCTCCCTCTTCCCCATTGTGTCATTTCAATAGAAGGATTTTCACATTCAGTGCGATTCCCAAAGGAGGATCAGCTAGTGAGACCAGAGTTCAGTCAATCACTTGATTTCACTGATGTTCCTTTAGAAATTAGAAGTGCTTAATCATAAATCCATTGAATAAATTGGATAACATGTGCGACAATAGCCATGGAAATAGAGGAGGATGGGGTTATTATAATTTTATACAAATAAATACATAAATATTTAATAAATTAAATAAAACATAAAAAACTTTGCTTTGAATACCTTATATTGACCTGATTACACTGATTATTTTGCATTAGTATATGCACGCCTCTCTCTCTCTCTCTCTCTCTCTGTGTGTGTGTGTGTGTGTGTGTGTGTGTGTGTGTGTGTGTGTGTGTGTGTCTGTCTGCGTGAGAGCTTTATCACAAATCAGAGTGTCGGCGTCTGCAGAAGCTTTCAGGGCAAGAGTTCACCGGTCTGTCTCTGTGACTTGGGGAGTTTCTCAAAGTTGGATGATAGTTGACGAAGTTTAGCGACGAAACCTAAACACATGTGATCTACAGAGGAGACTCCGCTCACTTTTACTCACGGACCGAGAGAAGTTATAGTTCTGTGGATGAGTTTAGCCGGTGTTTGGACTGACTTGGAGCGCAGCAGCGGCGATGCTCTTCTTCCAATCTCCGGGTAAGTTTACTTGAACTTTAACTGCTAACTTTAAATCAGGAAAAGCCTTAACTTGATACGTTTCTTAAGTTAATACATTTTAAAGCGAACGTCAAGTTAGAAGTCATTTTTTTTCTCGAGAAAGTCTGCGTATGTTAAACGTATGAAGCTATTTACAAATTAAGCTAGCTTTAATGTCCGTTTAATGACGCCATTTTCATTTTTAAGGCGTAACTAATACGTTCGTTCACTTTAAGGCCAGTTTATTTCCACATATGAGATTCTTTAATGTCTAATATATGAAAGCTGTTCCGCAGCAGGCTTTAACAAATCTATACTGAGCTGCTTTTAAAGACACCTCCTTCTACATATGCTAAAATACGTGCTTGCTAGTATTCGTGCTTGTAAATTGACATTTGTGTCTGTAGCCACTCTCTGAAAAGCTTATAAATTAAATTGTGACATTCTGCTAAAAAACGTCAGCTTAATTGAAACACATCTGTGGTTATCATCACATGTACCAACAAAGATATGTGTGATACTGGAGGCCTCAATTACACAAGCTGCTTCCATACATTAAAGGGATTACAAAATGTGGGGGTACAGTAATTAACATGTGGCAGGGTGGCACTCACTGAGCATCTTCTCATTCAGAAGGAGCTTATCTGAGCTCTGTGATGATGTCACAGCTGGAGCTGGGCCTGAAATAACCAGACATCTCTGTAGTGAGTGTTTCCATGACAACACAACCTCCTGGATTAAATGATGGACGGGGACTGTGTCTCAAATAATTACTTTGGATAATATGGACCAACTATTGAGGGGGAGGAGTGGGTGGTGGGTGGTTTTTTTTCTGAGAATCCCAGAATAAGACCTCTGCTCTCAGTGTGCTTTAGAGTTTAAGTAGAATTACACGTGTGAAGTTCTTTTTCTTTCTGTTATTATTAATCTTCCTGACCTCCAGTGTAGCTAAAATACAGCTAAATACTGACCACTGACAGTCTTTACGTCTAATATATTTGTCATTCATAACATACATCTACAGGCATTCTGAGCAAGTTATGACAGAGCAAGCATGATATAAAATGACAAGGCAGTCAGTTTAATGTCAAACTCTTGAATAAAAATGTGGTTTTGTTCCTCCAGGTGTTTGAGAAAGACAGAGGCCTGAAACATGATGTCCATTGGAACTGATAGCTGACACTGTAGAATGAGAGAGGATGGAACAGACAGACAACCCTGCCCCTGAGAGCAACAACCCTAATGGGTTTGTCAACCGAGTGTTTAATGTTTCTCTGGATGTGGAGAATGAGACCGGCAGTGTTTATATTCAGGAGACTGGGCCAGGGCCTGCAGAAGGGCAGGGAGAGACCCAGGCTGCCTCTTCTCAGACCTCTGTCAAGGACAGACATGAGGTCAACCGCAGGCCCCGTGCCACTGGGGGGATTTGGAAGATCTTGAACCGAAAGAGAGCTGTCTCAGAGCTGGAAAGGAGACCCCACTCAATGATCTTGCCAGGGGAGGCGTCCATCCCTAAACTCTCATTTGCTGACAAAGTTCGCTCATTCAAAAAGCTGAAATCTCCTGGTGTGTTTAGAGGAAAGACAGGGAAATTGTCCACTGCCAAGTTCAGCAGCTCCTTGGTGGATGAGGACTCTTTCTGTCGTGACATTGGCACTCCTCAGCAGCCCAGTAGGGACACGCTTAGACACCGTGGCAAGAGGCATTCGTATGCTGGCTATACAGCAGAATTTGACTGCTCCTTTGAAGACATTGACCTCTCAGCTGCCATAGATGGCCAGCAGCCCACTGTAACAGCAGAGGCTGTGACTCAGAATGGTTGTAAACCGTCTGAAAGAGTTTCCTATACCAAAAGAAGCCACAACAATTCAACCAACTGCAACAAAACCACTGCAGGATGTGAAGAGCCCAGTGTTAAGTGTAGCCCAAGGACCCATCACAGTGGAGGAAGGAGACACAAGGATGTGTGGAGCTACTTGAGGAGGATTTCCCTTCTGGGGAAGACCAGTCCTGTCTACTCAGAGAGGAGCTTTGACTCTGAACTGCATTCACTGGACAAAACGTTGGACTCAGACTATGGCTCTGTAGACTTTGAGAGTGTCAAAGACTTTCAGCCTCCACCCCCAAAGCCATCAGGCACCAAGGGGCAATTTGGTGGTCTGTTCAAGTTTTTTAACAGTGTAGCAGAGACAGCCAGAAAATGGCGGACAACTTCACGCTCATTTTCTCCTCCAGAAGAAGAGAGGTATCCAAGCTCCCCAAGGGCCCCACAGCGTACAGTGGACAACATTCACAATGTGTCTCTGACACTTCATAATGAAGGACTTTCAACATCCCAGCTTATCACATCATCACCAGTAACTGCTAAATCCTTATCCTCCTGTGGCTTTGACAGCAAGGCCCTAGTACCTTTGACAGATGGACGATCCCCTACGGTGGTTCTGAAAGCCTTTAGGTCATGCCAGGGATCTAAAGCAGTCAATGGCCTTCAGAGTGTTGATGTTACAGACACGCAGGCAGACGGGGAGGCAAATCACAGGTCCACAGCCATAGTAGAGAATCATGTTGGCCATTCAGTTATAAACAGAGAGACTGAAAAAGAATCAGAGGTTGAAAAGGATCAATTGAACTGTCTCTGTAAAGAGGAAAAGGTAGAGGGACAGACAGGAAATGAGCAGGATTCCAAGGATGCTGTACTGGACTCCCAGCAGATACAGGAAGTGAATGTCCAATCACAACAAGGTGATAAAGAGAGCACAATCAATGGCGTGCCAGCATCAGATTCCACAGAGGAAATATTCAAGGTACGTAACTTTAAAATTGACATTGAGCTTCATGAATCCTTAAAATTTTAATAAATATAGTTACTTAAGAAGATAGTCATTTCTTTTGCTAAACTACTGTTGTGTTTGTGCTTCTGGAGCATTTTGTGATGTGTCACACATTTGTGCTATAACTACATTCCATTGCAGGCCTTTGTTTCTACATCATTAACACTGAGACATGTGTCATGTAATTACCACATAAATGCTCAAAATATCATTAATGTAACTGCTTTAACCAAGGTCATTCTTTTGCTTCCTAAAATCATCAGCAACGAGCCAGAATATAAATGGTACCTGAGCTGTTACTCATTTCCTCATCATTATAAAGTCTGAGCTAGTAGGTGTGGTTCCTGAACTGTGAGGGTGAAACAAAAACATTCAAGGCACAACGCTGTAAGGGACATGATTTGGGCATCTACTCTGCTGTTGTCCTTTTGCCCCATCTGTTGGAGAAAGAAGGAAATAGTAATTACAAAACACAACACCATGCTGGAGGACTTAATCCTTTCTTACTTACTCAGGCTTTTGTTGTCTGCAAGGAAACATTAAATTTCCCAAAGAGCAAGCTGTGTGCGACTGCAGTAGCCCTACAGATCTATGACGTCTTCAGTTCATGACAGCACCTTCCCTTCTCACCCCATTGGAAGAATTAGTCATCTCTCCCTTCTAGTCACACCAACGAGTCAGGACATGTTAGCCCCATCTCCCAATGACAAAATGAGATATGACATCTCAATAGTCAGCACATTTTCATAGGGGTTTAATATGCAAGGTCAAGAACTTAGGGAGTGTGCGTTTTGGGAAAGGTGTTAATGTTTAGACCTGCAATCATTTAGCAAGCTTTGCTCCCATTTGTTTTTAGAGGGGCCAAGCTCCCTAATTAAACAAAATATCTGTTTAGAATCTAATCTTTCAAGGTTACTGCAATCTTCTTGACAACTATAGCTCAGAAGTTTCAAAAAGGTAGGCACAGTTATATGTTATAATTAATGTGCACAACCTGGACATGAGATTAAACAAAACCTAATTAATCCCTAAGAAGTTTTGAACCCAAAACACACTCAGTGTGCTTCAGTTTGAAATATTTATGCAGTGGCATCCCTTTTCTATGTATTTGTTTTTTACAGCTGATAAATGTCCTTTTTTATTTATTCACTGTGAGATTCAGAATGCTGCAGACCAACTTGATGTAATCAGCTGATGTATTCAGACTCAGCCCACTTTGATAGTACAGTGTTGTCACCAAGTGACACATCTTTGAAGTAATCTTTGGATGACTACAGACTGTGTTGTTTGAGACTTGTCACCCCCTCCAGCTTTAGAGTACTACAAACTGACAATGTTTTTTTTGGCAGTTTAAGTTATGGATTTAACAAATATTTGCCGAAAGCAGTGATCATTAAATGTTTTAAACACTGATCTTTCCCTATAAGAGTGTTAGAACTACATTCATTGTTACTGGTACACCCAGAGTATCTGTCACATTAACACACTCACTAGCTACTGTAAGTGAAATGTTTGCACTCTAGAGCCCTGTTTCAGATAAAGTGATGGCAACTGGAAAATCCACCTCCCTAATCAGATGTTTAAAATTCTTTTACTTTATGGTTACACTGTTTGTTTCTGATGTTTATCTGCCAACCGTCTTGGCACTTGTTCAGCTTCTGATGCATTCCAATTAGGAATGTGAGTTTATAGCTGTTTTTTTTAATGAAATATGAGGTATCTACATAGATGTTTTCCAAATTCCCTAGACAAGAAATTCATTGTTGTACCTTTATCTGGGCCAAACTGCTGAGTATCTGTGCCAATCACAGCTGTGTGAGCAGATTGCCAGCCAGACAGGCTGCGGTGTAAGACAGCCGGGCCCTGCCATGCCCCACTCTAGCACAGAGAAGACCTCTGTACCTCACAAGCGCTTGCGCCCTCGTCCTCGCCCGGCCTCAGCTGTGTTGGACCTGCGGAGATCCAACCTCGACCGAGATCTCTACAACCATTATAGTGAGGTCGGATCGCTGTCACGGCGGAGACGCAGGCCCCCTGCCACCATGCAACACTCTCCAGGGCAGAGACGAATGGCAGCTCGCCCCAGGCCTTGCTCTGTCATAGAGACCAGTGTTACTAGGGAGACACAGTCTACGGAGCTGCACCACAGAGTAAGATGTTAAGTAACACAGGCATTCACGCACAAATTCACTGAAAATAAACATACAAATAATTAGACACAAAAAATGTACTGTATTCATGCAGAGAGTAGTACAAAATAAATGCACAGTTCAGATAAATACGTTATCCTGGTGTTGAAGAAATGAAAGTAGTAGGGCCAAGTTCCAACTGGTAAATATAGCCTTAGCCCATAATGAATCAAACACACACTACAGACTTTGAAGGGCAGCCTGCTACTAACCCAGTATTTTTATACCACTCACTGTTTGCTGCAACGATGCCTGCATGCTCTGCCTGTATTTCTGGGTGATGCTTTTTTTCTCAACGCTCTCCCTTTTTAATTTTTCACCTCTCTCTCACCCTTTGCTTTTCTTCTTTGTGGCTTCTCTTTTACTCTCCCTCACTCTCAGTCTTTCTCTGTGGCCAATTTTCTGCCTCATCGCACCCATAAGCTCTACCTCTCATTGCCCTAACTCAGAGTCAGTTCATTTTAACCTGAGAGACCGCCTGGTTGGCATGATGTATAGTCTCTCATGGTTTGCTGCAGGGCATGTACACTGACCAATGCACCAGAATAGACTTGCTGGATGTGAAATACTTCAATTCACTGCATAAAAAGGGGACAGGCAGTAAGGAAGTTTTTTTTGTTACATGAAGGTCAGGAGAGTGTGTGCATCCATCCTTGTGTGTGTGAAGATGTGCTTCAGAGTAACAGTGTATTGAACATAGGAGATGTCCTAACCATTCAGTACCCTATAGGCCTTGTCTCGCCCCCCTGGTGTGTCACCGTTAGAGCCCCCACACCGGGCATCTCTCCAGAGGTGTCGCTCCCTGCCCCTTCCCCCCAGCACTCTCACTGCCTTGGCGCTGCTCCTGCCTCAATCAGGTATCATTTTATATTTTTTTTGTATGTATTGGTGATTGATATAGTAGTATAGTTGATGTACTATATGGTTGTTAGATTGATCATCTGTTTGTGTGTATTTGTCCTGCAGACATGGGCCAGTCGTCATCATCTGTGCGCCTGCGGTCCGGTGGCTCCGGTAGCTGCAGAAGGAGAAGGCTGTTAAGACCTGGGTCAGAACCACTCCAGGTTAATATTGTAAGTCTGACACACTACTTAAACACATGCACATAAAAACAGATGAATGTGGTCTCTGTGTTTAAAATGCTGCATGAACAAATACATTCAAAAAGAATGTAAATAGCATACTAAGTCCCTTTATACCTGTATATTACAATGAGGTTGTCATATGACGGATAGAAGAGTGCTGTCCATAATTGGAAACATTGTGCAGGAGTATGACTGATAAAAAAAATCTCTCACTGATACTGGTAATATGAAGATGACAAAGCACCAGTCAATGTTTCATCAGATAATGAAGGAACTGATCCGTAAAGATGGTGCCATGTGGATTAATGTCATGCAGTACTCTTAGGCCATTACTCATCCTGAATAATGGGTCACCTAACATTTCAGATGTGTTGTTTAATCTGATGAATACCCAAACCTGCTGACGTTCACTGCAGAAAGGTGGGTGAAACTAAGACATTTCTATATGCTGTGCTCCAGGTGTCTGCTAGGATGTGTCTGTGTCAGTTGTGTAAAAGTATTGCTAGTATTATGGTAGGGCAGTATGATTTAGGAAGTGAAACCAGGCATTTCAGAATCAATGCTTTGATGTGCAAGTGGCCTCAGGGGGATTCTAGTGTGAGGAGATAGAGTTTTTCTAAAATTTCCTGACAGGGTAGTTAACATTTCTGGGACTGCTTCCAGCTTCAATACCTACAGATCCATAATGTATAAGACCTATACCTTCTCCATATAATTTCATCATCACATTACACTGAATCTTGCCACCTTTAGGTCTGTTCATTGTGCGTTTGCATAAAGAGCATCAAGAGATATTTTATTCACAATTATGAATACATATACATTAGCATCTAGAGTTAATAAGGCATGTCTCTTTAATAATTCAATTTTATTTTATTTATATAGCACTTTTTACAATCATCAATTGTCTCAAGGCGCTTTACAGAAACCCAGAGCCTGAACCCCCTTAAGAGCAACAGTGGCATGGAAAAACTCCCTTTTAACAGAAAGAAACCTTGAGCGGGAGAACCTTCCTGCTGATAGCCGGCCAGGTAGAGGAGGAGAAGAAGAGGTAGACAGGACAGAGAGGATGAAAGAGAGAGAGAGAGACATACATGCAATAAACATCATACATTGCAGAGAACAAACATGACAGGTTGTCAAGAAAGCTGAAACCATTGTGTTTACATAATAGTGGATGTATATATCATCAGTTAATAAAACATAATAAATAAAGCAAAGATGAACAACAGAGACTGGTGCATGCAATAAGTATTGGAATGATCAGGGGCCGGACTGCAGGTTTAGCATGCAGGTCTGGATGCAGAGAGACCTGCAGAGAGAGAGAGAAGGAGAGACACAAAACTATGAGGAAGACAGCACAGATACAGTTAATGGCATGAATTTCCCTCTTAAATATTAAATAATTTAGTAATTTAACAATAAATATGCTCAGCATTTTAACAATGTGTAGATTGAGGTCAAATTTTTCTGTAAAACTCAAGGAGTCATTGAAATCTGGATTTATGAGGTACAATAAGCAGTGCACTTTTACAACAGTAGTGCTGTCCACTCAGCTGTTGAATCATGAGCCCTGGCTCCAGCTGCTGGCATGTCTTCATATTGAAATGTAGCAAACTGTGCCTATGAAGAAGTGATACTACTGCTTTTAGACTTGATTATAACTTTTTCATGCTGATCTAAATAGCGTTTGTGAACCACTGCACGTTGTTGCCATGACACTCGCTGGCTCCTGTTCATCTTCTTGCTTCTATCTTTAGGCAGCCTTTTTAAGCGTGAGCTAAATAGAGAAAGTGTGTGGGTGAGAGAGAGAAAAAGGGGTGGGAGAGAAGGGAAGAGAGCTGCTCCCTTTGTCGTGGCCCTCCCCTGGGGTAGGCAGCATGGACACATAACACTGGAAATGTCTTGTGTGTGTTTGAGTGGTGAGGGACCAGTGTAGGCTCAGAGATATTTTTATTGATATGGTTTAATAAATAGGCAATAAGAAACAATGACGATACACATAGGTCAGTAGTAACATGCAACGTGACGTTGTAACATGGCTGCAATGCAGTCAGATAGTGTGAAAACTGTGTGGATCTGATGGCGGTCTGCTGTTTATGATACAACGTGTGTTACTGTCTTCCTGTTAGAATGACTGGGAGAGCCTAGAGGCCGCAGGCAGAGAGAAAGCATTCTCACTGCAGTGGATTAACTGCTAATGCTGACGCCTCTCTTCTCCCTTTCATTTAAATGGATTTCTCCCCCAGTCAGTCTCCTCTCCTCTCCCTCTCTTCTCTTCTCCTCTCCTCCAACAAACTATGGCAGTAGCAGTCTTTAATTCAGCATGCAGATGAGAGGACAGTTTTCTGTGTGTTACTAATGCTGTGCCTGAAGCTCCGCTGTCAACTTGTCAGAAAGGGGGACTGTCTTATTAAGGGCTTCATGAAGATTAAGAGTTTCAACAGAAATCTTATATGATTAAGTTGGGCCAGCGCAGGCCTGTATGGTCATAATCATATTATGCAATGCTATCTATTTATTATGAACGCATGAGTCAGCAGCCAGTGGCCAGTTGGGCCAATTGTAGGGCAGTGATGAAAAAGGACAATGTCGACTTGAACGACCCTTATGCTCACACTTAGCACTCATATGGGGAGCACCATTGCTCCTGTGTTATATTTGTTAATGTGACATCATTGCATTGACAGCTTCACTATTTGGGAGGGGATGATGTCTTATTGTCAAACACACTGTGAATCTGTAGCATTTTTTTTTTCGGCAGGCTTTATTTTAGAGTCCTGCAGGAGAAACCGTGGGAATAAGTCTTTCTCAAAATAACTGCATGTATGTACAGTCCACACTCTGAGCCACAGGCAACCTAGAAACCTTTATCAGTGCTCATTCAACATTGTTCACCCTGCCAAGGTATCTGCTGTGACTGCAGCCACCAGCTAATGCTCTTTCGTAGGATGTGGTGGGCACTGATAAATAGTAGTGCCACTGAGTAAGTTGGAGAAGGTGGTTGTGACACGACTCCCTAGGCTGTTTCTTCCAAAGAATTTCTGCACGTCAGGTGTGTTGTTATTGGCCATGTGGCTCTATGCTTACATGTACGTGGTGTGTGTTACAGAGAGACACGGTGACGCTCAGGGCCTGATTCTTATATAACTGTAGAGACGGTTTGCTTCCTACAAAAGCCATTTTTCCTTTTCAGATGGCTGCATGTTCCCTGGGAGTAGGAGCAGCGTGGTGTATTAATTCTGGGAGTTACTGGTGTATCCTGTTTTACAATATTTCCGCATTATACTCAGTATTTTGTCAGCTCATGCATGCCTGTGCTTGTACAGACTGGTGTTTATGCTTTCTTGGAGCACATTTCTTATCAGGACCAGCATTTTTTCTTCTAGAACTGTGGGGATATGATGGTAAATGGTTTCAGTAATATCACAACATGCAGTGATTTCTGCTAGGAGACCTAAAGCACTGTGGAGCTTGTTATGTGGCACCAGTTGTAAAATGTGTAATAGTTTTCCCAGACTGATTTAAACGCAGCAAGAGGTGTCCACTGAAATAAACTGTTTATTGTCATGGTCACTTGACAAGCTGATATTAGGGATAAAGACTTTCTATTGTCTTAAGTCTGCACAGTCACCTTGTGGTTGGTAATATCCCTTTTTTATCTGACAGCACAATCTTAAAGTAGAAACCTCACAGCATGATGCGTTTAGTTTTCTTTTTGTGGTGACAGTGTAGAATTTGTGTGTGTGTACAATGGTCACTGTTCGGTTTGTTTGTTTGTTTTCTTGCTTTAAAAATGACATTTAAATTAATGATAACACATTGTAGTAATATGCTTATCAACGTCTCATTGTCGTATCACTCCATACAATTCTGCAGTCAGTGTGAGTCACACATATTTGGACATCTTCCCTGGTCTGTATTCTGCTTGCAAACCAGCTGTGATATATAAACTACAAAGTCATCGACTTGACTTCATTCTAGCATACAGTGAACCAAAATAAATCTGTTGTGAGCTGAGAAAGTTGGAATTGTTTAATTCAAAGTGAATTCTGAAAGTAAATTTGTTCTATACATATTTGAAATGTCTATTCAGATATAATTAGCAAGCTTTCTTAAATGCTGTATGTAGTAAAATATGCAAATAATTGTTATTTATAATCACATGGACAGTAGGTTGTATTTTTCCTAAGATTAAGGTGAATTTACTTCACCATTTTGTATGCTCCGATGTAATTAACTTTCATTAATTACTCAATTAAGCATATGTATTGTGAATAAAACGCTCCTGCCCTGGTCTGAAATAATGAGACAGAAGCTAACTGCCTGTGTTCTGCTATTTAGAATGTATCCTGCAGGCCTCTGTGAAAGCTGGGTTGGATTTTTCTGGCAGCTGCCACTTCTTGTGGACATTATTTAGCTTTACTTTCTCCTTCTGACCTCCCTGGCTTCCTGGTACACCACATGCGGCATCAGAAAAAACCCTCCATCACATACACGTATTATGCAACACTCCTTTCTCTTCTTCCCCATTTCCCCCTCTCTCCAACCACCCCCCTGTTTTCCTGACCTCAGAGCACATCATCCCTTACCTTGTGATTACCCCCCCCCCCCCAGTGCTTGTGTATGTAAGTTTAGAAGTATATGAGTTTCTGTGTGCATGTGCGTGCCTGTCTGTGCAATCATATTTTTAGTGTATGTTTTATAGGACAGCATGCTATCAGGTGAAGTATTTGATGGCAGGAAATTACCTATCAAGATAAACTAAGGAGTGCAGAAACACAGTAAGCCAAGTAAGCCTTCAGCCAAATATGGTTTGACTGCAGAGTTTTGCATTTCAATCTGCTGTTCTGCATTTGAACTCTTGTGATGTGAAAGCGTTGAGAATGTAAACTAAATTTAATCCCCTCCCCCCTTTGACTGTAAATTGCACATCTATGGAATCTCCTGTAGTGGGCAAAAATAGAGTGGATGAGTGTGCCTGCTGTCTCTGGGATGATGTGAGTAGCCTCACTAGAAATGTTACAGTAAAAATCTAAATATAGAATATTTTCTTCTGAAAGAGGAAACACGACAAACGCAACATGCCAATGCAGTAGTTAGAAAACACAGGAGGGATAAACAGGCTTCCTAGAGTTTTGGTCTGCAGGTGGCTGATAAATTGTGACAGTAGTGAGCACACTCACAAGCAGCGCAGTGCAAGTGTAGTAAAGCCCTGCTTGTTTAGGCAGCCAACCAAATCCTAGCATAGGCCATTTAAGTACATCCCTCAGGCCACAGCTGGGGTCCCAAATGACCAATCTGTGGGGTTTTTTAAGTACACACTGGTGTTGATGTTTAAGAGAAACATAAATATAAAAGGGAATGTATTTTCAGCAGCGTTCCTAAAGCTTCCTATTTGTTGCAGTTTGTAACAAGCTACGGGGTTGTGTTTGGGGAGCTTGTTACAGTGTATTCTAGCAGAAGTGTTTTTCCCCCATATGGGATTTTTTTTTTTTTTACAGATATTTCAAACCTGTTGTTTAATGCTACTTCTACTGTTGAGATAATTCAAGAAGAAGCCCACTACTCAGGGACAAAGAAGGCTAAATAAATAGATGTAACTGATGAGAGACAAATATTTACAAAACACAATATAATATAGTCGTCATTTTTTAATAAATTGAACAAACCGAATGGAACTTTAGTCACCTTCAGAGACATAGTTACACATTTGGTGAAGTATAGTTCCTGTAGCTGTGTAGCTCACAGTTACAGCTTGCCAAGTGCTTCTAATTAGAATTTTTAATACAGGTAAAGGTGATGTTGAACTATAGTTTTGTGTTTCAAATGCATTCAGCCATTAATGATACAGTTAAACTACTTTTTTTCATACACTCTTTAAAAAAATAGCCTAGTTCCTGTCACCAAAGTGTGGAAAACATGTGTATTAATTTAGCTACTTTTTTATGTTTCTGCTCTGCAGGGTTGTCTTCACAAACGTGCTTTTATTACACAGGAGACATTATACCCTACAATCAGGCATTGTTTATTCAGACTTTCTGTCTTCACTTCTGCTAGAACTGCACAATGTTCTGCAGCCTCACTAGGGGATGATACAAAGAACACAGACACAGGACAGACTCATCTTGTTCTACAGCCTCAAAAACACATAGAAATTGTACTAATTTATCATTAAATAATAATTCGTTTTTGATGGATCCGTGGCTATGTTATGCTGCTAGACCTAGGAATGTTTGGTTATCACTTCTTACACCATTTCTGAAATCTGACCCACTGACTTTACTTTACACTAAAAGCCCAATGTAGCTGAACGAATAAACAGCTGATGTCTTAACAATGGTGACAAAAGTGCATTCAGGAAAAGTCCAACAATTTATTTTTAGGATGCTTTGTGGGCTGGATGGCCTGGGAGGAAGCAGGAAGTCAGTGTGGTTGCCGTGGGGATGGGAGGGGAAGAAAAGAATTGGAGCAGACTAAAGGGGAAATGGGTGTGGTGGGCTTTGCCTCCCATTAGCTGAATACCTACTGACCACAAACAGAATAATTTGCTACTGAAAATGTAGTCTTGTTCAAGGAGAGATTTTCTAAAGACAGAGCTGGCTAGTTTAAAGGCCAGGAGGCTGGAACTGACCTCAGAGTAGATCAACAGTTAGAACTACCAGGATCTCAATGGGCTGATCCAGCAAACAGTGCTATTTTTAAAACATGCACATTGTACAATTCATTATACTGTTCATTATATTTCTACAGAATCGATGAATGGAGGTTCAACTACATTAAGTGCATATGCAGAATTTGAAAGAATGCAGGAATTAAACGTAGATAGTTGGATACGTACGTCTGCACGGTGTTGGAATTAAGATAATGCCTATAAAGCAGGGAGGGCCTGGAATATTTTTATTGCCTTTTATCTCGAGGTGAGAGGTGCTGCTTGTCACTCTGGCACTGATGGATGATATCAACATTATAACAAACGACTGCTGCCTGAAGTAGCTTCCTGTCTGCCTCCTAACAGGATACTCCTAATTATTATGAGTACATATTGCCCTAACACATAAATTGAGAATTAGTGCTCTGTGGCAGTGGTACAATTACATCATACTTTTTGGCAGCATTGCGCCAACCTTGTCTGAGGAAGGTGCTTTGTGCTCACATTTGTTTGCATTATTTATTAACAGGATATTGAGGCACATTTTAGGCCTGGAGAGAGTCCAGTTTGATGGCATTAGATCAGCCTCTGTTATTTCCCCATTATCTTCTCCCTTTGGCTCAATAGGACAATAGTGTCTAATTTGTTCTGGAGTCATTCTCTCATGAGGAAAAAAGGTCCCAGTCAAGTGTGGAGTTAGCAGCTGCTTCTGTGGAAGGAGTACAGGGTTGTTTTCACATTGGAGAGTGAAGGGTGAGATCATGATCATGACTGTCAGTTTGGTACAACAGCCTCAGTAACAGGCGTTATACTTTGTCATCCGCTGGTGATAAAGAGAACACACAACCATAAAGTGTTGAAATAGGTTTTTCTTTATTTTATGAGCTATGTTTTTTAGGAATGGAAATGGTGATGTTATCTCACTATAAGTAGCCTCAAACCAGATGACCTCAGTCATCAAATCCCTTTGACTGTTCTGAAAATGAAATAAAAGTCATAGGATTTAGCTGTCTCTTTCCTTGTTCTGTGTCTAATGTACATTCAAGTTCACACTTATTTAACATGTGATATTGTGCCGGTGGAAGATATTCTGCCATTTACACCAGCTTCTCCCTCTCTTCTGTATATGTATGAGTGTATTAGCATTGGCGTCTGTGCTGATTTAGACTTTCAGATGTGACCTTTGTTGTCTAAATGTCAGGGAGATTGGAGAGGGAGCCCACAGAGGTAGGGCAAGCTTATGTAATCTGCTCACTCTGTGTTTCACACACACATGCACACACACAAGCACAGAGCAGAAAAAAAGCTTGTTTGAGGACGGTTGTCATATCTCAGCTGTGATGCCTCATTCTGCTCTTTGAGAGCCAGGCTTTCAGAGAGCCGTTGCTTTTATCAGCATGTATGTGCAGAAAGTGCTCTGGAAATTATTTATGGCTTTAAAAATACTGATATATTGCATTCCTTTGGTGTTATTCTTTTAAAGGTCTTTTGATCCATCCAGAACCCTCAGCTCACTGTGAAGACAGAGTGTAGTTAGGAGAGGATGTGTGTATCTGCGTGTCGGATGGTTGACTGGGTGGTGGCTGGATATCAGGACTGAACTGAAGTGATTTGCCTGCGTGCATTCAATCACGATCATGATGCGCTCTTTTCATAACCTGCCAACAATGAGAGGCTCAAACACCAGGACAAGTGCTGCAGGCTGGGATGTGCTCATGTGTAATACAAATTCACTTCAAGTATCACATGAAGGCCAAAATAATAATGTGCATGCCAATGGCAAACATGTGCGTCAGATGGGAACTGGGACCATTTTGTTTCTGTCACTCACAATGTTGAACCTTAAAGGGACACTACAGTAAAAATGGATATTGTAAAAAAAAAAAAATATTTTCTTATTTTCACAAATTATCCACAGAGTCTTCTCAGACAGTACCCTTGCTACTGATCATTAACAAGTTTGGCATGGCCCACAGTCAGATTTGTGCCGAGTGTTAACCTAACAGAAAATGTTTACCACCATATTCTGGATGCAAAAGCAGCAGTTTGTTTATGTTCTACTGATGTTTTTCTTATACTTTATTCCTGACGCGAGGCTTCTTTAGCTGATCGGAGGAGGTAGGGCTCCTAAAAAAAACTGAATGTATGAAATAATTTCCCTTTTTTAAGAAGAGTCACTATTAAAGATGTCTTGTGGCTTAGACATCCAGAGATGTGAAAGATAAAGGGAGATCTTCAGGTGCAGACAGTATGAGACATGAAGGAGAGTTTAGAGGACTAGTCTCAACTCTAGGTGAGTGTTTGGCACTGTGCAGTTTCAGCCGTGTGCTCTGCCACTCTGTTTGTGTATCAATTTCTGTTCATCAACATGTAAAACAACAGATTAAATACTCTGAAACTGAATGTTTTCAAATAATTAAATGGACAAAAACTTTATGAGGGGGTGTTCTTATTTATAGGCCATGTACTTTGGCTGCTGTAGTTACAACCTTTTTGTCCGTCTACTTAAACAGCTTAACATTTGTGTATCTTTCCTAAAGTGTCAAGTACTATCAGATGATGATCAGTTGCATCTATTCATGTAGAGAGAAGTTTCAGCAACCACATTAAAACATAAATGCAGGTGATTTGGTCCCATGAATATTCAGAGCTCCACTATTACCTTGAAGATCTTATTCTTATGCATAAACACTCTTTCAGAAACAATGCAGTTTTGGGTACAGTAAGTTCCAGTGCTCCCTCTATCTGCACCTTGACCAGCTCATCACAACACTGGTATGAAATTATAACTCAAGTGGGTCTGAAACTGTCTAATAAAAAATGGATGCACTCTCAAGAATGTGATAATTAATCTATTATTTAATTCTCCTCTGGGATGGCACCTTTAAATGACTGTGTTTGTTTTGCTGCATGTTGGTCACACAGAGTGAAAGTTATGTTGAATAACATGTCAGCATCTTATGAATACGTCGCTGCAGATAAACTGACAGAAAAGGATGACATTATGCCAATAAAATGATAAGATGGTGATCACAGTGAGGAACATGCATCCATTATTGTGACATTTATTCTCCTTCATCGCAGCGCTGTTAATGATAAATGATAAATCACCACGGCAGCACCACGTTATTTTTAGATGGGGCGGGAGATGAATGAGGTTATGATTTTGGTCTCAGTGGTCGATGTAGTCAGGGAGAGGCTGGCTGTGCCCCTCCCCCGACTGTAGGTGATGGCTGATGCCGGTAGTCTAGCAGTGAAGTGCTGATGACTATTAACACAGGACCGCCTCTCACGCTCACAGCCGATCTCCCTGGTCCCCCACTCACCGGAAGGCAGCTCGGCAGCTGCGAACAGCCTGCGCACAGCCTCTCTCTTGTTTGCTTTGAGAATCTATTAGCCTGAGAGTCGCTCGGTTTAAGGGAAGAGGAGAAACACCGGCAGGTGTTGACTAGCGGGGAGAAATCGAGGTGCAGACTGATGACGATGATGATGGTGAGGATGATGCATCTCTTCCCGTGCCTTTATGAATTGCATCGCGTAGTGTGAAGAGACGTAGGGGCATCTTTTTTTTATTTCTTGCCTAACTGTAATGGTGGATTTCTTGGTCGCTTTGAGGCTACGTGTCTAGACGGGGGGAGCTGATACCGCCCGTTACTGAGAGCATCTCAGCATCGGCCCGCAGCGCTGCGCCATGGCCTTGGATGTCCAGACTTGCGCGGTGTTTACGGTGATCGCGATTCTGGTGCTTGTGAACGTGCTGTTGATGTTCATCCTCGGTACTCGTTAATGGATCTGCGCTTGGGGCCCGGTTCGCAGCGCACCACACTTTCAAACAGGAGAGGAGAGAAAGGCAGTGCGCGGTGGTCGAGAGCGGGGACACCCGGCGCTCCATCACGGCTACGCGTTGAAATGAATGACGTTGGTACAACATAATGTATTTCTGTCCCCCTCCCCCTCCACCTCCATCCTTCGTTATGTCTTGTGTCCTCTCACCGTTTGTGATAGCTAGTGTTGTCTGGTGGTGCTCGTAGTTGTGCCGATACAGATCTGTGATGCTCTTACCTTTTCTGTGGTGACTAGAAATTCATATTCCCTGCATATAAACATGTCCCCTCCTCCCACGTCGATCTCCCCCTCTCTCCTCCATGTTGTATTTTGTGGACTATGCGCATTAATGAATTATATTATATAGTAATGTGATGGGGGGGGGGGGGGGGAATCAGATGGTGTTCTCTTAAACCACAGCCTGCTGCGTCAGGACTTGTTTTTCTATTGTGATCCACTGTAGCCACATCCACAATATGGCAGCTAATAGCTGTGCAGTAATCTCTCCACAATGTCATATTTGTAGCAAATTTAGCAGTGCAATTGAGAGGTCTGTGCTGCTGATCAGAGACTCTGGAGGATCATTACAATCTCAGCTGAGCAGTAACCAACAGGAGGCAGGGCTAGGCCTAATAAAGGAGGGCCTCCGTCACTCCAGGTTTCCCCCATTTTAGATTCAGCTAAACTCATCTCCCATTTCATGGCCCCCATTAATCCACATTTCTCCCGTTTGCACCATTTCAGTTTGACACCTAATATTGAAGTTCACACATTGTCACACCTGGTCACTAAGGTGTGACTTGTAAAATATTTATTATTATTTCTACATATTTCTTTAAGATTAAATGTCCTTCAGGTGAAAAGGCTTGTCAGGTGCAGCTGACAAAAAATGCCCCTTTCCTTTGCTTCTAATAAAGGATTGAAGGCAGGTGTCATGAATGTTGAATGAATGTCAGAAATAGATATGCTAAAAGCCTATCCCGGAGCCATCCATGACAGTCCTATTAATAGGGACGGTCGGCTGGCCAGGATTTTTGAAGATACTGTATGTGCTCTCACACACTCAAGGCTAAGTGCCCTGTGTTTTCTGTGTGTGTATCTAAGTGGTAAACGCTGTACTGTAGGTGTAGAAAGAAATGTTTTGCAGCCATGTATTATGAACACAGATACCTCCCATCACATGCCATGGCATGTGGGATGGTGTTTTCATCACTGTGGCACAATGCATAAATATCCTCGCTCGCTGAGGACACACAGGACTGTAAACACACAGTATATATATCATCACAATGTCACAAGACCATAATGCACACTGCAGTAGTTACTGCTCACATGGCTATGATAACACATTGCTACAGATGTGTGTTCAGATGTAAGCACACAAGCTCGTTAAGCAGTGTGCATGAGGTAGACTTGAGTGGATGTTATCTGTTGTTCCCTCTGAATTTGAGCGTCCCAAGTGTTCACACATTTGTAATTCCTCCGGGGCAGGTGCCTTCTAATAGAGTTCTGTTAAATGCTGTGCAGTCAGAAGTGTCAATGTGCAGATGGTGTGTGCGAGCGAGACAACAGTGTGCGTGTGTGTGAGGATGTGTGTGTATTTCTCGCCGGTTTTAGGCAGAGCATCTTTGATTGGCTCCCAGACTTGGGGTATAAGTGTATTACATAACAGGGTTGGCAGACACAGGGAGGACGGGCCGCGAGACTCACTCGGTGCGTCGGAAAGAGAAGCCTCTTTCTGGAACACAGCACCTTGTTACTTGACAGCTCAGCTCAGCTCGCAGAGGACCACCACCTCGACCACTTCCAAAAAGGATTTGATTACCATGATTGTATGATCCGGACTTCTCCATGTATACACTCTCTGAACAGTTACATGCCACAACCATGGTAAGGCTGACTGAAGGTGTGTGTTTGTGTGTGTGTGTGTTTGATCAAGGATGCTATAGGTGCTTTGGTGCAGCTGTGCTATGCCTAGAGACAGAGGAGGATGTTGGAATGCAGTGGATCTGCCAGTGCAGTGAATGCTGATGTGTTGCGCTGCAAAGATGATATAAGCAAGTGAATCGGCTTTCTATTCTCACATGGTACCTTTTCAGGCTCCATGTCTGTGTTTGAACATGAAACAGAGAGCATTGTCTTATATGTCCATACATAGGGAAAGATTCCTCTGCATACATTTGCATTGACCCAAATACAGGTTTTGCAGTTTAAAGACGGCTGTTTTAGCCCTCTGATCTTTGATGTTGTAACTGCAGTGTAACCATAATGATGACATAGGTCATTATAGCAAAGGTGTGATGAGTATGATGAGCAAGACCTCTCAGTGTTTTTGTCTGTGTTTACTGTATGGCATTTGATCAAGCTAGGTGTGGGGCTGTGCTAATGCAGGAAGATTGATTATGTAATGCTTTTAATATATTCAGACATGTAGGGGGGGAAAGGATGCAATATATTGGAGAGGGCAGTACGGATCTCATTAGGGAGATGGAGGGATGAGGGAAAGGAGAGAACTGAGAAGGGAGGAACATTGGCTGTGAATGGATCTCTTCTCTTCTCTTTCACTTGCTCTTTCTGTCTGTTGCCTGTATTACAGCAGATTGATGGGGACTAGAGAGATTGTGCTTGTAGTGAATGGGGCTGAAAATGGAGTGGTGTTGGAAGGGAGGATGGGACGAGTGCTAGGGCAATAAGTAAGACTGACCTCAGTGCAAAGGCTCATCTGTTCTGTGATGCTGTTTCAGGCAGAGGTCTTAGTATCAGATGGTGACTGTCAAGTAGAACTGATTTAGCTTCATCTAGTTATGCCAGCTTGTTTTTCAAACTACACACGCAATAGATGGTTCAAATCAAATTCCTTTTCAAATCAACAATGATTTTTTAATGTTTTTGAGCACTATTCATCGGGCCTGTTTCCATGGCAGCGTGACGCATGTTTTTCCTCCTCTCTTCCTGTAGTGGAGAGCTTTGAGATGTAGGCTACAGCTATTGTTACCCCATCTCGCAGTCCGAATTGATGCCTGATTGAATATACTTACTCAATGGACTCTTTAATCAAAATCCTGCATGCAGAGGGTTATACAATGTACTTTTTGCGTTTGGCAGTGACATCATGATTGTATGATTGTGTTTTTAACATTTAATAGCAGAATAATACTACAGGTGGTCACAGTGGTCAGTCTGTATGTGACTACTCACACACAAAAACACACCCTTGAATTTGGAAATATTCTAGTGCATCCTGAAGTGTCCTTGCATCATCCCATCATCATGTCAATACCAGTGAAGCATCCTCATCTGTCACCATGACGACGGCTGTTCTTTCCCTTCCAGGCATGGACGTCCCTCCCTGTGTTTACTCCTCTGTCCTGATTGGCTTATATCCCCTGTAGCTGTCACACTAAGCCATCAGGGAAGTGGGCTTGTGTACAGGTTGAAGAGCCAACAGAGTTTGATGGCTTAGATCCACTTGGGGGGATTTGGATGAATACAAATAAACACACATTCATATGCACACACCCAATCTGCTATTTTTCATGGACATTCTTGTAAATATATGGCATCATAAGAAAGATAGATCTGCAGTTTTGTGCTGTAATTTTTTAAAGGTTTACTTATTTTTAACAAGCAAAATATATAAAAACATTAACAACTGAATTTGTTTTCAGTTTAATTCAAAAGAATGAAGGTAGCTGAATATGATTATGCAAAGGCCTTAATACAACTGAAGGACTAATTTTGTATCCATCATGTGACATGCCTTTCTTCAGGCCCTTGATAACTCCTTACCTACAGACTACGCGTCTCCTGTCAGGCTTGGTTAGTGCTGGCTGCTCTGCCCACAGCCCCAGGGACTGGACACATGGTTAGCTCAGGACTGGAGAATGCTGATGAACATAACTGTGGAGAGAACAATTGGAACAAACAGTTGGAACTGTGCCACATATGCATACACAGTTTCAATGCATACAAAGTTAAAAGCGAGGCTGCGCTTGTGCTTGCATGCATGGATGCATGGGTGTGCATTTTTCAAGTCAACAAAGCTAAGTCAGGGTGATGGATGTTAAGGCAGTAGATTGATGATGTCATGCTCGAGACGGACTCAGGAACATTGTCTGCTGTCTCTTGTCCTTTAATGAGAACCTTAGCCTATCAAGTCTGCTGATCACCTGACTGATTTACTAACCCTTACTATACCCAAGTGAGACCCATCATATAATTTATTTTTTTAACATTTATTTTCCGTATCAGATAATGTCTACATTATTTATTCATGATTTTGAAATCAATAAAAATATTGATTACCCATGCTTTCTGGAAGTCTGCTGCAGATAAAATAACAAGCCCTGGCGACAGCATGAAGGAAGAGAGATTATCCCTTTACACTTGTTTGCTACTCAGCATTTATATTACAATAACACATGTAATTATTCTAATGTCATAATGGGCCAATTACCGTCCTTGTGTAGAGACTGGTGCTGTGCCTCAGAACGCTGTGTTGTTTCTCCACTAATGGCTCTTCCTTTTTTTGTGTTGTATTAGATTGTGCTTTACTGTGGTCTGTTGGCTATTGTGTTGTTCTATTTGCAATGCAATCCCTAAGCTGCCAGTGGGCCCTGGCTTTGAGGGTGTGTATTTGCATCCATTAGTAATCTGAGTGTTTTTTAACAACAAGGATTCACACGAATTAAGATCAGAATGAGTCATATTACTGTATTACAATCAGTTTCAAATTTGATTCATTGTTTTAGATTATGCCAGCCTGTATTGTATTGATCAGTGTCTATTGTTCATCCCTGTTTCACAGCGGTGGCTTGTTTAATGTGAATGAAACATAAGATACACCATGTTTCTTTCTTCTGTTTCTTTTATCTTTTTAGTTGATAAGTGGAGGTTCAGTCGTCAATGCTGAGGCGGTATGGGACCATGTGACTATGGCGGATCGGGAGTTGGCGTTTAAGGCCGGTGACGTCATCAAGGTGCTGGACGCCTCCAACAAGGACTGGTGGTGGGGCCAGATTGATGAGGAGGAGGGATGGTTCCCTGCCAGCTTTGTACGGGTGAGTTAGCTGTAGCCATGGCTGGCCAGCGACCATAGACACAACAGACACCCACACACAAACAGAAATGGAGGCACATAAACATATGCACAAAAACTGAAAAACAAATCACTTGCTGGAAGGTACACATGCTCACATGCTATCCTATCCTCATGTCATGTACACAGAAAACACCTATTTATGTGGTCTTGCTCTTTTAAACAATGTTTTTTTTTTCACAATAATGCCTAACACCCTAGAGATCACAGAACAGCTAGCTAAGTGCCTCTGTTGGTTGTTCAGGGACAATGAAACAAAGATGCTGATGAGCACCTTTGTTGTAGTTTGGCATCACCTTCAACTCCTATCCTTAAAGTCCAATTAAATTTGCAAGACCGTCACGTTAATCTGTGATTAAATAATATCACACATTCGTATCTGATGCATCTTCTGGATGTTATTCCACGTTTTTCTTCTTCTATCTTTTTTTTAATTGCTCTTTTCTTGGATGTTGGATTTTGACTGTACTAAATTATGTGCATTCTGAGAGCAAGGTTTTCATATTCCTCTGCTAAAGATGAGAGGCTTATGTCTGCGTAGCATTTTGATATGATTATTACTTTTGAAGCCAGTCCTTCTTAACGTTGATGTGGCAGTTTGAAATCTGCATTGCACCTAGAATGAGAAAGGATATTTCAGCCAAGTAAGAGACATTTTGTGTCCAGTAATTACAAATTTGAATTGAAAAATATTTGCATATTCGTAGAGAGGGGATATGTAGATGTCATTTTAAGATTTTCTCCAGGCAGTTGAACTTTTTTTAATCATTCAAAGCAGAGTGCTTTTGTATATTTTCAAACATGCCTGGGGTGATCTGTATCTTAATCAAGGAAGAATTAGCATCCTTGCTGTAGGTGGAAGCTGCCAACAGAAGAACAAGCCCTCCCCTCCCCCTCTTTCTGCCCCCCCCACTGACACCCCTCATGGCCATCCCCACCTGTCCACCCTTCCATATTCACTCCTGAGAGGGCAGGGCAGACAGGCTGACTGACTGTCAACCAAAAAAACAGTATCTCTCTGTTCTGTCATTCTCTCTTTCCAAGGTGGAACCCCACCCTCCTCAGCCCCAAACAAAACAGGTTTTCTATATCAACCCCATAGCAACTCCACGGTTCCAAAACACTACGTCAAAGGTGCGTTTTCCCAGCTTTCATCTACCCATCCAGCCTGCCCGCCCACCCGCCCGCTCCAGTCTGTCCACGCAACGTACCCGCAAACATTACCAAACATTAACGTACCCATGACGTTATCACATCATTCCTCTACGGGGTCGATAGAGAGGCAGAACTGATGAGTCAAAAGTAAAGATAACGTGAATTGTCTTGTTAGTGGTCTACACTAAAATTCTAGAAATGCATTTATGTAGATGGATTTTGGAATAATTATGAAAAAATCATGGTTATATTTAAAACAGATCTTTTTCTCTGTTTACTATTGACTCTTTCTCAGTCTTAATGCTGCGCTAATAGTTCTTGTCTGCAGTCAGTGCTCTACCACCCGTCACTCTGCTTGTCTGTGGCGCTACATTTCTCATCTTGTGTTTGGCATTCTACCCGTCGGTTCTTTGATGTTCTCCTGGCAAACTGTGTGTCATCAGGTGTTGGCTGCTGGGCATCTGAAACCACGCTCACTTGGTCCTTTCTATGAGCAAAAGTAGAATGTGTGTGGATCTGTGTGCGCAAGTGTAGGAGTGCATGTTTGCGTGAGGAAATGACTGAATGTGGTGTGTAAGTATATATGCATGCATATGTTTAGGGGGGAGATTTTCTGAGTCACACACATGGCCAAAGTTGGACATTAAATGTCCCCAGTCTCAGAAAGGGGCTCTTAACACTCTGGAGTGTTTGGAGGAAAAGTCCATCACCTTTCTGACATGCTGGACCAAGAATCTTTCTCACTGTCCACACTACCAGAGACCCTCTAAATGAAGCGTGTGTGGTATATGTGGTCATGTATGTAGCGTGAATGTATGTGGATTCATGTTCATACTAAAGACTGGTGACCATTGTAAGGCAAAGGTTGTGTGATATTAATCCCTATAATAAAAATAATAATAGTATTGGTGTATATGTGTGTTTACTAATACTGTTTTTTCACCAGATTTATACATGTAACCGTGGAGATTCCTTATTCAAGCGCATGTGGCTTTATGTGTGGGTGTGCGTGTAAATGTCCTTAGCTGTGGGTGAACCAGGAGGACGGAGGAGCGGAGCCAGCCGAGGGGACCAGTGAGGTGCAAAACGGGCACCTGGATCCAACCAATGACTGCCTGTGTCTGGGTTCACCCCTCCAAAACCGAGACCAGATGAGGGCTAACGTCATCAATGAGATCATGAGCACAGAGAGACACTACATCAAACACCTCAAGGACATCTGTGAGGTACCTAACATGTGTACACCTCTACCAGCACACACTGCTGACCGTCAATGCTGTGTATGAGTACCTTCACTAAGAGCAGGACAGGTGGTATATGGCAATAAGGATTCACAAAAACTAATTTAAGACAATAAACAGCCTTTTAATGCTGCAGAAATATAAATTCACACACTCCCACATTTACACTTATTTCCAGGCATATTTTTCTCTCAGTTGCAATTAGTTCAAAAAAGAATGCTCTTTTTGTTAAATGCGAAACTACAATATGTCAGTATTCCTGGCAAGTCCAAATGACATTTTTCAGTGTATTATGAATCATGCTGAAGTGACAAGCTAAAATCAAGTAAAATACTTGACATTTGTATTTTTATCATGGCACGCCTTTATATTAATAATAATATATACGCCTAAACCTAAATCAGAGTCAAAAATCTGAATTAAATATATTGTTTAGTCATTTAAAAATTATATTCTCACAACTAGCTCTGTATTTTATTCTGGGAACCCACTAGAAGAGATTTGAATGATTCATATTTAAAAATAAACCTTATTTGGCTCACACTGGCCATTACAGCGCTTCATATCCTCAGCTTGAAAAAGGGCAGTATCAGCTCCAGGCTTTTTAAGGCCCTCCTCCCTTAAAGGTCCACATTTTTCTCATTGGCAGGCTTTGCAGAAGCCTTTTCTTTACAACCTTACTACTTCATTTGAATGTTGTGGAGGTTCCAAAACAAACTGCAACCCTATTATAACCCTTTTTTCACAAGCACATCCAATCTGAAATTTCTCTGACATCATCTGCTTGGATTCACTCAGACAGCATATGTAACAGACTTTATCCTGCAAGCTCTGTAGTCAGAAGTGCACGTAAGGTTCAGCTGAGCCAGTGAACAGAGCAGGTAATTGTCTGGAGAATTCATGCTGTATGGTTTAGCGTGCTGCTGATGTTAATGCCATGTAGCTGCCTGTACTCTCATTGCCCATATAATGCTTAACTGATTATTCAGATACAACTAACCGGACGTTCTCTGAAGATTATGTGTAAAACCAGTGTTTTTGTTCATGTTCTGCATTTATTCTTTTTTTTTTGCAAATCAAAGTGAAGAAGTCAGGTTGTAACATGATCGGTAGTTCAGTAGAAACAGGGCAACATACTGTTATAATTACACAGCACTCTAAAGTCACCATTTGTATTTACTTTAAAGATATAAAGTGACATTAAATACCAGTTAGTTCAAGTAAGTTTGTTGTTAAAATGTTTGTCAGCGGCCTGGGTGCACAGGAGTCATATCAGAATACAGAACAATATGCATCGCTTTGACTTTGGGTGGCTTCTAGTACATATTTCTGCTTATCTAATCATCTGTGTTTAATCCTCTGTATACCCTTTGTTTGTATTTCAGGTGACGCACAATGTTTAAAAATAGTTGCAGTAAAGCGTAAATTTCACCCTTTCACCTCCTACTTTCAGCTAAAGGGAACATCTTGCAGGCCCCATATTTGCATGTGCATGTGCAGGCAAAAAGTCTGGTAAAGTCGATGGATATCAGAGCTCTGAAATGAACCTATCAGATGAGACTAGCGTACTTTATCATGAGCATTTCTAAGCAATGTCTTTCATGAAGGTCACAGTAAATAGGTTAAGAATAAAAAAAAAGAAAAATTGCTGCTCCCCTGGTGTTAAAATGACTGCAGTTTGTCATTTATTACAGCATGTGTTGTACAAGTTTTCACACAATAGTTAGTATACAAGTAATTATTTGTTAAATATACAGGTTTGAGTCTGGCAAACAAAACAAAAAGGATTAGCATGCATATTTCAAAACAACAACAGAGAGAATTCTGAGTATCTTACAGCACATCTTCTCACTGGGTGCCAAAAGCTTCAAGGCACTTAATTAACTACAATTCAGGATCTAGTACTCAGTGTGAAAAACTGATCTTTCTATTCCTTCCAACAGTGTCATCTTTGAAAGCCTCACTGCTGTTGTAACCCATGTTGTTGCAGGGCTACTTGCGCCAGTGCAGGAAGCGTGTGGACATGTTTAATGATGACCAGCTGAAGGTCATCTTTGGAAACATTGAGGACATTTACCGTTTCCAGATGGGATTTGTTAGAGATTTGGAGAAACAGTACAACACAGAGGAACCACATTTGTCTGAAATCGGGCCATGCTTTTTAGAACACGTGAGTATTTGTTTTTAACACTTTAATAAAAATGTGTGGAAAAATAATATACTTACATCTACTGTCCAGTGAAGAGAAGCCAGAAAGAATCATTGATAATTTTGTCAGGTGTGTTATCTCAAGATTTGAACTTAATTATCTTGTTATGTTGAGATAACGTTCAAATTGTGGAGCTAATTAATCTTAAGATAAGGTGATTATGAAGTCATGATCTTGAGAAGAACAGCTTTAAAAGTTTAGAAAGCAAAAACTTGCTTTACTTTATGTTTCAGTACTTATTTTCTTCTCTGCTCATTCACACCACAGCAAGATGGTTTTTGGATCTACTCAGAATACTGTAACAACCACCTGGATGCCTGTATGGAGCTGAGCAAACTGATGAGGGATGGCAGGTACCAGCACTTCTTCGAGGCCTGTCGCCTCCTCCAGCAAATGATTGACATTGCCATAGACGGCTTCTTGCTCACCCCTGTCCAGAAAATCTGCAAATATCCACTTCAGCTGGCCGAGCTTCTTAAATACACTGCACAGGAGCACAGGTACTGTACTCTGCGGCCATGATCACATTTAGTCTAGTTTCGTAGTAATTCATTTGTTACCAATGAAAAGCCATTTCTAATGCATCGTGTTCTAGATGCATTGTGTTGCATTGCAGCTGTTGCAGGTGTTGGAAGTGGTAATTATCCGTGCATGAACCAAAACAAATGTTTTGTGTTTTACCCACTTTCTGTGGCTGTTATGAAGGAAAACATCTCATTATGACCTAATATGTGCTACAGCATTGCTATTCATAAGCAGGCCATATCATTTCATATCAATACATGGCCATAGGATCATTGCCCAGATGTGTGTGTGTGTTTATGTTTATAAATAGCTTACAGATTAAATACGATTTGCGGCTCACACTGGCACACATATGCAAGAGTCAACATTTTTCACAGTGCGTGCACAAAACAGAAGCAGAGTACACAATATAAACATTTGCAGATGAGCTCTCATGCACAGATGCATACAAAAGCATCCAGATGTGCAAACTCATGCGTGCAAACACACAGAAACATGGGGTAAGTGATTCAGCGTGTCTTAGCCAGCTCCAGGTCATTCACAAACCACGCGTTCTCAGCCAGAGAGGGACAGGTGCCAGCTCTGCCAGCGAGGCCTGCCAGATCACAGTGTTTGACTGTTAGGAGCTGTGGAGAATCTGCCAGATATAGGCCTGTCTGTCTCTCACACACACACACACAACTACAAATTATCTTCCAAAGTGAGGATTGGATCCGTAGCACATCTAAGCCAGAGGGATAAATCCAGCTCAGTTAGCATAGATGCAGTCAGTGTTAACTGAGAAAAGAGAAAGTGGCTGATTAGAATTAAAGCAGTGTGTTGTTTTGACTGTGTTCCAGCAGACTTACTACTGTTACTGAGTTTATAACCCTTGACTTTTAATAGGCTAGTTTGTATCATTCACTACAGCAACATTACATGTCTGAGTGGCCAACATCCAAGAGCCATAACTTTAACACCCTGAACTAATTACGTGTGCACTCTGTCTGTAGTGACTATCGATACGTGGCAGCAGCCTTGGCAGTAATGAGAAACGTCACTCAGCAGATCAACGAGAGGAAGAGGAGGCTGGAGAACATTGACAAGATTGCCCAGTGGCAAGCCTCTGTTTTGGACTGGGAGGTACGTACATGTACTTTGTCAATCCATTATAAATCTTAAAACTACAACTATATGTAAAGTATTAGCCTGTTTAACAAATTGGGAACAAAACATATATCAGGCTTTCACACCTCTACACATTTTCAACATTCTCAGAATAGCCGAGCAGTTTATTATTGTACTTTCACAGAGTTTGGCGGCCTGTATGAGAGGTGTTGTAAGTTAACTTTGCAGTTTTAATACATGAATTTGTTGCACTTCTTCTGCATTCAATTAAAGTATCCCAAAGAGATTAATTTGAACTGCAGACTTCACATACAGCGAGTTGCATCAGTAACAGAACCTGAAGGATTTATTTTGAAAGATCCTTCAGTCCCATGGAGGAGATTATATAATTGTTTCCACAGGCTGAAAACAACTAACCTTGATGATGCACATTATTTTTTTCTGTACCATGAGTGTCCTTTGAAATTTGTTAACTGTTTATCTGTGTTTGCATTTAGGGAGAGGATATATTAGACAGGAGCTCAGAGCTCATCTACACTGGGGAGTTGTCATGGATCTATCAGCCGTATGGACGCAGCCAGCAGCGAGTGTTCTTCCTCTTTGATCACCAGCTGGTCCTCTGTAAGAAGGTAGACGCCCTGTCTTATTTTTTCTCTTTATTTGTGCTGATAAGCTATAAAGTAATTGTATCACATGGCTGGTGACAGTGATGCTTAAAGACTATGCGACTTGTTACAATCTCAAGAGCTGCAAACAGATTACATAATGCTGCATGAGACACACCAGCCTCAGTGAGGGTGCGTTAAAATCCTCAGCGCCTCTCACAAAATGGAGCTATGGTAGTTTGGGCTCTAATGCACCAAGGCTGTGCTCTCCTGTCAGACGAATGTTCACGCTTGGCTGCTCTCAATACATGCACACAGATACAGACACAAATGCAGTCAGACACTTGGACACAAACATACACATGCACACACAGAGGAACAACAACGCCCATCACTATGCAGGCCAACAGTCACAGAAAAGTCTAACAAAGATATATAGACAAACTGTCTTTGTGTTTTTGTTTTCCTCCCTCCCTCCTCTTCTTACCCAACACTATCACAGTCGAACATCTCTGGCACCAGAAGTGAACTGCTGCAAACACAGACCATGTGTGTTTGCTGTTCTGGTCCACTGACTAAAGTCAGCATCAAGATGCACTGAATTAAAGATTCAAGGCTTTGTTTCTACTCTTGCTTATCCAGCATCCTCAGTATGACGTTTGTAATGGCTCCCAACAACCCTCAGGGTTTGTGAGCAGCACGTTGCAGCCTTCCCTCTTTTCTTCCCATCTCTTCCTTATCAGCACAAAGATGCACATTTGTTTCCGCACGCTTATTGAAATATGCCAGACCCTTTTCTTGTTTTTGACTTCCTTAACCTTATAGTGTGACTAGATGTTCATTAAACCCTAAGGCAGAGGTTGCATCGGTTAAGCTTAATGGTGCTTGTGTAGATGTTCTTTGTGTGTTTTGTGTATGTTTCAGACTGTAGATTAAAGAAATTGAATTGAATGGACATTTTTACATAGCCTCTGGTAAAAAGAATGTAACACACATGTTAACAGTTGGGTTGTTAAGAACTGCTTATAGTGTTCCACAAGCCAGCTCATTGTTTTTAAGGTTTTTCCAGAACTAATAACTCTGATATTTAGTTGGTCTGGGGCAAACTGTGATTTAAAAAATACTGATCCTCCCAGAGACGTGCTGTTTGTAGTGAGATGGTTATCTGTTGATTTGCGTAGTAGGAATGTATGACATTTTTTGTACTTTCTACCTTCACTGTAATATAAACCAGAAAGCAGATTTGCTGAGAAATACGGCATTCTGCAGCGTGTAGTTGGAAGGTGTTAATGTGTTTGGGCAGCAGATGGAAAGGGTTGCATAAGACAGACTCTCCAAGGAAAGGAGGCTTGGTGACACCTTTAAGCTTTACCTCACACATACAAAGACATGCACATGTGCATACACACACTAACGGATGTCTACCTTCCATCCTTACCAGGATCTGATACGCCGGGACATCTTGTACTATAAAGGCCGCATCGACATGGATCGCTACGAGGTGCGGGATGCCATAGATGGGCGTGACGATGATTTCAACGTCAGTGTGAAGAATGCTTTTAAATTGTGCAACAAAGACAGCGAGGAGATCCACATCTTCCTGGCCAAGAAGCCGGAGGAGAAGATCCGCTGGCTCAGGGCCTTCCACGAGGAGAGGAAGATGGTGCAGGAGGATGAGAAAATTGGTTAGTCACACACCACACTGCACCTCCCTATTTGGAAACCAATAGTTTCATTCACAATGGCCATTTTCACACATGTGCAGCACACTTGAGGGGAAATTTGTAGCACAAAACATCAGCTGTATACATTTTAGCCATATTTTATTGTTTGACCAAAATGTAGCAAAAGGAGATAAATGTGCATCTTACAGAAGTAAAGCGTCTGCTGGTTTTCAGGCATGGTAAAATGTAACATTTACTATGCTATGCCTGTGTATAACATTTGTCTAACGCTGTTTAGGTTTCGAGATCTCTGAGTACCAGAAGCGACAGGCAGCCATGACAGTGAGAAAGGTGACCAAACAGAAAGGTGAGGCAACAAGAAGATATCAGGTGATTTCTCTTTTTTTTCCTCGCTGCTGTGCTCTGTCTTCTCATCGCTGTTTACTCTCCCCTTTAACCTGCTCTCTTGTTTTTTTGTTACTTTTCACGTTTTTAACGCACACTTTGCTTATGAATGGACGCACATTAGCCTGTGAGATAGAAAAGTCGTGAGGATTTATGTCTACTCGCTATAGCAGCACCAATAATTTGTCCTTTGAGTTAAATGTCTGTCAGCCCATATGCGATATGAGTTGTAAACGCAGCTGTTAAGCATCAATGAAAAGACAGAGGGCTGTTTGCATGAAGTATTGAGTTTAAAGGACGATAGCGGTGTTATGACATGTGGGTACTGTGTCACGCTTGTCTTTGAAATGATTTAATATGTCTCTTAAACTGTTTGAATTTTTTCTTTTACTGAGTTAGGGTGTTTGTTGGTGCCGGTGTTGATCGTCTAAATGACAATAAGCTTCTTGGCAAACAATATCTCCACAATTATTTCTTAATAAAGCATCAACAGAGTTGAATTTTAACACATTATGTTTATAAACAGGCAAACTGACCCTTGCCAACAACTGCAAGCTATCTCAGTAACAGAAGAACACGTCAAACCAGTTAGTCAGGATGCTAGTTCCTGACAAAGCGTCCCAGACAGAGGACCCACATTTCCTAACTGCTGCTATCCTCCTTTAAGATTTAGCCATTTTAATGCTAGGCTAGATGTGTGTACATTTACCATTACTGATGTTCTTGCCAGTTTCACTATAAGCATGACCATCCATTAAGTTATTGATGAACTAATGACCACTGCTGGAATGTTCTCTCTGACGTTAGGATCCCTGTAGATGTCTGTCAGAAGTAAATGTTGTGTGTTTCTAAGTGCTGTATGTGTACATGGCTGGCACAAGGTGAAGTACTCTCTTGAATTTCAGATTCATTTATAGATTTCATCTTGAGAAAGAGGGCCATGTTGTATGGACATGGTTTGAAAATGATAAAGGTATATGCATTAGAGTTCTCCTTAGAGCTAGCATAATAAGATGCCATGGCAACTGCTAAGCAGCATTGGGAGGTGTGTTTAACGGTGGCATTGGAGCATGCAGTCACTGTCCAATCTGTTTACAAGCATTATCTTGACTATCCAAGATAAAAGGTTCCACTAACACAAATAGATCAAATCCTTTTCACTGCTAAGAAAACAGTGTTTGGCAAAATACCTGTAACCAAAGACACTGTTTACCATCTTTTCTTTTGTTAAGATGCCATGGCAACTTTTGAATATTTCATCTCCAAATATTGATTGTATCTAATAATTACACGAGCATAGTTGTGATGCTTGTAGACTGTAGCTAAATGACATTGTAGATTGTAGTTAAAAGCATATTAACAGCTTTCTGTTGGCTCTATTTCCGCCACTCTTGTGTTCTCAAGTGTCAAGGGTGCTATTCAAACAAATGTGGTGTTAACAAACATGGAAGAACGCTGTCCCCTGTCCAAATGCTTGGCTTCATCATCGGGTGTAATCTGTCGGTTCTCTTGTTTGCCTGCCGCAGACTTTTGATTGAATAGCATCTTTAGTCTCCCTTGTGTCATTGCTAGAGCTGAATTCCACTTAAGTCCCAATTCAGCATCCATCACGTGATCATACTGTATCATATCTCAGGATTAATATGCAGGAATGTAAACACAGGGCTCATTTTGTATGTCTACGTGCCTGTTTTCTGTGGAAGCATGACTTGATGTTGTGTTGTTGTGTCTATTTTTGATACAATACTGATAATGTTTCCTCTTTGCTATCCTCCCTTCTTTTTTTTCCTCCCCCTCTTTTGCTTCGTGTGCTGCACTGCCTCCTTGTCCCCCTCCCCTCCCTTCTTGCTCTATTTTGCACCTTGCCTTCCTAGGTGTAAACAGGTGCACGCCCCCCTCATACCCGCCCCCCCAGGACCCCCTCAGTGCGGGGCAGTATGAGGTAACGGAGGACATGGCACAAGGAGAGGTTTTTGAATTCAGTCAATCCAAAAGAGGCCAGGCTCCTTTCTGGCAGAATTTTAGTAGATTAGCTCCATTTAAGAAATAGAGATACACAGACTCTTCTGAAGGACCAGCTATTTTTCTTAGAAGCACTAAACACTGGATGATCATGTCCCATGATGAAGAAAAATACAAAAATCACACATACACAAGAGACTTCAAAGTTAAGGACCAATGTTAATATAGCGTGCGACTGGAAGCAGCAAGAGGACTTAAGACCTGGATTTAAAAAAAATTGAGAAAAACATACAACTTTACAATTCATATATGTTAGTAACGTTCTTAGTTATCACGCTTCTCAGCTGAGTCATGAACTCTTTCCCTCTGATTCTGCATTATTCACACCATCTGAATGTCCTGGAGTTGTTGAGATTCTTCTATGGTTTCATTTGTAATTCATCGGGGCAGGTCATTCCCAGTAGTCTGATTGTGTCCTAACAAAGCTGAGATCTTGCTGTGCTGCTATGTGAGATTTGTTTGTTGCATTCTTCTGAATGTGAGATTGAATATAACAAGCTCAGCTGCTGGCTGTTGTGTGTGAAGGACCTGCCAAGCTTGACCGTCATCTCTGAGTTAGACCCATACTACCACTGATCACAAACCCGATCGGGCCATCTCTGCTCCACTGATGTCTGGATCTCCTCCTCACCCTCAGTGCTCCTCTCTCACGTAGAACTAGCCCCCTCCTCTCTTCACAGAGTCTGGTGTTTTGAGTGTTCGCCTCCTTCTCTGCATCCCTCTTTGTCCTCTCTATCTCTCCATCCACCTGCTCAGCCTCTACGAGTCAGTCGCTCTCAGAGGAAGAGTTTTCATTCTTCTGGAAAGCTGCCATTGACCATGATATGATGGGTCAGGGAACAAATCAATAGTCGGAACATCAATAGAATATTTACATCCTCTCAGCAACCACTCGTGACAGGGTATTCATATCCGATCACACAGAGGGTCTGCGCGCTGTGTTTTGATGGAGAGCTCGCCGCTCAGATGAAACAGCTGGGAGCCGGAGATACGCAGGCTACGGTCCACCTGCCGCGTGTCACAGCCCCCCCCCCCCACTCTCCCCAGAGACCACCCCTGTAGCACTGTGCTGGCAGCTCACTGGGTGTGTAAAAAGAGCACAGCCTACCTCAGGAAATGAGGTGTGAAAGTAAAAAGGATGCATTGGCCAAGGTCTAAAATATTTTTTCACATGGGCTGTAAAAAAAAAAAGACTTCTTTGGTTATATTTTGTAATGCTCACTCTGTAAAAGCACAGCACATTCATTTTTTTCATAATTTGAGTACAGGTAAATGCAAATGTGCTAAAGTGTGAGAAATTAGTAAGAACTGGGCACAACACAGGGTGGAGAGGGTCGTGAGAATGAAATATGAAAGTTGCAGTAGTGTGACCCTGTAAAGCAGGGAAGCAGAAAGGTGAATTTAATCTGTAGCACGCAGGTGTCCTCTGACAGATTCATGCATCTCAAAAGACTGCAGTCTCAAATCTTGGCTCTCTGCCCCCGTCACTTCGTTTTCCAGATCTGATCCATGTTCTGGCAGTTAGCTCCGGCACTGTGTCAGTGATTTACAAAGGACTGTCGCCCGATCAGATTGTTTTGTTTAATCAACAAAGCCCCTGAAGCCGCTCTTGTGTGAGACGCCGCCGTATTTCACAGAAGCGTGAAGATCTGAGGAAACTGAGGAGAAACTACCAACCTGCTCACATCACGAGGGTGTATTCTTTTCTACACTTGGAATGTAAGTGAGACATCTGTCCATGGTTTGTGATCATATTTTGACCTCAGATACAGCTTTGTGTTGAATTATATCACCTGATGGACAGTACATATACAGTATGACAACTTGTGCAATGTGATCAATCATTATATATCTTCACTATTCACTACAACGTGATATGAAAGAGTTATATATTGTTCTATGTCATTTGTTTGCCTTCTTATAGGCCTTATAACCTATTGGAAAAAAGCCCTTAGAATTGCTTTGTATGTTGTGTAATTTATGTTCTGTTTCAGTAAAGAAAGTTGAGAAATGGGTGAGTTGGCTGCTGGTGTCTGTAGAGATGGCTCCCAGTGAGATTGTTTTGGAAGATAAGTCCCTTGTCTGGCACAGCAAAAAGATATGGTTCCCAGGCCATGATAACCTCAGGTCCCGTGCTACTCCCACCCACCCACCAACCCCCTTTCCTCCATCCCACACTGCCTCCCCACTCTTAACACTACTACCACCAGTACCAACATACAGACACAAGCAATGCAGGCACACACACACACACACACACACTTGCTGGCCCGTTCTGCTGCGGAGAAGAGAGATGCTATCTAACAGTGCCTTCCAGCATTCCACTAGTGATTATCTATTCAGTTTCACAGGCAGATTTGAATTAGTCATGTATTTTCCCTTCAGTGCATCTCTCACTCTCTTCCTTTCTCTCTCTCTCTCTCTCTCTTTCTCTCACACACACACTGGGAATTCCTCGTTCCCCCAGTGCGTGAGATCCACTCGGACAGAAACTTAGAGGTCAGGCCTTTTTCCATATGAGTAGATACTGTGCTGTCTGACTGAAACACCTTATTATATTCTATCACACTTACATAGCAGCAAGTTTATTGCACAAAAACAAGTTAATTTCAGATGTTTAGAAATAGAATTCATTTATTGTTATCTATTTAACATGCTGACAGATGATTTCATTTCAATATAACGTAGGAATTTTAGTCAAGTTAGGTTTCACATTTCAAAGTATATTATTATTATTATTATTATTAACAGTGAGTTATGAATTAAAAGAAGAATCATCTATTTTACCTTTATCAGCTACACACTGTAAATACTGTAAAAAGAACAGATCATATATTTGGATATTGGTATTTTGCGTTGGAGACGAATGTTGTTCCAGTTCTAGCGTGCGGTAGACCTCAGTACCAGGTAAAATGCATGCTTGTGGCATCCAATATTTTGCATGAGACTTAAGGCAACTCTTAACAGATTGTTTAGTTTCATTTAACTTCAGATTTCTTCCACGACACGGAACCCATTCACGTGTGAAACCATACCATCTCACTAAAGGGAGTTCTTTTCTCTGTCCACCTGTCTCCTGCTCACTACACATTACATGTTGTAGCTTCTGGTTTTTTTTCTTTCTTTCTTTCTTTTTTATTTATTTGTCAAGCAGAGGGGAACATCTGTCCCTCCTGCTGAATCAAAGACTGAACTGTTGATCGGTGAAATTAAAGGCACTGATGTTCTCTGCCCAGATAAAATGGGTACTATTATTAACTGTAACACTATGTTCATTTTATTTTTAATCTACACTGTCATGCTCCAGACTGCTACTTTTGTTTTGTTTTTTTTTCCCACCATCAGCGGAGGCAAAACGGGTATAATCTTTCTATGACAACCAAATAGCAGTTAGCTCTGATCATGGGTGTTTGTGTATAGATTTGTAGTTGAGCAAAAGAGCTGAATAAATTGGAAACCTCTCGAGAGGAGCTAAAAATAAACTTAATCCTGAAGACACACACATACACACACACACAGAACTTCATTGCAATTCATATCATGCTCTTGATTCTACTTACGAAATGATTCTTTGCAGTACAATGACTAGACATATACAAATTAATTCCTCATTTGTATTTATTGACAGCAGTATTAAAAAAGCACCGTTTTGGCCACAGTGTTTAAAGGGTTGTATATATATTGTTTCTTTCTTATATAATTATCAATTTGACCTTGTACTGAGAGCTGAGAGGACAGCCGTCTGTGCAGTCCAGTCATGAGACAAGCCAAGTTTGCAGACCGGCAACTGAACGCACACTCAGCCGTTGCTCACATTTATGTAATCCCTTCCAGTCTAGGGTGCTCACCAGCCAGTCCACTCTTACAAGTTAGCATAGCAGCATCCTCACTAGGAACTCCTTTTTCAGAATAGTCAGGGTACAAGTCTTCAATGAGCCATACTGATGTGGTGTTCAGTGACAACAAGGTCAAATAGAAGACTGACATCCCCACATTTTGGAAAACTATTCATTGTATATTACCATGTAGTTTGAGCTCTGGATTTTTTCCTATCACAGAAAAAAACTTTTGTCACCATTATGCAAACATGTTGTTTTTCTTTTTCTTGCTGGCCTTTTTTTTTTTTTAGTTTTATTATCTGTTGTAGAAATGAAAAATTATTGCCTATTCAATCCAGAAACTGTGAATGGGAGAGTGGAGATGTCAACTGTATGTACATTATATGTTTTGATGTAATCAGAAGCACTGGGAATATGTTGTACTTCGCTGTAAAAAATAAAATCCATATCTGATATAGCTGTACTTTTGTTGAAAATAAAAACCTCTACAGACGTGCGCGTTGAAATCTGTGACCGAGACGGACCATTGTGCTGGCTTTTCCTGTCATGTGACCTCATTTCCTGTTTGTAGAGCAGCATTCCCAACAGCTGACACGTTTCATTTATTAAAGGAAATACAAATAACACTGTCAAAATAAAAAAGAAAAATGCAACACACGTCTAACTAAAGAAATCATAGCCAGCTGCAAATAACTGCCATAATCAAAAAGCAATGAGTGTTATGTAAATGTGTGCTCCCTGGTGGCCATGCTGGAGTGTAGGCTGTTCTCTTCCTGATGTTTGCAAGTCCAAAGATTCAAGCGAGATCTAAGACATCCTGGTGTGATGCAGACAGCCTGTTTTTGTTTGTGTGTGTTTCTTCAGTCGTGTCTAGATGACACAGATAACTGTAATAATATTTAATATAATTGTGTAGTTTTATCCATAACAATTGGAGGGTTAAATGTGGTGCGGGCAGGTTTAACAGATGATTTAACTGTCCTGAATCAGAGGCCTTGTAATTAGACGATCACAATGTGCAGTGTGACTGTGGTCTCTAGTGGTCAAGCACGGTGTTGCACCTCCTGAGGACAGTGAATATTTTCCAACACACAGTGGATCCCACAGTGTGATGGATGGATGTAAACAATAAAAATTGTATAAACATCTGTTTATCTGTCCTATACATGGACATAGATAAATTAAATATCTAGAGCTGAGTAAACAGCATTGAGGTAAAACGCTGGCCAAGAATCAATGACGCTAACCTGAGCATCACATGACTTCAGAGGTATCGTGCTTCAAGTACTTCCTCAGGATCAGAGGAATGTCCATACTGTCAATTGCAGACTCCTTATTGGCGATAGGGAGGATTCTTCGAATCACCAGTCGAGTCTGTGACATCAGTGTTTTGGGGAAAACTGGTGCATAAACACAAAGACATATAAAAGTGAGCCAATATCCTTTTTTTAAACATTCCTTCAGTGTATAGTGAATCTGCTGTCAGTGTCTCACCTCTCTCCTTGAGCAGCAGAACAAGAGCTTCATTCTGCTTTGTGGTTTTATCAATGATGAGTGTAGGGAGGTACACGTCTGCCCCAAAGTCTATGAGAAGCTGGATGTACTCCACCCCGCAGCCGTAACGCAGACACACTTCCAGAACAGTCTTTGGCTGTTTTATCCTTGCCAGCATCTTGTCGTCCGTGCAGTTGTAGTTGGGGTTGGCGCCGTGAAGAAGCAGCAGTTTAAAGCAGTCAAGGTGTCCATAAACAGCTGAGATGTAGAGGGGCCCTCTGCAGGCTGTGGCATTAGAGGCCCACTCAGGTACTTTAGGTCTAACGTCCACCTCTGCTCCAAAGTGTAGCAGCTCCCGGAGTATGTCCACGTCGCCTTCCCGAGCGGCAGTGAGCAGTGGGGAACAGTTGTTGTACTGGCTGCCGTTGGGATCGGCTCCAGCCTTCAGCAGGGCAACCACACAGTCCAGATGTTTCCCACCGACAGCTGTGAACAGAGGCGTCTGTGCCTTCACATCCAAGCTGTCTATCTGGATCAAAACACAGCAACACACCAACACGTTTTAACAGAAGGGACACACACATTCTGGACAAATCTCTGTTGATGTGATCCAAGATAACAAACAAGAAATACACTGATCAGACTAGCAGCAGTAAAATCTGTTCCTGAATCAGATCACACACACACACAGTCTGCGTTCATCACATCTGTGTTACCGTTTGTGATTAGCTGTCTTTGGTTACTGGCCTGAATTATTTATAATCTAATTCTTGCCAGAGCAATACACATTAAATCAAAATTGAATTTACTCTGAAGGTTTAATGAAACACCATCTACAGCTACCTATGTA
The DNA here is from genome assembly GCF_900634625.1 of Parambassis ranga. Taxonomy (NCBI): domain Eukaryota; kingdom Metazoa; phylum Chordata; class Actinopteri; family Ambassidae; genus Parambassis; species Parambassis ranga. The sequence goes on from NC_041031.1 coordinate 7,117,650, forward strand.
ACAGACTGTTAGCACAGTCATAGCTGCTCATTTGCTGTCACTGCTGAGCTGATAAGGGAGCCTCTGGTTATCACTGGAGGGAGCTCCTTTGTTTCAGTTAGTAGTGTTGGTTCAGTGCAGTAGGTTTGCTTTGAAAATGTGTTAAACTTCTTCTTCTTCGTGCAATGGAAATGATTGTAGAAAAAAAAAGATGATGACAGAAACCATGACAAAATGTTCAAAGATGCTAAATGGATTCACAGAACTGTGACGAACTGCTGAGCTGGATAATCATTTTGTGTGGGCTTGTCGCTAATGACTGTGATCCATTGTTCCTATAATAACGTTTATTACTGCAGAAATGTAATAATGTAATCAGCAAATCTTCATTTCTTCATCTAAATTTTAATAGATTAAACTGGAAAAAAGAACAATGCAGCAACATATAAGTGAAATTGAAATTGGTTAATAAACAGGACACCTGTGTCTGTTACACCACCCGCAGGCACAGCTGCTGTGTCAGGCCACACAGCAAAACCGCTAACTGTCTCTCACCTCTGCACCATGCTCCAACAATACCTCCAGGCACCTCAGGTGTCCCAGAGCAGCAGCAGTGCGCAAAGGGGTGACTGGGACCCCCCAGCCGCTCCGAACATTGATAGACTTCCTGTAAGTCTCCTGAGACAGCAGCTCAGAGAGCAGAGACACGTTGTCGCTGCTCACGGCGTTGTTTAGGGCCTGACACTGCTCATTGTCCTCATCCTCCTCCTTAGGCTGCAGCAGGGAGAAGATCTTAGAAATGTCCATCAAACTCATGTTGACAGCTTGGCCCAGAACCGTAAGGTAACTCCAGGCTAGTGCACATCAAAACCCTTCCATCCACGCAGGCAGAGAAAGACCTTAATCCACCCAAACACACACACACATACTCTTGTTATATATGGATTATTTTTGTGAGGATTCAGTTTTATGCTGCATAACATCAACATAAAGTACAGAACATACATCAGTTTGTATCAACAAAGTGAGAAATGAATGAGACAAGACACCTACCTCTCCTTGTTTTTCCCAAAATATTCAATGAAAAGTTCCAAAACTCCACAACACAGTAAATCACGTGTAAGAAAGACGAATGGGCGTCCAAGGAGTTTGTGATGATTCCAGCAACAGCAACTAAGAGCTGTGAAAACTGCACAGAGTGTATGCGCATGTGTGTGTGTGTGTGTGAGAGCTGTCACAGGGGCCAGAGCTTCATTCTTGGGGGGGCGTAGGGGGCTAATTTTAGGCCACAGATGGGACTGGTTTAACTTCCATTCTTGGAGAGTCGAGACTTAGGTTTATAATTAGAAGGGTGATAGAGTGGTGAGAGTCAGTGATTGGCGAGTGTGACTCTGTCTTTCCCCTCCATCCTGAGTGTCCTTGTCATGGTTCTACACTCAGCAGGCACCGTTTAGCAGGTAGCAGAGCCATATTTCTCCTTGTGGAAGTAACAGTTCATTGTGTTATATGCTGGCTGTTGTCAGACAGATCCCCCGGTTCACGCCACAAAACCATTTTAGTAAGTGTCAGCTGTGTGACTGTCAGAAGCCAGTCAGCTGTTCCTTCTCGCCCCCCCCCCCCCCCCCCCCCCAACATTCTTTCAGCAGATGGCACAACAGTCCAGATTCCAGCCATGGTGCAAACACATGATAATATTTTGATGATGTTCTTCAGAACAGTTTGTCTTTCACTATAGTTCAAGTAAAAGTCATTTAGTCAGTGTGTATTTAATAGTCATTAACGCCATTAATCACATTTTGTTTATTTTTTTTTCAATATTTGCCGTGACAGAATCTAGTGCTGTGTTCATGTGGCGAGTAATGGATGTTTACAGTTTCAAAAACTATAAAGTTGTTTGTATAAAATGGGTTTTGTTCACCGGTAACTGTAAATAACCCTGCCATGTGCCTCTACTTGAAATTCCGCTGTCCACCAGCAGATGGCGGTAGCGGCGCACCGATGGCAGGAAGTGCTGCTGGAGTAAACACAAAAGAAGGACGGGGGTAATCAGCTTTGTAAAGGGGTAAGCCTTTTACTTTGAACTTATTTTTATTTCATTTTACATTTGTGGTTAACGAACACGGCAGCAATGATACTCTCTTTATTATCTCCCCGTAAAAATCCCTAATAAACCCCAACGAAGCGTGAACGTCAGCAGTTCAGTTGACCCGATCCAGTAAAAAGATCTCATTGTTGATTTATTTTGGACAAAATGGACGAGGAGGACGCCCTGAGAAACTACTGCAAGGCAATGATCTGTCGTGTCCAACAAAAGCAGCACCCTCTTAAGACCTCTGTGGAGAACAGGAGGAGACAACAACACGGAGGAGCCAGCAGGAGGGACGGTACCAGACCCGAAACACGACGAGCAGCAGGAGCCGGGTTCAGAGATCACAGGGAGGGGAGCCTCCCTCTCTGTGACCAAACAGAGCGCACTCCGTGCCGAAGTCCCCAAGTCCAGCAGCCTGTCCCCCTTCAGCTCATTACAATGCTGAGGACCAAAAGTTTGAAGGAGCAGCTGAGACGGGTTAGACAGCGCGTCTGTGTGGCTCAGGTTTCGCTGATTTATTGAGACTGATTTCTCCCTTTAATGTGCGGTGACAGGCTGCAGAGGTGGAGCTCCACGACCCCGCTCTGTGCAGGGCCTGCGAGCAGGAGCAGGCATCTCTGGCCTTGAAAACTTTTATCAGGAGGAAGAAGACACAACTACAGTTCCAAATACTGACAGCCAGACTAAACACACAACCGAGTAAGTGACTCTTAGTCTGAGTGAAATCTGTTCACCTGCCTATTTTTAACATTTTGATCAAATCTGTAATCTGCTCCTTTTTCTTTTGTAGAATTGGACACTTGTGGGGGTAGCTGGTGCAAAGTCTACCAAAGCCCTCCGATGCCCCTCGCTGGATTTGGGAGGAACTACTTGGTGCAGATATGCGGGTCACAGCAACCTGGGGTTGCCTTAGCAACCACTAAGGAACGTGGAGTTGCCCTGGCAACAGATGAAATGAGGGGTTACCCTGACAAAAACGCTACACGAACTCATTTAGCAAGACCTCGCTGTCCTTTTTCAGACAGATAGCTGCAGACATGACGGGCAGTCTTAATACAGCAAAGGGGGACAGTGATGTGGAGTCAGACATATTCCTGCATCATTATTTTCAAACAGCCATTTATCCTCCTCTGCTACAGCTGTGTTTTCATTCACACCACTGAAGAGCTGAAACAAACGTCTTGCCTTTGTTTTTATAATGAAAAAGGAACAGAGTAACAAGGTTAGTACAAAACAGCAATTTATTTTCTCATCACTGTATTAAAGTTAAACACACAACACTATCCAAAGCAAATGAGTCTGGCCTTTTTTTACTCCTCCAGTCACTTTCAACACCGTAAACATTAAAACAACATTGTGTTGTATTTCACACTGCAATTAAACCTATTAGATTTTATACTGGCACAAAAACACACAACAGACAGCTGTGGCAGCAAGCATGCACTGCAATAAAAATAAAGTACAGCAAAATACCTAAGGCAATAAACAATAGCAAGAGTGGCTACATCATTTGGACAAGTTCCTTTTTGCATTGTTGCAGTTACAATGTTCGGGGGCTAGTAAACTACTAGGGGAGGGGTCATACAGTTACATATAAACACATCCAGAGCACTGATAAACACAAACAACAAATAGACATGAACAGATCCTCGATCCACTGTTTAAAGAAATTATTAAGACAAGTTGTTAAACTGAACATCATCCTGAAGCAGACCTGTTATTTCAGTCATGAGTATGGCTGATCATAGATCAGTGTATTGGACCAGTTGCTGTTAAACCCCACTGAAGCTGAAGGTGCAAGCAAGATTTACTCATCTGGCTTTCTCTTGGGCTTCTTCGGGTTGCGGGAGCGGCTCTTGGCCTTGCATAGTGGACAGATGGGAGCATTGCGATGAATTTGCTGGTGGCATGACAGGCAAGCCTGGAGAAAGGAGGAGAGGAATTCAGAGCACTCGTTAGATTTCAGTTTTTTTTTTTTGCTGGAATTAAGCAAACAAGATGGTCAGAAGGCATCAGGGCATTCTGCATAGTTAAAGTGATGGCAGTATCTGTTATTGTTTCTATAGCTGACACAAGGGACCAATTACATATTGGAAACTCACAGTGCTTTTTTTATTATTAATAAGGAAACCATCTCAAGTGTGGCCTAATTAACTGTAACATAGCACTTGGCAGAGGTAAAGCTAGTCACACCCTCTACAGACTTTTTAAACTTGACTTTACTCCATCCCCGCTATTTTCAGTCAGTAGGAGCAGTACCTTCATAGGTGGAGGCTGCTGTCTGAAGGTGGCCGTCTGCCGGGCATCTTGCTTTCTGGACACCTGGAGCTGCTGTGCTGCTGCTGCAGCCGCAGCAAGGGATTCTGGGATGGGTGGGTCATGTGGCTCCTTCTGCCACTCTGCTTTTTGCTTCTCAAAGTAACTGCAAGGCAAAGAGAGAGAGAGATAAGAGAGGAAAAACCTGGCTAGATTAGAATTCTTATTTCAGGCCTATGAATCACAGCAGACAGTGCATCCATCTACTCTGTGTATCAAGAGACAAGGACACTTAAACAAAAAAAGAACATTATAGTTAACACAAGCTCCTTTCATGTACAACCATGAGCAAAAGCACCATCATTGTAATGTTGTTTGTCTGTACGTGTACAACTGTGTCTGTGAGAGTGTGTGGGCTGGGGAGGGCTGGGAAAGAAATGTGTCCTTGGACTTTATGCCTTACTGGCTTATTTTCAAAACTAAAAAGAGTGATATCCCATTTCATTCTGCTCTCTGGGTTTTCTCAGAATAAGTATGTAATAGTGTAAGTTTAGGTACTCTGAACAAATTCACGTTATATCTCCTGTTACCATGATCTAAGCACCAAGTACTACATTGACACACACATTACTTAATTCACAGCTAATACAAGTTCATGTGATTTGAATTCTTGTTAATATTTCAGTTAGATGTTTTATTCCATTGAGGGACTCGTGTGCTGATATATCACCCTCACATAGGTCTGAGGTGTGATTTAATTTTCTCCACAACTGCTCTGTAACATCTTGTAATACAATTACAATGGAAGCCATTACAACGAAATACAACTGCTCTGACATCTTCCAAAGCAACATCATAAATCTCTGACTGTGCTGAGTTGAGTCTACTAAGAAAAGCAACTAAACAACAGCAGTGAGAAGCCACAGCAAGTATTTCATGTACTCCAGGAACATGAGGGGAGCATGTCACTGGTAAGAAAAGGAGAGACGGCTTCCACCTGGCCAGAAATGAACTCATCACCCGGGCTTCCACACAATACAAAGCGAAAACTAGCCGGCCAACATTACAATCAGCATGCAGAGCAGCTCTCGTCCCTCATCAACGACAGCTTTGCATTTTCAGTGCGTAAAAATTAATATTTATTTCCTACTGTGCTCTCATGTCAGAACGTTTTCGCATCATGGCAGATGTACCTGTGAGTGAGGGACCAGATGAGCAGAGAGCTGGGAGAATCATTAGGACATTCTTTGAAGTGAAGTCCTTTTCTACAGCTGTTCCATCATATACTTGAAAACGTAAATGTCATCCTTATGACATTAATCATGTTGATTATAAATAAACCAGTCGCCTGTCATAAGGTCTCCTGGCCAGTGGCACGCCGTTCTGTATTTATAGCTGTAAAGAGCCATGAACCGGGCTCAACTCAGGCCCTCTGCACTTTCCTACATATCAAAATGTGGATGATGAAATGAACAAAACCAAAGCTTTGACTTCGGAAAGAGTCACTTTTAACAAGAACACCTGTTTCAGGACCATCAACTATGATCAGGGTTTACCTTTAGGAAGGGAACCATAACAAAAAGAAATATTAGGCATTACTAAGCTATAAATAGTCTTATAATAAGTGATCCATTTTTTTGTCACAACACTGTTTGTCTATATTATGCAATATGGGATTCATTGTGCGTGTTCAGATAGATGTGACCTATTGTGTGTGTTCAAAAGGCTTGGGCCAGTGCCTGTACTTCATAGCAACAACTCTGTGTTTTTGGCTCAGCTCCACATATCAGCACATATCAGCACAACTCACCGCCAGAGTTCTTAGAATCTGCACCATCTGTAAGAAGTAATGTTGAACTAACAGCTTTATTGCTATTTTAATGTAGCTTTTGATGTTGCTACATACAAATCACACCATAAAAAAAGTTTAGTACAAACTAAAGCTGAGTGATATATGGCTTAAAAACAAAATCTCAGATTGTTTCACATCAAACCCGATTTGAGATTTTAATCGTTTTTTTTCCCGCTTTCTTAAAAACAACAGATTTTGAAAATGATTCTCCCAATCTAGGCTGTTTATAAGCGAGTGTCTCTCACTTGGCTGCATGCCTCTGCTTGAGGTCCTGAAATAATCAAAGAAAACATCTTGAAGTTGACAATGTGTGGTTAAATTAAATTTTCAGCTTGCCCCTAACCAGTTATGGGCAACTAGTCAAGTGTGTGTCAAGGGGCAGGCTGTGGGCATCAAGTGAAGAGAGAGGCTGGTGAATGGATGATAATAAAATGCAATAAAAAAAATTTTTTTACTGTGTACTTTAACTGATAAAACTAGCTGACAGCATGCAAAGTTTTCCTACGTTGGTGGATGATGGATGGACTGCTAACATAATAGCAGACACTAACTAACAAGTTGATAACTAACGAGCCAGAGCACCGGCGTCACAATTAAAGGACATTATATAAACACAGTGCGCAGCGCGACACCTTCACCCTTGATCCACACCCAGCCTAAACTCTCCGGCATTAGGCTACAGTCCTTAGTCTCTCAGCCCGCAGCATTCAGCCCAGCCCTAGTACATAGTGACTTTGATTTGCTCCATAGTAAGTGTTGATGGATGTCAGGCAGTTGGAGCAGCCCCCACCCATGTCCTTCAGTGATTGTGGATAACAGGGCCCTTGTGCAGCTTGAAATAGGTTTACTCCCTCACCAGATTTTTCTGCCAGTGTAAGAAGCTAGAAACTGTACAGATGATGGGATTTTTCTCTTTCATTACTGAACAAACTAAAGACTTGTTCATACATAAAACACCTTTTAGATAGCTGTCCCTGAATGTGAAAGATATCCAGCAGGAAAAATAAAGTTGCAGTTTTATATTCATGACTGTTCAGAAAAATAATGAAAGGTATTACCGTCATTACTGGCAAAAAAAGAGCTTGTGATAATGAGCTGTGATTCTTGTGAATTATTTTTAAGTATGTACCACGCTGTTTTTAGATAGTGACTATTTTTACAGAGGTGTACAGAGAACTGATATGGATATCAGTAAAACCCATGAGCTTGTGGATGAATACCAAATACAGTCAACAGTTTGCATCTGTATAACATTAAAATGAATGTCTTCATTTTCAAATTCTTTTCTCAATAGATGACAACATCATCATGTCCCACTGAAGGTCAGACATGATGGAAATGTAATAGTAAGAAAATATCTTTCAATCAACAAGTGTGTGTGAAAGTTTGATTCTCAATGGAATTTACACGTTTCCGTCTCTCTCAATACTTTTGGTGTCATCTTCTGAAACCCTGGTGACAAAAAGAGCCATTCGCCCTTGACATTGTGGTGCAATATGTACTTGGTACAAGTCCCAGATTCATATGACCTACAGTGGTTTATCATCTCAACAGCTTCCATCTAAGACTTCAGCCACGCAGCTGAATCAGCCAATAAAAGCTCTACCAGCCACAATCTGCACAACCCCTCACTCAGACACTGAATTCATGGTGGAACTACCAATGTACTATTTATGGGCATATTAGTGATAGTCCATGTAATGACGCTTAAGATATTCATGGAAAACCATTTGTCATCTCATCATAATGTTCTTTTCCTCTTAAGTACCGACAAACATTTCTAACTCTGTAAAAAAATGAGACTTGTAAGCATTTGATTTGCTTTTTAACACGGACAGTATAACAAATAACATGTAGCAACGTGTGGAAGCATCTTGGCAAAAGTGAAATAAGGTTAGACTTCAGAAAAGGATTGTTAATGCCTACAAAGCAGGAGGATATACAAGTTTATCACAGTGCTTCCAAGTTTCAAGATCTGGTGTGGGAGGTATCAAGAAGTTCAAAGAGAGTCAGTCAGTGCAGAACAACACTGGCAGCGGTAGAAAGTGAAAAATGTGGAAGGCTCTTGAAAGAAAAGCAAAAGATGTGTTTGGAAAGCCTAGAACAACTGCCAAGGCACTAGCAAATAATTCAGTCATGTCTGGAATTGCAATGTTAAAGATGACGGTCAATAATCTTGCAAAAAATGATGGATTGCCGACCAAGAAAACCCCACTTCTGCAGAAAAGAAACCTCCAAGCCAGAAAGAAAGATACTGGAGTATGCTAAGAACAACCTGGAGGAAGATTACACATACACAAGGAAAGTTGTCATTTGGTCAGGTAACACAAATCTACAGCTCGTTGATCACAGAGATGTGGCCTTTGTTTGGAGAAAAAGAAAGCAGAGGCAACGAACGTTGAACGTTACTGACTGACCTGCACAAAGCTCTGACTTAAATACAAATGATCTGTGGAGGGCTCTAAAGACCAGAGTCCATGCCAGAAAAAACATCTACGGTACTTTGGGGACCATGAGAGATTGACCTAAGAAGATCATGCTTTGATTTCTCAGGAAACCTCAAACATGTTGAAAACTACATCAAACAACTCCCATTTGTTATAAAAGGGAAAAAAGATACACAAATGACTATTAGCATCGGTCTGTCAATATTTACCTTGCTATTTCAAGTAATGTGTGACATTATCATAGAGGAGCTAATCATTTGGTTTCCAACTGTTTGGCATAGGCAGGGGATGTCAACATTAAACTGTGGCAGAGCAAACTGAAATAAATATATGCAGTAGTAATTTAATGATAATAGTAATAAATTAGTACAAAAAGAGTTAAAGGCATCAGATACTGGTCATCACCATCAACACAACTGACCATCATCTGTATCTCCTGGCCCTCCGATATTGAGCTGCCCATGGTGCACAATTGAAATTCAGAGACTTGGTTGTCTGTAGAACATTCTGTTCAAATGCCACACCAACGCAAACTGATATGTCATCTATTGCTGAATCTGAGGCACGTTTCTGAAATGTAGTATCTTGATAATGATCACTGAATGCACGCAGTTCGCAAAAGTATTTTGTTCTCTTTCACCTGTAGTACATGTGAATGTGTCTGTTGCTTTTTCCCGTATTTGTGTTTGAGAATCTAAATGATTCACATGCACTTTAGATATTTGCTAACCTATAAAGGCATTGCAAAGACCATGGTGATAACAATTTAATAAAAATAAATCATGGTCGCTAATGTACTGTAAAAATGTATTAAGAATATTTTCAGCAGACCTTTAAGGCACTGTGTGTGTGTGTGTGTGTGTGTGTGTGTGTGTGTGTGTGTGTGTGTGTGTGTGTGTACTAACTCTAAGGAGAGCTTCTCCTCTTCCTCGTTCAAGTTAGGAAGTCTGTTTAGACCCAGAGCCATCCTGAGTGCGTCCACATGCTCCTTCAGAGGTTTGTATTCATCATGCAGGCGGCGAGTTGTTTCTAGCAGTTTATTCAGGTCGTTCTCTGACTGCTTGATGGTGCTCTCCATCTGAAAGTTCAGGTGTCGAAGGTTTAGAAAACCACAAGTAATATGCTCAGTATGGATGCACCTAGATATCACATCTTTTTAATGCTGAAATAATAAAGGCACAAACATATTTACTGGATTCAGATAATGCTCAGTCTACCAATGTAGTTGTACAGGTTTACTCATGTTGGTGTTTAGCTCTGAGAGTAGTACCCACTCACCACGTTAATATCTGCATGGATGAGACGCAGCTCCTCCACATGTGCCATCTTCTCTTGTAGAAGGAGATCCATTTCTTGTTTATACTCTTTTAGATGTTTCTCTTCAGACTCCAGAGCCTCAAACTCAATCTTCAGACGAGACTTGATCTTCTGCATCTGGACGGTTTTATTCCTGGGGACACAGACACCAGCTGTCAGGTTGTTTTTTAATCACCATCTCCCATGCAAAAAAAATACAATTGTTTTATTCAAACGAGCACGATTTCATGTCTGTTGTGTGGTGCTTTGTGTACAATGCATTAACATCAAACATCGGGGCGGCTCTAGCTACTTCACTGATAACGTGGATGTAGCTGTATGTGCGTTAATACCTTCTATAACTACAGAGAATCCTGGGAAACCATTCTCCAACTGCTTGATAAGATATTGACAGACTGCTATGCTAACTAGCTAGCTTATGCACAGTAACAATTAGCAGCGCACATCTGGCGTTTTGTTGTCACACATCTGGAACGCTAATGTATGCACGCTCCAGATAAACTTGCTAACTACAATATGTGGCCGCTAGTTCATATTTAGCTCGATTGGCAGCTCTGCCAAAGACACAGTAACAACACTAGCACAAACCTATTAAAGCCCCCCAACAGAAGACCGGCTAATATCAGCTAGCTCAGTAACAAAGCCAGCAGAGCCAGGGGGCTTTTTCTTGGACGGCTAACACCCGCTAAGATAACGTCTCTCTTCCTCAGTGCATGCCAAACATCTGGCAACCATTACAGATATTAGTCAGATATTAGTTCTTTTCGACACCCGGGGCTTACCGTATTTCCAGGATATTCTCCAATTTGCACATAATTTCTTGTTCGTCCGCCATAGTTTAGCAGTCCCCTGTCGTTGAGAGCTGGCTCAGTTTCCCTGCGAGGCCACGGTGGTCTTCTTGTTGATAAAAAAAAAAACACAATAGACGACGTGAACGCGCACACGAGCACGCGTCCGCAACGTGAAACCGTGGCCACGTAACACATGGAACGAAAGCGCCGTAGGAGTGTGAGGGGCCGTCTGCTACACACAACGACCTGCGACTGAAATATAACGTGTCCTCTTCGCTTCCTCAGCAGCTGCTCGTTACACTGTGAGGGAGACAGCTGCTGAGATCAGAGCAGGCAGATCAGGACAGAGGAACAGGAGGGGGACAGGTTTGCCTTTATAATATGAGGCGAAAAATAATATCACCACAGGACGGAAATTATCAATGTCTGATATATACAACACATATTATTACTTTAAATAATATATTAAAAATAAATATTATTATTTATTTATTATTATTTTAAACTCGGACACTTAAATAAAAAAATTTATTTTGGCTTATTTCCATCAGACATAATGACAAATTCTCTATGAGCTCATGTCTTGTTAAAAGGTGAATATGATCATGTTTAGAATTCCTATAACAGAATGGAATAATCTGGAAAATGTTATTAAATCTTCATGTAAGCCCACGTCGAACACAAAGAAGAAGAAGATGTGTTACATTTAGTTTTCACAGACTGGGTTATTTCCCACATACACATAAAAAAAACTCCAGTATGTAACACAACATGTATGCTTACACATTAACTACATGGATTATTAGATTAGAGCAAATCCATTGAACCTTCTCTGCTACTGGAACACCAGGTGCTACTAACTTACCGCTGATTTTGATCTTTCTATAAATAGACTTGGAAAACAAAAGTCATGTCTGTGTTCTGGAAAAAAGTGATACACGGTCTTACAACCTATAACCAAGAGGAAAAATGTGTTCCCAGATGCTGCCCCTTTAAAAACGTGTGGGCCACCATGGCAGCCACTGGATTAACTTAATGAGAAAGTTCTTGAGAACAACACAATGGTCCATTCTCATTCACCATAATCCTTGTAGGTATTGAAAGCAGTTTCATATGACTGCGGAGAAAAAGCTACTACAAGCACCTCTCCGAAGAAGTGTTTCAGCTGCAGATTAAAAAAGTACAAATGTCAACTGTAAGTACATATCGTTCCTTTGTCGTTTATATGCTTATTGTCGTTGTGTTTCATTAAGATTTAAAGAGCAGATAGAAGTTTTGTCTCTGTAAAGGCTACAGGAGGGATTTAATCTGTAGATTTGAGAAGCTTTTTCAGTGCAATGAATGACTTTGATGATCCTAAGAAACAGTAGAAATGTTTAGTTTTCTTTTCTTATGTTCATAAATATTTAAAACACTGTGTCCAGCAAGGCTAACAGGTATGCTACATTATGATCCTTTAAGGGGCACTAATGGAAGTCTGCCTTGCTATGTACACCCTTGAAAGCTTCATGGACAAATAATGAAAACATTTTTTAGGCAAATTCACTGTACCATTTTGAATACATATTCATCATGAAGTGAACCCCCATGTTCTGAGTTAAATCTAAAATACGTTGTGGGCTTCATTTTTTGATTGTAGTCCCCACCAACCTCTTGCGAATGGATGCTCCTGGTTGAACAGAGGAATGTAAGGAACACTCTTTTTGGTCATTTTGCTGTCAAAGAACCAAAAGTTTTACCATTGTTTCAAGGAACAATGTTACTGCAGAATTGGTAGTGTTCTTTTTTTTCTCCCCTCCACCCAGTTGTTTTTCTGCATAAATCCTTGATGCTTCTCCAGTGACACAGATGACTGAAAATCAGGGTGCTTTTCCTCCGCTGTCTCACTGTGAGTGTTTTCTCTGGCAGATAAATGTCCGGATTACAACCATGGATGCGGAGCTGGAGTTTGCCATTCTGCCCAGCACGACTGGCAAACAGCTTTTTGACCAGGTACAATGTGGATTACAGTGCAATGAAATGATGTACTCTAACAGATAATCACAGCGATTGTGATGATATTTGATGCATTTAGATCGTGAAGACCATCGGGCTCAGGGAAACGTGGTTCTTTGGCCTTCAGTATCAGGACAGCAAAGGCTTCTCCACCTGGCTCAAACTGAACAAGAGGGTGAGAAGAAAGCTTGCATGTCAAATTTACATGGCTTGATGATGACATGACCTCATGAATCGTGATGATTGTTTATGATTAATGCTGCTGTGTTACTCCATTGAGGGTCATTAGGCACTTTATTTATTCTGGCATCCCAGGTGACAGCTCAAGATGTGAAGAGGGATAACCCTTTGTTGATCAAGTTCAGGGCCAAGTTTTACCCAGAGGATGTCGCTGATGAACTAATCCAGGAGGCAACGCAGCGCCTCTTCTTTCTGCAGGTTAGACATACTAAATGCTAAATAAAAGGAATTCATGCTGTTCATTTCAAACACTGAGAAATCAAGAAGAGATTCTATTTAATTAATGATAATAAAATTTTAACTCATCTATTTTAATAAAAATAGTATTATCTCTAGCATATGAGCAGGAATAATATAAACATGTGTACACAGTGGATGCTACAATGTTAGCAATGCTATCTCTTATGCAACATTGGCTCCACAGGTACAAGACTAAATCAGGGATCTCATTCAAAACACACTGTTGAACCTGTCTTAACGACTTGTGGGGGTTCCATGATGACTCACACAGATCTTGTTAACTGTCCTGGGAGGGGAGGGAGTGCATGCACACAAAACACCAGCAACCACAGGGTTTCTGTCTCTTTAAAACACATTTATATTATCATATGTGACACTGTTACACAACATAGAACACTAAATGAAAGGAGGTGTCATCTTAAAATCAGTATTTATGTCTCTCTTTTAAAAAAAAAATCAAAATCTGTTTCAGGTGAAAGAGAGCATCCTAAATGACGACATATACTGTCCACCGGAGACTGCAGTTCTCCTGGCCTCATATGCCGTTCAGGTCAAACATGGAGACTACAGGAAAGATTACCATGTCCCCGGGTACCTCACAAGAGAAAAGATGCTACCACAGAGGTACTGAGTCCTGTGCATATTACTTTTAACTAAAGTTCACCCTAATTCCAGGATCACTCATCTGAATTCTAACCGCCGTGTCCCCTTTGCTGATAAAACCAGGGTTTTGGAGCAGCACAAGCTGAATAAGAATCAGTGGGAGGAAAGAATCCAGGTGTGGCATCAAGAGCACAAGGGAATGCTGAGGTAGTCTACTGCAGTCTCACTACAAAAAAAAAAAAAGTTTCCAAGTTCAATTCAAATATTCTGCTCCACAGAGAAGACGCAATGTTGGAGTACCTGAAGATAGCCCAGGACCTGGAGATGTACGGGGTCAACTACTTCAGCATCAAGAACAAGAAAGGGTCCGAGTTGTGGTTGGGAGTGGATGCACTGGGGTTGAACATCTATGATAAAAAGGACAAGTAGGTCACAGTTCAAAAACATATATATATATATATATATCTGAAAACATATACGTACGTATATTAGTGTGTCGGCTTTAGTAGCTTCTATGGTGCTTTTACTGTGAAAGAATATATATCGTATGTATTCCAAATGCAAGTCATGTATGTAATGTCAAGTAACTCAAACATGCATTTTTACATGTAAATAATAACATATTAATTGTAGAATTTCCATTGTTCCAGTCTAGTGAAATGTTTCAGCATCTAGCAACAGCTCTTTGGGTTTGTAATAGTGACCATGCTGTTCTCATTTTAATTATATTAACATTTAGCTCTAAGCTCAACTGTCTCAGCCTAACAGAACTTCTACACATGCTGTTTTCAACTGTTGGATTCACCAAACATGATACTAAAATGATGAACTTCACCAATATCTTTTCAGAATGACCCCAAAAATTGGCTTCCCCTGGAGTGAGATCAGAAATATTTCCTTCAATGACAAGAAGTTTGTCATCAAGCCAATCGACAAGAAAGCTCCGGTATGCAAATATTTGTCTTGTTTTTTTTTGTATTTTTTTTTGGTTGCAACACTAAAAACACACTAAATACCTGAAAGCTTATGCAGCTTTAAGGTTTGTTGAACCTAGAGCTTATCTTAGCTTAACTCATGGATGCTTGTGGTTGGGACTTGTAAAACCTGCTACCTCATAAACAGTGCTCATTATCTTAGCATTAGCAGTTATTATGAAAACATTTTTCACAGCAAATCAAATGTATCAATATCAATTATAGCAACAAGTGTAATGAGAGCAGCTGCTCGTTTAGTCTCATGGTCCAACTTCTGATTGCACGCACAGACTTTCAGGGAAGCATCCAAAAAACAATAGATACAAAAAAAATAGAAAAAAAAGATCCTGTTAGTTGTAAAACAGACCAGATGTGCTATTGAGGGAATTACTGATTGCTGAATTTTTGATTTGTTCTAGGACTTTGTTTTCTATGTGCCTCGTCTTCGCATCAACAAACGTATCCTGGCATTGTGCATGGGGAATCATGACCTGTACATGCGCAGACGTAAGCCCGACACCATCGAGGTGCAGCAGATGAAGGCCCAAGCTAGGGAGGAGAAGAACAAGAGGCAAATGGAGCGGTAAGGGAGGGGAGGGGTAGTAATGAAGTCCTATTTTTCTTACAGTTTACAGTGTGTTCTCTCTGCTTTAAGAAAGAACTGTCAAGAGATAAAGTTTTTTTTCAGATGTGTATTTATGCACAATTCTCCTGTCAGGGCTCTGCTCGAGAGTGAGAAAAAAAAGCGTGAAAATGCTGAGAAGGAAACAGAGAAGATTGCCCGTGAGACCATGGAGCTGATGGAGAGATTGAGACAGATCGAGGAGCAGACAAAGAGAGCTCAAGATGGTCTGACAACTTCCTGAATACAAATGTTATAGCTTCAGCTTTGTTTCTTAAAGAGCATTAAAGCGCAGCTCAACATATGTATTAAAACATCAGATGTGAGCATAGCTGTAAAGCTTATGGAGCATGTTTTGGGTGATGATTTTGTGCATGTGTTTGTTTCAGAGCTGGAGGAGCAGACACGTAGGGCGCTTGAGCTGGAGAAGGAGAGAACAATTGCACAGGAGGAAGCTGAGCGACTGGACAAGGACCGCAAAGCTGCAATTCAAGCAAAAGCAGCCCTGCTCTACCAATCTGAAACACAGATTAAGAGTCAGGAAAGCCTGGTACTTTACATTCTGCCTATGTTATTCTTCTGATTTAGAACTCATTGATCAAGCCCTCAAAGATAAAAGTAAATTCTTAATTCTTATTAGTATATGTATTCTTATCTTATATTCTTATTGTTTCAGAAAAACAGTTTTTATAGGTAATAAGTGGAGCTGTGATGCTGAATATAAACATATATCGCACATTCACACAGATTCTCTCTTACACAGGCACAAACAGAGCACAATGACCTCAAATCAGGAGCACTCTTAACTCCTTTTCCATTTGTGTGCATGGTTGTGTAGGCCACTGAGCTGGCAGAGCTTACCTCTAAGATCTCCCAGCTGGAAGACGCCAAGAAGAAAAAGGACGAGGAGGCAAAAAGATGGCAGAAAAGGGTGAGAGTAAATGAAAAAACCATGAGAGAGACAATGGATGAATGAAACATGAGAGAAGAGATGATGTCTGACACCAGAATAGGTAAAACATAAGCAGAGATTTAACCAGAGGTACTGTGTAATGGAAAAACCTCAAGCCTGGTAAGGGATTTTTAGCCTAAAACATTAGGCCATTAAATGTACATGCAAATTATATGCAAAAACAGCATACAAATAAGGACTTGCATGTAGTCTCTTCACATTATTGAGTAGTGCTCCTGTGTTTTCACCTTTCTATTGAAGTGGGAACCTGTTGCACTTTATGCGAAAATAAATCACTACTCATACAAGATAAGTACTTGCTAAAATGTCAGGCGTATTAGTGAGTACTGCACTAAAGAGATGCGGAAATTACCAGCAAATAGGTGATCTACATATTTACAAAATGCAGCCCCTACGTAAAGTATGATGCCACGAGTCCTTTATTCAGAAAAAGCACATTTATTTATTTCAGTAACGCCAGTAGAAGGGCCCCTCTAAACTCCAGCTTCATCGGTTCACTACAATTGCGTGTATTAACAGGCAACGGTGGTAGAAGCTGATTTGGAGCGTACCAAAGAGGAGCTGAAGACTAAACTCATAGGTGTCCACATCCAGAATTCTGTCAACCCTCATATGCATGAGCACGACGAGACGGACGAGAGCAGTGCAGAGGCGAGCGCCGAGCTGACTTCTCCGGGCATGGTCCGAGATCGCAGCGAGGAGGAAAGAGTTACAGAAGCCCAGAAGAACCAGAGACTGCAGAAAAACCTCAAGGTAAGAGTAGATCATTGTACACAGATGTCTGGTTTATCAGGTTCGCTTATCTCTCTCCTATTACACTTCTGGTCAAGGGTCATGTGCACCTCTGGGTTTACCCAGGGTTTGAGTACAGTTAAATAAGTCACAAACAAAGAGGCTTTAGGGTTCTTGCATAACAACACAAGGCCCAACTTCTCCTTTAAAATATACAAAGTTACATTTTATCAAACCTTTTGGTTAAGACTGAGATATCAGACTGATAATTTATGTAAACATTCTCTTTTCAAAGCCTAACTGAATACTTTTGTGGCCTAAAGTGGCTGAAAACAAAGCAATGGTCTAGCATAAACCCCAGTCCTCATGATGAGACTAGTCTAGACCTGTTTAATACCACCATCCTTTCCTACCTAGCCTAAACGCTTGTATATGTAATTTTGTAAGTCGGTGACACCATTCTCCCACTTTTGTATGAAGAATATGAGGACAAGCTGAATTTATTTGCACCTTCATTGATATTAAGTAAATGTAAGCGTGTTAAGAGGATAAAGTACGTACAACAGGAACCTGTTTACAGAGAGTCACTGTGAGCAGTTTTAGCTGCTGTGTAGCTCGGAGCACTGCAGCACTTATTAATAGTAAATCCATATAAATTGCTCAAGCAGATGATTTGTTTTATTTCTACAAAATGATAATGTCTGAAGTTATTTTATATTTCATTTTTGATGGACAACTGAAATAGCTGTTTTATATAATATTTAGTCTTAGTGTATGTAGACAGGCATTTGTCTCCCTTACAGTTTATGGTCTGTAAGCCACGTGTTTTGTCGCTCTTGTTTTTTTAAAGGCTTATAAACTGCTGCACTCTCTGTGCTGTTTGTTGACATGGCCACGTACGGGTTTTGACTGTACTGTAAAGATGGCAGGTTAATTACCTCCAAAAACTGTGTTTCAGTACAACTAAGTGCACTTAACTTAATCAAGCATCATTTCAGCAGTACATTATCATTTTCCTGGCTTCACTCAAGTTGCAGATCTCATCCATGGTTCCTATCACACAGCCAAAAAAATGAGGTACAATGTTGTACAGACGACTCAACACAAAACATGGATTTAATAACTATGTACAATAGAGTGTTTTCAGATGGGATTGAGGGGGGCGTAGAAGGGGAGAGGGGGTAAGGCTCCTGAATAGTCTCCTAGTCTCAGGTAACAGAATTTTATTCACTCTGTATCTGTGCTTTTTTTTCAGTTCCTGAGCACTGAGCTGGCTGGAGCTGTAGACGACAGCAAAAAGACCCCCAATGACCTGATCCATGCTGAGAATGTGAAGGCAGGCCGGGACAAATACAAGACACTACGTCAGATACGCCAGGGCAACACTAAACAGCGCATCGATGAATTTGAGTCCATGTAGGACAGTGTGCTGGATGTGGATTATATTGGGCACACTGAGAAATTGTAGAAGTGTATAGGTGTATAGATTATTGCATTTAAATCAACCTGAAATAGCTGTTTGAATATATATATGACTTATATTGTGCTTTATTGTTGATGATTTTAAAGGTATTTCATCGAAATCGGAAATACATTTTTAATTTCACAGGAACAATAGCAGCCATTCCAGTCCAGAATTGCAAACATGTAATGTATCATCATTACTCTTATTCACTTCCAGCCAGCTGTTGCAGTATCAATGTGCCATATTGACAACCCCATTAATGTTAATTGATTAATGTAATGACACTGAAGGCAATTATTCTACAACTACACCGAGATCCTCTGTTCTATATGTCAAAAATAACCCAATGTGTTGCGTGTGCCTCCGTTTCCATAAGACTCTGATGCTCCAATTATCACTTTCAAATGCATCTATAAATAAACAGAAAATTAAAAAAAAATGTTATTGTGCCATCGGAGCATTCTGTATAATCCACAACTTCATCTCCCATCACTGCGACTGTGCCGCCTCACTCCCTCTGCTCCTGCAAAGACGAGGGTTCACAGTGAGCGCCCTTCAACACGGCAAACATGTTATTCTCCTTTTTATTTAGTTAACCATAACAGCAGGTTAATATGATTATTTAAAATGTCGTTTCTCTTTCAAGATTGTTTACAGTCTCATGAGCTTTTATTGTCATGCCATCCAAAAACCAGATACAAAAAATAAATTAAAACACATTTAAAAACACACACTACCAGACCTTTGTCTGAACACTCATGGGGAAGTAAATAAATAAACAAAGTAGCAGGTAAACAAATACATATATTTTACATGTTTAAGACGGTGTGCAGCCTGGCTGACAGTATAGGCAAGCTCGTTTAACTGTGTAAAACTATAAAATAAGTTGAAAACTGAATATATATATTTCTGGCGACAGCTGTCAGTGAAGGAGCTGCTGACAGACAGGGCGGCAGCAGTAGCAGCCTGTCCCACAGTATTGTGGAGGATCATGACACACAGCGAATTTACAGCTTAATCGCGCCTCTTCTCGCGAGATCTGCGTATGTTTGCACCTAAATAACGAGAGGCAGTGCAACTCTGGCTTTCCAGTTGAGGAAAGTTACATTGGGAATACTGTTCGTCGGTCTGTATGCCAAAAAAAGTAAGTCACGCGAACTGTAGTGGTGTGTCAGTAACTTCTGCCGCCTAACATGCTTACTTGGTAAAAAAAAACAAAGGAAAAGTTCGGTCTTCATCCATGGAACGGCTCGGTGGGACGTCCCTTTTCCTTTAGCAACCTGCGTTGACGACGGATCTAAACGCATCCGCTGAGACACATGAGGGCTGTCATTGGGTAGGCGGCTTCTCGCCTAGAAAGTGTTGTTTGGTGTTATCTCCGTGTGCACCCAGCGCAGTCAGCAGCTTTAGTCCAAGGACGCGAGCCGAAGATGGCCTTTCACACGAGCTTGTCAGATATAGACGGATCAAACTCTTTGATAATAAATGCGCGGGATCGTTTGGATACCACTGACACTTACGCGTACCAAACCACTGAGCTTAGTAAGGCAGTGTCGGTGTCTTTGGGTTTGGATTCAGTCTCCTCTCCTCTCAGCACCATGAACCAGTGCCCCAGCGGCGCCTTTGCAGACTGCGACACCACTGTTGGAAATAGTTTCCGAGGAGTGCCAGAATTGGGAACGGCTGCAAGTATGACCTCTGAAAGCAGCCGGGTTGTCCTGTGTGACATCAGCCTCAGAGAGGACGACTTTGAAGAAGTGTGCCATGACTTACAGCAGGTGAGCTGCATGGATCTGTTCAGGGCGGGTGAAATGGATAGCGCGCAAACATTGACGCGTGGCTCAGTGATATCCAGATATGTATGCAAGAAATCTAACATGTTAAAGAACCCGATGTCAGAGCGTCCCGAGACCTCTCAGATGGCCGAGGTCGTACATTTGAAACCATATTCTGCATACTCTGCCAGCGAAAACTACAGGGATACACCCGGCGTGTGGTGCGCAAATGAGCGCGCACACAGCGACCGATCCGAGCTACAGAGAGGCGGACCCGGCGGGCATAATTTCTTGTGTAAATATTGTAATTGTGGGCAAACAAGTCACGGATCCAGACAAGAATGCCGCTGTGTCTGGTATAAAAGTGAGCAGTGTGGTAAAGGTGGCATGCGAGCCGCAGCGATGGCACAAGGATATGGCCAAGTGGAAAGTTACCCAGGCGCAATTCCTCAAGGGCAAACCACTTTTTCCACTATCAAGAGCGAACCATCAGTTTGGGTGGATTGCTCAGATCGCAGTTTCAGGTAAGCAACAGATCTTTAATGATTTGCTTTTCATTTCTGCTTGAAGGCGGCAGGGAGGGAGGAGGACTATTCACGCTGCGTTTCTCCAACAAAAGGACAAACGCATGCGTGAAGAGTCTGGGAAGTGACAATACTTTGATCCATCTCGCTCTGCAGCTGCATTTTGTCATGTTCCATTACAAATATGTCCTGTAATTAGTTGAGACTGGGTACTTTAGAGCCGCACTGTCAGACAGGATTATATACTTTACATCTATGAAGGTTAACAGAGCACAATTAGACATTTGCTGTCATTGCAAATCAATCAAATACAATGAACATAATTATTATGTATTGTTACTGGCCACGGCTTGCGTTGATAACACTGAAGAATCATTCTGTGTCCATCTACACAGGCTGCGTTCTATCAGCATTAAATCACTGGTGCTCCAAAAGCACCATGTGCTACTTGGCCTTGGCCAGTTTGTGTTTCAGTCAGCATACAGAGTGAGTCAAAGTTGATCCCAACCCTTACTTTCCAGAAAAAAAGTCCTTATTTGTGCTGTGGCTGTCTCCCCAACTGACTCCATAAGGCCAGTTAATGTGTCAGTGTTATAAACAAAAGATACAGCACCTGTTGTTGATTCTGGGCTCTGAAGATGTTTTGTTACTGATTCCTAACCAGCCTAACTCAGACTAACATTCTTTAATCATATGTTTTGTGCTCTGTGGATTGACTTCCACTGTTGTTATATGATAATTCATGAGAGGGGAAGTGTAATTGGATTGGATTTAGGGAATTATGGGTAGCAGAAAGAGATTAAAAAAATGCTTTTAAAATGCTCTTCACTAATTTCCTTTAAAAACATCATAATCACAGCAGAGTAACTGTGCCCTTGTTTATGTCCAGGCATGAGGATTTTTTTCCAGGCATGTACCTGTCAGACAGGAGAGTGTGTCAGGTGTGTGGCGACGATGCCTCGGGTTGTCACTACGGAGCAGTCACCTGTGGCAGCTGCAAAGTATTCTTCAAGAGGGCGGCTGCAGGTGGGTGTGACTCGCACAAAAAACACACGCCAGTGCACAATTACTTGTTCTCTGATTTAATTTCTTACGCCCACTTGCTGTTATGCAGACAGGGCACAGTGACCTGACGTTAGGAGGGTGATTTATTTGCTTTCAGTAAACATCCACATAGGGTTGCTATGAGTGGAAAGCCTTGCCATTGTTAAACTTGCTCCCCTCATCACCCAGAACTTGTTTGTGCCTCCAGGTAAGCAGAACCACTTGTGTGCCAGCCGGAACGACTGCACCATTGACAAACTGAGGCGGAAAAACTGTGCCTCGTGTCGCTTAAAGAGGTGCTTCATGTCGGGAATGAGCCTTAAAGGTGAGGAACAGAATGAGGAAAATACTGATGGTGTGTATTCAGAAAGTGGGGTCAGGCTGGTCAGATACCTTCCATTCAGTGGACCAGAACTATCCCAGATTAAATACAGTGTAGCAAATGCATTTCAAGAGAGGTTACAACAGAGCACTTTGTTGCCTAGTGGCAAATGATCATGGCTGTGATTAGGAACAGCTCCATGAGTGTGGTGATAAGTAGAACCACATTCATACCTATAACTGTTTTTCTAAAGATTTCTATTGGTAATTGAAGCTTCTTGGCTCCTTCTAACCATCTTGCCTTTTTCTCTGGATTTTCTGGTCAATATTAGGTCGCCGGCTGAAGGGAGGTGGACAGACTAGAAATGGAGAGGAGGAGCAGCAGCAGCAGCAGCCAGGTGCCTGGGGGCAGAGTGACAAAGAAGAGAGGGCAGCGAAGAAAGATGGAGTCCTGGAGTCCGGAAATGTAGCTGCCAGGGCTCAAGGTGGTAAGGATTAGGCTCGAGTATCATGTTAACTTTACATGAAGCCTACCTTTTGTTGTAAAGGATTGGTTTTTCTTTTGTGGACTGTGATTTTTCTCTTGAGCAGCATCTCAAGCACTGGCTCTTGACATCCCCCCAACTCTGCGCTCCTGCCTGTCCCTGCTCAGCATCCTGCAGGCCATCGAGCCGGCCGTGGTCAATGCCGGACACGACCCCGCTCAGCCAGACAGCCCCGCTTCCTTGCTCACCAGCCTTAATGAGCTGGGGGAGAGACAGCTGGTAACCGTGGTGCGCTGGGCCAAGGCAATACCAGGTAAACAAACACACAGCCAGTAGGTGTTTTTGCAAATGCCACGTGCACTAAATTGCTGTCATAGTTTCAGGGAGTGTTGTCAGACAAACCATTCATAGGCACTCTATGGCAAAAAACACAAAACTGCAAGGGCAGCCCTATTGAGCAGGAGAGTGGATGGCAGAAAGGAGCATCACTTTGATTTACATGGGCAGTAAAGCTATCATAGAAAGTATTTCAAATCTGTTAGCACTGGGATAGAAATCAAGTTCTGAGTCAGAAGATGTATGACCTTGCCAGAATTTTGTGCCAATATCTCTTCCATGTAGGAGCAGCCTGTCCTGTACAGACAGGCTTGTTTCAGATATTAGCCACTAGAGGGGGGTATGTTCATATATAAGCCAACAAAAGGAGGGCTGAAAATGGCCAACACTGTAGCCATACTGTTCAGTTTTGTTGCTATTAGTCCTCAGTTTTATCAAATTGAAACGGAGCAGAGTTGTTTAGCATGTTTGATCACGTCAACGTATGAAAGATGAGTGTTGTCGACAGGTTTCCGCGACCTGCATGTGGACGACCAGATGTCAGTGATTCAATTGTCATGGATGGGGGTGATGGTGTTCGCTTTGGGCTGGAGATCCTACACGCTCACTAACAGCTCCATGCTTTACTTTGCTCCAGACCTGGTCTTTAACGAGTAAGTCACGACGGCATGTTTTTTCTTCTAGAGAAAGTTTCTGAAAGTTGGCACAGACTGTATCAAAGAATAAAGAAAGAAAGAAAGTTAAGGCCCAATCCTCTGTAATAATCGTTGTGACATGGTGGGGGGTTGCTATCATGAGAATTCACCTGTCATCATAAATGGGAAACAATGCACGGTGGAATACAAGCTTCAGAGGAAGACTGAATAATCACACAACGAGCGTCTCTTTTTAGGCGAGACGGTAAACAAGAGTTCTGTTCTTACCATCTCCTTTGCGTGGCCGCAGAGCGATCAACCTCAGATGATTTATTCCATTTCATCTTTGCAAAACCAGTCATCAGCACACCTCCCTCGAAGCACTGCTACCGATTCTTTTCACTTTGACAAGTTCTGATTTGCACCACAACCTTCCAGCCTTTATTAGGAAAAAAAAGACATTTCTGACAATACAACTCTCGTCTTTTGTCTTTTTCTTTGTACTTTTAAAAACTTAACGCATAGTTTTTGTCACAAATCACAGCACATGATAACACACCTTTTCTTAGTTGGAGGAGGGTGGTGCCTGGAATGCTATAAACCCAGCCACAGGCTCCTCAGAGCAGCTTTCAGTCGGCTGATATTTTGTGCAACATTAGCAAAATACTCATTCTGTGTGCATTAGACCTCTGTCCCTCTATTAGGCTGCATCTGACCTGCATGGTAATAGATACGCCAGCCCTTGCTGGTGACCCTCATTTTTCTCTGCCTCTCTGTCATTCTCTTTTTCCATTATCCGTCCGACTCATTTTTTCTCACCTCTGCTGCTTTTTCCTCTTCTTTCCTGTGCTCTGGTCTCTGCAACCACTAATTGTCTTCTTCCTTTCTATATTCCTCTGAGCCTGACCCTCTCCTGGCTTCACACTTATTCTCCTGTGGCATCTTGTGCTCCTTCTTCCTCTCTCAAGCTGTTTTTATTTATTCTTTTACCGACCCTTCCCTACAGCCAGCGGATGCAAGTGTCCAGCATGTATGAGCACTGTGTGCGGATGAAGCTGCTCTCCAAACAGTTCTGCATGCTGAAGGTTACCCAGGAGGAGTTCCTCTGCATGAAGGTCCTGGTCCTCTTCAGCATCAGTGAGTCAGCTGGGACCATGTTGAAAATAAAAGCTTAAATGTCAGCTTTAGAAATATGACCACAGTATAGTGTAGTCGTACTTGAGAGAATTGATGATAAGTCAGTGAGAGTTATTGTTGTGTTCTGGCTGTGTGGTCACAGTGCCAATGGAGGGCCTGAAGAGCCAGCGCTGTTTTGATGAACTGCGGACCTCCTACATCAAGGAGCTGGACCGCTTAGCCAGTCACCGAGGAGAGACCACCCGTACACAGAGACTGTTTCAGCTCACACAGCTGCTGGACTACCTCCAGTCGGTAATACGCACAATCCATTTCACATATGCACCATACAGTGACCCTGAACTTGTATAAATGTCATTTTAGTTAGGGTCACGTAACGGCATGACTCTTTCAAAGTACACTTGCCAAGTACACAAACACTATATCGGCCTCACAGTGATACACTGCTGGCTTACAATTGATTGAGCAGGTGAGATTTTTTTCAAATATTTTCATGATTGAATTACATAAACTGCAGTTATATTTTAAGCAAAGTAATCCTTGCATAAGTAAATCCAGGTTAAGGATGACATCACTCCTGTGGAGGGGTTTTATCCGTCTGTGCACATGTTTGTGTTTTATTTTTAAACTTTTAATCCCACAAATCCTTTGTGTTTCTAATTGTACTCTGCTCAAAGTACAACAGTGTGTTCTGTGCTCCCACAGAAGGTGGGAGGTTCCTTTTCCAGATTGTTATTGTCCAGATAAGATCCTGCTTAAATGAAACCAATAAAATAAAAAACGACTTAATTTACTGACTTTGTTCTGTTGCAAGCAATGGAGGAGGGATAGCAGAAAAAAAGGAGGAATAACATCCTGCCCCACAGAGAGGAGAAAGGAGGAAGAATGTTAGAAATAGATTTACTATTTGTGTGAGGTTTGTAGCTTTACTACAGGATACTGTCTGTCACACTGTAATGATAGTGGTAGGTTTAAGTGGCACCTTGTTTTAAAATGACTGATTAAACTGGGAATGAAAATAAAATATATATATATATATATATTAAAAAGGATTTCAATCTGAGATTAAGCAATTTCCAACAAGTTCCCCCTGCAGGATCAATAAAGTATATCTATTTATCTATGCTCCATCATTGTGCCACCACTAGGTGGTGTAGATCAGTCAAATTTTCTATGCTGTGATGAGAACAATTAGTCGTCATAGTAAATACCCTCTTACCTTGCTGTTATAGCTGCGAGAGGAAGGATATGAATGCTGTGAAGTAACCTCTTACAGAAAGCAGAGCTGCTGCCTTGTGTCTTTCACTGTGGATTTACTTATAAATGCTCAGCGTTGTGCCTTCTGAGCTGCAGGGCAGCCAGGGATTGTCTGTCAGGGACCTTTAGGCATAAGACCAGGGCTGATCAAGACTTTGCAGTTCAGACCCCTTTCGGCTTTACCCTGTCTGCAGAGCTTAGAGTGTCACAATAAGTGTTATCTTTTAAAACCGCCTCTTAAGGCTTGTGTCAAAAGACAGGGCTCAGCCTTATTCTTTCCTTTCACGCATTTAAGACCATCTGTATTTCTAATAACCTCACGATGAGTTTGTTTATGTTTCTTCCTCTCAGGTTGTGAGGAAGTTACACCAGTTCACCTACGACCTGTTCATCCAAGCTCAGTCCCTGCAGACGCGTGTCAACTTCCCAGAGATGATCTCAGAGATTGTGAGTGTTCACGTGCCCAAGATTCTCTCAGGCATGGTCAAACCCATCCTTTTCCACAATACAACCTAAAGGGGAAGGGGGGGGGTCTGTGAAAGTCCTTATGTTACATGAGCACCCGTGTCCATTTGTTGGAATGGTGAAATGGCGAGGGTTTATGATTCTGAGCGAGTGGCGATGAGTGATGAAAGAAGCCTATCGTATAAACTGGGGGGGGGGGGGGGGGGCACAGTGAGGTATTCTTCCAGCGTAATGTAATCTAATTACATGTACTCTGTTCTTCTTACTGCGTGTTCACGGTATCACACACATAGACATAAAACACTTGCATGCATCCCTTCATGTGGCCCTGGCATGTTCCTCATCTCCTCTTGTGATTATACACAACGTTACTCATTTTGAGATGGTAGTGAAAAAAAAATAGTTTGCAGATTTCCCATCACTATTGGCTGTGTGCAGTAGAATGACATTTTAGCACTAGTTTCTTCACAATGAGTGTTATTGTACGTGCCTGAGATGCAAAAAAAAACGTTGACTGACAGTTATTTAATGATTGTGACATGCATGCTAAGAAGCAAAGCTATCTTGCCTGAAGGCTTATAAAAACATTCTGAAAGCTGTTGTCATCCATTAGAAATGATATTGGACTAATAGTTTTGGTGTATTGTCAAAATAAACTCTCTTTTCAAAATGACTGCAGGAATGCCGAAATTTCAAATGTGTATGTCAAAGTAATTGGACAAATGACTCATTAGTCGACACTTTCTTTTTTTTAAATCCAAACATTATTTGAGTACAGTTTTTTCCAGACATTTCATACTGTTGTACCTTTTCTACACTTTCTTAATGTGTTCTTTGCTAATGCTTTTTGTTGTGACGGTTTTGCTAAACGTTAAAGGTCCGGCCAAGAATCTGCCTGTTTGTTGCAACATTTACAGCTTAACATGTAATAAAAGGAAATAAAACTGACGCACGTGTGTGTGTCTGCTGATTATTTACATGTAAGTAATTTGTTTTTGTCCATGTAGATGGCAATATTCCTTCCATGTTTCCTGGTGCATCAACTGGCTTTAGAAAAGGTGTTTTCTGCTAGAGCAACATCCTCTCCCAGGATATCCATTCCCCGGGTGATAGATCGCAGCAGGAAGCAAAAACACATCAGAGAGCTGGTGATAGCAGGAGGCCTGTCTGATTTATTTCATCAAATCATGCAGAGATGAACATCTATGTCCTCCTCTGCCTCCTGTGTTTCACCGCCCTCTAGTGGCAGCTGTTCTATCTGCAGCAGTAAAATGAAACTTGGCTAAACTAATAGGACAACATCTGCTGGATCCATTGACATTTACGTCTTAATGTAATTGGACACAGATCCACTCAAAAGTTTGAGTGAGGTTAGCATTAAATAGTCAGAGTGGACATTAAATTGCATTATAATGTCACAAAAATGCGAAAACCTGCACTGATTCACTTCAAATAAACTTCATTTTAATGGTATATAGCGTTGTAGATAAAATCAGAATGTAACCTCTATCATCATCAATCAGAAATACAGATATGAGGAAAAGTGTAGATTCCTTTTTAAAAGGCCCATATAGTATATATATATATATATATATATATAAAAGAAATAGGCATTACTTTAAGAGCAGGTTTTATTTTAGCTACATGGTGCATTTGAAAGCCTGATCTATTAAAAAAAACAGTCTGTCTGGGTAACCTCTACCGCCATTTTAAGTCCCATTTCCTGAACAACCTCTTTCAACAAGTATTTGTCCCTCTCATAAATGAATTGGAGCTGAACGAGGCCAGGATTGAAAGACATGCTGAAATATCACTTATTTCTAAATATATATTCCTTGCCACACATGCCCCTGTGGCTTCCCTTAAAAGGAATGGCGTCTTGTAGGTTTGCAATGATCAAAAATGTATGTGTTGATGTCGACATTTGAACTTAGTTTAGATTCCATTTGATTTCTGTGTTTCTCCGAGTCTGCTCCGCATCAATATTACATGTCTACTCTAGTAAGAAGAGGGTGTTTTTTTCTGTCTGTTGGGTAATGACAACCACAGAAAGCACAGTCAGTCTCTCCGGCCACAAACAACAAAAGTTGAAATGATTTCCTTATGTGTAGATGAAGGAGGAGATTAACACAAGGAAAGAGTTACAAAGGGTGACAGAATGACACAAATGAAAACACAATTAAAAGAGAAGTGGAGATAAAACTTGACCCCAAAGTAACCGAATGCCCATAAATCACAGGGAAATGTGGCTGACACAGGGTACAATACTTCTTGCTGAACCTTGCATAAAAGTAAAGTAATAATGGGTTTAACACCAGGTTACCGCAGCTCATAGCTACAGTGACCGGAAACCAATTAGATCATGGAGGTGGTAAGATGACACCCATGAATGGGGTGTTTTGGTGGCCTATCTAATGGAGGGTGATTCCTGCCCAAGCACCAGTCCATTAACAACCAATTAACTTCCTATTAATATTTTACCAGACAGGGCCTCTCATCCTGACATGTTTTAAGGAGCTTTTCCCAGGAGTGTTTGAACATGAGCAGCTTTTAGCGCAGCATAAAGAGGCCTGTGTAATGGGCTGAAGGAGGAGGAGTGGCAACCTGATAGCACTGAGAGCAGAGGAGGGGAGAGAGGACAGGAGACAGACTTCTGCAGCTGGCCTGCCCCGAGCCGAGCCGAGCCAAGCCAAGCCAAGCCAAGCCTGAGCCTGGACAAATGGACGGGCTCAGGAAATCCACCATTTTGATGTCAAAGATCAGATGGGAATAACCACTGTGTGGCGTGTGCTGAGCATAACTGTGTTAAAGATGTGACTGATGAGAGTTCTTTTGTGCTTCCAGGGCATGAAGTGCTTCTCACCATCCTGGATAAAAAAGTCTTAAAGTGCTACTGAATCAGCTTTATGCTGTGTAAGGCCGGTTTGTGTGGACATTTAAAACGAGTTCAGGGAAACTCCCTGCCCTGAAAGAAAAAGAAAGCGAGAGAGAGAGAGAGAGAGAGGCCATTATGACTGTAGCCTGCAGCTACTCCCAACGGATAAGGCATTTGTCTTCACTTGAAAGTATGATTTATTTTTCCACCAGTCAAAAGGGTTATGTTTGTCACCACACACTGAAAGGACTTTTGGAAATAGCTGTAGAAGCAGAAATGGTGGAAAGAAAAAAAAAGCCCTTTGGTTTTCTAATGCAGTCTCAATGTTCTCTCAAATACTTCCCTTCTATGGTTACTCTGTTTGAGATCACTTTCAGTCTTCATTAACTTTAGTTAATCATACTGAACCTTCCGTCTAATTTATCAGCAGGAGCATGAGTGTGTGTGTGTGTTGATGATTAAGAGAAAGAGGGGAATGTGGGAAGGGGGGGTAGAAGATGTGGTTGTATCAGGTTCCCTCCACTGGGTGTAGATGTGGTCTTAGATTTCTCTCTGGGCTGCTGATTAACTGTGTGTGTGTGTGTGTGTGTGTGTGTGTGTGTGTGTGTGTGTGTGTGTGTGTGTGTGTGTGTGTGAGCTCGGGAGTGCACCGAGGAGGAGAGGAACTTCAGCTTTAATTTCCCCCAGCTCCAGATATTACACCCCCGCGCTCTCTGTTTTTATTGGAACAGAGACCAAAAAACACCAAGTGTTTATGATGCATTAAAACATGGTGGGGAACTTGAGTGTGGAATTGTAAATCTATATATTTGGCTCTGTCTCTTCAAAGCTGAGTTAATTCTTTTATAGAGGATTTCGTGTGTTTTACAAAGACTGATGATTGTAACGCGCCGTGAAATCATGTTTATCATCTTGATAGGGAGCACAGAGGCGAGAGAAAATTCTCTGCAAGGGGGAAAGAGGGGAAAATGGAGGCAGGACTTTTGGAAACAAAATGCAGAGGGCCGCATGGGGAGGTGGGAGGAGTCACTGAGTTTGGGGATGAAGCAAAGCACAGAAGGAAGGAATTATTCAGCATTACCCTAATGACCATTTGAACAAACGGATGGGTGAAGAGACCACATTACATTCTATTAACTCTGCTTTCGTTGTCAGTGAACTGTTAATGATGTACAAAGGGAGCAGTGCACTGCTCTCCTGGACAATGCGAGCTCTGTGCTTCTAATTATTCTCAGGAAAGCACCGACGGCCTTTATACCTGGAGACACATTAGCCGGCTCTAATTAGAGTAAATATTCTTCTGGTGCAACACCAGTATTGCCTCACTGATCTAACAGCGATTAGGTAGTTTTTTTTTTTAGTTGCAGGGCTGCTTATGCATTCCCAGGCCTTCTCTATTTCTCAATCTGTTTTGTCTGTCCTGATCACTGCCTTTGCCTCATCCCCAGTCTTTTCTTCTCTGCACTCAATTTACTCTCTCTCTTCTCCCCACCAGCAGCACTACAAGCTGTGACAGAATCACAGTGTCTCCCCACAATCCAAAGCCACCTCCCTAGTTCATTATATCTGTACACAGAGTCCATCCCTCGTAGCCCCTTCATAGCTCCTCCGTCCCAGCCAAATGCAATGTGACAGCGTCGCCACAGCCCTCATTTACAGCCATCACAGGACAGATTTCCCCTTCCAAGGCTCCCCGTCTGCAGCCTGATAGATGGCACCCCTGCTTTTTTTTCTTGCACATGCACAAAGAGTGTGTGGTTACTTGTTGTGTGCGTGCATTTATGTCCCCCTCATTCATCTATCTGTGTGTTTGGAGCAGGCTTAAGTTGGAACAGCAGCGTTTCCTCTGTCAGTACTGATCCCTAAAACCATGTATTATAATACATTGTGCCTTGTTTCCATTTGCTCACACACTGTGTTTTTTATATTTAATGCACTCTGCATACGTTGCTCTCGATTTTCTGCTTAACTTTCAGAGTGCTGTTGAGTTTTAAGTGCACACTTTGTGTAAGACCTTTCCATTTCTGTGACATGCTTATTGGAGCACCCTTGGGGCAGGCACATCTTTGTTTCGGTGGAAGCGCTGCGGTACATTTCAGCTGCGACACACACGCTTTCTGATATCTTGTCTCCTTTTCATTCCATCTCCTCCCTTCTAAATATTATACTTTTAGTTGCAGCCTCAGGCACTAGTTCCGTGTCACACTGGGAAGGTCAAAACAGACAGATGCACACACACACACACACATAGATTTCAAATATCTCTATCAGCCCTGTGAGGATCAGATTGTTTTACGGGAAATCATGTCACGGGTCAAATGATTGAATTATTAATGGAAGTATGGTGCAATAACAATCGGCCCTTGTCTATTGTGATTCCAAAGTGATATTCACAGGCCTTTCTCAGCCTAACTTGATACTACCATGTTACAATCCAAATCCAATAATGCAGACTCGACAAAAGAATGTTTCTCTTCCTCCTCCTCCTCCTCCTCCTCCTCCCATCAGTCGAAGAGCGTCTTTGGTCTGTTCTTTTCGCAGTCAAGAGTATTTCCAAGTCCCTAGAATCATATCGACTGCTGTGCCACATATCCAAGGACAAGGCAATACGTTTTCATCAAAACAGTCATGGTGAAGTAATTCACAATCATAGGACTCTTTCACAATGCACTGGTCTATGAAAAGTGTGTGTGTTTTCCTGCATACACACAATATGTGGCAGTCCTTTAAAAAAAAAAAAACTTGTTGGGCCCGATATGGTTTTAGTTTCATAGCATAGCTGGAAATCAACCAAGCAGATTGAAGGCATATTCATGATTCACATTATGTTAATGAAAGCAGACAATTCAGCATTCCCTCCATTTGCATATGTAAAGAACCTCACTCACAGAGGTACAAGTATTTTAACCTAATTTCAAGCACAAGAGTTTCAATTGAAAGCAATATGTCGCATTTATGATGTTGTAAGAGCCGTTCAGTGTAACGTGGAGGCTCTTCTTTTCCCCCTCAGGGCCTGTTGTCTCACAGAGCCTGTATGGAAATGTTATTGTAGAGAGAAAAAGAAAACCCCTGCTGATGGATTCTTGACCTCAGCTCAGGAGGATATTTTGGCCTGCTTTAAAGAATGACCATAGAGCAACACAGAGGGAAAGAGACATAAGGTCAACCCTTTTAGCATGTATTATGCACCCGTGCCAGAAAACACAACGTCCTAAACATAGCATGCTGGACACATAAGCTGACAACTTCACTTAGGAGAAGGAAATCAAACAGACTTGTTAATGCAGCTGCTGAAAACAGTCCCATTAGGAGCAGTCCTATTCTTTGTTTTTTCATCATTTGTACTTGCCTTTTCATCGTCTCTCCCTATTGGGCATGGCGGTGAAAAAAATGAAAAATGAAAAAGAAATGAAACATGTTCCCTTAAACATTTAATGAAGACATTTCTCTTCCACTTATGGCTTGAAATGGATATCATAGAGAATAAAACAAGAAAAGAAAAAAAAGTGGTAATAGGTTTTTTTGGAGGGGGAGGTTTCATATTCCTGAATAAAGGCGCTGCCATGTCTAGCTCCATCAAGCTCGTTTGCGTCATTATGAATTCTCATTACAACTTAACAGAAGTTTCCCATCTGGAGGAGCCATGTCCCTGTTTATAGTGCTCTCTTCCTCTCCTCTCCTCCCATTTCAAACCCCATAGACGTTCTCTGAGACCTAAATGGGCTTGAAGACAAAAAGAGCACTGTGGTAGTATTACGTACACAGTGCTGTGTAGAAATTAGTTTTTTCCCTCATTATGTTCCTGGCTTTATGGGAAATAGAAAACAAAAGACGACGTATGTAATTACTGCAGGAGTAAAGCATAAACATGCCTTATAGGATGCGGCTATGCTTCTGGCGGCTGGCTAATTGTAGCTTTCCCCTCCTCCTTCATTGAGTTATATGACGGAGACACATGAGCAGGCATATTATGTACACACAGACACACACACACACGTTTCATTTTCATTGTTTCTCAGGGTTGTTTATGGTTCCTTATTGCTTTATAGAGTCAGCTACGTGACTTTAATGAAGAGAAGTGATAGTGCTGACAGTAATATGGTTAAAAAAATACTTGAGCACATGTCTGCCAGAGATTTATGTGTTCTGCACTTTGTTCAAATAAAAAAAAGACACTGTGGCAAAATCTATTTTTAATGCAAACAGCTATTGAGATTCCAGCGTGCCATGTGTTGAAACTACTGTGCCCTACTTGCCAGCCCTAAAGCCTCCTCCTGCAGTTAAAACCACAACACTACAACCATGAATGGCATCTCGGCCTTGGTCTACACACACATCATTCCACACATTACTCCCCTCAGCTCCCCTTTTGATGTGTCAGAGAGAGAACTAGCCACTGTTCCACAGTTTTTTTATTGCTCACACAGCAGTGTGTGTGTGTGTGTGTGTGTATACACATATAAATGTGTGTGAGCAAGAGAGTGTTTGCTCTTCAAAGGGAGCAAAGGGGGTGTGCTACTTAAGGCCTATTAAACCTGGAGCTCTGTTCATTGTAGCTGGTAGAGAGAGCGCTGCGTGCTGAGGCAGACAAAACGGTGAAGGCATACCTTTGAACTGGAATCATGTGGGAGCTCACATTTTCACAAGTGCTGCAGAACTGAAAACAATGTTTTGGCGAGTCCCCTGATATCTTTTTTTTTTTCCTGCTAAGGGCCAGCTAACAGAGAATCTGTTAGGGGTTTGCCCTGACGGTGTGATATTACAAGCCCACAGTACATAATCCAACATACTGCAAGTTATTAAAATATGACCATAGCAGCTCCCCAAGGCTATATAACTCACATATAAGCTGTCTCGCCCTCTTACACACACACAGACACACACACGGGTATACATTCCTGTGACACACACACACACACACACATGCGAACACTGTCCATACCCCTCTTGCTCTCTGTCATGTAGATGCCTAGAAATCATTTTTATTCACATCCCGCTGTGGAGCTGGTAAACTTCACCCACAAATCAATACTTTAATGTTGTTTCATACCTTCATCACACACCTCTGACTGCAGTGAGTTGCTCTGTAAGGTGAAGAGAAGCATGTCTCAGGGAAAAAAAAAGAACTACCAGTGTACATGTTACTCTATATCACTGAGATACAGCAGATAAGCATATCAGACACAGCTCTCTTAGGAAGCAGGAAGGAAGTGAGTGAGACGCATTAAATCTGATCAGAGCCACTGACTGCGGCGTATGTATATGGAATCTGAAAACAGAAGGAAATTATCATAACCTGCAGGGTGGTTTGAGCAAAGCAAAGTTTGGCTCGATTGATTTCCAGAACTCATTCCAAATACAAAAACAGAAGCGAGCGGCGTGCAGGTCCTGCTGTAATGATAGATATGCCCGTATTGGATTCATTTATAGAGTTGGAGTAGAACACTATTGTTAGATCATAATTCAGACAACCTGCTTCTTTCAGATATAGTAGATGAGACTCCCAGGAGGATACTGTTATAGTCATCTGCATTTTGTGTGTTCACATGCACACACAGACACACATAACACAGACACACAATTTTGGTGTTCATGCAGTCCCCAGGGCACAGAGCAGGACAGGAGATTTATGTTCTCTGTCGTCCAGGCACGGTTCTCCCGGCTAGCTCCCTGCTCATTAGGGCTCCTACATGGTCATACGTGTTACTCTAACAAGCTGTAGCCTCCCTTCCAAAAGCCTGATGGATTCATGGGGGTGGAGCGCGTTCCTTCTCTGCAAGAACCCGAAGGAGACGTCACAGTGAACGCACAAAGTGCTGCAGGAACAGCTCATCTCCGTCAAGACGGAGAAGACTGTGAAGTTGTTCAGCCATCCATCATGGTTAGGCCTCTGTTTAATGATCCTTTTGCACACATGAAAATGCACTTAAATTAAAATGTTTGGTTTGCTCTGTGTGAGGGAGCTATTATCACTGCTGCAGTGGCAACTGAAGCAAGAGAGTATGTTTGCTAATCTCTGGTTACTTGATATGAAATGAGTGCCGGTCTCATTCTCTGCTGGTTACAGAGACTGGAGTAAATATGAGGGCCAAATGAACAAACAGATGACTTGTTTGTGAACTGCACTGCTTACAAGGTTTATCAGTTTTGTTTCTAATCCTCTTGATAATGAATCCAGAGTGTATTTTGCAACTCATGCCTGACTGATCATGGTATGTGTGTGTGTGTGTGTGTGTGTGTGTGTGTGTGTGTGTGTGTGTGTTTACAGCAGTCCTATATGAGATTGTCATGGGGATTGAGTGCAGTGAATAAAGGAGCTTTCCTTTGTTAAAAGATCATTTTGTGTGAAAGCTCAGGCAATAAATTATAATATCACTGCCAATGAAGCTCATTTCATATGAGCGTGCACCTTGGGATTTAATCAAAAATCCTCTGGCCGCTCACTTACTACTGTTGCGATCGGCTTCTCCACTGCTAAGGGATACATTATAATGATTTCTGCGATGAAGACATATTGCACATTCCCATGCTAACTACTGAGGCTCTGATCAGAAAAGAAAAAAATAACTGACCTAACCACAGCTAATAATCTCCCGGTGGACGAGTTCATTTCTTTTTATGGTGACAAAGTTACACACAGGTGAAGGTTGCAGTGAAGCAGCCAAATACTTGATAAAGAGAGACGGGAGACAAGTGTTATTTACTGCCTGGCTAGTGTAAGACACGCTGCCCCTACATGCTCCACACAGCCCATATTTCAAGCATAGCTATCAAGAAGTGGCAAATAAAATGTCTGCAGTCAAATTTTACAGACCAGTAAAGTGTAACTTAACAAAGGCGGTGGAAATGCACGGTGTATTGACTGCTTGTTGCAGGAGCACAGTCACTCCACAATGATGGAGGGTGCCATTAACAGCATCATTAATGAGCCAACTCAATGCCTTTGTAATCAAATGAATCCATTCAACAGTCTAACTTATTCAAACAAACAGCGGGAAGAGAAAACAGTGGCGATAGCACGGGCACAGCAGCCAGCAGATCGTTCCTCTCTGAGCCTTTCCTGATTAATCACGCTGCAATTTTTGCTTGCTAGGTCATTCACCTCTGCAGCTTTGGCAACTGTAAGAAGTTTGATGGTTCTTGGAAACTGCTATTTATCATTGCACCATGTACGGGCTTTTTTTTAAATGTATGGCAGGTCAATTCATTCAACCTTAAACTGTTTTGGTTGGCATGCTGTTTAGGTTTTTAAAAAGATATTTAGTGATCTGGAGTCGGTTTCGCTTTTCTAACACAACATCCAAAGTAAAGCTTTTCATTTCCAATGATACAGAACCAGCAAGGCAGAGACGGAGAGGAGTGCCATTGTAAATTAATCAGCCGTGTGGAGGAGAAACAGGAAAAAGCATTCCTCAAATCAGACAAACGCCAGCCCCAGCTTGATGCCGGCAAACCCTGGCTGTGACATGGCCAGCTTCCACGCTTCATAGAGACTCAAGGCGAAGCTGATAAAGTTGGCCAGGTCTGAACCTCCCATGTTATCTGTTCTCTGGCCAGTTACCTTTTCAGATGTCTCCGCTCATTGTCTATCACCAAAAAGCACAAATTAGAGGAAAGGAAAGCAAATGAGGATTTTTCATTTAGGGAAATTACAACAAAGTCTAGTTGTGTCTTTTGGTTGTGTGTTTGGGTTTCCACCGCTGAGACGCTGTCAGATATTTTTTCCTCTGACTGGCGAACACAGAGAAGGGAGATTGTTGTGTGTGCAGTCTCAATACAAGCTGCTCTGTCTGGTGGGGACACCGAGTCAGAGTGACGGCCCGGCCCCTTCGTGGAGACAGTGCTGGGTTTAATTATCCCCAGCTGTGCCTCATCTCCCTCCCCAGCTGGGCTCTGTGTCCCAGTGTCCTCTGCAAGTGTGCCACATTCACACTAAAGTCAAGGTGAGACATCGTGATGGGCGCACACACACTGAGCCGGTGCAGACCTGTCCATGCACAGATGACTGGAGACGGGTAGACAAAATAATATGAACAGCCATGCGGTGTAAAATATCCCCCTTCGATCTTTTCTCATGACTTATCTCAGAAGTCGGAGAATGCAAACTATAAGTATTTGGACACTTCTTCAAAATAAAATGTTGGGCATTTTCCTGAGCATTTGATGTCATAGGCACCTGCAGGTATGAAATGTCTGTCACTGATTTTATCCCATTAAGCATATGCATGAAGCTTTGTCATAACTATCATAACTTCTCATTTATGTCCAGAAACTGCACTCTGTGAAGATACGGTGACCTTTGACCTTTGACCACCAGATTGGAATCAGATCATCCTTGAGTCCAAGTAGAAGTCTGTGAAAAAATTAGACAAAGATATTCCCACAAGACCTTCCTGAGATTCATTTTGTCCAAGAGTTAAATTGAATCTTAATTTTGAGGTCACGGTGACCTTTGACCTTTGACTAACAAACTGTAATCATGAACTTCCTTCCCTTAAGGCCTTTATGGCATATTGGTTGTATTCAGTCAAATGAGAGGGCTGTGATGTCACAGTGACCTTACACTTTAACCTTTGACCTCTAAAATCTCCTCCTTTAAGTTTGAAGAAACACTGTCATGCCATTCTTAAGATATTGCGTTCACAGGAACAGGACAGAGGGACAACGCTAAAACCTTCTGGCTGTGGCTGGTGAGGAGGCACACAGTGAACACACAGAGATTAGGGTTCAGAACTGATCAGAGATATAAACAATGTCAAATTAAATCATAGGATTATGTGGAAAATCCTTTGCAGTCAATATCTGCCGGCCATCTTTGACCCGTAGACATCGGCAGACACTTTGCATGACGCTCTTCTTTGGTTCGGTCCTCTGCAGCTCAATCAGAATAGATGAGGTGACTGACTCGCCCATTACAGAGTTTTCCACCTCTTCGCCCTGAGAGCCTGTTTGGTTGTGTGTTTAGCACTGTTGTCCTGGTGAAGGATGAAATGCTGTCCAATGGCTTTTGATACATCTGGCTTCAACTCCTGAGTGGAATCATCAATAAATGCCAGCGTGCCAGTTCCACTGGCAGCCATACATGCCCAAGCCACAACAGGAGCCATGTTTGACAGATAGAGGTGCTTTGGGTCCTGACTGATTTATTTTTGCTTCACAGACATCATTTTGATTGAGGTGAAAGAACTTTGTTCTACAATGTTACTTGTTTTTGTATGTTTTGTCAGCCTTTCTGTTTCTACTCATCTGTTGTTTTGCTATCATCTTGTTTCATGTGTATATATTATCTTACTTGCTTCTATGGTCACCTCTTTATCCCATAATTGACTGACTATACCTATATCTCAGTCCACTAAAAGACACAAGTGAACTGCATGAACAAATGCTGGAATGAAACAGAGATTCTCAAACAACATTTACTTTTTGTCTCATTGCAGATTGAATGTACTGAAGCCCGAGGGTGAACACATGTGTAAGTGTCCAGTCACACTCTGGACTGTGTTTTAAATTTATTGGATTATGTTCCTTCTACATGTTGTATTGTTACACAGGAGATTCAATATAATGCTGCATGGCTTAATGTTTATTGGATTGCATTAAAATGTATTTTTGTTATGTCGTTCTTTCTGTTTTACTGTTGCACAGGGGGTTCAAAAAATTCCACACACTCCAGCGTGTTTAGTACTCGGTGAAAATCAGGCCAGCCATGAAGGCCCAACTGTTGTTTTAGTGTTCCATCAGGGAATCCATTTTCTTCATTTTGGCTCTCTCAATATAAACATACAAACATGTCTGTCTGCTTTTTCTTTCCAGAGTTTTAGCCCCGCTGTTGAAATGCAATGGAACTGAAATCATCCAACAACCAGCCAGCCTGATGATTCGCCGCATTAAAATGTTTCCCCCTGGATGCCACCCTAAGACATATCACACTGACTCAGCCTTTAATGCAATGTTTTACTCTCTTGAGCAAGCTGGTTAGCATGCTAACTATAGCATACATTGCTGCACACACACTCCATTCATATGTATATACCAGCATATCTTCATTCCCTTCCCATTGTGTTAAAGTACACTGGGGCTATGCAAAACTAGTCAGTAAGCTGAAAATAACAAAAGAGCCAAAACAAGGACATATTATTCACAACAATGCTATATTAGATCTTTAAATTGTGAAATCAAATTTAGCTAATTTAATAAGTACAACACATGATTTACAAAATTCAAGCCAACAGTAATGTTGGTGTTATGTTAGAAATAGTCTGAACGCTGGACTGCTAACATTGTTGCTGTTTATAAAACACGTAGTGTGAGCCATATCATCCAGTTGTTCATGTTGTTGTGAACATAGCCAACATTGAGGCACAGCAACACATTAATCATGCACACATGTTTACATTCTCATAAAACAGATGTGATAGTTGAGATAACAGAGCACCAGCGCCGCATGCTGTTTCCAGAGTCAGACAAATGCTTGTGAAAGCTATCCCTGCGTGAAGCTATTGCATGACCACTGGTCTGGCAGTTTTGATTGAATCCCAGTCTGACTGGGTTTGACTTGGTCCATCTGTGCGACTGTCCTTGGCCTCAGTTTAGGGTCTGGGCTAGAGGGGTGGGGGGGGCGCAGAGTTATCACACTGTGAGGCTGTTAGGGTCATTACAACCCTCTGCTTCGATATTTCCACTTTTTTGATGGGAGCCAAATGTTGTGCTGGAATCCCTGTGTCTGTCTGTCTTTGTTCCCGTCTCTCACCATCCTGTCCAGGGCTATGCCAGCACAGCTGTGAGCGGCAGCATGTAATAAAAGTCTAATGCGAGCAGCTGCTGGGGGTTTAAACTGTAATGAGATGGTGTGTGAGATTACCACACTTCGCTAGTCGCTGAGAGAAAGCCTGGCACCCCGACAACACTGTCCCCCCCAATGGTACAATTACACTTTAGATATGGCTAATAGAATATCCACACAACGCCTGTAAGCAAGAAGCATAATGAGCTTTAGCTTAGCCTCTTCCTTTTCTTTTCCTCTGTCTCTCCATCTCTCTCTCACATGCCCACAGCTGCACTGAGCGTCCGCCCAGAGGAACCGCTGTAAACTGTAAGGAGCTGATGTAGGAAACAGAGACAGTGTTTTTGAAATCAAAGGCACGCCTAGTCAGAAGATTCCCACAAAGGGGGACAGGTTTTTTTTTTTTTTTATTCAGGGCTCGATCGCTGGAAACACAGTTTGCCTGCTTACATCAACCCAACAAATAATTCAGGCCTCAAGTCATGAATAGTTGAAAGGCCTGTGTCAACTTCATTAGTCATCACAGGGGAGTTTGTGATCGAGGATGTATGCAAACCCACATGGTGCTCATGCATTCAATAGTGGCGTTACAATGGCAAGGAGGCTGCTGTGGAGCTTTTGTTATGTGCCACTTTATCATGGTAAATCTTTTCTTCTGTTTTCTCTTTCCCCCATTTTGTGCATTCTTCTCTTCTCTTCTCTTCTCTTCTCTTCTCTTCTCTTCTCTTCTCTTCTCTTCTCTTCTCTTCTCCTGTCTCATCCTATTATTGGAGCTCTATCCTAGGCATTGTGGGATGAATGTAGGAACATAAAAGTCCTTGTTATGATTCCGGCTCCTCCTCTGAGGTGCTCTGTAATGAAAGTTCAGGGTGTCTGGGTGTGAGGCGTCTGTACCTGTCACAGCACTGCTGCGATAATAGGCCCAAAGGTGCCACTGCCTCGTTGCGGAGGAAGAGGAACTCTTCTGAATGCGCATGGCTCTTCATTACCTCATGCAGAAGGCTAAACTCCAGATTCACAGCTCTGTAGGACTGAATATTGTGAACGCGACCCCAGAGAGCTGTGCGGTGGAATTTCAATACGCCACCCGGCCAGTATTATTCCACACCTGAATGCAGAGCCTTCCAGACAATTAGTGGAGAATTATAGAAGGGGAGGCGCTGGGTAATTTACAGAGTCCGTCTCGCCTCAGCTCTAGCCTTGGCCTTGCCAGCCAGCAGGGATATTTCACATTCACACAGCAGGGGGTTTGTGATGCCGCTGGCAGGAAGGAGGAAAATGGATGCTCTCAGAGAACTTAAATGGGAGCAAACTCAATTTCTGCAGGTATTTAGTAGATGTCGAGTGAAGCAGCTCCAGCCATTCAATATCTAAACGTTATTGTTGAATGTGTAGCCTCCATGTCAGGTGGATGTCTGCCTCTCCTGCTGCAATTGTATATATAGAATGCCAACATTTCACTGCAAGTACAGCTGTGAGATTTTATATTTTATGTTTAGCAAATGGCCTGTCACTGTCACACTCGGTTGCCGTTTTATCAAGCTGGCACAGACGAGCCCTGTCCCATTATGAATGCAAAGGATGATCAAGTCATTAAAGTAATATTTGAGTCTGGACTGTAGGCAGCCTTATCAGTGTACTCCACCATCCCTTTCATTAGCCCACCTCCTCTTGTTATTATCATCAGCGTCAGATATCGTATGATGGAGATAACGGTTGTCATTTAACTACTCTACAGCCCTTGATTAAAGTGCTCCATTAAGTGACACTCTTGTTGCTATTTCAGCATGAATCCATCTCTTCATCTGTGCAGAAATTTGGGGGATTATAAGTTGACATGAATCTAATGAAGAGCCGAGCAGAATTTCCGATCAGCAGATAACATCAAATTATCAAACACCTAAACAAACGGTTCGGTTAATGCATCAGTCAGCTCCGCGTCAAGCTGCTTGTCATATGCTTGTCATGCGATGCCACAGTGCTGCAGCTCCCTGACTCAATGTGGAATGCTCATTGCCACATGAGATCTTCATAGTATCCCAGCTCTCTCCCTCTGAAACGTGTGTTCCAGCTGTTACCACTCTATGGAGTTGTGAGGTTATAATGAGCATGGAAGCAGCTGCTTCCTCCTACAGTAGAGGCCCCAGCCTCTCTAATCCTGATCATTAAGAAAGGAAAGGGTGTAGGGAGACTTGTGGGCCTCAGCACTCCAGGACAGGGGTGCAGAGATTTGAGTTACCCAGCTATTTTATTAGTTAGACCAGCAGGTATAGAACCCTACTGATCTGCCTGAAGTGTTAAAAAGAATGAAATTATGCAAGACAGCTGTGGCTGCAAAGTGCAGCCGTTGTATTTTTCCACCCATCACCGTCCAGACTCTTCACTGAGTTTGGACGTTCAGCAACAAACTGCTGCCATCACAGTGTGAACGGGCTCACCTAAGATACAGACACAAATACAGTGATATTTCTGTATTCTTACAGCCTTAACATCACCATGCATAAACTCAATCCTACATAGAAAATATCAGATTATGAAATATTTATGTTCTGACCTTTCTCAGTAATGATTTCATGATTTAATTTTCTCCGGCTTTACCTTAAAGTGCTGAGAGAATACAAAACAGACCCAAGCACCAGGCACAAGAGGGGAAAA
Organism: Parambassis ranga; assembly: GCF_900634625.1. Lineage (NCBI taxonomy): Eukaryota > Metazoa > Chordata > Actinopteri > Ambassidae > Parambassis > Parambassis ranga. The sequence continues at coordinate 7,160,517 of NC_041031.1, forward strand.
AAAAGATGATCTACAGAGACAATGACATTTGCATTCAGCTTGTAAATATCAACAACACTCGGGCAGATTATTCATAGGTCTAGGCTTGCGTGTTCCTCTGCTCTATCTGTCTAAGCCTTTAGACACTGGCAGAGACATCTCTCTCTGTCTTTCAATTTCACTCTTTAATAATCCGATTCAGTCGAACGAGTGAAGTTTAAAAACGCACTGATATCCAACATGAGATTTGTACATCACTGGCAATGAATGTGCCATGTAAGACTAAATACATGCAAGCATATACCATGCAATGTACCAGTGTAAAGTTAATAGTGTTACATATATAATAACAAGCCCACTCAACCTTGTCATGGTTGAGTAAAAATGCACTCAGTGCTGTGACTCTTAACAAGACTATGTCTTTGAAACTGTTTTATGTAGATTAATAAAATGCTAATTTGAAGCATGACCTCGCTGTTTGCCAGAGAAAATCTGTCTCCTTTTTGATCTGCATATTAATGCCCAAAGAATAGATGGAAGTTGAGACATGAAAAGGTTTAATAAAACCAGCAGGTAAAATGCAGCCTCATAATTAATCCAGCAAAGAGAAAGGCTTCTGCAGACAATGGCCGCACCTCAGATTCATAATTAGACCCTTTATTGATATTCCACAGCTTCACCAGCACATCACCTGAAACAGTGATTAATCTTTCACAGTAAGAATAAAACAAAAGCGAGGTGAGATGTTTTTAACTTCCTCCCCGTACCCCTGATGTAACAGGCTTAACTAAACAGCATCCAGAATTATCTCAGCCAAGATCCTCTCCTCATCTTCCCCCCGGTGATAAATACACTAAATTACTAACTAAACTAATTTTTCAGCAAGAAACACAAATGAAGGTGCAGTTCATGGGACCGGCCGAGGCTTTCTGTGTGATGGTCTGTCATTGCGTTTGCTCTACCTAACCTCTCCTGACACCTGGAGTCAGGGACCCCCCTCTAAATGTGTAATATTCAATCTTCCTGACAGCTCTGCTAATGACCAGAAGGAACCAAAACAGAGGTAATAGGTGAGCCTCAAAATTGCTTTCAAATTATCCCTGATAATGATTCCCGTCCAAGTAATAAACTGCGTAGAATGTGTGTGGCTGCGTGAGTGTGTACGTGTGAGTGGCAGTGTGTTTATGTCGGGAGAATGCAGAATGGCAGGGCTAATTATCAGCACTATTAAAGGTAAGTACATCCAGCTGCATCCCGGACAAGTCCTAATGAAGGACAGCAGACAAGCTGGACTCTTTCATCTGTCGTCTGTTGTTGGTCAATATCCACACCTCTGGACTGCTGCTCCGGCTCTGATTCTGGCTTTCAGGAGAAGGTTCACACAGCTCATGGCGACAGTGGTGTTATTCCTTTGGAGTTTGTCTCTGTGCACCAAGACTTTATTATCAGTGGATCAGTGGAGATCACTGTGAGCCTAAGTGGAGACCAGCCTCTTTACAACATGACCAGCAAACTATAGCCTAAAATAACTTTTCAGAATAATGCAGTAATTTATATTACTGGGTTTATGAAGTGCAAAATATATATTTTTTCCTATAGCAAATAGCTATAGCATGAACCCACAGCCAATGTGTATGCAGTGCAGAACAGGAATGTAACAATATATTAACCTAAAAATGTACAATACATACATTTTTTATGAGTGTATTTTTTCTTTACTTGATATAGAGAGCTTCTAAGAGAAATATAATGTATTTATTTACATTTATAATATTCATGCTTGACTTGGAAGAATACATAATTTAAAAGACTCAAACACTGACTGCCTATAGCAGGCAGGAAATAGTGCTGTTTGGTGCAAAAGCAAACTTTGTGTTGTTACACACTATTTCCACCTCTGCCTCTCTGTGAGAGAGCGCTCATTATTCTCACCGGAGAGAGAGAGAGGCTGTCTGTCAGGAAGAGGTAAACACTTTCAGTGTTTCAACAAACAACCAGAGTAGCAGTTCTCTGACTTTTTGTTCAAGAAATGGGGAAAAAAAGAAAACAAAACAACAAAGACAACAACCTGCCATGTCTGATGAGTGACCCGTAATGACAGTGTGCCACACCAAATATGAAAGGCGGGGGAACACAAAGTCAGAAATTGTTAGTGTTGGACACCCTTCTCGCCTTGAATGTGTGGCACCACAGCATTGTGGGTTTCTGTTTCATGGAATTTTGCAAGTGGTTTTCATTAGGGTCATTTTTGCATACCCCGTTAGTGTTATTTTACACTCACACATTTCTGTAGATTTTGCAGTATTTATCTGGATTTTTTTCGTGCATACAATAAAACAGCACACACCACCCTTTAATTACAGTAACATGAGTGTATAGGAAGTTGTGGTTTAGCACATAATGTTCCACTGAATAAAGACTGCAGATCTATTCCCTGTATCTACATCTCCAATGCCAAAAACTGAAGGCATTCGCTCATTTTCACAACAGTACTGAACCACTGTTCAATGTATTTCAACACTTCAGTGCAGTCTGACGAATGCCAACATGCAATGTATCAGTCTCTATTTCACCTTTAATGCATGTCACATAGTAGTTTGTACATTTCTAATCAGTGCTGAGTAAATACATCACTGTCAACATGCAGCACTCAGCAGACTTGTTTCTTCTCTCAGATTACAGCCATTATAAGGGCTCTTAATTTTCCACAGCTTGTAAATTATGAATGATATAAAATATTTAAAACCCAGCATAGAGCAACAGCAGAAGTTTCATAATCAAGCTAAGTATGGTGGTCTATACTTAACAAAATGAGTCCAGAGCTGTCTGACCTCTACACTGCACATTCATTTTCCAAACACATGTTGGCTATTTTGGCAGCTCTGGACTGTGAAACTGAGACAGGAGGAGAGAGGTCTGTCGTGCATGTGAGCATGATCTAACTGCCTGTGAATATGGGGATTGGACCAGCAGTTAGTGGTTGGAGAGGAAAGTTAAGCAAACTGAATGACATGTTAGTATGATCCAATGCAGATTCTTCCAGGGTGCTCTGTAGGTCTGGGGTAACCCTGTGGACCCTGCAGGCTATGAACCTCAAATCATTTCCAAACGTGCATGAGCACACACACACGTAATTATGCCGCCAATCCCCACAAGTATAAACACTGGTGAGGTACAGCTGTTCTGCTGTGTCTGATATTAAATGACAAGGTGACTTGGTGTCCTATGGGCCACCTGAGAGGTAGGGCTGTGCGAGAGGGGACACAGCAATCTATTCTCCTCAGTGCTGAGAGGAACTTACTCAAGCAGAGCAGCGGTTATTTCCCCTCTCCGCTCTGCTCCCCCGTTTGCCTTCAAGTCAGCACCAGTTAGTAGTTCCTCCTGCGCGCATGTGTGTGTGTGAATATGTGTATGCAAGACTGTACAGCAGGCTAATTTCCACCGCGATGCACTGCAGTGTGCTGCGAGCATTCTCCAGGATATTGATGTGCTGCATATTAGGCAGCAGAGTGAATCAGTACTGTGTGCTGTAAATATTCTATTGTCACTTTAATGCCTCTGTCAATGGCTTTGTCCAGGGTAATTCAGTCCGCTGGTGTTTCTGTCCCCCGTAGCTTCCACCAGCCAAGTGTCTCACACACATCTGCACACATGCACACACAGTGAAACAGAGAAAATGAGGGGAGAACAGAAAGATAGAGAGGACACACACACACACACACACATCTCATATGTGCACTCTTTGCCTGGGGTTTTTTTCTTGCCGTCACAGATGATCAAGCCTACTTTTGGCTTTAGCTCAGCTCTGACCAACCCCTGGTCCTGGAGCCAAACTGTTAAAAGACATTAAGTCAGCACAGAGACGCGCCACTGCTTCCTCTCTCTGCTAACCACAGGACACTAAAAGTGTGTGTGTGTGTGCGTGCACATGCATATGTGTCTGTGAGATGGAAACAGGGTGACAGTGGGCTAAGATCTGCACACATGTGTGTCCTAGTAAGTCTTTGCATGTACTGGTGCATGTGTAGCCTTCTCCTTGGTGAGGTCAGATAGAAGAGCGGGTGGGGATGGGGTGGCGGGGGGACAGAGTATTTGGAGTTGCCTTCCGGTCTCTCTGGGAGCACCACATGCCTGTCGCAGCTCAGTGAGCAGACTGTGAAAAGCTTATGTAAATGACGAGCCGCTCAGATGTGAAATCAGCTCTGTATTAAATTGTTTTGTTCCACTTGTCAGAGCTGATTAGTCCAAAAGCCCTCCAAAAGCTGCACAGGTATTGTGTTGATTGTATTCATATAGGAAAGTGTGCAAAAAAGAAATCCACAGATCACTTCGGGATAGAGCGTCTGTGTAGGTAGCAGGGTGCAATTGCTCTCTGAAGTGTGATCTCTACTCAGTTATCCCATAACAGATTAGTCTAGTGGATTTTAAAGATGCATGCTGAGATCCGTGCACATATGTATCCAGAACCACCTGTTTCTCCTTCACTCCATGACCAAAACCGGCTCACAGGTCCCATTAATCTAACCTCAGTCCACGTTTGACTCCTTCCCCTCCTTCTCTCCCCTAAGAGAGAGAGAGCAGCACAGGTGGCATTGTAACTTCAGGTCTGAGTGAGGATAGTGGGGGAAATTAGAGTGGAGAAGAGAAGGATGTGAGAGTCAGAGAGGGCGGAGGAGGGAGGGGGGTGAGAGTGAAAGTCCGAGAGATGTGTGGGCAGTGAGAAAGAAAACCAGAGAGAGAGGCAGTGAGGAGATTGCAGCGCTACGTCTGGAGGGCTCCCAGCATAAAGCAGGTCTTTGAAAAGGGCAGACAAAGAGAAAAGGCCTCGGCCAAATACCTGAAAGAATGTTGAGAGGAAAGAGGAGCGCGGCCAGAGGGAGATAAGGCAGTTAGCCGCACACTGAGGCAGCTCCTGTGTCATTGGATCAGGTTACGGCTGCTTGCATGGGTGTCTTTGCATGTGCTCATCTGTGCACTGGTCCATTTGAGCGCCAGGGCCGATGCCGGCTCTGCCGACATTCCGGAGTGGTCTGCCTCTGTTCATGGTCCAGTGAGGTCGCTGACAAAGCTGTGATGGCCAATGCTGTGTGTGGCGCCTCCGGGGCGAGCCCAGGTCGCTCCGACAAGACCTGGGCCACAGATGTGAACCGCAGCATTGGACCAGAGTACATGGCTAAAAGAGGGGATAACAAAGTCCTGATACTTCTGTTAGACCCAGGAGAATTACAGTTCCCGTGCGTCACTTTTTCAAGCTCTTCTCCTGGGCTTCAAAGCATCTTAAGATGAGAGCCTGCTTTGAAAGTGATTTTCAAGTCTGGGCCTTATCTGTGTGTGGGAAATCACCCTCTGGCTATTTTGTAAGCTTAGGTACCTTTGAATAGGCTAACAGAGCCTTAGGATAAAGGGATCTACTGAGCTACCATAACAACAACCTGAAATGAGGTGCAAACCGGCTTCTCTCTGCATCCTCGTGCAAATGACAACAAATCTATCAGGATATTAGAAGTGGATAATATGAGTATCGAAACAAATCTAAGCAGTTATTAGTTGTGATTGAGGTCTGATAGCAATTAGTCTTGCTCCAGCACACAGACTGACTCCTGTCTAATGATGTCATTGACCTTGTCACCTCCCAGAGGTCAAAGTGTCCATGTTAAACCATGCGTAATGGTTCCGTGTTTAGACTACAAGAGCCTGTCCGGCTAAATGGTGATGGATCGCTTCTTTTTGCTGCTGCTGCTAGTGTGTGTTGCATCAGATGATACGGGTCTCAACATGATACGCAGTTGATTAAATCAATACTCCAAGGAAATGTGCAGTGGGCTCAATTTCAATCCAATAACACAAGGGGGGTTTAGGTGTATGCGCCAGCACGTGTCCGCACATGTATGAGTGTGTGTACTCCTGAGGAGAATTTGTACGCCAAATAAAGGACAAGGACATTGTGTTTGTTTGTATTACGCTATTGAAATGAGGTCGTCAACAGAAAACGCTTGACTTTACAAAGGTGTTCATGATCATTTGAAAAGAATGAAAGGAGAAATCTGTTGTCCATCAGCATTGACAGACTACACGACTGTGGTCATTTGTGGCCCCCGGGCTTTTAAATCCCAAACAAAAGATGGAAACCAGAGGGGTGCCTGAGAGGGTACTGCAAATGCATTTTCTTTTTTCTCTTGTTTATTAGATTATTTTATTAAAAAAAGTGTCCAGCTGCTGCCAGATGAAGGATGGCAGATCTAAGTGTAAAAAAAGGGAGATAATATGAAAGAATTTCCACCCATATGGCCGGTGCTTTCGATGTTATGTCAGGGATTGTTCGCCGGACAGGTGCTGCCCTTAGGCTGTTCTTCACATTAACAAATGCATGCCTGCTGTTCCTCACACTGCTCTCACACAAACACAACAAGCAACAAAACACAGAGCTACGAACAGGGAAAAGAATTTGTGCTATTTTACCTGTTTTCTGTCCTTCTTTTTTTTCTGTCTCAACCAAGCAGTGACCCGTAGCAACCCCCAGTCTAATGACCGCCGCAGTTTGACACTCATTAAAGGTGCACAATTAACCAGAGGGCCCGAAGTCACTTTCATTAGGCGACTTGTAAAGGTCTATTTTAGTCTGGCTTTAAACACAAACACAAGGCAGACAGGACGGGCGCCATGTACCTGCAGCTTAGGTGCTTGTAGTTACAGAGGCAGGAGATGGAAAAAAAACCTGCAAGAGGAAGAAAAAGAACCTCTGGAGAGTCATTTGTTTTGTTTGTTATTTGTTTAGTTGAACTGAATTCTGTTGGTGTTTTATGGAAACAAACACAAATGGCAAAAAACAGTAAAAATGCTGAACAGAGCACAGAAAATGAGATCTCATGAGAGAGGAGATGAAAAACAGAGCCATCTGCGCCGAGGGTTGGCTCTCAAAAGACGATCTGGTCTCATTTCAATCCTTTGTATCACTCCTTTACAGTAAATCATAAAGACGTTTTTTTTCCACTGATTTAAGCTTTTTTTTGTGTGTGTGTTACGTGCATGTGTGCAAACATACATGAAAGTGATGGGGAATGTTTTAGCCATTTCTGAAACATTTCTCGGTGAGTGTGCGTGTGTATCTGGTTTTAAGCAGAAAGCGTCTCCCGGTCCCAGGCCTCTGGAGTCATCAGCCTGTGAAGGTCAAGTCTGATTCAGAAAGAGACAAGGCAGATTGGCATGGAAATGGAATCTGCTGTCTCTGTGCCAAACGTCCAGACTGACTGACTGCCCTCAGCCTCTCATCACATCCAAGTCTATCCTCTCATCACGCCGTCCACTCCTCCTCCTCCTCCTCCTCCTTTCATGGCCGCCTCTGCATACCAATATCAGTATAACGCAGAAGAACTGCTCTGAAACCGGCCTTAATAATCACGATGTCAAACAATGTCTGCATGAAAAGAAAACATGAATCCAGCTGTTCGGTGCAGCTACGAACCATCTGCTTAAAGCAGAGCTGTCTCTTCTCGTTGGTTTTTTTTAATGGCAGATTTCGCCTTCAGCCATTTTTAAGCAGTTATTCTATAATGAAACAAGAAATGCACTTATTGAGCTAATGAGTTCATACGCAGCTGCTGCTAAGAGATATTGTTCAAATGTTTATTATATTTTTATGAGGGAAGTTAGATGAGTTGTATGAGGCCTAATGGCTTGTATGTGCATGTGTGTGCTTTCTGCTGTTGTAAGTAATGAGCATGCGCTTTTGATATGAATGAGTGCAGTGAGGCATGAGATGAGTATGTGCCTGCTGGTATGGAACAAGTCCTTGCGCTTCTTGTGTGCGCATAGTTTTGTGACTGGACTATGTGTGTGTGTTGGGAGAGGGAGGGAGGGAGTGTTCCCTGGGCTGAAATGGGTCCCTGCCCTTCATGAATATTCAGTTACCCCCCACGTTCCACTGATGTCTCACTGATGTCAGTTTGCGTGTGGGAAAATGAGTTACCCCAGTAACAGTGCTCCCCCAAAGCTGTTTTTACTGCTGCAAAAAAAAAAAAAAAAAAAAAAAAAAAAAATGAAAGAAAGAAGAAGAAACAGGGACGTGCACTGCAGTTCAACCCCAAAAGGCAACGCGTGCAGGTCTGGAACCAGCGACAAAATACGGATGAGTGAAATGTTCTTGATCTCATGTGGCACTCCTTAAAACTAGGGCAGCACTTAGGTCACATGTTTAGGTCAGTCACCCTTCACTGAGGGATTCGCTAATGCATCCTGTCAACCGCTGTGTAGCCACAGCATCACAGGGAACACAAAGGCATGTCTGCAGCCACTCATGATGCCTCCCAACTGCTCTTCTCAGCTTTAATTTCTCAGCTGGGTATTTGCTGTGAATTCGTCTATTAAGCTGAAAAGCATCAATATAAAAGGTCTGTTTTTGCTCTCTTCAAGCTGGGTGACATTGAGAGATCCTTCACTGCACCACTGACTGAGAGATGTTTTTATTCTGACACTGTCATTGTCAAACAGAGCTGCCGACAGACACTCTAGCATAAACACACTACCCGTCTCTCTGCCCCCACAGATGTTGCTCACAGTATTTAGGTCAGTTAGTTTGCAGATGGGTGGTCACCAACGCTTCTATTAGCTTGGGTTTCCAGGAACTGATACAATAGGCCAGTCAGCTCCCGGTGGCCACCCTGGAGAGACCGGAAGTGCAGCTCTTTATAATCATAACGGACAGTGTTCACTTACGGATACCAAACAGCATTAAGATCCAGTTAATGAGTGTAGCAACAGGATTTAGACTGCTGTGAACATCCATGGCACAGATGGACACTGTACTGTAGCTGTGCAGATAAACATAAGACTATGCGCTCTTTATGTTCCTTACTACCAGAAGGCTGGCACTTTTTTTTTTTTACTCTGAATTGGGTCAAACATGCACAGACCACTAAGCCGCTATCTGTACATGTAAGATGATTGAGTACCAGCTGACTATGTGCGACAGGGTACAGGCTTTACAGAAACACAAGGCTGCAATTGATTACTGCTCAGTTTAAAGGGTCGATCTGAAAAAAGAACCTTAAATATTTCGACACTGAGATGTCGGAAGTTAGCATGATAACCTGGTGGTGTTGGACCCTAATGTCATGTAAATCCAATCTGCCCTCAACAAGTGAGGAAGGAGAAGCTGTGTCAACCAGAGAGCTATTTGTGCCCCAAGCAAACTACCGGGCTGCAAAATGAACAGGAAGTTTATTAACTATAATAATAATGACAGGACGTGTTTTCAGCTGAGCATTGTCCACTTCACACACTTCTGGTTTCACACACACTCCCAGTCACTGGCCTCAGGTTACACCATGGACCTGGTCCTCACAGCAAACCAAGCACCTCATGCAGTAGGTTGGTTGTTGGATGCTTTCGTGTTTAGTTTTTTTTTTTATTAAATATTTTCATTTTTTTCTGTTTTTTTGCATTTAATTTGATTCTGTCAATTTATATATTTATTTGTAATTGTTAAAATGTTCAATTATCATTACCACTGACCACAATTGTTCAATTTTCCCTGATGCATATTTCAAATATTCCTCTTGGTTTGCATTCATTATTTCCATTTCTCTATATTGTAGGGATTTCTGTAATTTATGATTTAAATTTTCTTTGTCAGACCATAGCTCCTGCATCGCTGTCAGGACACAAATCATGCATAGCTGATGGAAAACATCGTTTTTTGAACAGCAACAATAGGTTTTTTTTCAGGCCTTACTTATTACTTAAAAGTGGAAATGTTTGCCTGCTTTTGCAGGGGTGACTTTTTTTGTAGTGTTAAACATCAAGAGCTGTTTGAGTGAAAGGAGGGAAATGAGGAGACAGAAGAAACCAAAGCTTGAAGGCATAATACTGTAATTGGAAAATTGTGCAAATGCATTTTGGAGTCATGTTATATAAATGGCCAACAGAGATAATGCCTGAGATTCAAGGCATGGCCTAATTGAGAGTAGGAGATGGAGGAGGAGAGGGGTGGCGATGCTGAAGGGGGCGAATGAAGTGTGGGTTTTAAATTGGGTGAAGGAAATGTGGATGGAAATGGGATGTTTTCAAAGACGTGAGAAGGAGGGAGTGAGGCAGAGGGAGAGAGAGAGGGAGGGAGGGGGAGCTGTTTCTCTTTAAAGAGGAGGAGGAAAGGAAAAGAAAGAACAGGAATAATTCCCACTTTCTTCCTTGTTCTCCACACCTGTGACCCAGCAGCCAGCCACCCCAGCTATTTCAGCCGTTTTTTATGTGCGTAAGTCTCTTTGGTCCTCTGACTCTGTGTATGATTGATGAGTCTCGGTCAGACTTGGATCCCTGCCACAGCCCAGGCCTGATCAGGCATGTTCTGGTCATAACAATGCCATCAATATGTGGTTGACGGCTGTGTGTGTGTGTGTGTGAGCATGTGTGTGTGTGAGTTTGTAATGAAACATAAAATTGAAGCATAACCCAGGAGAAGGATGTTTAAGTGGAATATCCGCTTCCTGTTCCTTGGAGGGATTAAAGAGGAGCGTTGTTTAGATATAGTTCCCCCTCACTGATTGGAATTTGAATCACATTAATTAGACCTTTCATGAATGATCTATATGTTACTGTTTGACTAATGAAGTCTCCTTTCATGGTTTTTCTTCTCTTGAGTTTCCATGTCTTTGTGCCGTCTCAGGTTTCCTCTGCAGCTCACAGATTGACCAAAAAAATCTGCTTGATATTTGATGAGCAGCATTTGATGAGAGGCATTAGTGGGCCTGCATTATTTATGAATGGCGAGTGATGCATTAACTCATAAAATATGTATACGTACATTACATGAGAAAGAACATGTCCCTTTGCATGTCATATTGATTCGGGTGTGAGTTACGAGGCTCCTGCACGATCCCCATGAAAAAACATTAGCAGATTGCACAGCAAATCACTTAAGAGCTATATTGACGGACTTCCCCTCCTCTGGATGGGATGGTCACAGTTGAAAAGTTGCAGAAGTTTGAAGCTGCTTGCTTCAACAGATCAAGAGGAGTGTCTGCACATGCAGCAGATTTTGTGTGGGAGCCGAGTGTGTGTGAAATATACGGCGAGGGGAAAACTAAGATGTGGTGCCAACTTACACCGTCAAAGGAGCCGTACCAGTGTTCTTGAATTCTTTCCCCTCATCTGGTTAGCTATCACTTTACTTCTCCAAAATTTTATTTTCCATCTGCGGCTTCACAATCTGTTGCCAGCCCCGTGGCCCCCCCAAATCAGATCCTAACATGACTTGCAGGCAGTGATGTGCTAGCAAACAAAATGATGAGTAAACTATGCTAATGCAAAACCAGTTGGTGATGATCTGAGGCCAACAACCACCAGTGCAAACTAAAATGAATTGCTCAGCCTCCATTAATCTATGCTTCTTCACCTTTAAAGGCCCTGTGCTCATTTAGTTTGATAATAATCACCATGTTGGCCAGATTTATATTATGCAGTTTTTGTCAGCTTACGCAGAAAGTTCAACACCATTAACCAAATAAATATACGAGTTTCCTTGTAGGTCTCAATGCCTCAAAAGTGACTATGCTAATCTCCTGTAATTTTTTCACATTACAAACTGTTTAAAAAAAAGACACTGCAAAAAAAAAATGTTTTCTCAGAAGTTCTCTTCTTAATTAGTATTCATGGTCATGGCTGAAAATGAGTGTAAGTTAAATTGTTCCCAAGCCGCCACAAACTGCTGGCAGCTGTTGCCTTCCCAGGTGACTTGTTTCATCTATAAAGACATGTGAGCCACCATGTTACGCGATTAAAAGAAGGAAAACAAAGTGAGGATTTACACACGCTTACATCAAGAGAGAACCCACAAGGGTGTTTTAGCTGCTGACAAGTAAACAGGCGAAAATTAAAGCAATCAAATAGATCGACCCTTGACAGTCATTCATGAAGGATGCAGTAACACAATGTATATATACACATAAAGCCAATATTAGATTTAATAAGCATCTGGAGGGTGTGTGTTTTTTTCAAAGAAATGTAAGGTAATGCTGCAGTGCAGGCTGCAACAGTAAATTTTCTTGTTTTTTTTTTTTGATGCCGACTCTGTTATAGAGCAACAAAAGAGCCCTGTGGCAAACACACAGTCACAGACACACACACACACACACAGTCGCACACACAGTAGCTCAGTGGGGGGAAGGTTTTAATAAACCCACAGTAACGTGGATCTATGGGGGCGTCTCGGGACCGAGCCAGGAAACCAGATGAACGTACCTGCCCTGGGGCACAGAAAGAAACAGCCAGGGTGGGGCGGTGGTGGTGGTGGTGGGGTGGGGATGGAGAGGGGGTGAGGGGGTTGGGGGGGTGGGCAGTGAAGCCACAGGCACATTATGTTTCTCATTGCCCTGACTTTTTCTCTCTGCTGCCATCAGTCTCTTCACTCACCCACTCTGTCTCTGCTCACATCATCAGCCACACGAAAGCCATGCCCACAAACACTGATGTGTTTGTCAGAGTGAATGCCCGATCACTTTAATAACATTTCATGGCATCTCTGCTTTCACAGAGGACTCTGGAGTTTGCTCCTCAGTCGGATAAATGCAGACTGTAATTTCAGACAAACGCGATGGAAATGCCGAGTGCAGCCAATCAGATTTAATCATGTATGAAGAAATGTAATTTTGGAGGACACCAGGGCAGAGCGGGTTGATACGGGTATTAGTTACTATGCAAAAAGGCGTGTCCATACTCCCCGAATATGAATTTATGAAGCCTGCTTGTGATTTCAATCTGACTAATGTATCAGAACAAACCCATCTGTGCAGCACTGACCCCTGAGGTGAGGGTTTTTTGGGGGGGGGGGTTGAGAAGGAGATGCTCATATGTGAGCGTGGGCGGCTGGTTTTATGAACCAAGGTGGTCACTGAGATGGTAAATGAAGCTTAAAGGCAAAACAAAGAGAAAAGAACGGGACTCCAGACAAGTTCCATGGGAAAAATTTTATTTATCAATATGCGGTAGTTTCCAAACTGGTGGAACGTTATTTCCATTTGTAGCTGGTGCCAACAGGTTACGCTGAGAAGCGGCAAAAAAAAGTGAATGGCAAGAAAAATAAAATGAAATAAAAATAACAAAACTTGACGATTGTGATTCAAACAAAGGGAAACAAATTCAACAGGTTTTTTTTTGCTTACACATGCACATTGAAAAATAATACTGTGGCTTTGAACAATAGCAGAAATCACAACCTATAGTGAGGCTCACGCCATGAGCGACCAACATCCTTGTGCTAAATTAGGAAGGGAGGGATGACAAAAGAGAGGGGCGGAGGGAGAGAAAGAGAAGGAGAGCATCTTTAAAACAAAGGACCGCCTGGGAGATAATGAGTGGTGTAAACCAGATGATTTATTGGCGAATGCAGAGCGGTCACACTCTCTAACACAGCCTCTTTTCTTCCTCTTCCTCCTCTCTCTGCTTATTAAAACTCATTTTTTTGTGGACCAAAAAAATGTTTTTGTTACATCTTATAATGGAGCGGAAGGTGTAGGTAACTCAAAGGCAGTGGTATAATACAGTCTTCATATGCTGCCTCCAACAGTGAAAGGGGCCTTATCACTCATAGTTTCAGTGACCTATCCATTTCAAAGCCACTCTGTGACAAAGCTTCAATCCTGAACAGTTTCTGAGCAACTACAACTCCTGTTGAATGACATTGTAAAATAATCAAAAAACTCTGAACCCCAGTTTTTTTCTTTTTAATTATTTAAACACATGTGGTAACAAAGACTTTTTTTGACAATACTGGACGCTGCAAAAAAAAAAGACAGCTCATGTGGTGACCGTTGCAATATTCAGTTGAACTCTAAAAGGAAAAGAAAAGAAAAACATATTGCAGAGACAAAAAAAAATGCAAGGATTCATACAAAACACACTTTAAAAAGACAGCTATTTACAAACATCCTCCATTACAAAAATCTAATCTTAAATTTTTCTTATGAGCAGTGTTCAGGTGAAATTACATCTTAAATTGGGCTCTAACCATATATTTACATTTCTCTGTTATCTCGTGTTATTTATTTTTTTAACCCCCTCCCCCCCACAAATTTGAATAACATTAAGTGGTCACAAGAATGAATGAAAATGAGATATGGTCTGTGGTAACTTGGTAATGACTCCCACGGCTGGTGTAGGTGAGTGGATGCGCAGCGATCCGAAACAAAAATATTTGATCTAGATGTGTTTCACAGAGGGCCACTGAGGGCTGCATGCTGAGTTAAAACACAGGACCACAAAAGCACAAGCAGCTGTTTAGGTTGTTAACTCTGAGGTTAACGACACGCAAAAGCCATTGGGCTCTTCCCAGAGACTGTCTTTTAACTCAGCAGCGTCTATCTATGGATGGCAATAGTAGGTGGCAGTGGATGATGGGTGTCTCTGCCGGTGAATAAACATTAACCACCGGTCTGACCGTTTGACCGGAGATAAACCTGGACCTGTTAGTCTCGGTGTGTCTGTGCGTGTGTGTGTGTATGTGCATGTGCACGTGCATCAAACGTCAGCTCATGTCTGTGTGCTGAGGAATGGCTGTCCTTATCTGCCCCCCCCCCTTCTCCTCTCACACATCATTAGCCCGGACTGCGGCGCTCTATACTTTGGCAGCCATACTGTTTGGAGCACCTAGTCCCAAAACAAGTCTGTTCAGCTGCTAGACCACAGAAGCATATACATAGAGAGAGAGAGAGAGAGAGAGAAACTGCAAATATAAGCACAAATAAGCACCTACATGTACACACAGACACCTTCCTCTTACCCAAAAAAGCAAGCTCCGGTGTGCACACGTGTGCACATCCAGCTGCAGTAAATCCTGTGCCGGTGCCGTCGCCCTGGGCTGTGTGATAGGCGGGCTGCAGTGTCCTCGCTGGCTCAACACCTTAACTGTCGAATATTCTGCACAGCATTTTTATTCACAGCACAACTGGCGAGAGGGTGGAAAAAAATGAATGCTAAACTACCTCCACCACCACCACCATCACCCCTGTCCCCCCCACACACCTCACCCATCACCCACCCCCTCCCCATCATTCCCACCGCCATCAGCCTCTCAGGTTAAAGCCAAGTCACAGGAACATTTTCTGCTTTATCCACCGCTCTCACTCGCTTCTCTTCCCCCGGCTGCTGAGTGTGGGCATAGAGATGGCACATAGATTAGTCACACGCTGGCGACGCCACTCACTGTGCACTCCACTGACTCATCTACAGATGGCAGCCAATTGGCATCTGACAATACTGTATCCCAGTGTTCAGCCGTAGCTCTCCATCCAACTTATATATAGGGCATCCTACCTATGTAGGCCAGCCAATCAGTGCCAACCTACGCCCACCTCGCCCAGGCAGCAGGCACCAAACTAACAGTTTGATGCTTATATTGTAGCACCAGAACCTAGAACAAACACATATCAACCTGCCTGCTGTCTAAAAAACCATCACTATGAAAGCTAATCAGACACAGAAAAAACCTTCAGAGGCTGCCAAGTGGAGCACAGAAAGGGTTTTGTGTGAACTTGGGCTTGTCTGTCAGGCTGCCTGCGCATCAGTCGGTCTGTCTTGTTTTTTTAAGCATGAGATACAGTAACATAGTGTTCTACTCCAAAGCCAGTAAGTCTACCTAGTTACGTCTGGTCTGGACATGCCTGAACATATACACACTCACACAGGAGGACACACCCCGAAATACACACAAGTAGGTCATAAATACCAGAGTAAAGCTCATATCAGACCAGTGGAGAAGGGAGTATTCATGGATACACACACATACACACACCTCAACATCAACAGTCCAGGTCAAGGTACTTCCTTATGATTAAAAAACAAACAATGAGAGCAATGAATGACATAGGTGGTGGTGAGAAGGTGGAGTAATATTGATGATCTATGATTTAAGGTCTATACATTGTGCACTTGTAGGAAAAGTCTAACAAAATACAACTGCTTTGTGAACTGAATCAGGGTTCAAGGAATTCCTCCATCAAAAATAGTAAGTAAGGCAAACATCAGAGGTGCGAAGGGAGAGGAACACATTATTTCACACACTGTGTCTGATACCTGAGCTATCTGGAGAGTTTCCTGGCCCAGCGCGGAGCCCCGACTAACACACACGCACACATGCACAGGGACGCACACATACACACACACACGTGTTATGCTCGTACAGGCTGAGTGGCGCTCAGGCCTGCGTCTGCCTGTTCCTGGCTGGTGTGCTAGGTTGGTGCGTTTAATTGGGTGTAGCACGAACTGTACTTCAGGGAACTGAGATAAGTTATATCCTGTCCGTTAAAAGGGACAGAGAACCACAGCTAGGGTTCCCTCTGTTGGTTTGTTCCAGCCCTGCCACCCTCCACCCCCTGTCAGAACATGGCAGGGGTAAGGTGAAGTGGGAGAGGGGGAAGATAAAGGAGGGTGGGGGATTGTCAGACAACCCAAACAAACATCAGTCAGCTCATAACCCCGCTGGTTACTGGTCAGTGCGTGCTTCTCCAGATTTGTGCAGCAGGTGGTAGAAATAACAAGGGCTTGAAGAAGCATCAAGTCCCCAAAATGCAGGAAAGGAAAGCGTTCTTCCCAAGGACATAAATCAAGCGCTCCTCTTTTTCTCTCTCCCGACCGGGTCGCGAAGCATGTCAGACTTTGTAGTAGATGTTGGCAGGGCTCTGTGGAGGCATCTCCTGGACTATGTAGACTGGGTGGCCATAGTCGCCGCTCACCTTCTCATAGTGAGGGCAGTAGTTGTTCTCTGTCCGCAGCGGAATGATGATGTCACTGGGCTCCGTGCCAGCTGTGCCGCCCGGCAGCTTGGGATTGGACAGGGTGCTGAGTGACAGCGCAGAGGGGCGGGGCTGTGAGTGGGTGTTTTTCCTGGCACGCTTGCGCATCTTGATGAGGAGGATGACGAGGAGGAGGATGAGCAGGAGGAAGATGATGCAGCCGGCCCCGATGGCCGAGAAGACGGCCACTTTGGACCCCAGGATGCTGTCTGAATTTGCAGAGGAACCAGACTGGTCCTGATTCATGTGGTCTAAAAAGAGAAATCAAACAAGAGAGGGCTGAGTGATTAAAAAAATATCATGAGGAGAGTGTAAGGTGAAACAGAGAGATTTATTATTGTAAAGAAGTTTATTAGGAACAAAAATCAGGAGGTTTAGATATGGTTCACCTGTTCATGTTCCATTCATTTGCTTTCTATATCCGTTTATTTAGTAGCCCTATATTGAAAAATAAAGAGTGGCTGTACCATTTGTTTGACTGAGATATTGGGGTGGTTGGTGTTACAGCAGAGGGGCCAAAGAAAACATTAATAACACCGACAGGCTCCTTGCTTATTTGTAAAATAAAAACTGGGCAGCCCTTCCCTTTGCACTAATTTTCACATTGTCCCTCAGAGACTGCAGAACATTAACAGTAAGCCCGTCCTGTCATGTACAGATCCTACTCATCTCTGCCTAAATCAACTGTGAGCAGATCCCAGTTTGTTGTTTGCTCAACATGACTAACAGCTCCCGTTGATGTCATCTAACTCAATCAGCTCAATCAAAATAGCCTCTTAATGAAATCTCTAGTCATCACTCTACATAACAAAGATTCCTGCTCTGATAAGATGCGAGTCGGGGCAAGTTGTACGACATGTAGAGACCACGTTTGTGTGGCAAAGGCCAAGTGAGATATGAAAGAAAAAAATGAGAGGGGCATATCTGAACATCTGATTTTATTTTATCCTTTTGTTTCAGGGCTTCAGGATGCAGGGGGGGGGGGGGTGAGGGGGGTTGTTACTGGATGGGAAAAGAGAATGGCTGGCTCCTCCAGTGACTGAAATCTGAGAAGAACCAAATCTGTTTTCCATGTATGCAGGCAGCTGCTGCCAAAGAGCAGCACTCACCCCTCACCCAGCAACACCACCACCACCTCTTTACTGTCCGTGACCCCCCCACAGGCACACAAAAGCCCCATACCTCCGGAGACTGCCATCCTCCTCTAATGACTGTGTCTCCGCACTCGGCTAGACCTTTTTTTTTTTCTTAGTTTTGCACTTTTTATTACAGAGGCCACGACTGCACCTTATCACAACCATATGACATCACTGAGAGCTACCAGTTTTAGGCTTTATCGGTGAAATCAGAGGCTAAAGGAATTTTGTACATTCAGGCTGGAGAGAGGAAAAAAAAAAAAAAACGGGAGAGAGGCTGTCAGAAATTTCATTCCTGAAATATCAGCCCCTCAACTGCCTCAACCCACAGCGACTCGTCCTTCATTCCACCCTCCACTTCCTCACTTGACATAATCACTGATCTAACAATGGTAGACAGGTAAAAGCCTGGGTATAGGGGAAAAAGTGACATTAGAAAATCTTTTTATAGAGCAACTAATGTCAAATAAGCAATTATTAAATGAGGACAGCTTATCACATTGGGACAGGCAGAACAGTCTGAACTTGGAGGAAGTTTGAGGCATAAGAAGTTGTGGAGTAAGTCAAAAAGTTAGTGTGGGGAGTAGGAAAAAAAAAGTAGCAGTGGTCCCTCCTGTGGGAAGTAGCTATGAAAGGTAAAAGCAGGAAACAGGGAGGGCCCATTGACTTCTTCAATTATCTCTGCTTTTAATCTTCACTTATCTGCAATTCTAATGAGCTTTAAAGATATATAATAAAGAAAGTGTGTCTTTGAGTCTCCTTGGGTGCAGCACACTCTTTGTGTACAGTGTGAATAAGTAAAGTGACTCAGGGTGAGCTGTATTTGGTTTGGGTGGGGCTTCGTATTGTTTTAGTGCAACATAGGTTTTTGCTGAGTTTCATTTCACACTGGTTCAACATGTATTTTAGTGCGTTGACCCCCGAAAAATGAAAGAAACGCTTGCGGCCATATGAGCAGAAACATACTCGGTTAGATTCAAGTATGATTTTTATTTTTTATTTTCAGGCTAAATGTGATTAATTATTAGAGGAAACCTTGAGGCTGTGAATAATTGTTTTTTTTTTTTTTATATTTCAAAAACCATTTCGCTAAAATATTTGCAGTCTGGAAACTAGAAAGCGTCTTGTTAAGCAGTCCTCAGCCTCAGTTTATGAGTGTTAAGTCTGTCAATCAGCTCACCAGTGTTTCCTGGTATCTCAGGGCCAGGCCGACCCTGCTCAGGCGGGCTGGGGCTGGACTCCGGTATGGCGTTGTCTTCTGATGAATCCGGCGCCACAGGGTTTGCTGCGTTTGGGACTGTGGAAAAAACACACAGAAAAACTCAGCCTTGGAAAGCTACATGTGCTGAATTACAATGATGTGTTCCTTGCAACAGCAAGGATTATTTTTATTATCTTTTGATATATCTTTTATGCGCAGGGAAGGTTATCTTTGCATGTGTTGAAAGTGTTTCAGAAGTGAAGATGAAAGCACAAAAAGAGGAAGGACAAGTTAGGGAGCCGTCTGTGAAACACGCCAATATCCCTGTCCTGCTACAAGCTCACATATACATCAGCGGCTCCTTCAGCAAACACTCACACAGGCATTTCCATCTTTGACACATTCATGAGTGCTTGAGACTCTCTCACACACACACACACACGTATGCACACATGGCAGAATGAGGGTAAAAGTAGTTATATATTAACTTTTTATTGTTTTACATTATTCATCACGTTAAAAGGCCATAATATGCCTTATTTATTGCACTGGCTTTAACTCCTGAAAGAGGCACACTTCGGAGGAGAGGAGAGAACAGGAGGAGACGAGGGGGAGACGAGGGGGGAGGTTGCATAAGCTCTGAGGGGGACGCAAAGGAAACAGACAGTTTATCTGTCTGTCTGTTGTAATTTCAGCACACACACTTTGAAGTCTGTGTGCAGTAAACACCGGTGGGCAGCGGGGCTTTTACAAGGGCAGGATCGGCAGACAGAAGACAGTTATAAACTATTACCGAGGCCGGCCTGATGGATTCCACAGGACTCTATCAGATGCCTCCTCTATCAGGTCTTATCTGCATCTGCCCAAAGGCCAGCTACGCATATGTGTGTGTGTGTGTGTACGAGAAACAGAGAGGAGGGCGTGTGAGGAGCCAATTTACATTTGAGTCCCCAGTGGCAACTTAGTATAGTGTGTGTGTGTGGCTGTGCACGGATGTGTGACTCAAAAAAAAAAAAGGGCCGGTCAGTCTAGCAGTCTATTTTCTCTTTCCACCCTGGATTTGGCCCGATCACGAGCAGAAATGAGAAATGATTCGGGTGTGGGACGTCTGGCAGATATGAGCGTAGAGACAAAGAAGGAAAGGAACGTAAATTCATGGCAGCGCCAGCTTCTTTTTCTTCTTCTTCTCTCTTTTTATTTTTTTTTTTTCATTTTTGGTGACCACAAACCACACACTCCTCACAAACTGATTTCTCTTCCTCTATCTGCTCCATGTTCAGACCACCGCATTGCTCCATACTGATTGCAGCAGTGGTGAACCTAGCCGTTAGCTGTTGTGTGCTGTCAATAATTGATGAGAAAAGACAGGAGTGAGAAGTGGGTACATTCACGCATGACAGAGGATATGAGAGGACACAGTGATCTGATTCACTCCGTGCATATAGCCCCAACACTGTGTCAACCACTGAGCATGTGCAGGGAGCGTTCTAACGTTCTGACCCATTTTTCTGTGTGTGTACTGCTGACATTTCCCTTAGCTATGCAGACAGCAAACTACCTCAGAACTGCCAAGCCACCAGAAGGAGGGAGAAGGTTGAAGGGGGAGGAGGAGGAGGAGGAGTGAGAGTGAGGAAGACAATGATAGAGAGATAGAAGGGAGAGACAGATACGTTGGGAGAGGTAGTGGGGGGGGGAAACATGGTGGGGCGGGGGAGAGGGGATGCTTGTGAGGCGGTGAGTCAACATATTTCTAATGAGCATAGTGACATGATGTGGGTGAGGGGAGAGGAGAGTGCTGAGCAGCAATATATGTATAAAAAATGGGCTTCCTGTATTCTCCCTTTAAATAAAGACACACGACAGAATAGAAGACATTAGATATCAATGTGGAGACGGATGATTCAACATGATTATGCCCTCAAGTGTTGTCGTTGTTAAATGCAAATGTAGCATTAAAGGAATGTGCACATATTTCACAGTGGAATGAATCACCCAAACCTATTCCATATTGCAAAGTCCAAAGCAGTGCGAGTGGACATATGGGGAGATTTGGGGACTTGGCATTCAGCTGCAGAGACAGAGGAAATGCATCTGGGGTCAGGATTTTGTGTTTGCTGAACCTTGAGTGGTTACAGAAGGTAAAGTCAAGGCCTGCTTTCATTATTGTTTCGCTTTTTTTTCCACTTAATTGATTTAAATGTCAGGAAACGGGGAAAAAAAAATTCTCATAGCCCAAGGCAACAGCTTCAAATGGCTTGTTATTTTTTTTCTGACAATCTAAAAATGCTCAACGTGTGATTAAAAAGCACGTGTTCACATTTTCCTTACACTTAAACACAACATCAGCTAAAGGAGGAGCTAACACAGCTTTATCAATTATGTATGTATGTATAATATTTGGTTGTAAATTGTAGTGAAATTAAAGCCAAAAATTTGCAAGGAAAGAAATATAAAAAATGTACTTTAGATAAATCAAAGCAGAAAATTGTTCTGTACTTTTAATATATTAAAGGCAGGAAATAAATACAAGTATTAAATCAATGATATTAGTTTCAAACTCAGTGGAGGCTAAATTCTGTTTTCAGGAAAAATTCTGTTTCACCTAAAAAAATTGCACACAGCAGCCAAATCAATGTTTCTGTCAATGCTCTAATTTCTCGTAGCCCTTCTTCAAATAGTTACTGGGTTGGACGGGCACATAATGCATCAATAATTCCACCCACAGAAATAGATTTAAAAGTAGTATGAGCAGGGCCAACAGCATCTTTTCTAACAAGGTTTTTAGGGCACATTGATTGTGAGTGACAGCTCGCTTTGGACCGTTTTGGGAAATGAGTGCACGGCTCTGGTGAAGTTGAGGAACAGCCGGGAGCTATAGAAACACAGACTACAGCTGTGGCGAACTTTCCCAGAACTTTCCTCGAATAAGACGTTTCCTTCCTACCTCCATTGACGTGAGAATGCAGATTTGTTTTGTTTTTTTGCATAAAACACAACAGAATGGAGTGCATCCATGCAGCCGTGTTGTCATTCTGAATAGGGGGTGTTGCAACTCCAGACTGTTGGATGCTCAAATTGACCTACATAGAAAGATAATGCGATGCTTGTCTGTCTGATGGTTTCCCCATATCTGCTGAATTTGTTCCGACTCAGACCTTGCTAGCATCAGCAGCTTGTTAGCTTCTATTCCCTCACAGATTGTCAGCGTGCACTGCTGTCATCGCACTATAGCCAGCATTCAAATATCCACACACACACACACACACACAGATTTCTCAGCAAGTTTGTTTTTGACATGGTGAGATCCAGCTTTTAAGCTGGAATCAGATCATCATGGCGGGCAGATGTTGCTCTCAGATGGTGGTTAGTGTCTGTTTCAGTCAAAACAACCACAGTGAAGATGAGGGGAATGTTTACACAGTAACACATCTGTGTACTGTATCCCGTCAAACTCAGGATATGGATGTTCACATATTCAGTAAAACTACGTATAAAAGTGAAATGTGTGATGTGAACCAAATGTTGAGTCCAAGGATACGTAAACAAAAAAATGCTTGTTTACTTCCAGCATTTTTAGATGACTTACCCCGGCGGTGCACTTACACACTGACCAATTTCAAACATGTTTTCTTTGCTCTGATTACTGAATGAGAATCACAGCCGAGCAACACGAGAGGCCGTTTTACAGCCTGGCAGTGAAGTCATCCCTCAGTCATTTCTCATTCAGTTGTTATTTCTTTGGGATTTGATTTTCTCCACTATTTGCACAAACTGTTTATGGATGTAAAAGATTTATACGGAACTAGTGTATATGACCATTACAGCAATCTGTCATGGTGCATGTAACTTTATATCACACTGACAGTGTGTGTGTTGGGATGGGTTTTTTTTTTCTCTGAAAGTTCAGCTTGAAACGTGATACAGAAAATAACCAGAAGGGAAATCAGTGAGTGAGAAATCAGGTTACTTCATCACACTGACGTACAAATCCTGAAAATTCAATAGTGCAGTCCATAAAGCAGTCCTGGTTATTGATTTGCAACCAATCACCAGAGATATCAAACAGACAGTTACCGCAGCATGTCCCTATTGTCTTACACAAAGGACACGATGAATCACTGAAGCTTAAATATTAATGCTGTCAGCAATAACACTAAAATGATATCTTTGGAAACA
Organism: Parambassis ranga; assembly: GCF_900634625.1. NCBI lineage: Eukaryota > Metazoa > Chordata > Actinopteri > Ambassidae > Parambassis > Parambassis ranga. Next base: position 7,183,790 of record NC_041031.1, read on the forward strand.
GGTTAAAATATTCAATAAAACAATATGATGTTGTCCTAACTTCAAGGACAAATCTTACATTTGAAATCTAAGGTTTAAATATAAATATTTTCAGGTTAATTAACTTTATTTAAATTTATTCAGTAGCCTATATTAAGAGTTTAAAACTATAATTTTTGTATGTTTGTATTATATTTGTTGCAGCTAAGCAAATTAGATGAATGTCACAAATTGATTTTTTTAAAGCCTGTTTTGTTGAATTTCCACTTTTCTTTTTGTAAGACGCGCTAAGCGAGCAGCTACTAGGCTAACAATGATAAGACAAATTCAGCTGAGTATGGTGGTTCACTAGTTTGAGCAGAAAGTATTAAACTAAACTAGAACTATAATTATATATATGACCAGCTCAGTTATGATTTCTGATACTCGAAGACTGTGTGAACAATTACATAGTAAACTGCAGGAAAATGTGCTTGTTTATTTATAATAAATTAATAATAAAAGCAAATGTATGCAAAAAAGAGAGAACACAACTGAAGATAAATATTAATAATGGACTAATTGATTGATTTAATTTTCTTTACATGATGTTTGGATTAATTTATTTAAATTTTTCTATGAAAGTCAATAAATCATGTTTAATTATCACTAAGCCCTGGGTAATGCCCTAAATGATGTCACATCAACAATAAAAACACATTAACACTGCTGCCCTCTGTTGTATTTCACAACATCACAGCTCCAGTGAGCAGGTTTTGTTGGAGGCTGCTGGCAGACAAAGACGCACGAGGTACACATAGCGACAAATGAAAATGTCACACCAAAGTGAAACATGGCTTTAAGGCAACAGCTCTATAGTGTGTTCTACATGTGAGGTGATCACACATTTACCTTGCCCGACTTTCATGATGACTTTCATGGCTCGGCTCTTGCACACGCCTCCCTCGCGGTTCTCCAGGCCTTCGGCTGTACCGTTGGAGGTGGCTGGAGGGGAGATAGAAAGGAGGAAGTGAAGGACAAGAAGAAGAAGGAGGAAGAAAAGAGAAGCAGAGCAGAAGAAAGGAGAGGAGAGAAGATGACACTCCTGGTTAATGAGCACGTCCATAACGCACAGAACTAATCAATATTTACGACAAGCACTGATTAGCTTTTCCAGTGATTAGCCGTTCTCACCCTCAATCAACCGCCAGCTCCTCAACGGCATCTCTCATTAACACAATAAAGTGAAGTCAAATGAAAGGAACAACATTAGAGTCTACTGAGGGCGAGTGGGCGCTGAGATGGAGAGGAGGAACATGGTCAGACCTGTGTGTGAGTGTGTGTGTGTGTGTGTGTGTGTTTTCTGTGTGTGCATAGTTTAGCAGTGAGACGTGCCAGCGAGAGTTCCAGCTGCTTGCCAAGTCCTCCAGCAGCTTACTCCCTCTGAGCCACATGTGTCACTACTTGCTGGTAGTGCAGTGAGCTAAATGCCTCCCTTAATGTTTGTGTGTCTGTTTGTGTGTCTGTGTGTGTGTCTGTTTCTTTATTGGACATAGTGTGTGTGTGTGTGTGTGTGTGTGTGTGTGTGTGTGTGTGTGTGTGTGTGTGTGTGTGTGTGTGGCAGCCACTCTGCATTTGTTTAAAAGTGTGCGTTCTGCTCCGAGCTCAGGGGTGAGGGTTGTTTATTCAATGTCACATTCACTTCAGACAGTGTGACACAATTGGTTGTCTATTTTAGGGTGCATGATAATGACCTAGGGAGACAGAGTGTGACTCTGACCTTAACACTGAGCAGCTACGCACAAGGCTATATGTATATATGTGTGTGTGTGTGTGTGTGTGTGTGTGTGTGTGGGCATGTGCCTGTGTGGGCGCACGCGATGGCAGCTCTAATTTTGGAATTCCCCAAATGATCTCCATCTCCGCTTAGTCTGCTGTTTCAACGTACTCCTCCCTCTCAATGCTTTTGTTTCTTTTCCTAGCATTATCCGTCTAGCTCTCTCTCTGTCTCCCTCCCTGTTTTTTCACTCACTTCATTTAGTTTTTTTTTTATCTGCACTATCTGGATCTACCCCTCCCCTTCCCTCCCTCTTAACTCAATGACCATCTCCCTGGGTGATTGCTTCAGATGGTACCCTCATTATGATGAGATAGTCTTGGAGAGGGTGCTTATCTAATGATGACACAAAGAGAGGCAGACTTGGCTACAGGCAGGAGGTTGGGTGGGTCCAAACAATGCACTACAAACATTGAAATACTTGCTCTAGCTGGCATAGCATGGTCTCGGTGCTTCTATGCCTTTTCCTTACTATAAACTGATGCATCATGCTGTGTTGAAATCTGGCTCTGCAGCCATGGAAAGGCTCATCTAGTTGATTCATGTCCTGTCATTCCTAAGTATTATTAATGCTGACATTCTGTTGCCCTGTGGGATTTCAGCTTTGTGTTTCGGAAAACGAAATAATGAATTGCACTAATATTATGTTACATTATCAGATCATACTCAGCTTCTAAATTACCGAGAGAACCACAACATTTTGTTAGCGTGGCCAGAGTACGTGATAATTTGTGAGAATGATTGTGATAACATCATGTCAGGAGCTCTTTGGCAAAATCCCCCCCCCCACCCCCCGCTTCACTGTAGACTCAACACGACTGAGTGAGCCGGACACTGAAATATACACGAAAGGGGCCAGCCGGAGCCGAGGGCTGAGCAGGAACAAGAAAGATTTGAAATTTACTTGGGCCATTAATGTGAATGAACACTCAAAGCTAAGTGAGTCTTATGATTTATGTAAAGTCCATGCAGGGAGCATGTCTCTTCTAAGGGGAACATTTAAAGACTGGGGTGAACAGGCCAGTCTGGAAGGAGCACTGTCTCTCAGCCCTGAACGGCTCAGATGCTAACCTCATCCTGCCATTTTCCACCCAATTTCTTCTCTTCTTTCAATTTTTAAATTTCCAGGGCAAGGTTATACAAAAATGAGCTCTTTGAAGATCAAGCTCAAAGGCGATTGAATAATCTGACTAAGACTGAGCGTCATGCTATGAATTTTATATCCACTCAGGGAGAGCAAATCTTCTCAGTGTAACTTATTTCTGTCATCTAAATTAACTATTGCTTGAGGCTGGCTAAACAGGCTGCACCATTACTGATGTGGCATGATGATAAGTTGGTCCTCCGAGGCCGATGTTTAGCCGAACAACTAAAAGAGTTGTTTGTGTTCAGGCCATTTAAACACGTCAAATAATTCAAGACTGAAAATTCATAATCCGATTAACTGCGTCCGATTTTAACCACATTTCCTAATGTGAATCCCTCCTTTGACTTCTATTCAAGACAGACATCAGCTGCAGAGACAACTGTTGAACACTTAATTTTACTCTTCCCCAGTATCACTGTATTTACATCTATCATGTCAGAGGTCACGCAAAAAAAAGTGCCAGCCATGTTCTGAAAGTCTCTAACCCGACTTCACAACAAGGACGCACTGCCAGATTTTTTAATCTAAAAAGCCTCTCGCTCACTCCATCTCCTTTTCCTCTCACTCGTTTTTTTCCCCTCCCTCTCTAACCCCTCTCTCCCTCTCGTTTCATCCCGGCACACTGACGTTAATCCAAATCTGGATTTCCAGATATTAAAAGGCCGACGGTCATGACGTGTTTTGGAAAGAGGAAACTGGGGAATTGAGTCTTCCTGTGTGTCTCGGCAGAGATAAAAACACAGGGGGGATAAAGCAAGGAAAAGGACGAAGAACAAAGAACCTCCCCGTCTGCTGCTAATCATTTAGTGGAACAAACTGGTTCAGTGTTAGCCGACCAGAATACCGAAAGAACTGGTCATTGCATGAAGGAATGTTGCTTTTTTTTTTTTTTTTAATAATAAAGCGGTCGGCTCCAAAGAGGGGTTTTTGTATGATTTAAGGCCCTCTTTGTGGGTGTGGATCATTGGCCACAGAGTGACTAGTGGGAGAACAAAAGATCTACAGCTGCTGAAGTCATAAGAGAAACCAGGTGCCAAATGTTGATGTTGGGAAATATCTACAGTACAAATGTATCAGCCAAGAGGAAGCCTTACAGGGGAAAGAGCTGGCCTGAAAGAAAGGCTCCTGTTCCAACACTACTGCACACATTACCTAAAGCATAACACATTAACATGCATATGCGACTGCACACTCTGGCAAATACACCGGTGTCCACAGATTTCACAAGGACATTCGGGGTGGAGTGGAAGGACTGCTCCCCGGGGTGCTGCGAGGAGAAGAGTGGGAGATGTGTGAGAGACGCAGTGCTGACTGGCCAAGACAACACAAGCTAAGGCTAGAGTGCAATGCGGTGGTCTATATTTATTCTCAGGTCTGCTAAATGAGGTCACTCAGGTGGTCCTGCTGAATACATTCCCCATCTCTATCATGAATCATCTGCTGCTTATTATTCCTGTCCAGCCCGGAGGGGGCTTGCTTTCATACGACGTGAACAGCCGTGTGTACATGCGTGTGCATGCACCCCCGGTGTCTATGTATGCGTGTGCACACTCGCATGCTCAACATCTGCCCAAAGCACCGAATGAGGGGCTAGATACAGCCCATGTGACAGACAGAGAGCAGCCTGTTTAATGAGAAAGTGGATGAGAGGTGACATTCATTGGCTACCTTTCACACACCGCCCCCCCATCTCCACAGCATTCAGACTTCCACTTAGACGAGACGAGCAGGCAGCGGGTAGTCACAATAACCAGTCATAATGTCTACATTTTCCAAAGGGGGGAAAAAAATCTAAATACATAAACAGGCAAAACCACAATCTGATCACTCACACTTAGCATCAGGAAAAAAAACGACCAGCATACAAAGCTGTTTCATCCATTTGATGGCAAAGCGTAGAGCTAAACACAGCCGTGTCAGGTATGTGTGTCTGTATCAAACAGAGCGTCACATCAGGAATTTGCTGTTTCTCATACCTGCCATTTTTCCCATCTTGGATTTTTGTTTATATTAGAGAACCAGAATGGAAGTGCTGAGAAGGAAAGGAGAAAAATATTTCACTCCTGAATGAGCACTGAGAGGGTTAGCTTAGGTTTATATGCCTGATTCCTGAGATAACCCTCCCCAGTAGATCTGGCATGCATGCAAGAATTCACGTGCACGCACGCACACACATGCACACGCACAAAAACACATACAGAGTGAGGTTGGCAGACTGGAATAATACTGGAGGATCTAGATGTTTGCACTTTGAACCTTTTCTAATCCTGAGTATTAGGGCATGGCTAAAACCTGATTATGGCGGAATGAAATGGATCTAAATAGATGTCCCAGCCCATCAGCCTTCCATTTCTTTGTCCTAGAAATAGAAATGGAAATCAGTAATCAACCTCCAACCTCTCACTCGCCGTCTCTCCCACGAAGCCTCCTCCGCAAGGTTTGGCACGAGCAAAGAAAATTCATTCAGACTTTTCATATCATCTCAGATGAATTAGGTGCTCTCGGCTAGGCCCGTGTTTTCTTCTTGTGTTTCTTTTCAATAATAAAACCTGGCAGACAGTATAAAGTGGTCATATCTTCACCGCTAGGCCCACACTTTTTTTCATGCTTTTTTGAAAAACCAATATTGAATTCAGGTTAGAATAAATGTGGTTCCGCATAATGAGGGTGGACACTGCTGATTTTCTCATCTTCATGTGCAACAGCAGATTTTGAGTTTGCACAGCATCAACGTGCAACAGCTCTAATAATATCATGTGCTGCCGGCTCCCTGGAGCCACTGTGCTGTGGGTAGGGTGAGCAGGTAGTAGCATTAGTGTCAGGGTTTAAGGTGGTTAGCGGCCCAGTGCACACAACTGTTGCTCGGCTCACTGGTTCAATATACAACCAGAGGGGGAGCTCCTCTCCTGTGTCCTGATTAGTCTGCTCTCCCTCTCCCTCTCTTGATCACACAAACACACACATACAAAGCAATATCTTGCAAAAAAAAAAAATAGAGACATGTTAGTAGCACTCAGGCCCACAGAAGAGAACACAGATGAACACACACTGACATGTGTGTGCTCACACACAAATATTCGTGCACACACACACACATACATTGGCTGCCTGTGAAGCCAGAAGATCAGGCAGGACTTAAGAGCTCCTCCGGCACCAAAATTACAGGGTACCTCTAAATCCTCCCAGCAGAGAGCACTATGGGATAGCGCGGGGTTTGGGGTGGGGTGGGGGGGGTGGGGGTGCTGCGGAGGGGTGAGGGAGGGAGGGAGGTGAAGTGGTGAGGTGTGTGTGTGTGGGGGTGAGGTGTTTAGAGAGGAGATGGAAAAAGGAGTGTGGAAGGAGAGGAAGTGGGAGATTCCTTTTTTTAAGAGTGGAGCTGGAGAGGAGTGAGACTTGATCTGTCTGAAGTGTGCTTGCATGCGATTGTGTGTGTGTGTGTGTAGGGGTGTAGGATGGGCGTGCGTGCATATGTCGGTGAGGGAATATGGAAGGAGGTGATGAAGTGAGGAGTTGAGAGGAGGAGGAGGCGATCTCCTTGGAAAGAAGAAGAAGTGGGAGGTGATCTCTCTCTGTGAAGCAGAGGAAGCATATGTGTGTTGGACTGTGTGCGTGCATGTGTGTGTCTGTGTGTGTGTGTGTGTGTGTCTGCCAGCTTGCTTTTCTCTCACTTACACTCACCCATTTCTCTTACACTTTTCCCTTAAGTCCCTGGTTGTGTGTTTTGGCCTCTCCGCAACTGTGCATTTTACTAACTCAAGTGTGAATGTGTGCATATATTTATTGTGTGTTTGAGAGTGTGTGTGAGTGTGTGTACGTGCATGCCCAGACAGATAAGTGCCCGAGTTTAAATTTATAGGCCCATTTGTATATAAATGTTTGGGAATATGTCAATTTTCCTATCTTTTAATTGTGTGTGTTTGCATGTGTGTGGTCTTGTTAGATTAGTCAGCACAGTCCCAGATTACTGAGCCAAAGGTTGGGCATTATGGACTTCCACAGCTAACACCACTGGGCTAGTGCTTCCAGCCTACTTATGACAGCTTTTAACCTCTGCAGAGGACCTGTCAGCAGCTCCCAAACTGTCTGTGTGTGTGTGTGCCTGTACAACACTCACAACCTGCAGTCACATAAAGCTTCTGCATCATTTAGCTGCGGATGTCTGTGTGTCACCTCTATGGCGGAACCAGTGGGGCAGAGCTTTTACACCACTGCACTTTCCACTCTCCATTTCCCAACTCAGCATGCTGCAAAAGCCCAGTGCTACCATGCACAGCACAAAACTTCCCCATGACTCCACACACACACACGAAGACAGAAGACAGCACTGGCCCTGTATGCACGCGCACAATGAGGTACACAAGGTATGACGTGCGCAGGGAGAATTTCGTACATACACACACACCCATGCCTACACGCAGACAAACAAAAGTACACACACAGCGCAGGCCGTCTGTCGGATCAGTAGGAGATAAAGGATGCAGAATAACAGGAGGACCTTGGGGAGCAGAGCAAGTCATCTGTCTCAAACACGAACAGACTGAGCGCACTCCAACATGACATGATGTAGACAGACTCATCTTAGAGCACATCACATCCTGAACCTTTCTCCTTGCATTCCTGCCTCGCCTACCCATCCAAAAACACACACACAAACACACACAATGAACGGGGTCTGCTCAAAATGTGCAAGCACGCTTCTAAGCCGAGACCCACATAATCTGACAGGTGTGCACCGGGGGAGAGCAGAATGTTGAATGCGGTCGATTGGCACAATAAAACTGTGTAACCTGAGGGTATGAGGACGGGGGGTTACTTACTGCTTACAATTCTATAAGCTGTTGCATATAGTATTAAAGTTATGAGAAGCATGGACAGCACGCACGGCATCCAATATTAATTTAATAACCACGCCGACTGTTAAATTTAATCCGACTCCTCTGCTCTCAATATGGAACATTTTTAGATATTAGCTATTTCAACCTCACCAGCTTTTTCAGCTATAATATATTCTGTTGTGTGTAGAGAAGTTGCCAGTAGCCCACACAACCCTCCCTAATGACAGAGTAGCTAATTGGCAGTAATGGCTCTTTTCACCGATATCATCGAGCTGCAGCCGCAGAAAACCTCAGCAGTTTAACACAAATCATTTGCAGGGTAAAAAAAAACACAGAAAACAGCCTGAAGATGTGGCCTGTGTTGCAATGTTTGTGTCTCAGATGTCCAGCAACTGTGTACATCTGAATGCAGACTATAAAAGAAACATTTCAAAGTACTGTGGCTGTTCTTTGTTTGCTGTAAACGTTGCTCCTCATCAATTAGACCTTCATTTAGCCCTTGTAGCCAGACACACACACCCTTGAACACACACACACATCTAACAGGTGAACAAACATGCTGTGAGTGGCACGCACACATTCACAAACACCCACTAAACGCACACACACACATACACACTTGCCTCTGAACTCCCCTCTCAGACAGTGCATCATTTGACTAATAACAGCTGAAATGTTGCGTGTTCAGAGGAATAAGTAGAGAGAAAACTGGGTCAGAGAGAAAAAAACGGCCATTTCACCTTCCTATTGGTTGGAGCTAAAGGTTAGGGGAGATGCAACACATGCTGAGGCACACACACACACACACTCAACTGCTAAAGGTTAATATTGTTCATGTGGGAGTTGCAGAGTTACTGTTTAGCTCGCTCTTAACCATTTTGTACGAGGTTTGAATGTGTGCACAATTACAGGCTTGTCAAAGACAAGGAGGAGCGTTCTGTATTAATGCTCAGGGGCAGTTTTCCACCTATCACAGACACAGTGGGTGAAGTGCCCAACAATTATACATTATACATCAGTGAGAATACTCCTAACAGGCTCACAAAGTTCACAACACTTCCTGTTACTGCTTTAAATCGGGAGCTCCCCTCAGATTTTTTTTTGCCTTTTGCTTTTATAATGCTGATTCCGGGAAGTTATACACAAAGAAATGGAGCATCATATTCAATTTTCATTCTCTATTAAGCACCACTTTGCACTGAAGGGCGCTGGGGAGAGGCCAAAAGAAATGGTGGACAAAAGAGACAAAAGAGAAATCTGTGGAGAATATTAAGAATAACTGCCCTGAGACCGACGCAGCTGGCAACGAAGCTCTTCACATGCACAGCCTTTCTTCAAATTAAGCACGAAATACATGAAGCTGTGCCGAGTTACACAAATGATTTATATCAGTGACTGCCAAATTTAAACTCATCACGTCCCATTATTGAGAAGAAATGTACAAATGAAATAAATACAATCATAAAGCATCATAAAGATTAGGGAAACATTTAACCGAGTCTTTCCTGTTGGCTGGAAAAACTCTTCCCACATCACAGAATCTGGCTGCCCGTACAGATAGTAAACATGCTATGTGAGTATAAAAATTAGCCGAACTTAACTATTTTTCCCCGCAAAGAAATTGTTCCTTTTTAAGTTCAATAAATAAGCCTTTAATTCAAAGTAAACTATGTGTTCTGTGCTCCTTTTCACAGTCATAAAAACGTTGCTTTGTATGGCTCTGATTATCTTATTTTTTGCCCATAAAAATGTCTAGCTTATTATAAATCCTACTAGTTATTTCCCCCTCAAAAAACATAACATCCCTGCTAGTGGGTGGTATTGCCATTGTCAGGTTACACATGTGTAATCAGCTGACAGATGTATACAGAAGGCCTCTTAGTAGGCTCGTTTCTCAGCAGGAGGCTCATTGAAGTCTTGGTCTTGCTTCATTTGCACTGATAATCACATGAGGTGAACCATGGTTCACTCGCTAAATCCCACCAGATGATAAAAGTGATCCTCTCTGTCTTTACTCTGTTCTCTCTTGTGGTCGTCTACAAAACGGTGATATGGGACTCCAGAGAGGAGTCGCCCTTCTTCATCAACCTCTAAAAGGTCCACGAGCAGCAAATCAGCCTGAGCTGTCTGATAAAAGAACCGCTGGGACGGCTTGGAATGTGGTGTGAGATAGTGGTGGCGTGTCAAAGGCCACATGGCTCCAAAATCTGAGCCTGACTGAGGGGGTAATCTGTGAGTAAACTCCTCCTCAAAGGGATACCAGAGCTAAAGCAACACAACCAGCCAACAAACACAAACACAGGAGGACAAAATACCCTCTGGCCTCTTGTGGAAGATGTGCTCACAGGTGTGTCTGTGTGTGTGATTATGCAAAGTGTTGAGTTGTGTGTGTGTGTGTGTGTGTATAAGGCTCTTCTGTGTCTCTGTGTGGAGCCACTACATTGCATCTATTCATCCTCCACAGTGAGAGCGGAGCTTCATTTCCACTGACCTTTTCAATCTGGCCTTCAGAAGAGAGTTATGACAACTGAGCCAGCCTTGTGCTCTTTGGCACAATAACACACATCAAAGATGGGCAGCAAACAAACAAATAAACAAACAATAACTCTAACCACAGTGCTGCCGCTTCCGAACACAACGGCAATGCAAAACAAACCCAAGGAGTTATTCTAACGGAGCGGGAACAGCACGTACAGTACAGTACCTACACTGCCTTCAGGCTAATGACACTTTGTGTGCAGATCAGGTCAGACAACACAAAAAATGTAAAAGGGTGTAATTATTTTTTGGATTTATTGTTCCCAAATGCCAGAAAACTACAAAAAAAGCCATAAATCCTCCTGTTTTTTATGTTGCAATAACCAGTGATTGACATTTTGGCTTGATAAATACTTTGGACAAATGACTGACAAATTGTTTCAGCACTAGAGAGATTATAGACAGTGAAGACAGCGAGATGGACAGAGAGAGAGAGAGAGAGATGTCAGAGGCAGAGTGAGAGACGGAGAGTGTACTTGTTAGAGAAGAGAGAGTCCATGTCGGCCCATCTGTTGTCCACAAAAACAAAATCTGCAAACGAAGGAACAAAGATGGAGACAGAGAGCAAAAGAGAGAGAGGAGACAGTGCACAGGTGTGTGGGCGTGCACGTGTCCCTGTGACGTGTGCGTGTGCAAATTTTTGCACGTGAGCTTCTGTGCGCTCAAACCCCGAGGGAATCTCCAGTACCTGCTAACATGGAGGCGGCAGAACAAAGCTGACTGCAGTCAACAAGGGATGCAAGTCAGAGCGGCAGGCACAGACTCTTAGAGACACATGGTGACACGGAGACGGGCATATAATGGATAGAGGGCCTGATGTTTCCTGATGTGTAGAAGCGCCAGAGCTCCGAACGAGGCTCCAAACCACATGCAGCGAGGCTTCTCCAGCTCTGAGGCCAGGCTGCAACACAAGAAGCAGGAAAAGAAACACTCCTTTCCTCCCTTTTCCCTGTTATTCACCAAAACCCCAATCAGAGAGCACAGCAGACCACAGAGAAATGCTGCTGATTACATCCTAATACACACAAAGCCAGCAGCTGACGTACGTTTACAAACACACACACACACACTGATTACATCCTCTCTGGTGCTCCTCTCTCCTCATTCCCAGTATCGGTTACACGCTAAAACCAAGCTGATCGGGGATCAGTGTTTTTTGGCACAAGGCGGTGAAAGAGTTCAGGAGCTTAACCTCTAGTCCAAGAGCTGAGAGAGAGACCGAGGCTCCGGACCCCTTGTACCCCCAGCACAAATAAACAGCTACAAGACAAAAATGTCTGGCAGACTCGAAACAATTTCCTGAAGGATCTGTCACTGTGTGCAGGAGAGATGGAAGGAAGGAGAAGGACGGAAGGAAGGGAGGGAGAGGGGTGAGATCTAAGGAGGAGTAAAAAAATAGGTGGAATAGAGAAAAACAAAAAAGGGAGGGAAGAATAGAAAAGAGGGAAAGAAAATTGGACCCGTGGGTTTGGAGGTAAAATTGTACCACTGCCGTCTACGAAATCATCAAGTCGCTGTGAGGGGCGGTGAGGCCCGAACTCAAACACAACACGGTTATTTGAAGACATGTTTCTTTTCCGCATCCATCCATCCATCATGGCACGCGCGCACACACACACTCTGACAACGCACACGTTTACACCCGTGGGACTGCTGACTGAAAATATCTCGGCTAAGCTACAGTTCTCTTGAATGTGCATTAACAAATGCACAATGCACACAGCTGCTTCTATTAGGGAAGCAAATCTGTGGAGAGAGATGGATGTGTGTGTGAGCACATTGTGCTTTTTTGTGCCAGCATCTATTTGCATGCTACTGCGAGCTTATGAGTGCATATATATATATATATATATATATATATTTTTTTTTGAATTTGCTTATGTGGCTTTGTGCTTATTTATGCCTGTGTGTTTGTGCACACACACGCCTCCTGTGTGTTTGTCTGCTCCTGTTACTGTGTTTGTGTGCTTGTGGTCGGGCTGGAATGGAACATGGACATTTTGCCACTGAGCTGAATTCACAGAAACGGGCTTGGTCCTGGCCTGCAGAGCAGTATTTAGACTCTGTATTTATGCGTTGGACAACCACAGCAATCTCTATCACCGCCTTGTGATTCATGTTTGTTTGCTTTGCTCTGCGTTGATTCGATTCCATCAAGAAGCTCCTTTTTTTCCCCTCCTTTGCTCCCCCAAAACGCTTTCCGCAGAAATGTTCACGCCATACCCGGTCAGAGTTTCATCAGCCACCCCTCATCGTAGCTGACCAAGCATGCAGTGGTTTCCATAGCAAGGATGCGACATTAAAACTAACAACCCTCTATAATTATACATCCATATTTCTCCGATGAGTTTGTGTAAACAAGCCAGGGCTCCGGCTCGGGGAGGCGGACTACTTGGCAGGCCCTGGCTGAGGGTGCCACTGAATGGCTGTCGGAAAACAAAGCCATTTCAGAGTGTGCCTTGGAAAAGACAAACCGCTGTTCTAGGAGATGGTGGAGAGGGAGAGCGAGCTCCGACTGACAGACACAGAGCTGTGATTTGAGCTTTAGCTATTGGCCGGAGAAGAAAGACACCGAGAATATGTGTTGTTGGCAAAGGAGAGGGCAAACAACCTCAGACATCTCAGATGGAAAGGGAAATATGCGAGTGTTTTAGATTATGGGCTTTCATTGTTTTATCCTGTGCTTATGGGTTTTTTTTTATGAAGCGATACACCATTGTCCAATACAATTTGGACAATGATGCTCATCTTCTCGTGTCCTACATTTACTCTTCCTAATCACCACGGACTCCAAACATGCATCTATCCAGCAGTCTTAAGACGTCTCCTCTCATTTTGCCTGGAGCTATTTCAGGGTTGCAAAACCGCAGAGATGAAATTAAAGAAAACCAGGAAGTTACTTTCAAAGTCGCTCTTGGAGAAAGAGTCGTTCGACAAATGAGTTTGTGTTAGTCGAGAGGAGAGAAACAGAAAAATCAACAGTGTTGTTGTTTCAGAGTTAGCTCCGCCATCTCCTGTGGTCTGTGTGCGCTAAGAGAAGATCTAAGTCATCAGTTAAGAAGAATGACTTGAATGCAGACTTCCCACAGCACACAACTTTGAAATGTGAGAGCAGAACAGCGGAAGGAGAAGCAGCAAGGTTTAAAGATGATACAGTAGGAAAGAAGGAGATGGAAAGAGGAAGGGAGGCCTGGCACACAGGATAAAATATTCTAATAAGATAAGCATGGAGCACAGCCGAGGAGGGATGAGTGTCTGCGTTTGGAATGCGTGGAGCGGGCTAATTGAGATGAATACATGAATATATCAGCTTCATCTAACAGCAACGGGTTGAGCTGTAACCAATGGTTACCATTCACTTGTACAGCCACGTGAGGAGCCCTCCCTCTAAAAGAAAAGTCCTCATTTCCCTCCGCAACCACCCCCCACACCCCCCAACCCCTCCCCTCCACTCTAAACAAACTCCTCTGTAATAAACGAAAGGCAATAACCAGCGACAATAACGCTGTGCCTGCTAACCCTCTGTGAATGAAATATCCAAAGGAGAAGTAGCAGAGGCAGCCTGGATAGATTTGCAAAGCAAGCAGAAAGTCATATATTACACTGGCATTCTAATAAACAGTGGGCTATGTTCACTCACAGGAGGGGGGGCGGGGGTTAAAGCTCCTTATCCCAGGCCATGCTGCTTCACCGGTGCTAACCTGACCTGTTAGCAGGGTTTACTTTGAAAATGAAATCCGTTAAGGCTTACTGATTAGCTGCTTAAATCTCTAATCAGTAACATCACTGACAGTTGCTCTGACAGTCCACAACTTTTTATGACAATCCTGTTCTTAAAGCCTCTTTAATGACAATAAAAGGCGTCTCAACCTTTGAATATAAATGTTGCATTTGTTTTAAGTGTTTGACAAAATTATAAATAAGTGCTTAATGTCCTGTCAGAGGTCTTTAAATGAGAAACGTGCAATAAACAATACATTCTTTGTTCTCTGCTCATGTGGGAGAGTCCGTCATCAATGGGGAAAAAAAAGGAAAACCCCGTCTCTAGCATGTAATTAAAATATTTCAGTGTGAATTTACAGAGGGAGGATACCAGATGTTAACAGTTATCATTTCTCAACAACAAAAAAAAATCATTTAATTGCGAGTTAAAAATGTGTGAGTTATTTGCATCTCTATAATCTGACAATCAAAACGCCTTTGTCTGTCTTCAAAATGCTCCGCTGACAACTGCAACGGCTCTGATTTGATTATGGTAATTTCATGTTAACTCTAAAAGATGACTTTTTTTTCTCTCTCCTCCTAATCTGATTAATGTTACTGCGCTCCATCGGAATCGAGCGTGTTTATATTTATTCGACTGTGAACAAGCCTTCATGTATATATATATATATATATATATATATATATATGTGTGCTTCTGTAAACTCTTTTGCATTATTACAGCGGAGTACCTGCGTGGGAGCATGTGCTTGCACATATGTTGGAGTGTTTATGTTCTCACAAATGTAGGGCAGAAGAGGATCTTGTGATCATCCCAAGGATTTCAACCTTGACCTTCAACTACCCCCCCTCTTCCCTCCTCCCCCAAGGGCAAATAAGAGAAGAAGAAGAAGAAAAAGAAGAAGAGGCTGACTTTTAAAGCATGGATCCATCTGGCCCCAATGGAAGAAGATTCCTCAGGGGTTCTTTGGATGGAGGATTGTATAGTGTGTAGGTTGTTGAGCAGAATATAATAATAAGGAGAGCCCACACTAAAGAGCATGAATGTTGCTGATATGCAATATGCTTCCTAACCTTAATCCTATCAGGTGTGAGTGCTGAGGAAAACATCATCCCACAGTGTCAAATGCAGCTTGATTCTTTGACGTTGTTTTTTCATATTCTGGGTCAGCACCTGTGTTTAATCAACTCAGGAAATAAACATTGTATTTTATTGCCAATTTATTCTCAGATAATAAAATGCCTTATCACTTGCTCTGTGTTCCTAGAATAAACAATCAGGTGGAGTTTAGCTGCTAAGTCAAACAAAATAAGCGTCATCAACAGAATCAGCTTCACCGTTTGCTGCAAGCGCTGGGCTTTATATGTATTTCACAGAAGACATTTCACATCTTCTGGAGGTGAGACAGGGTGTGCTCCACTGCGGCATTATTCTGGTGGGGAAGTCAGTGTGTGTCAGAGTACGAGATGGTACACTGGGATGGAGAGTGACAGCTGTCAGGAGGGATCAGGCTTACCCCTGCCCGCTACACAGGAAATCAAGGAGGAAGAAAAGTGCAGGACGACAGGCTGCCTCTGTTTACTGCCTCATGGCCTTACCCTTATATAGAACAGAGACTCACCGATCCGGCGAACCACTGAAAACATATCACCAAGCAGTCATGGTACGTTATTTCAATGAGGAGTGAATGGGAGAGAAAATGGAGGAACACTTCTTGGCTCAGCTCGGTGACATATAAAGACTGTCTGTGTATATATTTGTACAGGCATGTATGCTTGTCCCTCTCTCTCTCTCCCTCTCTCTTCCCCGCTCTGTTGCTCATTTTCCCCATTATATTATATATATTATAAAGCCTCCTGTCTAAAATCACTTCTCTCCTGACTCCCCCGAAACGCAGCAAAGCCATTTTCCTCACAAACATCTCATTTGATATCCTGTGTTTGGACAATGCAATGAAATATAACCAGTTTGTTCGCTCATTCACCGGGGGGGGGGGGGGGGGGAAGATGTATGTATACGTGTGTGTGTGTGTGCGTGTGTGTACATAGCGGGCAGGGGGTGCTGATGGACAGCACAAGCTGGTGCTGGTCTGGGATTTAGATCAGTGCAGGTTTATCATTACTGACCCCATGCTGTGTTTCCGCGACCTCTTGGTCATGAATTTTGACCTTTAACTCCCCAACAACTCCTGTCAGAGCGGGGCCGAGATGGACGGGACCGAGTGGACGGGATCCCCTGTGGTGACACCGGGGCATTGGATAGACACACACACACCAGTTGGTGCTTACTTTACCCCACACCTTTTGTTGCTTATTCTGCCCCCACGTGAAGAGTGGGAGTGGGAGTGGGGGGTTGGGAAGGATGATAAAAGGAAAGACTAACAGAGTTAAACTGGAAGCTGGGGGGTGGACAAGAAAAAAATTCAGTGGAATGTCCACTCCCTATGCATCTTCTTCTCGTCTCAAACGGTGTCTGCCACGTTTGACCGTTAATCAGACCGGATAAGCCAGGTCTTTATAGGCTGAGCAGATTTACACCGCTCTGCTGGCTGACTGGACCACATTCCCCGCAGGGACGGTGGGATAACGCACTCACATCTTTGAAATGAGGGATAAAGCTGGCCTAAGGGGGCCTCAACACACACACACACACACACACACAGTGTGGACTCTCTTGTACAGGTAAAGGAGGGAAGTGTGTTCAGTGCAGGTGCACTCTTGCTCTCACACATAATACATGGCAACAGAGCCCAGCCATTATCTAAATGATAGATGAAATGTGTCATGGTGTATGCACAGGCTGCAGAAGAATAAATAAAACAAGCTCTTCCCAGTGCAAAGGACAACAACATTAACATAATACCAAGACAAATACTACCTCTGATTACTGCTGACGCGAAAACGTTACAGTATATGAGCCTAATAATTATCCAGCATCGAGCTGGATCCTGCAGAACCAGCCCCGCCTTGTGAGGGATTTACAACTGACTCTGATTATGAGTCTGAAAACAATATGGTGAGAGCGTTAAGTATTCTAAATGCCTGCACAAAGCACACATCAGCAAGTTGGTTGTTATGCAGCAGAGACACAACAGAGTGTTATATA
The DNA here is from genome assembly GCF_900634625.1 of Parambassis ranga. Lineage (NCBI taxonomy): Eukaryota > Metazoa > Chordata > Actinopteri > Ambassidae > Parambassis > Parambassis ranga. The sequence continues at coordinate 7,200,934 of NC_041031.1, forward strand.
TATATATATATATATATATATATATATATATATATATATATATATATATATATAAAAAGCAAATTCAACCTAAAGTAAAGTTGATGTTTTTTTGCTTTGATGCTGGATCAAGCTGTAGTCAACATGCGTGCCCACGCACATGTCACTAATAAAGTCAGGAAAAATATTTATGATGTAATCGGGAGACAACATGCAGAGCAGCCCCGCGAACAGCCGGCTCGGAAAACTTTAAGAAGCCGCCAAAAAGGCCCAAGGTGTTTTCCAAAGACATGTGGGTGTAATAAAGCTCAAAGAAATATTTCTTAAAGTCCACATGATATGTTGCCACAGGAGCGGCCCCCAAAAAATTGTCGCTTGATAAGATCACAAGCTTTTCATGCGTTAGGTCTTTGAGGGAGAGCTCACAAATACAGAATGAGCTACTACAGATGAAAAGAAAACATATGTGGGATTTAATTTTGCCTGGATTTTTCCTTCAGAGACAGAGGATGTAAATAAACATGTTTTTTTTTCCCCCAAGAGTCAAAGCTGTAGCAGTATTTCATAAGAGATCCAAACTTAAGTCATACAAAGAGGATTTTTTTTCCATATTTGGGAAAATATTAAGAAAAAAAAGATGAATATTTTAGTTTTATGGATATTTACAAAATATTGAACATTAATTATGCCATACAAGGGACGATACATCATCCTTCATTAGAGTAGGCTGGTGGTGGGTCTATTTTTTTCTAATGGCCTGCAGAGCCTCTATTGATTTCTCACTGTGCCAGCTGTTCTTTGGCATAAAGCTTGTTGTATATTGTAGATTAGTTTAGACGTTGCATTTCTAAAGTCAGGATCATCTCTAATCATTTCATGGATTCTGGGAAGAATCAATTATAGATGTGGCAGAGACTGAGACTAGCAGACATGATGAGCCATAGCAGGGGAAAACGTTTAAAGCCTGGAAATGTAAAATAAAAAGAAAGAAAAGTTGGCCTTAATGTCTAAAAGAACACACTTGGCATTATGAACTGCATTACAATATGTTAGGTTCATTATATTCCCATTACACTGTCTATCATGTCTGTGCACATCCCCCTTCTCTGTCTCTCTCTGAAGTTCTACATCTTTAAACATGATTACAGATGCTTTCACATGAATGTGCTGGTAGATTAAATTCATGTTGATCTTTGGATTAGTCAGAAAAATGTGAACGATTACTGTATTAGCAGCAAAATATGAGAGGATTGTGTTGTGTTAGGATGAAACATCCACTGTCAGACCGAATTGTTTTCGATAAAATAAAAGCTTTTAGTGTCCCAAGGGTGGCTTTAAACTTTATTTTTCGAATAATAACAATAAACCATTTTATTGAGCTTCTAATACAGCAGACAGCAGATCCTGCCTCATGCTGAAAACATGACCACCAAACACATACAGACTGTCCACCTCTGCTCATGTCTGTGTCTGATACAGTAAAGGGTTACAGCAGATGAAGCCTCCATTTGTTTCTCTTTGAAACTTACAGTTTGCAGTAAATTGACATGATGTTAATTTTATCCTCCAAACATGTCAGAGCAGCACTTCACATCTGACTTGTTGTTTCAGGTGTGCGTAATGAGCCTCAGCAACAGAATGAGGGACGCAGAGTGTGAAGCCCAGATGCTCCCCTGAGGGGTCCCCTGAGGATACCTCCCCGATTTTCTGAGTCTTATTTGACGCACATTTATCGAGAGTTAAACTACACAGTTTTGATGTCTACATGATACTCTGCAGGGGTTTAAACTGAACTTTTATATCTGTAACCTACACAAACCCTCGATACCTCAGCTTGGCACAGAGCTATGCCAGAATTGAGAAAAACACAGCCGGAGGCAGCCAAACTGCTCTGTTCACTGGATGTGTTGATGGAGGCTGTACTTAATGTCCTGCAGGGCCGGTGGATGTTTCCTCCTCATCCTCACTTTTAACATGCCCTCACAGATGCTCAGAAAAGTGTAAAAGTCACTTCAAAAGTCACTTTCGACTAAGTCTCCAAAGAACTCTCCACCAGGGAACACTTAACACTTCTTCTTCTGCTCCATCAGAGATTACATGGTCTAGTTGATCCTGACAGTTATCAGGCAGACACACCAGCAAGATCTCCAAGTCAACAGGATCTAAGTACTTCACAGGAATACTGCTCAGAAAAATATATAACATTGCAGTGGGGAAGATTTGTAGACTGTTTCAGTCCCTATAAACTATATAAACTTCCTGCCACCACTTCAGTCATGGAGCCCACCACAGAACTGCTGTCTTATGTCCCAGTTCTATTAACACCACCCGCTGAACACCCTCATCCTTCTCTGAGGTTCAGAACACAGAGGATGAAGCAGAAATCTCACACCTTTCTTAGGAATCGGACTGGTGTAGATCCAGCTCAGACATCTGCAGCGCAGGAGAGGCAGCAAGCACTCATCCAGAGGTCTCACCTTCTCCAACACCTCCTCCTCTGCTCACACAGAATCAGACAGAGGAAGGACCAAAACAACACCTGGAGGTGGAAACCATCCTGGGCTCAGAGACTCTGCTGATGCTGAAGCTCTGACTCTTCCCCCTGTAGCTCCTGAGGTCCCCCCTTTTATTTACCAACACCACCTAATGACTCTTTGTTCATACAGGGCAGCGAGGACACAAAATATTCAAACTAAAACGCCACTTCCAGTATGACCACGTTTCTCTACTGTTTAGTATTTAAAAACATTCACAACTACAATTCTAGTTTTACACAGAAATCTACAAGTAATGTTACAGAATATAAAAAAAGATTGTTACAGTAAAAGTGAAAATTCTTACCGGTACTCTATTTAAAAAAAAAAAATCTATGAGAAAATAGCCATAATTCCAAACTTGTCTTATTTTTATACGGAACAAAACCTGAGTAAATTCCATGAGTAACGATCAATCACTGAGGGAAGTGTGAAAAACGCTGTAAAAGGTAAAGGTAATATTAGGGAGTCACAGTTGCCATGTTCAGCCCTATAATGACATGGAACCCTTCCACTTTAAACACCTAATATCAGCCTGCCTTGAGCACGGCACATAACCTCCGGTTGTTGCTATGGAGCTGCTGCTGCAGCGGCCATTAAAATGCAGTTTTACTAGGAAACTCCCAGGTGTGACTGTGTGTAACTGAGTGTGAAGCAGAGATTATTACTCAGATTGTTCAGTGAGGCTTCTCTGGTTAAATGAAGGTTAAAAAGCTAAATATGAATAATAAATCATCATTTATGACTTACAGGTGATGTAGTAGTTGACGTTTCTCTTGAACTCCAAGCCCATGTAGTTGGGGCTGAACTCTTGGAATTTGATGGTGAACTTGATGTCCTTCTCGGGTTTGTTACAGTTGACCAGGACATTAGGATCGAGGACTGTGCTGCAGCTCTCGGCCTGCTCCCTCTTCACCAGGTACAGCTTGTAGTATTCATAATCTCTACCCTGGTCCGCTTTGGGACAGATGATGTCCAGCTTGTCACCGATGTCTGGGTAGATCACCAGCCCCTTTCCAGCATTAAATCTGTAGGATGGGAAAAAGATAAACTGTTACTAACATGCAAAAAGGAAGTCTGGAAAAGCAGTCACATAATTCAACAACAGTTTATACAGTCTTAATACTTTGAGCTGTGGGAGTTATGGATTTAGATCTGTCTGGCCTGGCCTTTTAGAAAGAGCGTAGTTAATTTGGCCCCACAAAAACACTACATGTAGCAGCTTGACATTGTTCAGCATTAGTCGACAGAGCGTTTCACACAAATCCTCTCAAGTTCCTTCTCAAACTTGGATCTGAATCAAAGCATACCAAAAGTTTTGCAAGAAAAGAAACAAGATGGCCCAACACAAAATGGCTGCCTACAGGAAAGGCTGTAGATAGGATTACATGCAAAGAATGCGGCTGATTTCTGTTTTCATATTTTCAGAGTTCTGCATAAGACCTGTGAATTAGTGTAATATCTACTCTGCTTTGACTTCAGAGGTCTGCGTTTGTGGATGAAAACAGTGTGCAGGGGTCAGCGGGGAGGTTAAGGCTTCCTGGTTCATCTTCCCTCTGCCATGATCATCTACTGGAGGATTAAGATAATCCATCTGGCCTTACTGTACCTCTCCACTTCGCTCTCTGCTGCCAACTCAATCAGATCAGCTCTTGTTCTCTTTTATTCACTAAAGGAACAGGAGGAGACCCAGTGTGTGTGTGTGTGTAAGTGTGTGTGAAGAGAGGGGGCAGGAGGGGAGCACCCTGAGTACTTGCAGTGTGTTTGGGCAGTGGTGTGTATGTTTATGCACGTCTGCATGTGTGTGTGTGTGTGTGTATGTGTGCTAGTCGGTCAGCAAAATGGGCTGAGGTTGCGGGCTGATGGGGCAGGGGGGGTCGGGGGCAGACGGGCTGAATCATTGTTCTGGACTTGTTTGAGGCTTAAAATGTCAACACGGTTCAGCTCTGCTGTCCCAGTTAGCCAAGCATTAACCCAGACAGCCGGACTGACCACGGGTGTGTTTATGTACTTGTGCGTATGTGTGTGTGTGTGTATTGTGGTCGCAGACAGCGAGCACAGCAGCGGGGCTATCTGCTAGATCTGCCCATGCCAGCGGATTTAAGCAGGATTTAGCAGCGCGCAATGCATTTGTTGTTCTATCTGATCCCTCACGTTTTAACAAGACATCAGGGGCTGGGCCCCTCTCTGTCTCTCTCTGTCTCTCCTTTCTTTTTTCTCTCTCGGAGTGTAATCTCACCTTATCTACAGCCCCTCATTTCATCATCACACACATCATTTCACCAGTAAATAACTGACTCTTCAGACAGGCCCGACGAAAGGAGGATGGCGAAGCCTCCTGAAAATGACTGATAGGGAAGTGTGCTAGCATTTGGGGGGGGGGGGGTTACAATTGGCTGTCCTCCTCCTCTGATGATGTTAAACGCTGGCACACAGCCAGGCATTGTACAAAATGATCATTTAAAAAGTCCCATTTTCTCAAGAAATACCCCCCATGAAAATGAGCATGATTGGATTAACATTCACGGCCATTCTTCTCGGACAGGGGCATTACCAAATAAATGACTTCATTCACAAAGGAGATAAATGTAAAATGAAATTTGCCAAACGGTCAAAATCCCTTTTGTGCCCCCCCCTTTTTTTTTTGCTGAATATGATGTCATGAAAGCATGTGTGGATGGGAGCCTCTGGAAGCGGGTGAGACGTTATTTCCCCGCTATTGTCTGATGCTCATGGGGGTGAGGCGGGGGCTCTGGATGAGAGGAGGGGTTGTGCTAATTCAAGGGCCGATAAGAGAGAGAGAGAACGCGGGGTATCCTTTGTCCTACATCGCCCAACAATTTGCTGGTTTTCAGCTGCATCACCCTGCATGTGCCTGTGTGTGTGTGTGTGTGTGTGTGAGCATACATATGTTTCCATGCACTTGTGTGCGCGTACACACCACCATGCCCGGGTACACGTGCATGAAGACACAGACACAATCAGTCTCTAATTGGATCTACAAGATGCATCAGCGAGGCATAAACAAGTTTCCATGGCAACATTAGGCTTTATTGCTGACCGCCCCCCCTCTTCTCCCCACCTTCTCGCTATTCCTCCCTCGATCCCCCAATCTCAGCCCCCCCCCTCTCTATTCCTGCACAGCAGTCTCATTCCCTCCTGCTTTATCCTTCCCTCTCATTCACCTCCTCAACATTTCTCTCATTCTGTTTTTCTCTCATCTATCCCCCCCTCTCAATCCTCCTCTTCACACACCCGCCTCTCGCAATACACACAAAAAACACCTACAGAAAAACAAGCATGAAACCAGAGCGGGGGGGGGACCAGGCAAACATCACAATTAGACCTAGATTTGTTTTGCTCAACAAGTAGGTGTTTCTATTTTCTTTCTTCTTTTCTTTTTGTATTAAATGTTCAGTTTTCAAAGTGTTAGTACTTAAATGCCTGGAAACAATGAGGCTTACAACCTACTTCTCGGTTTTACAACCCATTTATTCCATTATCAAAGCAAGGCGCAACAATTCAGATGAATAATTAAGATTTTTAAAATCTTAATATCTTAATATCCCTGAAGGATTTAATTGCAAGCCGGCCCCCATCATTGATTCAATTTTCGGAGCGGGCTTCCTAGCTGGTGGTTAGATAGCTATCCTAAGTGAATTCTCCGCTTCTGTTTCCCAGCCTTTGTTAACTGTCTCCTATAATGAGGCTCTGGCTGCTGTGGAGGTCTGGAAGCGCCATCACAGATGGGAAAGAAGCAACATAAAAGAAATAGGGCAGCAATTAGTGTTTAGCCCAGTTTAAAAGCCCTCCACTTGGCAAGCTGCGGCCCAGCTCCAGTCCAGGATGTGAAACTAAACTGGTGGGCCGGGACTTTGTCTCCTGTTTGTCTCTCTGTTGGCTTAATCAGCGCCACTCCGGTGCTACACACAGCCGCGCAATGGAGAGGAGGAGACGAGTGACTGAAGATTATTGTACTTTTGAGGAGGTCGAAAGGGAAAAAGGGCGGGGGGGACTGAATTGCATCTTTCATTCACGTTGTCTGGAGACTTTATAAGACCTGTTGATAAAAGAAGTTTGAATGCACAGAGGAAGAGCTGTGCAGATACAAATAATGTTTCTGGGAAATGACCCTGAACGTGAGAGGGCCTTTATCCCCCTCATGTCAAACGAGGTGGATCTGCCTGAACCAAACAAAATAAAGGGAATCATTTTCAAAACAACCAAATGAGGTTGGTTTTGTTTCATCTGGATGGCTCCACAGCATGCTCAATCCTGTAAAGAGCTTATACAAACAGACCTACGCTTCAGCACAGTGGAGAGAGAACAGAAAACAACGAAGCGAATCAGAGAGGAGAGCCCCCTCCTCTCTGATTTTACATTCCACTGGTGAATATGAGCACATGATCTCACATATGCTGCTACCCCACCACCCCCCCCATCCCACCTCCACATATACACACACACACACACGGATGTGAGAGCACACAAAAGCACTGTGGGGTGCATCCTGGACCTTCCCAGCCCAACTTCCCAGCCACCTCTATTCAAGCCCCCTGCCCTCACCGACTTTCATATAAAACACCGCCTACACTCAGGCCCACTCAAAGCCCCTTACAGAGCCTCAAACCACTCCTTCCCCGTTGTTCTCCACCCCCGTCCAGTCAACTCAAGCCTCGGCCCCGAGCAGTGCACTGGCAGGCGGCCTCGGCTCACAAATGAATGGACCCGAGACAGAGGGGCTGAGAGAGAAAGGGGCACAGACGGCTCATATCAACAGAATGGTGTCAAATTGATTTGTTCCTCCTGAGCAGTAGCACGAACATGTCATACATATCAATTAAAATCTATTTTGTGCTGCTATGTATCCATCTCTACCAGATGCATGCAGGTACACCACTTCATCTTGATGTCTGGTATTGGAGCTGGACATTCCACAACACTTAACACACACACATACACACTCCATCACAACAGGTACTCTCTCTCCCCCTGATATCAGTGGTAATTTTCACACCAGGAGAAGTGCTCCCTCACCAATTACTATTTCTCTCTCTTACATTATCCACAAAATCAGTGCAGCTGCTTCCTCATTATCACACTGTCTTTAAGGTAGCGATATTTTAATTTGTATTCCATAGGCTTCCACAGAGCAGATAGATATTACAGCAGGGTCTCGTGAAACATTACAGTAGTTCACCCACAGGACAGAGTTTGCACTTAGGTCTGTAAAGAACACAAAGCTCAGTTATGCAAGGAGCACTGTAGTTGAGCTCTTGTGTAATATAGATATAGCAGAAGGGATTTAAACCCGATTCACTTGCTTGAGGCAGTCTATGTTTTGTGTAATCGCAGGGTATGAACGCATCCTGTTCTCATTCAAGTCAATCAATATTACATAATTGTTTGCTAGCAGGGACTGTTTCAGCCTTAAACCGTTTTCAGATCCATCTAGATAGAGCCACATGCTGCCTCCTCCTCACAATGGAAACATTCAAACAGCAGCTTCTGAAATGGCTTCGCTCTTGATGTGTGGTTAAGATCCTCACATGAGCGCCGCTGACACAGTGTGATCATTTCATTCTTTGGAGAAAGGCACATATCATCAAACTGTCAGTGAGTTTGTGCGGCTCCAGAGAAATTCGCCACATCTAAAATTCTGTTGAGTCATGAGAACTGCGACTAACTGATCTGAAAACAAGCCTTCTCCATGTTTGAGGCGACGCTGTGAGAAGGTCTGCAGGCTGGGTCACAGCGATGCTGGTGTTCGGAGCCCTGCAGCTTAACCCGAGCGCTTGTGTACGTAGCTGGCTTCTGTCAGGGCTGTCGTGGGGGCAGATGTTCTTAAGGGAGGCCTGACTATAAACACACACACATAAACACACGCCCCGCAGTGTACACACACCGATTTCCTCACATGTCAAACACGGTAAACAAGTCGCCTCAGTGCAAGCAGAGGCCACACACACACAGAGAGAGACACACACATAGAAAAAAAGCACAGGCATCCTGAAATTAAGCAAAACAAGATCCATCTGGCTCCAGAATTGTTTAGCAAAGCAGGAAGGATTTGACCCTTATTATAGAAAAAGAGGACAAACTAGCCAACGGGTAGCGGTATTGGATAAACTAAATCCAAGCTGCATTTAAACTTCTGTAGGCCAGACTTGGCAACAGTGACTTGCTGAAAAGCAGAAAGCTCTGTATTTTCCCTCCGGGCTGTCCCCATTAGAGGGGAATAAATGAGGATGTCAGAGGCAAAAAAGACAGACAGAATATCCCGAATTCCACCCTGCTTTTGTACGTGTGAACACAGACACCCTCTCTCTCTCACACACACAGACAAACACACACTAGTTTTGAGTTAGCACAGTCAACAGGCTGGCATGCAGAGCAGATCGGATTCGGCGTGACTCATAACAGTTGCACACAGACGAGTTATAACACAGACGTGAATGTTGCTGACACACACCTCCCATGTTCACTAAACAAGCTCAGTATGCTTTGCCCTCTATCACTGTCACATGAGGAGCTAGCATCATATCATCAGTGGCTGTAATGAGCTAACAAGATGACGCCCAGATGGCCTTGCCACAAGGAGGACAGAAGTGGACGTTGTTACAAGACGAACAAGCTGAAGAGGACCGCTGAGCGAGAGGAGTGTCAGAAGTCATTAGGGAGGAGAAAGAGCATAATCTGTTTCTTCTTATGGCCTCTGTGGTTTCTGTCAATTCTGAGCCCATCCCTCTCTAAGAGCAGGGGAGTTAAGCGAGCATGGGTGTATGTGGTCTGTGATTGAACGTCATCCACGGTATCACTGACAGCAAGAGAAGGCCCAGGTTGTTGCTCTCTGGGTCTCAGCTTATTCATTGCAGAGTCTAGGGAATGAGTTCTTCCAGCTGGAGGGGTAAGATGAAGAAGAAGAAGAAGAAGAAGAAGAGGAGGAGGAGGAAGAAGAAAGAGAAGAGAAGAAAAAAGAAAAACAGAGAATATTTGGCTTGGAGAGACGACAGAGTTTGGGTCAGTTTCAGCCTGAGTTTAGCCCTCAATCTGGGGGTGCTCTGTGACCCAGTCACACACACACACAACCCACTCTCTTCCTCCCCTTGTTCCTTCCTTGGCCATGAAACAACACACACGCACACATGCACAAACACACACAGCCAGCTGCCTCCCATCACTGAGGAGCAGCCACAGATGGGCTCTGCATGCTCCGTAAAGATCTCTCCACAGGCCCAGTCTACAATCACAGCCAAACCCGCCTGGCCCGAAACCCACTGTATGTGTGTGCAGATATATGTGTCCATACAGGCCTGTATGGGTGTGTGTGTGTGCGCGTATGATCATGCCAGACACACCAAATGAGCCAAAGTTGGCGTTCGGCGAGATGAGGTGGGGGTGTTGGACAGACGTAGCGAAAGGAATCCCCCAGGACTGAGCGCTGCAGAGCAGAGAGTCAAGAGCTGGACCAGGATGCAAGGCTGCAAATCAGTGCCGAGGCAGAGCAGGAGCGAAAGAAAGCAGGCGAAGCCCCCAGACCAACAAGAGCATCCCTCACACTCACCCGATTGTGTTACACTCCTACTTGGGGAGAGTGGAGGAAGAAACTAAAAGGGTGGGGGGGGGGGGGAATCATAACCATTATCAGGCCCACACAGCTTGCCCGGGTTGTTACCGGTGGCCATTTTCTGTTCCTTATCTCAAACCTATCAATAAGCCCTCAGAAAGCATTTCCAAGAAAATAAACAACCCTTTAATGTTGTTACTCAATCAGATGTACTAATACACACAAACAAGCAAACACACACACACACACACCCCTCTCACACACACACACACACACATTATACATCAGCTATTTAAATTCTGCTTGGCTTCGACGTAGCGGTCATGGTTAAATTCAATTTTTAACAATTGCCCTCCTATCTCAGCATGCTTAAAATTACTTGAGGGATCACAGTTTTAGCCAGAATAATGAAGCAAAGTGAAAAGCTCATTGAGGATGAGAGTCAGGGTATGCTTTGCAGCTAAACTTAGCCAATTTTCCAAACTCGTGTTTGGAATGAGTCAGCTTTCAGACACACCGGCAGGAGGAGGAAGAGGAGGGAGGTGAGGGAGGTGAGGGAGGTGGATGTTTAGCTGCCATGCTCAGCAAGATTTTGGCACCGACACATCTGGGAATCAAATCAGCAAGTGATCAGGGGGAATAGTTTGACGTTTCAGAAGAAACATGTTTATGCACTTTCTTCACAAGAAAAGGAACATTGATTTCACTCTCATATCTGTGTGCAGTGAGAAAAAAAAGGCTGGAGCTGGTTAGCTTTGACAAACCTGGTAACATCAGCACATGTAATGTTTACACTTCAGGTTTGTGTGGATTATGAGACAATTAGTTAATTAGTGAGGTTTACAGGTAAGTGGATTCTGTCGCCTTTGCACAGACCCAGGACACACATTTGTCTCTGTTCCCAGACTTTAAGCTAAGCTAAGCTAAGCCACTTTGCTGCTAGGTGCAGCTTTGTAAAGAAAAAAAAACAAGCATACATGGAAGCAAAGAAGCAATTAAGGAAAAGGTCAAACAATTGGTGAATAAAGCTAGAATTAAGAGTCAAAATATGTATTTTGTTTGCCTTCCAGACTGCAAGTTACAGAATATAAAAATGAACTGCTTCCAGTCTGAATTTTATAGCAGCACTTTACGATCAAAGGGGAGCTGAATGGATACTTTATAAGCCTGTGTGTTGTTAACAGGTGCTAATATGACACAGCTACAGAAAATCTGGAATACTGGAGACACACCAAAGCCTTCCTGGAAGAACAAAGGGAAGACATGGCACAGAGAAAGCAAATCAATCAATCTGCCAGAACACGTCTGGCTTTGACAGCACAGTTCTGAACCCAGAACTAAAAGATAGCACGCAGCAAAGTTCAAAATACTTTCATTGTTCATCTGTCAGAGTGAAAGACAATTGCGAAGGGAGCGGGAGGGAAAATACTAACACAATATTTATCTTGTGTCCCCTTCCCTTCTGACTCGCTCTTTTTTTTTTAATGTATTCCTGCTATTGTGAGAAGCGCTGTGAGATGGATGGGTTGAGGAGTCCAGTAGGTGAAATGTGTCTTCTACAAGCACAGTGCAGTCACTCACATGTTTCCCTTGTCTCTAATCTCAAGAAACGGTGATAATTCAGTCACCAACAAACAGCACCGGGGTTGTGTTTTTTTTTGTGGCATTTCAATTGTGGATGGTTGGTGGTTTTTCTCCTACATTGTTCTTGAAACTGCTTCCCTGGGAAACTGGGAAAGTCAAACAGCTGACGAGATGTCACCTCATGAACTCTCTCCTTGGTTTCACACACTCACAAACAGCCACGTCTGCGATCCGACACACACTCTCTCATTCTCTTTTTTCTCCCTACACACACACACACACACACAATTCTAAGGATCTCTCATCAACCCGCTTGTCAAGCTCAATGGCACACAGTACTGTCTAAACAGGCTGCGAGCTCGCTGCCTCCGACTGTTGCCTTTCAAGGCTGGTGACTCTTGATCATATCATATCAGACATGGGAGTCTTATGGTGGCTGCTGGTTCGTGGCACTTCGTTCACACAAGTCACGGTTAAAAGCTGGACCAGTATAAGTTGGAGGGATTTCCGCGGAGTGTGGACACATTCCTCATAACTTTCATTTAGCCCACGGCAGTGAGGGTTAAAAAAGAACGTGTGTGGTGCAATAAAACAGAGCTTTAACAGTCATTTCCCTGTAGCAATACCTGCTCACTGTGCATGCCTGTACCTGGGCCTCACACATGCCTGTTGTGACTGGTCATGCGGTGCTATATGGGGGAGCATGTATGACCTGAGGAATAATCCTGTGTTCGAATTTGGACATACGCATGCGTGAACATGCACACACACACACATTCCTTAAAAGCCAACAGTAGCAACTCAAGAGAAGAGAAGGCCTCTTAGTGTGCAACTGACAGAGTGAATTACATGGAGAGCTAAAACACCGGCTTCCTGTCTAACACAACAGCGCTGGATAGCTTTCAGATGGATTTCATTGAATCTTGTACAAACAGTGAGTCAATATCGGGGTAATAGCCAATCATTGAGGAAGAACAATTCACAAGTGATTTGCAGAGAAAATGTGTGTTTAGGACACTTTGCACCACAGTCTGTCACCCAGCCATAACAAAGGCACACTGCCAATAGGTTCCATTTGCAGAAGTTGACAGCAGAGCCGCAGATATTTGAATATTCCTCAACCGTTCGGAGACTTCCTCATTTGAGACCGGTGCCTTTAAAAACAAAAAAAAGAAACCCCACTGATGATAATTCTGCTCCCAAAGACTCATGAAGCCATGAAGTCAATGACAAATTTGTGTTATGAACAAACGTACAAGACATTTGATCCTTCAGCACTTTGCCTCTGATATTTATGTCTGTCGCCGGCGCTTTCATTATCATAAAGCGTGCTTAATATTTCTCAGCTGTGTGAGAGGACCGCCACACTACAGATGATTGAGTGCGTTAGATTTAGTGTCTCTCTCTCTCTGACTCTCCTTCTCTTTCTCCAGCTGTGTCCGTGTACTTCAGGAAATATACACACCACACGGAGAGGAGAGGGCAACGGAGGGAAGAAAAAGAGGGGAGCGAGGAGAAGGAGGAGGAGGATGGAGGGAGTGGTGTTGTTGGGGGGCTCTGTAAGCACTGAGGACGTGGTGCCAACCAGAGAGGCCCACCGTGCCTCAGTCCCATCTCTCCAGCTGAGGGCTTTGATTCGCCTGATTGTCTCCAATATTGAGACACACAATAAACACAACACTTGGCGGCCATTTGCAATTCTAATGAGTCCCTCTCAACTGGCCTGGACAACTCGGCTAGAGCCCTCTGGGATATCACTCATCTGACTGCAAAATAATGACACAATCATCGCCATGGCTACGCTCCTACTACATCCCATGAGCGGCAGCACAGAGAGGATATTAATACACGGGAGGACTTGGAGAACTAAATGAATTAGCCAGGAGATTAGCTAGATACCAGGTTAATGAATGTGCCACGCAGGCAACTTCTCCCGTCTAGCATTTGGGGAACGTTTACTCCCACCACCTCTAAAAAAAAAATTACTAGCAGCAAGTAGGCGCGCTAACAGGTCCACACCTGCTTCCGCTGGGCATGCTGCAACAGGTTTTCAATAAACCATCTCCTTTCAACATGAAATACTGCCTATGTAAACTTAGGCTGATTGTTTCTTGATAAGGCAGCAGAGGTTGCAAACTTCAGCACTATCAGATTTTGACAAGCTGTAAAGTGCTGATAAACCAGCATGCAGGCTGCAATGCAATCATTATCCACCATAAATGTCTGTGTTTACGTTGGAGTGGAGAGACGGTTTGTCTTCCTTATGTTAACAATCATAAGTTAATGCAATTTAAGAAGTTTAAGATGAGCTAACAAATAATCAGAAAAAAAAGAGGTTCCATCTTTTCTAACTCTCCAAAAATCCTACATCTGTGATTTATAAAAGCCCATCTGTTAGCTTTTTTTTCCTGAGCTGTTTTCACTGACTTGACAACATGATGGTAATTGATGCTTCCAGATAAATGAGAGCAAAGTGACATGCAATCATCCACGTTTTAGTAGCCTTGATGTATTTGCTTTAACAGTCACCCGGAAGATGAGAAACTCAAATTTATTTCAGAAAATAACAAGCACGTCTTATGAAACTGGCTATTTGACTTGCAAATCATCGAGATGTCCCCACCACCACCACCACCACCACCACCCCCTCCCTAGTCAAGCAAGCACGAGTGCATGCCTGCATGACTTTGTCCAATGTGTGGATGCTTGCACGGGCGTGTGAATGACAGCCTGTCAGTGAAAGAGATGTCATTATCTGGATGATGCCTGTGTGAGCTGTGACTGGGGGCAGGGTCACAGCACTAGTGAGGAGCTGACACTCGGTGGACAGGAAACATTACCTTATGATTTCCCTCTAGAAGGGAAACACTCTTGTCACAATCTGCAGTGCCACCATTCGACCTGATTTAGAGGTTATTCCAATATGGGCAACAGGAAAGTGTGTATGTGTGTATGTGTGTGTCATGACAATAGCATGAGGGATGCCTATCTAAAGCATGAGATATTTCTTTAAAATAACATAGCGGGGACTTTTTTTTCTTTGTTACAATGCCTTGAAGAGAGGAGTTCTGGTAAACCTCTCCCCTCCCTGTCCTTACCCTTTGACTTTTCTGTGTAACAACAATGCAGGGGGTTTTAGTTCAGTGTCCTGCAGTCGATCTGTTGGAGCACTGATAAGAGAAGCTGATGGATAGGTTTAATCAGCCAAGCCCAGGGATCAAGACCACAGGACAGATCAATCAAATGCTGTGTGGTTTATAAAAGAAACGGCTTTTATCAGTGTCACAGGAGTCTCTGTGGGTTTTTTTTCACTGAAGAAAAAAAACATTAGCTGTGTAAACAAAATATATATATATATATATATATATATATATATATATATATATGTGTCCCTGCTCTCTAATATACTAAACACCTCCTGAAATAAACTGAAATACAACTCCAACCAAACCCCGGTTGAGGTATAAAAACTTAACTGCTAAGCAAAACCTGCAACTAAATCAAAAACAGAAAGACAAAAAAACATTCCACACCAAACAACAGATCTCCACCAAAGAGAGCGCGGGGTGCTGTAATAACTGAAGAGCGGTGTTTTTTGATCCACAGCTGCCTTGTGTGTGTTAAAAGCTGCTTCTTATCAGACAATTTGACTGACAAGTCTATTCTCTGCTTACAATCTCAGCTCATGATTGTAAAAGACAGCTACACATGTCCCATCAAATCCAAGACAAATTAGTTGCTCTTTCTTTTCTTCCCTTGGATGGAAGATCTTATCCAGGCGGACATGCTTAAGTTGTCAGTAGGTTTCTAAAACCCATATTGAACAGCATATTGACTGATGCAATCGCAGAGACACACATCATTAGGCTCATTAACAGTGAATGTAAAAGGGGAGGACGGCCTAACTGGTGCAGCGGGAGTCTGTGTCTCCTCTGATAACACTCGCCTTTAACAAGCACAGAGCAGGCAAGATGCAGGCTGTCGGTATTAAAATGAAATGTGTGTGTGATGTGTGTGCTAATAAATAGCTTGTTTGACATGATGCTATTCTCATTCGCACAGTTTGCTCTGTGATAACCGGGCGGATTGTGGCCTCGTAAAGACGCTCCATGTGTTGTTTTAGGAAGCCATTACAAACTGGGCCGTCTCCATTACAGGGGCTATCTGATCATTATTACCGCCATCTGTAAGGCACACTCAAAACCTAATCTGCACAAGCCAACCACAGCTGACTCCCGAGCTGAGTGCACTCACACACGTCCATACCACCTTCCGCTGTGATATATGTGTGCACATCCAAACGTGACACAGCAGCTGCTGCCTCGTCACATTGCGGCTTTCACGTTTTAGTCCAACCTACTTAAGCAGCACCAGAGTGGAGCACCACAATCCTGTTGAAGCCCACTGACTCGCCCAAGTCTCTTTGCAAGGCAGAACCCCCAAACTCCCGTGCAATGCAATCGCAACATCCCAGCCAGAACTGCTCACACCCTTCAAAGGCTCATCACAGGACGCACATCTAATGCATAGAGATGGCCGGTTAAAGCCTCAGCCAGGCACACAGCTTTGAAGCGATGGCTTCAGCCTTTCCAACAGGAGCCAAATCATTTCCCTTCCCTCTACCCCTCTATTGTGAAGAAACGCACCAAGCACCCTATTTGGTGGCTGCATGTGGGGCGCCTTCAAGGATCACGCCACTCCATTCCAAAGCTGGGCCACCACAGGAAATGAAACTCTCCCGGATGCACAAGGGCTTCTCGACAATAAATATATTCATGCATTCATGTATATTTCAAATAGGAGTTTGACTCTGCCGGCATAATGCACATGCAAAGGTTCTGACTTTGAGATTCTTGACATGCATGAGGTGCTACAATCAGAAGTGTATAAATAAATCAGAAAATGCGGCAAACAGAGCTACTAAAAGCAAGCAACACAGGCCTGGGCTCGGCACACAGAAAGGACTCAGAGTTTTGTCTGCAAAGAAAAGCTTTCATCTTGGAGACAGGAGAGGAGAAGAGAGGAGTGATGTGGTGGAGGTTCGCTCTGTCATGTTTCACAGTGGGGGGACTTGAGAGACAGATGAGGAGAATAGCTAAAAGTAGTGAAAGTTTTCAGTGGAGAGAAAAATGGAAGATGGAAGAAGCATCACACGTTGAGATTGGCTAGTTAAAATCACATTGTGAAATATCATATTACAAAGCCTTAAGAGTCCAAACTACCACAGTAACTCATTAAATGAAGTCGATGCGACGCTTTTGGTCTTATTCTCTGCGTACTTCATAAAGCGGGCTGAGAGGTTTAAGATATTGTGTTTGCTTTAGCAGACCTTCAGTCCTATTTCCAATATCAGAGAGATGAGAGGCTTCCACGGCCGAGCACATCATGGGGGAGAATAAACACACATCTAATGGGAAACATGTGTGTGTGAGATGAAACGGCCTCCCTTATATGAATAGGATGAAATATAGACCTGTGTCCCCGCCGAGCCAATCACGCCTGTAAGAACTCGGCATGGAGGGGAAACGGCAGACCCCCCGACAGGCTCACTCTCACACACACACATACACACTATATGGCTATTCTGGAGCAGATTCACGCGGAGGCCAGAGTCTGACAGTGACATCTCCATTCACTCTTAAATTCTTTTTCTCTTCCCCAACATGCATGGACACACACACACACACACAGAGCCAGAGGCCATGGGAGGAGGAGCAGCACTAGGGCATAAAAAAAAGCCTTTCTCCCTGCCGTGGGTCTCTGTGGGGTTTAGCATGGCATTATGGGAAGATTAGACTTTAGAGTGCTTTACTATCTGATGTCATTGTTGGTTTTGCGTTGTCTGGATGGCTTGTGGAACTTGGACCTGATGGCAGGCGCATTTCTCTCCAAACAAAATGCTCAGGGTTGCAGTTGTGATTGATTGCAGGTTCCTATTGTATCTGTCTGGTATGGCCCTATTGGAAGAAGAATTAGCTGGACAAAAACTCATGGAAAACGCTCCACATTTGACTCCATCAATCAAGTCAGCAATCAAAATAATTCAATTAAGAGAGTAAAATCCCGCTGGCTTACGACTCCCTGCCCCGATAGCCCAGAGACAAACTCAATTTACTGACAATCCATACATGATAGCATTAACTCCACTTTAAAGCTCAAATCTTTTTCCATTACTTACGTTTCCTAAATATCAGGGGAAATTCAAAGGAAATAGCAGAGTTCTATGTTTACTTAGAGAGAGCACAAACTTGGAAAAAAAATTAAATAAACAACTCCAAATACATACTGAAATTGCAGACAGGCTGTCCAGACAACTAAACTAATTTGCAAGTTGTTTGGTAGGAGGCCTTGCTTTGCAAAACACAAGAAACTTTACAAATGGCTTTTTATAGATCTGGTAAAAGGCTGTACATCAGAGACGCAGGATTGTGGACAGACTGCACGAAGGAGGTTGCTGAATATGTGTGTAATTGTCTTTTTCCCTCGTTTCCGAGGTGTGAAAGGGAATGCAGGGTTGCACTGGGGCGTCCCAGGGAGAGGCGATTGAAGCGTCAGTCACAGCTGCCACACAGAGCCCCGGCGCGCACCAAATCCCAGGCCCGGCCTTTGCGGGCGGAGGGGCCAGGGCCGGGCCTGGGAGCAGTGGGAGTCCCACAGGCCTTTTCTTCCAACTTCTCTCACCAACACAAGGGGGACCAGGATCATGCTGGGAGTTTGCTTAGAAAAGACTGAGCCAAGACTTGGCAGAATGGGTTAACGGAGGCATGCATACACACTCACACACTCACACACACATGCTTTTTGGGCTGTCTGTCTTGCCTGAGGGCATGGTGGGAAAAAATAAAGTCAGGGAAAGAAAAAAAAATCAATGATAAATCAAACTTCCACTTAGTATCTGAAAATTTGGGACACACATTTGCAGAGCCACACACACACACACACAGCAAGAAAGAGACTGCTCGAACTAGATTACTGGAGAAATGAGAGGTTTTTGCTTATGCCTGGGGAGCCTAATAGTGGCAAAGTCCTGAGGATTATACACAGCACCATTTCCATGCTTCCCCCTAATAGTCTCCATGTCCTGCCTCTGTATGCCATAGATGGATTATGATGCTTTATAATTAACATGGGGGAGGGGGTTGTTACAGACCGCCCATCTGCCACGCTGACACACTTACAGGGGGGTATCCCTTGGGAAAAGATGGCTGCTATACCACACTATTCCATTACTTTATCATTCTATCATTCTATTATCCTACCACTCGATTCAATTACCCTGTCACTCCATTAGTGGACTCATAACACTGAACAAAGAGGTCCATGATGATCATTAATGATATGTTCAGAGTTGGTTGGGTATGGTCATGTTCCACTTAGGAAGCAACAGGTAAATAGAAAAGTTTATATTATATTATATTATATTATATTATATTATATTATATTATATTATATTATATTATATTATATTATATTATATTATATTATATTATATTATATTATATTATATTATATTATTATAGACAAGTATTTTTTTTGAAAAATAAAATGTGACAATTGCATTCAACCATGAAAATACCTGTAAAGAATTATTGATGTTTGGAAGCTTAAAAATCTTTTATCTTATACATCTTCTACATCTATGGACAGATGTTAAGTTTTTATTTTAAATCATCAAATTTCTGTCAAAATAAGCAATTGTACACAGAGTTAAACCTTTTCCAAATATATTTTTTATATTTTTGTAGCTGGAGAACAGCTGGCGACAGACTTTTTTAAAATGTATGTGAATGTGGCTAAAAGTTCTAGAGAAAGTGAGTATTTTTTTTTAGCAAACAGAAAAAGAACACTGGCTGTAAAGTTTAGTAAAGTTCAGTCAAAGTTTAAAAAAGTTAAGTAAAAATGAGTCGAGCTTATTGGTTAGGTTTTTTTCTGTAGTTTTAAAAAGCATGGAGCACATAATATATTTATGATGCAACTCTATCCACTTGCATCATGATTTATATTCCCAACTCAGTTTTATTTGTCAATAAACGTCCTGCCCTATCCCACACATTTTTGTCATTATTTGTGGAGGCCCGTCATCTCCTGGCACACTACATTCAAACCTCTCCACAAAAGTCTTTGGAGTGCCACAAACTGATCCCTCGTTGCCTGTGTGCCGGTGACAACTCCTGACGTCTTAAAGAACTTGTAGTGCAGCTGGCTGTTAAGGGTTGCCTGCCCGCTGTTTGGGATTGGCATCTGATGAGGTCTGCCTCTGCGGCACAGAGGGGTTCTATGAGAAAGAGTTAAGTCTATGAGGTCAGTCCGGAGGAGGAGGTTACGAGTTCCCGAGTCGGAGCCGCAGGGGTAATGGTTTTAGAGATGGCTGTCACACAGATCCGTTCCACTGTCCAATACCGCCGCTGATCTCCACCAATCCAAGTCTACTTGCTTTTCAATTGCTCAACTTCTCTCTCCCTGTCCTCCTTTCTTCTTTTCTCCCTCTCTTTCTCCCTCGCACTGACACATGGAAGTAATCTAGGAGCTCGATGCTGGACTGAAAGGATGTGTGGTTGAGCCCAGGGCTGCATTTCAACGCTCTACATTAGCTTCCTTTCCTCCTCTGTTTAATCCCCTTATTTTCAACTGCGCTTATGTAAAAGAACTAAGATGGCAAACAAAAGGCAGACTTTGCCCATTCAACTTTTTTCCTCCACTTCCTGTAACTCTGCATCCTTCCATTTTTTTTTTCTCGATTCAGCTGAAACACAGGCGAGGCGACGAGAAGTAGAAATCTTAAGGGAAGCTGTCCAGCAGCAGCGCCTGTGCCTCTGCTTGGCAGAGCTGGAGCTGATGGGAACTTCCTGGTCGCTGCCAGCCAGGCCTCCGTCTAATGAAGCCGGGTCGCTAACTGCCTGTAAGGCATCCACTGTTCAGCCACTCCACACTCATCCACCACTCGGCCCTCAACACTTTCACAGGGGCACACTGGCACGCTCCTAACACTTCCTTAATGCTCCGCTGTGGCTGGACAAAGAACAATGGCACACAGACATGCACACTCAAGCACTCATTCACTTCCATAAGCTTAAACTTGTCTTTCATATGAGCCTTTGATTGCAGAGCAACTGAGGAAAAACAAACAAAACTCACGCAGATCTGTAATTTATCTTAAATATAATTGGACATACAATTACTACACTGTTGAAATCCAATCATTTGAGTTGGTTTTGGCCCCATAAGATGTTCATGAAGGTGTTTTTAATTGTTTCGCTGCAGTATCAACTGTTTGCCATAGCTTTTTATGAGTCACAGCTGACTAACTGGTTTAATTAATTCAACCATTAACTGCCTGAAACTAAGTGTTATGTGAATTTTTGGTTTATAAAACGTCATACAAAATAAATCAAACGAACATATTTGATAAATTACGAGAAGAATACCCTGGTAGTATCAGTATGTACAAACATATTGTTACACACCTTATTTATTATTATTTTATTAATACTATCTACATCTGTTAGCATTTTTTAGCTACTGGCCTAATCCTTCCCAGCCTGTTCTCAGTGGAAACATTGCATTTAACCGTCCCTGTATGTCATGGTGACCGGTGCAAATGATACAGAGCTTTGTTTCATGTCTACCACTTGCTTGAAAATAAAGAACCCAATGCACCAATAAAACACAAAAACAGAATGATCAGCTTTCAGAGATGCGGCGGGCAAACCACCGGCAGATTAAATGAGTCCATCTGGAGCAGAGACCGTATGAAAAAGCTACGTTTTCTCTCCCACCAAATAACCTGAAGCCCCGCAAAACTTTCTGACACCAGGTGCCCCCATGTAGATCACTAAATGAAGAATCTGCGGTTGCACACCACTGAAACAACAGACATGTCGGCACAGAAGTGCACACACGTAAAGGCAAGTGCAGCTGTCCTTACAGTGAGACACAGGGAGCCTTCACAGCACCAAGGGCCAGTTGCTTTCCTGAAGTATTTCTTATTGGTTGGCCCTCTCTGGTTCTCTCTGAGTGGGGCTCAGGCTCTAAGTCCTCTCTGTGTGTAATGAGATCTCTATCAGAGAGAAACATGATCAGAGTCTAAAGGGTGGAGAAAGGGGGGACTCTGGGCTGCAAAGAGAGAGAAGGTGCGTATCGGAAAAGGCTAAAGGGGGCAAGCAGCAGGGCGTGAGGAAGAGAAAGAACAAAAACAGGCCTCTGACCCTCTCAGCAATGACCTGCGCTGCAGCGAGCAGAGAAGGGGTGCCTTCACTGGACTCTCTACCAAATTCCTGTTTCTCTTCTTGCCCTGAAGTTTCATCCGGCTCTTGTTCAACAGGTTGTGGCAGTTTCAAGTCTTGCAGTTGCGAAGTTGTTTGTTGTTTTTTAGCCTCCTGCTGAAATCCTTGTTACATTTAAATGTCAGCATAGACGTAGTGGAGGAGTCACAGGTTCCTCGGAGCTTGAGAACAAACCTTTAAAATGCTTGCTTTGATAAGCAGCTTCTAAAAACAAAGATAAGGAAATAGTTGTTTTTCCCCCTCATTAACTCATACAAAAAACAGCCTCACAGTAATTGTGTTTATAGGAGGGGGGGGCACTAAATATGAAAACAGAACAGAAATTAGCCAAATAAAACTTTGTTTTGGAGAAGTTAACATTAATTGCTGTCTCGTCGTCTCAAAGTGCTCTTAAAAAAATGATACAGAATTGTTTGTTAAAGTTCACTAAATATCACGGCGGTAATCAAGTTCAGCTTAATCTGAAACTCACCGAACCGTTCAACCACGCAAGCACGAAATAAACCAAACCAGTCGACTGTTAAACTGTGAGGCAGACAGCTGAGGTCACTGGGCAGCAAAATACGTTGTGTAAGTAAAGACCCACAGAAACAGAGGCCCGACTTAACTTTTATCAATGTGAACGCCTCCCTTTCTTATGCTATTTTGTGTTCTTTGTGGGCTTCAAAATTGACAAAAAAATTTCCAAAAAATGTCTACATACAGATTCCAAACCTCAGCAAAATGTGGAGTTGAGAATCAGTGCAGCAGGCTGCTGGGCAGTCTGTAGCTGTTTGTTCAGAGGTGTTTCCATCCCTCTCTCGCTCTCTCTCCTTCATCTTGTTTGTCTCCTGAGTTGCTGCAAACACGCTGTGGTAGCTACAGGTCATGAGGTAAATATTAGCCGAGGAGAGTTAGAGGACCACTCATGACAACCTTGTCAGATTATCATTAAATTGGCATCACTGCAGCATTCCTGAGAACACTGTGTGCACCAGTGTGTGTGTGTGTGTGTGTAGCATGCCTGTACTTTGCTATGCTAGCTTCGTCCAAACTGATGGGACGTGATCAGTCATAACAAAGTGACATTTTCTGGCGTAATCCCACTCAGCTAAATGAGAACTAATCCGATTTGCACTGATCAAATGTTAGACGGTTCTTTACCGGCCCGGGAACGTTGACACATCCAACCTTTTTTTCTGCACGGCTGTTCCACCACCACCACCACCACCACCCCCCCCCTCCAACCATCTCACTCATCCAGCCTTAAATATCCAAAAGGTCTGGTGTATACTGCAGCAAAACTAAAAGATGTGGATGTTTCAAGACGATGATGTATGTTGCCTGTTCAAGCATGCTGGGAGGAAATCAATTAAGCAAACCCCAGTTATTGATAATGCAGGAGCGGGAGTGATAGCATCCTCACATGAAAATCCATTATAGCAGGAACACACGGAGGGAACCCGCACACACACACACACACACTCACAGACACCCCAGCCCAAACCTGCTGCTTTCCTGTACTTTGTCTCATAACTCATGGCCTGTAGGGAGGCACTGGTATTGTTATATTTTGTGTGCATGTGGTACAGTGTGCAAGCAGAGGGCCAGATTAATTTATTAGCTGAGGCAGCAGTGCTCCCCAAAGTAGGAACAGGAAGTAAGACATCGTAAATCTAGATAAGTCACCAGATAGTGTACTGTACATTTCTATAGGCTCCCCCCCCCTCTCTCTCTCTCTCTCTGCGATCACTACAAAGCGATATAGGCCAGGACAGAGAGATGGAGTTTATGAGAACAAACGGTGAAGACTGATGATGATTGCCGCAAGAGTAGTCCTCGCTGCTGACTGATGCATTTCAGAAGAAAAACAGGTTTGTCTTTTGTTATTGTAAAGCCTGCACACAGCCTGATAATTGTCTATTGTTTTCTAAGCGCAGAGCAGCAGGATAATTAGCTTGAGAGAACACTTTGCGGAGTGCATTATTGTTCCACTGTGAACTTTATGAAATATTCAGCCGGCTTGGGGATTTTTAGGAGCAGAGCAGAGTGGAGAAACAGATGGAGAAATGATCTTCCAATCCCTAAAACCAGCATGGTAACTTTCTAAGACATTCCCTCCAGGTGACATCATCAATCAATAAATGTCTCTCCCCGACTCCTTTTTTTTTTCATTTGTCTACCCGTGACTGGAGGTGTGGGGCTCTTTTTTGTGCGTAGTGTAATATGTGTGTTCATATCTTTGTCTGATGATGGTCATTGTTCCACTACCTCTGCAGCCAGAGTCAAATAAAAGCTGATGGGCCGTAGTCTTACCATTAGGACCAGGCCACACACACACACACACTCCAGTGAACATGGCAGCAATATTCATACTCACTGACTGCACAACGAGCTCCTATGACACCTGACATTTGGGGGATAAATCATGGATTCAGTTGAATGAGTAAGTTCTTGTTATAAGCCGGTCGAGCTACTCTCCATTTCCCCCCCTCGGTGTCGTGAGCTCAAATGAAGGTCAGCTCCAACCATACACATTTTTTTTCCATCCCTCTCTTTTTTTAGTTTATTCCCCCCTTATGAATGCTTTCCAGCTTCATGTAAATGTGGGAGTCAAGTCTAAGTGGGTGATAATTGTTACCAGATTGTAATTTATTATCAGTAGTCTGGGCTCACTGTGCTTGTTTTGAATAAGAATTTTAAGGGGGGGGGGGGGGGGTCAGGAAAAGAAAGAGAGAAAGAAGTCTGGCGTCAGCTGCTTGCTTTTGAGAAACTTGCCTGATTTCATGTGAAGAAATTAAACAGGATCCAAGCCAGGATAATTCTGAAAAATTTAAATTCCTTTTAAGCATTTGCACTTGTGATATCTGGAACCAGCTTTTCATGCATTTTCATGGGAGCTCAAACTTGGGGGGGGGGGACTTGTGGAGGGAGTGTGGCCCTCTCATGTAGTCTCCCATGTTCTGGGCCCTATAGGCGGACTAGGTAGACATATATACTGTGCTACACACCTTGACACTTGGCATGGTTTACTTGAATTGTTGCCTTCAACTAATTACACCAATTACGAGAAATTGAAGGGAAAGAGTAAAACGAGCACAACTTTTATTACCGCCGTGATTGAAGTGTCCGAGCAGAGCTTGCCACCAGTTTGAAAATAAAAGGTGCGTGTAATATTACCATAAATTGCTATAATTAACCGTCTATTATTGTGATTTTAAGTGAGGCCTGCTGTGTATTGTATGAGCCCGTGTTTAATGTGTTTCTTTGGTGTTTGGAAATTCCCCACTGAGAAATAAATCAACACGAACCACCGCGGCGCAGGAATGACAATTAAAACTAAATAAATTACCTTCTTTTTTCAGATAATTGCCACATTTAACACAACATTTGAACCAGTCTCTCCACACAACAAGTAATGTTAGTCTTCCATTACGCATACACACCCAAACGACTTTGGCATGCTTGTACAAATGAAAGACGAGACTTACCGGGGATTCTGTGAGCTCCAAATTATAGTCTCCAGTGTTTTTGCTGAAGGTAACGCGGACCTGCATATTAAAATAAAGATCCAGAGGTAATACTTCCAACAACCGAGTCCCGCCATTCTGATCAACGTAGAGACAGTGAGCCGATAACTCAGGGGAGCGAGGGGACAGCGCGCCTGGCAGCCTTTATCTGTGGTTCGCCCGGTGGGAAGGTGAGCTACGATCAGTCGGGAGCATGTGAGGTCGATATCCAATACATGTCCTTCTTTCCGACTTCTTTAAATCTGATCCAGACCCCGTGTCCTTGACTGAACTGTCCGCAAAAACGTGCACAGGAGCCCCCCTCTTCGGTTCTTGATCGGATCTGGAAGGCAAGCAAACCCCCCGAGTGTCCTGGATGACCTGTGGCTGAGACACACAGAAAATCAGTCCTTTGTGACCCTTCTCCTTAAAAACTCAGCGTGTGTGATGAAGCAGCTCGAACCAATCGCAGTTTTTTTTTTTTGGAGACCTGGCAATCTGGCAATGCGGCTGTCGATGAAGCGCTGCGCCTCGTCTTTGTCAAAGCTCCCCTGATGGTGTGTGTACCTGTCGCTGTATATAGCCTACAGATGACCACATTCATCCATCAGTCACAACTCCGCAGCACGCCAGGAATCCCGAGGTCCACTTCATTCCAGTGTTATCTTTCAGCCCTCCTCCCCCTGCTATTCTTCTTCGCAAAGGAATTGTTTCTATTGTAAATATTCCTCCCGGCTCTCAGCGCCGTTCCGCGTGCGTGTTGCGCTCCAGCAGGGTACAGCCTCTAGTCCAACTCAGACACGCTGCGTGGCCGGTGCGTAAAATACACTGTGAGTCTCTCCTTGTTTGTTGCTGTTAAGACACTTAAAAAAAAAGTGCTGATGGAAGATTAGACGCGCTCACCAGCCGTCAAGGTGGCTCTAAATCAGCTCAGCAACATTTCCATGCCGGTATGTTTTTTTAAACCCTCTGTAACACTCGGCGCTCCGGTGTGTGCGGCAGCTCCAGCTCAACTGTAACCCGAGCCGAGGAGAGCGCAGGGGGGAACAGCCCACAGTGCGAGCCGCGGCCAATCACAGCGCTCTGTCCGAACTTGGAAGCAGGAAGCGAAGGCATTTATGGGGACGTGGAGGGTTGGATGGTGGATAGAGGGAGGGAGGGGGGGTGTTATTGGGTTGACCCCACATATAAACCCCCCCCACCACCCCTACCACCACCTCGGCCTGAGCCATCGACCCAAATTGAAATGGACTTTGGAGTTATTCGTCATACTGAAAGCTTTGGTGGGGAAAACGAGCGCAATAGGCTGCTGGAGTGTGCGTTAAAGTGCTTACTGGAGCAAAACTTTGGCCCCTTTAAGTCTGAGATTTTCTTTGTTGGTTCTGAAATAATTACTCGTGCCACAATATTCGCATAATAATATATATTATATATATATGGAGATCTAACGGTATCTCTCTGCTGGTGATGATTCAAACTTCTCTCTGTTATTTACTGCAGGTTAACGCTATAAACGGAGCCAGTGTGAGTGTGTTTTATTCTACAGTTTACTGTATAGGATTACAGTATGTGTTATTTCGGTCCCCTCTTTTTTCCTCTCTGAAGGGAATGATGATTAATGGTCTCTTTGGATCTCTTTCTAGTTGTCCCCTTTAGGGATAATGAACTGCATGAGAACTTAGTCTCCAGTGTCAATAGACAATAGGCGGTCGGTAGCCTATAGTCATTGGGCCATTCATTCATTGAAGAAGAAATGCTTGACACATAATTGATCATGTCCATGTCTGTGCCCCCTTTGTGTGTAAGTATGTGTGTGTGTGTGTGTGTGTCTTTGAGAGGGAGGGAAGAGGGTTTCTCTTAATTTTGTTGCATTTATTCGATCAATGCTGCCCCCTAACGGTGGTGATGAAATCGATTCCCAGACTACAGGAGGGGGATTCTGTATAATTGAAAAGGAAAGAAACCAGACCATCAAAGACATGTCGTATGGTTTCTGAAATTATTTTTTATTACATCCTGTTTCGTGTTGGCAGCCCATTCATCTCTGTGAAACAATACGCATCACACCCAAATCATTATGCTCTCTAATTTTCTGTGTATTTATATTTGTGTATGTTTGTGGGTTGATGATAACAGGGGTGCATCCTTAAGAGCCTGGCAACAGACTGTGAGTGTTGTCATAGTGACAACAAACACAAGGGCAGTTGCCACAAAGCTGGCATGTCCCGCATGAAGTCCTGGACGTCTGGGATACCTGATACCTCAATGACCAATCAGGCAGTCGCAGATAGATACCTGATCTGCCACGAGCCAATGAGAGGCCTCCCATGTGCGGCTTTGATGGCTGTCACAGCTGCGGCCAAACCTGAGTGACCAATGGGGATGTCAGACACACCAGGCTGTTGTTGTGGGAGTGAGATCAAACCACAGCTTTGGATCATCTGAATCAAAAACCAAGTTATTAGCCAAGTGCAATATTATGCAGAGTTTCAAAACGAATCTTTTACAACAGTGTAGCACCAGAAGAAAACTGATTATATTCAGTACAAGAGGACTACATGGATGATACCATGTACATCATAAACAAAACACTTCATAGTGTGAAACAGTGTTATGTAAGGACAATAGAGTGTATTACTAGTCTCACCATAGAGGTCCTTCAGACAGCCACCTATGAAATAGTGGCGTTTTCAAGGAATGAGGTCATCATGTTAATGTGTATAGGTGGCTGTGATTGGTGCTTCTATAAATAGCCTGAATGTACTTTGATACCACAGAAGCTCGTGCTCAGTCGCTTTAAAATGGAGCAGGGCTGCTACTAAGGCTTATATTCACTATCAATAATTGTTTTTTGATGAATCCATTGATAATGTAGTAGTGTATGAAATATGCCAGCAGATATTTAGAAAAAGGACAAGTCCCTGGTATTTTGTTGAGCAGCTCATGTTTGTCTAAACAACAATTTAAATGCCCAGAAATGCTAATAATTCTAATATTTGGATGCTACCAAGTTTACAGTTTTCCATTCTCATCTTGATTTATACGTCTGTGTCAGATCAGTAGCCTACTAGTAACATGAACTTGCAGTAACATGCTTGGTAGAGGACTTTCTGGATCATGTTGGACTGTGAGTTAATAAATGTTAAATGTTTTTACATGAAACTCTGCATGCTTGTCCTGCTCCTACTCTGAAGATTCTTTGTAGTTTTTTGAATTTTCAAAAAAAATGTTTGCAGAAATTCTTTTCCATGAAAATGTGACGCTAAGCAGATCAATTCCAGTCGTCGCGGCCTGTGTAACCGTGACATGTAGTCACATTGCTGTGGAGCTGCCCAACAGGCTACAGTCTTTATCCGGCACAGCAGTATAAATCAAGATTTTTAGTCTTAAATATAGCAGCTGAGGACAGTTACAGTGTGACTACTTTAGTGTTGAATAAGAGGTGAAGTGACCTGATGTAAATGGAAGGGAAAATGTCAGGGGATGGTTCTGGGTGGGGGGCTCAGATTCATGACATTTCATGATATCCACTGGAGGATTAATCCTCTAAACCAGTGTGTGTATCTGATATTATGAGAGTCCAACCAAAAGGCTACATGTCAAGACTTTATACTAAAAGCCGTCCTCCATGAATGTCTGTACAAACCTTTACTTAGTAGCAATCCAAGAAACTGGCCTCAGACCCACCTGCTAGCCTAGCTAAAACATGTTTTTATTTTATTTCTAGTGCCAATTATTCTTTATTTCTAGATAGATAAATACAATTCTAAGACAGTTTCATATTTGATCCACTGTCTTGTCATATGCTGCAGCTATCAAATGTAGAACAGTGAGATATTTGCTGTAGCTTTTGTTTTCCTTCACCTGAAAATCCAAGATAAAAGTTAAGATAAGAGTTCCTTCCCAATCTGATATTTACACATCGCAAACAGAGACCATGACATCATCATTCCAGGATGAAGCCACTGCAGGCCTGTAGTCCATCCGGCAACCTCACAGTCAAAATAAATCACAGTTCAAGTGCCCTCCTTTTGCTTTTAATCTGCACTTAATGAAGTCTGGCTCGTTTCCCTCTGGTGTGGCTCTATGACACAGCTGTGATCTACAGGCCAGGCTGGAGACCAGAGGTCTGTGGCCTTGATGGAGCCGTGGGAGATGCTGCTTCAGACGAGACCATGGACCCAGGTATGAGCGGAGCCCCTTTGGCATGCACAGGGTCAAGTGGTTAACCCTCGTTATCTAGAGAGTACAAGGAACATGTGATGGGGACGTTCCAGCTGTAATCAATATCGAACAGCCATTAACCACTGAAACAACACATCCTCACAAACACACACACACCCAAGCACTCAGCAGCACATGTTTCCCGTCCGTCTCACGCACACCCAGGTCTTCACCGAGAGAAACACAAGAGCATAAACGCAAACAACATGGATACAGTCCAAACACTGGGCCAGTTGAAACAGTGGGAAAACTCTGTTAATGTAAACTGACTATTTTCGGAGGCTGACACTTGAAGGTTGTTGCATGAGCTATTCATGCTGCTTTGATTTAACTGTAACAGCAGCGAGGCCAAACACAACATCTGGGGCATCCGCAGACTTACATTTCCTGTTTGTGGTACACTTGATTGCTGTCCAGACGTCTTCCTCCTCTCACTCCGTTGCTCTGCTGCTCTACCTCCTCTCCTTTACTCATCCCAGCCATCATGACTGACAGGAAAGCACCGACTACAGATAAATAACAATCTGCGCTAAACATGTCCTCCCCAATTTAACATCCCAGCAGGAGATGTAAACAAAACCATCTCCTCTCCTCTCCTCTCCTCTGCTCTCATTTCCTCTCCTCTCCTGTCCTCTCCCCTCTCAGTAATTAGATGTAATAACAATCCAAGACAATGGCTGTTTCATGTAACCATCTTTGTCTACATATAAACATTTTGGAAGCTTGATAACAATGCTGATTAGTAGCTGGTTGTGATCCTCCTATCTTAACTTGCCACAGTTCCCTACATTATACCTTTTTAGCCCGTCAGATGAGATTAGAATTTAAAAAGAGAGATTGTTCTTTGATGCCTAATATCAAAGACCCAGCCATTCTCAGTGAAAAAATAAGAAATAAGCAAACATACATGGGCATGCACACACACATATGTTATTGACTCACTGTGATTATTCGTTAGCGTAAACTGCATTTTGTAGATTCATGGCCTGGAGGATTTAGAGAAGAGCTAAACTGATGGAGAGAATATGCCAAATGCTTGCCTGGGGGGGATGTTCTGTCCATTCTAATAGAATTACAAGCTTCTGATAGATGAGTCTTTTCTCTGAGGCTACTTGTCTGTCAAACATTAGGTCACACTCAGCTTCCAGACTGGGAGGGGGGTGAGGGGGGGAGGAAGGGGGCTCAAGGCATACAGAGAAGAAAACGTCTGGAGAGGTGCCTCACTCTCTGCCAAGAAAAGGAGGGCCACAAAAGTGAAAAAAAATGGGGGTTTAGGGGAGAGAGTGAGGAATGGGAGAAAAAGAGAGGGTGGGAGCTGGTGAAAGAGAGTGAAATGAGTGAAGGTGGGGGTTAAAGAAAGAGAAGAGAGTGAGAAGGGTACAAAAGAGTGCATTTGAATCCACTCTAATTAAGGTCTGTGTGATGGACAGGACCTGCGGACGTGCCTTCTTTTCTTTTTGAGTGTGTGAGTGTGTGTGAGAGAGAGGACGGTGTGACGATGGGAGGGGCCAGGCCCCCTAGTAGAGATGTCTACTGCCAGCAGCCTGAATGGGACAAAGACCTGAATAGAAACTTCAAAGCGACCTCTGTGAGCTTACCCCCCTTTTTCTTCTTCACAGTCCCTTGGCTGTGTGATGGTCAACAAGCTCCTGTTCAAGTGTGTGTGTGTGCCTGAGTGTAGACATGGTATGTGTGATTCTGTTTTCCAGTCTGTTATTTTCTGACTGCTACATGCATATCTTGGCAGCTATATGCGTGCAGTGTGGATTTCCAAGTGTGTCTTTCTGCCCGTGTGTGTGTGTGTGTGTGTTTTTGTGAGGATGTGTGTGTTTGCTTAAAAGAGCAGACTGCAGGATGCAGATATAATTGGAGCAGAGGATCTGACTCATTGCTCTCCCCCTCTGAACTGAGCGCTGGCTCTCTTTTGGCGGGGTTGGAATTGAAACAAGTAGCCCACAGAGCTGACGTGTTGAAGAAATTATTGTTGCTAAATGATACAGAGGGATTTAGAGTCTAATTTGATCCCAGTGTCCTTACCGATTTTGGCCTGTGTGATGATCTTGTGGTGTGCGTCATCTAATTCTATTTGGCTCCGGCTCAGGGCTTCTAATGATCTTCCACTTATCACCCCCCTCTCTACTGTAGATACTCCTTAAAGTGTCTCAGTAGTGCCTCAATAGCCTCAGATGACTTCTCTTCTCTCTTGCTGCGTATAGTTGGAATCTTTCTGGGCCCCTGAGAAAAACAGGAAGACCTAGGGTGACAGCCAGGGCAGGCAGAGAGATAAGATTTGTGTTGGCATGTGCGTGATCATATGTGTGTGTGTGTGTGTGTGTGTGTGTGACACACAATGGTATCTGTTCTGTCTGAACCCTCTTGCACCAGTCAAGAGTCAGGTCAGGCTCCAAAGCCCCTGGGATCAACATGTCATTGTTGCTGCCTGGTGTCACTGACATGTCCTCAGTGACATCATCAGCAGAGGACACTGAACAGATCACTCATCTCTCTTTAAAGCAAGGCGGGTGAGCCATAGGCGTCCACCTGTAAACACAGCACAGTGCCTTTTATCCCCTGGCAGGTGCAGTGAGACCATCTCAGCTGTGACCTTATATGTAAATGTTAACTGCGTTCAGGCATCATAATGCTGGTTGGAAAAGCATCTAAATGTACGGTAGTTGTCGTCATCTGTTCCTGAGAAAACACACCCATATTTGAACATAGAAACGCACTGCGATAACCTTATCTACGGATAGAATGTTATCAGTCATCCTGATTATATCATATGTTTTCAGCCGAGCGTGTTTCTGCGTAGCTATAAATAAAAAAGCCAGAAAAATCCCCACTCACATAATTACGACACGCCTTTAAAACAAAGACGCACAAATAATCACAGCTACATGCACCATTCACACACTGAACAAAAACCAAGCAGCCAAGAATGCTCTCTCGCACAAACACACCTTTGGCAAACAAGATATATACCAGAAAACGCGCGCGCACACACACACACCCTTTCAAACCAGGGAGACAAACTCTTAAATCTGAGGGTGTCCTTGTTAGTAAGCAGCCGAGGGTACACGAGTGCTCTCAGCCGCATCATCAAAGCCTCAGCAATTACTCCCATGCTCCCTCACTCTGGCATAAATCTGCTCTTATCTTTGCTCGCTGCAGGATCAGGGAATATCAGCTCCAGCATCTGCTCCATCTACAAACCCAGCCACTAAAAGCACAACAAAGTGGCTCTGCAGGCATAAATAAAGGAAGGGGGGCACCGGAAAAGGTGCAGGGGAGGTTGGAGAGGGGCGCATCGAAGAGAAAACGGAGAATGAAAGATAGGCAGAGGGAGGTACAGGGGTGTGTTCCTGCATGTCTTATTTGCTTTGAGCACTCACACTGCAATCTGTCAATCAGCCAGTCAGCACAACTTTATTCAAAAAGGATTTTCAAGCAGCTCGCTCAGCTGAAAAGAGAGAGCAGCGTGAGTCAGGGTGAAAGGTTAAAGCTGAGATTTAGTGGACAGGGGCTATGAGGTCAAGACAGACACATCATATTTATTGTAGAGGTTAAGATAATCACCGTGCTTCTCTTTATGAACTTTTGGGTGAAGTTAACGTCAGACTGCAGACTTTTTTTTTTACTATTAACCTAGTTTGTGCAGAGAAGTCAGCAGATTCTAAGTCTGTTTCGGAGAGTAAAGTTGCTCACACCTGGCTGAAGGAACAGCGAGGACAGATGAGCAGAACTCCAAACTATTTTTAGGAGGATGTTTGTTTTCCTCACTGTCTGACTGAAGCAACATCTTTCATTCTGACCTCTTTATTGCAGCTGTGACCCTGACCTCCATCCTCCACCTCCTCCACCTCCTCCACCTCCTCCACCCATTCTGTCTCCTGTACCTCCCTGTCCTCAGTGCGTTTCCTCTTCTCCCTCTCCGTCGTCCACTCCCATCTGCCCCAGGTCAACCATTCTTTGCTGTGTGTGTGAATGGCAGAGTTAGTATTGTTGTTTTTAGCCTACGGTGAAAGAAGCTAATTTTAGAAAACAGCACTTTCATTTTTCAACATAGTCCCCCTTACATACTTTGTTGTACAGGGCCATGGAGCAAACAGATCCAGACAATGTCCACAGCAGGGATGGTGTTATCCTCACGGTCTAAGGGATGACGACTAAACTTCCTCCTTTTAGGTATAAAGACACCTTTCAGCTTTCGGAGCTTGTCTCTGTGGGGTTGATGTTACCAAATACGGTTAATGGGTGAATTCAAATAGTAGATGGCAGTTATTGGTATTGTGGGAATGAAGGGTTATCCTGAGGAGTCCCTCTTGTCAGCCTACCACCTTCAATCTGTCATATTTCTGGCTCTCTCATCTGAATTCTGCACTCCACTTCTTCACCAAGCTGTAAGATGGAGCACCCTCCCTTAGGCCCCGTTCACACTGGAGAAAGTCATTCCAGCTAGAGTAGGATTGAGCCCAGACAGCCTTTAAGCTGGATGCGTTCAGACCTATTGTCAAATCTGGCTAGCACACACTTGTGTCCGCACTCCACCTCTCGTGGGTGGATGTAGCCGGATTGAAATCAAACTGGATACTGCCGGATTCGAGGTGTTCACACTCAGAAAAAAAAACATCTGGATAGGCCCGAATCCCGCTTTAGCCAGATTTTTTTCCCCAGTGTGAACGGGGTATTAGTGTTGCCATCATGTCGTTATGGACCTCGTAGGGTAACAAGACCTTTAGGCCAAGGTAGCAAGTGTTTGCATGGGGGTGATTTTGTCAATTTTCTAATGCTGAATACAAAAATACCAGAAAACCTAAACTGCACGTAAAGCCATACAACTAGTGCCATCGACCACTGAAGTTATCAAACAGCCCTCACAGTCTGCCCTACAGATCGTTCCCGTTTTCATGAGCCACAAGGCTTCAGGCTCAGAATCAGTAATTGAGACAAAATGTTACAAGTAAATGTTATGAGGAAATACCTCAGCTCCAGGTGCTGGCGGCAGGTCAGGGGTGAGAGGTGACCGGTCACACACTGAGCCTCAGGGCTCCCTGAACCCTGACCTCACAAGACTGATGAATAGTGTGCTAACGAGGACCAGCTCTCTCTTACTGTGTCTGCACTCTCTCTTCTTGTCTTTGACCACCTCTAATCCCCCCCACCACCACCACCACTGCCGCCACCACCACCCCACCCCCACTCTCCCTGGGACTGATCTGGCAGCGGCACAGTAGTAATACTTATACCTGCTGAACCTTTAAAGTACCTCGCCATCTGTCGTCTTCCTCAGATTTATAATTATCATCATATCACATTCAAACTAGGCACTGTCGCACTCTTACATAACCTAACCCCAATCTACAAGTGCATGCAATACTTAAGAATAGATTGAATAAATTATTATTGGGTGAGGTGTTAAATCTTGGCCAGCAATAGAAGTGCTCTCTTCCTAATGAGGCTCCACTACCTCATCTCTGCCTCCGCCTGGAAGGGAAGTGAGATAGATAATAACAGGCGAAGGCATGTGCCATCCACATGCAGACACATCTAATTCATCGCCCCACGTACATGCACGAATGGTCACAGTGCAGACATGGACACTGCACACGCAGCCACACCCCGGGCCATTTCCCACAGTCGTATCATACATCCAATTAAAGAGATGAGTCTTATTAGTAGAGGTGTCCCGGCCCTCATTTATCACTGGGGATTCCTGGCAGGGGCTGGTGACATGCAGAGCTCTCCGTCATTTTTATTAGACCTGTCTCATCACGCCCTTATAAGACACTCATCCAAACTTTACAGAGAATCATGATTTAGCAGAGCTGGCTTGGCCCAGAAATCCGTTCAGTCATCAGTGGGTCACCTTTGAATGAGTTTCAAGGGATTCAGAAATGGAAAGCGTTGAAATGTAGGCCTTGTGAAGTCTACTTCTTCCTCACCTAGCTTGAATGTTTTCCTGAGTTTCCCCCCTCTAATTGAAAAACCATTATTATCCTCAGTGCAGAGCTCAGCTCCTCTGGGACGTATGAAAGTGTCTCCACAACAAAGATGTGAGGTAAGGAGGGAAGGTGGAGAGAGAATCAGATTCCAGGGCAACCCAGAGTAAATATCAGTGTGCTCCCAGCTGAAAACGGTCTTGTTTTCTTGCTTGGTGGGGTCGAACGCCCTGCTCAGACCTCTGGACCACCTGCAGCTCTGTTGATGACAGAATCCCTCCACACTCCGGACCATCAGTGCCAAAGGGATACTAATCCTCCTGCTTGTGTCCTCTCACTACAATGGCCCTGTCACTCGTTCACTCATTCAGCATACCTTTAGCAGCTCTGCCCGTGTGTCAATACGAAAGAAAACCGACAGGAGGCAGACAGCAGGTTCCCACGGCACTCTATTCATAGCGTTCCACTGGAATCTCTGACCTGTTCTGGCCTGTCTCATGAAACCTGCTCCTCATAATGAAGGGCATTGATCCTTTTGCCTCATTTTACATTCACCTTGACATCTCTGTTACAGCCCACAGAGCGTCTCCTATTAATCCGAGAGATTCTTTCCCTTTATTTGGTTACCAGATATTTTACTGGATGCACTGCACATTGTTGGAATGGCTTGACACAGAAGAATGAAGTGTGCCGTTAGTGCACCACTCAGGACAAGAAGATGAGTCTGGATGCCTGAGTGTTGTTGGTCTATGTCTGTGCATAAGTCCATGTGCCTAATCTGAGACAGGTCCTGGTAAATGATTTTCCAGGGTCAGCTGCTTTTCTCTGCCCTTCTGAGCTGAGGAGATTACAACCAATGCTCTCATTAATGATTTATCCAAGGAATTAAAATTCTGTGGGTTTATCTTCTTGCAGATACTGGAAGACTTACAGCTTTCGTGTGCAACAGCTCTTTCCAAAGTTGCAATAAATTCAATGAAACCTCTGCAATTAAGACACTATAATGGCCATTAAATAGTATTTACATCCCGTTAAGATGACTTCCCCAAGTGTCCTCACATCTGTGTATGAATCACAGTTCCCAGCTCTCCTTGACCCAGTCAGGTTTCAACACCAGCTAAACTGATACCGTCTGTGGCGGCCTTTGGGTTATCAGGGGTAAACACAAGCTGGAAGCCCCACTGAGGCTGTGGCTCTGATTTTCAACTCCGCAGCCCTGACCTCAGCGACACAACTTAACCCAAGTCAGCCCAAACAAGATGCACTGCTGTGGGAATCAAGCTACAGAGAGAACAGTAGAGGGGGGGGGGGGGGGAGATAATCATTTTAACACAGAAGCAGGAGATGTGGTCACAGTTTTCATGAAAGTGCTCTGACAACAGCTAATCTAAAATTTCTCTGGTTTCTTTCTGCATGAACGCAACTAACAGCATGTTACAAGAAAGAGCCGACAGCTCAGAAGATAATCAAACGGGGATGAAGAGGGAGGGAAGTGCTTTTCTCCTGCACATTATACAGAGTTGATGTGTGACATGCAGACTAGAGGCAGTGATGGACCAGCCTCTTCATGTATTACAAGGTGGACATGAAGGGAAGCTCTCTGCCGGGTCCTTTTCTAACACGCCTGCATTGATCTGAGCTCCTCTTTATTGATCATGCACTTAACACACAAGTCTGTTGCTTTCATCCTTTCTGCTACTACCTCATCCTCACTTTTATCATTGTACCAACTATGCTGCCCTTTGTCTTAACACATTACTCTTGCTGAATGAAGCCTTTTGATAGTCAACACAAATGTACAAGCTGTCACTCACAGTGACGTGCACATTGGATAGAATACATATTTATAAGCCTTTAGGCACAGTGAGAGAGATGCATATAGTATATCGCAGAAAGACGCTGTCCAATAATAACAATGCCATTGTGTGGAAGGTAAGGTGGGTGCATTGGACTGCACTGCCCCCATGTGACAGGAAAGTGAACAACTGAAGTGACACCAAAACTAGTTAACACCAAATTGAAAAAGGAAAAAAAAATAAGGCTGTCAGTGCAGTGTGCCGTCTAGTTAATCAAAACAGTTGTGGTCAAAAGTAAAAAGTACCACAGATGAAATGTGTTGATTTTTATTCAAAAGTTACTGTCTCCAGACAAGTACAAATCAGAAAACAGAGTGACTGAAAGAGGATGGGATAATAGACAACAACTCAGAGTGTAGGCAAGAGTGCAGAAAACAACGTAAAACACAGAAAATGGCCAAAAGGAAAGAAAGAAAATAATTTTGTATATATACACATGATCTAATAAGAATTTATACCGATGTAGTGGTAAGTAACAAACAATAAACAGTACTTTTTCCGTAAAAGAATTTTCTTTTTTTTTCTTTTTTTTACTTACATAAAATAATTAGGCAAAACACATATAGGCTGTTTATCTACTTTATCACATTACATCTGACCACCTCATATTTCATGTTCTAAGAAGCCAATTATCCACCTTTAAACATGACTGATCCTCTGACATGGAAGATTACTGTGAGAAAAGGTGACCTCCATAAGCATGTTTAAGGCTTAAGCATGGAATGACTACAAAATAAAAACCTCAGTAGACAAAACATTTCCTTAAAACTTGTGTGTGACAAATATATGTCAAAATCTAAGCTTTGTCTAGCTGCCACAGCGCTGCTGAATAACTTTCATCTTCAGTATTGTCTGAATGACTACCTTATAGTTTTAACATTTGAAATCTATAAGTATTTTGTGACAGGACTTTTCACGTTGAGAAAACCTTAAAGCTGAATTTCACAAGTCTTTTTCATTAGTTTTATCCAAACTAATTTACATGTAGGAAAAAAGGTAGAAACCCGAAGACATTATCAAGACAAAAAGAAAAAAAAAACCAAAAACATAAAAATACAAATTTAAAAATCTTCCTTGACGCATGGCTTTACATGCTTTCATTTTTTTTTTTAGTTTTACTTACACATTTCTCAAACTTTGTGACCGAAGGTTGAAAAGTTGAAAATAAGAAAACCAAAGCACATATATAAAATCAGCACCGATTCATATATAACTTTTATTTAAAATGTAGAGATACCCATTTCAACATTATGCTGCTGGATTTTAAGAGGAAAAAAAGGTGTGATTTCCTTTGACCGAGCTGCTGTCTTCCAGAGCCCACACAGTGGCACTACTGGGATAAAACGTATTCTAATAGGGGGGGGGGCACACATTTTTCTGGTATATGATGGTTAAGGAGTGATCCAAATCTTGGGGTAAGCTCTAGGACTTACTGTGGAGCGTTCAGTGGACTCTAGGAATATTCACAGCATAAAGGGACCTTTTCTGATTCTACATGACATCTCACCATCTTAACCACCAGTGGTTATGAGGGCCTCTACTCAGGCCCAACAACAGGCAGAGGAAACTTAAAAGATACAGGGAGGGGGGAAAAATAGCACAGAAACATAAAGACCTCCATCCACTTGGCTAACACAGTACAAGCAAGCTACTACAGTCCGTTTATAAATTACTACTTCACACCTGGTAACTTACTACAGTTGTAAAAAGGGTTAGACATAATTAACAAAATGTTTCTTAAGTTAAACACACCAATTTATCCCCATTACAAAAAAAGGGGAATAAGCCATTATTGATTTTCAGACATGTCTCATTTCTAATAGGTTTGGAAGTGGCCTGTTACGCTAGTTCTGAACAGGAAGAGCTTACCCAAGATTATAAAAGTAAATATCTCAAATAAAGTCCTCTCTGAGCAAGCAACACTGAGTGTGGGTTGTCATTGGTCCACGTGGAGCACAAGCCAGAATTTTTTTTGTTTCATTTTTGCTTTTTCTTACAGAAAACACTTCCGTCTTCGCATCTAAAATTCTCTTTAAATACAAAGCGCCTCTTCTGTCATCCCAGCGTCAAAATCAGGATATTAGCTTAAAACATGGAAACCCCAAGGACCTAGAAGAAACAAATACACTTTAAATACCCAATTATAAAATCCACTGCAAAATAATGAAATGACGGATGCCACTATGTGTATGTTATAGACACAACTTTTACCAGACCTAAAAATTTCAATAATGCTACAGAGTAAAAAAATAATAATGTAATAATCAATGTTTGACATGTTTTTGAAATGTTGTTCTGAGAACATTGAGGTTTTTGTCCACTGTTTCAATACATGATCTCTGCTACAGCCACAAAATGTTTCTGACCTGTGGTGTAGTGGGTTGGACCATATGGCAAAGACCAAAACAAGTCTAAGAATATTCAGTTATTTCTTAGCTCAGAAAAGGTTTAAAAGACCAAGATGCTAAGCATTTAGCAAGTAGAAAACTGTTCTCTGCTTTGGAAGATTATCCTCTGTGCCAAAAATGATTTGTCTGTTCACACAGCTTGCATTTTAAAGCCCAGAGTCAGGACAAACCCCGGGGTAAGTCCCCTGGGTCTCTTAGGTTGTGACACACTGAAACAAGAATTTCAGACTAGCCAGGAAGGCTGTAATAAATAAAAAATGTTTACACAAGCTAAATGGATGCTCTTGTACCAGAACATTATGTTGCACTTGGCTACAAGCTGATCAGCTGGACAGCTCTAAATGTTTTGCTCAAACTCACTCAGCACCCAAATACAACAAGCATGCTAGCAAGTGGCCCATAAAATGTCACTAGTTTCCAGCCGGCATTTTTAGACTCATTTCCAAAAGCTTGTCCTAATTGTACAACATTATTTTATAGATTAACAAAATAACTGCCTCAACTGCTTCATGTTGTGGTCTGGTATTGTTTGTAGAACTATCTAGTCTAACAACAAAATGTGATTTTGAGCATGCCCATATAGTTTTGTGTGTGTGTGCATGTGTGAAATGTAGATTATCTTTACCGATTCATCCATGATAGAGGCAGGGTCAAAATAGTCTGGTTTGAGCTCAGACCTCTCACGGCGGTTCTTTGATGGTGGCTGTGGAAAAAAAAAGACACCATGTTCAAAAAATATATTCTGATCTTTCCTGATCCTAAAATCGCAGATCACAACTGGAAATTATGAATTTTCTGCAATATACAACACCGAAAATACTCCAGTCAGAAGCAGGAGTTTTTAACTGGATTGAATACACAGAAACTATGGCAGTTGTTCAATTTTCTGGTTGATTCAACATTTGGAGCCATTCTCAAGCTGAGCATCCAAAAGAGACATTTGTCTGAGATAAAAATTTAGTTTTGGCTCTACACTCATTATAAACGGTCGGTGTTGGCGTAAAATGGTCAAATAAATTTGTCATGTTGCCTCATGTTGTACCAACAGTTGCAATGTACCATCAACACAGAACAAGCTCCTATTAAAAAAAGCTAAATCCCTGTTGAAGTGACACAGTGTGCATTACAGGACACATGTGTGAATGGCCTGAGCACAAACTATATATCCACAAAACCTATGACATCATAATTGGTTAAAATTAAGCGATGTGTATCTCACCAGATCAATGTCCATGGTGTCAAAGTCCATGCCTTCATTGAGGTCATCCATACGACCCTCAGACGACATCATCACATCCTCCACAATTGGTTCCTCATCCTCCTCCATAAGCCCAGTGCCACGACGACTACTAACCAAAGAGTACAAGAGCCATGTCAGTTTACATCACTACAATCACAAGCACATGTGTTTGCAGATGTGTCAGTGTCCTACATGGCATGCTGCAGATTGGTCCTGAGCTTGGCATAGTTCATGGCTCTTTCTTGGTGCTGGCGCGCCTCTTCTTGCTGTCTCTGAGCCAGCATCCACGTCACCTGGGAACTGAACACACAAGTGCTCATTAATTAGTAATGCTTTTCTAATCCACATGTGTCCTGTGTTTTAACTGAAAGTACCATAAGGATGTCAGATAAAACTGTGTTGCCCACTGGCATAATGCCTCTAAAAAGTCAGGCTGGATAAATAAACTAGTCAGTCACTGCCCCAGTAGGGCCAACACTTGGCAGACTATTAGGAACAAGCATTTTGCTACCATTTGCGCTCAGAATTAATAGCATGCAAATGGGAAATTACACTGAACCCTGTCCTAATGTATTTTGGCTCATTTCAGTCAGATCCCATTCTGAGAGAATAACTGATCCACTGAACTTTATGATGGGCCTGGATAAGAGCCTAGCTATATTTATAAAATCTTGTGGTACAAAGAGGATGCAGTCCTGAAATAACAGATAATTAATGAAAAGTAAATGACCTTTGAAGAGCACTGGAAAAGCTGGGTCAACAAAGCAAATGAGGGAAAAAAAACAATTGTTGGACTGTAGAGTTAGAGTTAGAGTACTTGGAGGTGCTTTTAAACGGTCAGTGGTTGCTGCTGCTGCTGGGGACAAAAGTATTTTGAATTTGATGCAGCAGGGCACATCATCTCCACTATGGGTTGCAGGCAACTTGTAGTTTAACTCTGACTGCTATGGTGACAG
This sequence comes from Parambassis ranga, assembly GCF_900634625.1. Classification (NCBI taxonomy): domain Eukaryota; kingdom Metazoa; phylum Chordata; class Actinopteri; family Ambassidae; genus Parambassis; species Parambassis ranga. The sequence goes on from NC_041031.1 coordinate 7,242,992, forward strand.
TTACACACAGTACACCAAAATAAATTGAGTTGAGTAGAGCAAAATGCTTGCTGCTTGAAAGCACCTTCACTTTATAACATTCAGAGAATCAAATGTCTAAAAGTGTGCAAAAAAATGAAATTAACCCCTGATCTGTTAGAGGTTCCATCAATGTACTGTATGTATCTGATTGAAGAGGTTTCAAAATGTGTTTGTGTTGAGACTTGCCTAAGTATTCTTAATATGTAATGTACTTAACATAAGTCAAAGTTTTGAGGAGGTTTTTGCATTTTTCCACTTGGTTTCCTACAGTCTAATTTTAACTTGGGGAAAAAAAACATGTGACTACTGCAACCACTTTGGTACTGGACTGTGACTGAAAGCAAAAGTTCAGGAATGTAGGATTGAGGCATGCATACTTGTAATCCATGGGTGTCTGGTGGTGCTGAGGCGTCTGTTGATGGTGCTGTGGGTGTTGGTGGGGCTGCTGCTGGTCGTGAGGGAGGTTGTATACCCCCATGTAGCTATCATCACGGCCCCTCTTAGGGTCTCGCATGGCCGTGGAAGTGAGATGGGGGGACGGCATCATGACCGGGGTCTGCATGCTTTGTTGCCACACCTCACTGCTGCTGCTCTCTTCTGAAATGGAAGAGTTTCAGTATTAACAAACCTGTACATGGGTTTGTCCAGTTTCTTGCCAAACCCCTTAACTGTGACCAACACATTTTCTTTCGGCCTACTATCACAAAACAAGCAATCAGTCTTACATTAAGGCAGATTTTTTTTAAGTTCTCAAGGTTGACCCTTTGATGGCCTATCTATCTAACAAGACTTTAATGCGTGCAGATTGTACGAGGACCATTTACTGAATCGCAAGCGATCACAGGTTACGACATACATCAATATGCAAGGAGGAGGAAGTGGACGCGGGGTGACCTCTATACCCGGCATTAGAGGACCTCTAAAAAGATGACTGCATTAGTGCTTCTGATGTGTCTGTATGTTGTTGAGGTAGGTAGAATTCAGCATTGTCTCCAAATAACTATCCAATCACTGTATTCTTCACTGAAATCCAAAAACTAAAAAAAGCTACATTTGAGGTATAATGCTTGTAAATCAATCTGAAATTTTATATCTATATATGTTCATGGGAAGAGCCTTAGCAAACATGCATTGATTTAACTGAGCATGTGTGAATGAGGAGTTGTTTGACTCTCTCCTACCATCTGCTGTTTAATCTCCTCACCACCAGCTCGGCTGACCAAGCCAAGCTTGTTGGAACGCATCTGGGTTAATCTGGGCTCCAACTCTGCTTTTGTAACATCATGTCTGGGCTACATGGAATGTGGTTTATAATATGACCTATTCTCAGTGTGTCTGGTTTTACACCAATTATGTTTATAGTTAAGAGGAAACAACTGCTGAAACTTTTAATCTTGAATGAAATAAATATTGTTTTTCCCTCTGAAGAGGAAAACAACTAAGAATACACCATCATACAAAGTTAAACATTCTTTTTTACTTTCTCAGTGCTTGATACCTTCTGGCAACTTCCTCTTGGCTGCTGAAGTTCCAGCTGAAGCAGCAGGGGGCTTAGTCTTCTTAGAGCGAACAGAAGAGCCTCTGCTGGAGTAGCCACTCATCACAGACATGGTATCATCATCACCACCAGCCTGCAAGGAATTCCTGTAGGAGATCAGGGGAAGCCAGCAGTCCTCTCGCTGCAGTGACATCTGAAACGTCATGAAACGCTCCAGGTACATGTGGCTACAGGGAAGAGAGGTCACATAGACAAGATGAATAAACTCATGCATACAGAAGACACACATGAAACCAGGTGCACATTCCAACTACAGCATAAAAAAACCCTCTCACGCATCAGAAACACCAGTTGCACCAGTTGTCACAAACACCTGTTATGCTGAGCCACTGAAGCCTTCCCCAAAAGCTAAACAGGAATAAAAAAAACAAAAACTTACACAGTCCTCTTGTCTTGTCTCATAAGCTTGGAGGAGAACTCGCTGAGGATGTCCAAGAAAGCCAAGTTTAGGGGAGGGCCTCCTTCTCCCTGAGGACTAGGATCCTTAAATGCAAACTCGATACCATCCCTAAGAGATGCACAAAAACAGGAAGAGAGAATACTAAGCAAAGCCTAGGAACTATCTCATGGGCATTAAACAAAAAGAAGATCAGAGCTAAACCATGGTCATCAGACCTTTTCAATTAGTGTGAACTTTGTTCAAACTGCTGACAGGATTGATTTTTATTTTTTATATTTTATAGATACATAAAAATAAATATAATACATACCAAGCTAACGCTGTAAGCATGAACTCACTAGCTTCTGTTGCACATGTTCAATTATAATCCAATTATCCACAATAAAGAAATGAAGCCCATGTGATGCTGCTGTGGTGTATTTACAAATGTGGAGGAGTGTAAGCTTTTCATTTGCTGCTAAAGAGAAGCAACATGTATCACTTGTACAGATTAAGCATGCATTAAAAATATCTTTTTTCTCCAACCGCACCAGTACATGTTTCTAGCAGCAAGTAGGAAATGTGCAATGATGCAGCTGCAGAAAATATTGTTTCATTTTGTTACACAATAGACTAAGTAACGGCACTTTCGTGTTTTTACCACAGTTGCTTTCTGCAGTACTTGTTTTGCATGTTTTTGGAAACACATACATGGGAATAGTTTAAACTGAAGCATTTTATCACTTAAGCCCTGCTAAAATCCAGAAGAGACATAACATTGCAAAAGGAAACACAGTATTCAATGAGTAATTTGTCCAACATGACAGTTCCCACATATAAGGCCAAAATGTAAGAGGAGTAATGCAAACAACCAAGAGCAGAATTAAGGCTTACTTGTGCAGCATAGCTATGGCATCTCTGGTTTTGACTTGGTCGAGACCAAAGGTTAGTGAAAAACGGCGGGCCAACTCTTTGATTCCACAGAACGCAGAGGACGAACGATCAAACCCATGACCCAGTTCAGACAGCATTTCATTAAACAACTACCACAAAGAAGAGAGAAACAGACAAATTAGATCAACTCTTAACCATGGGCCAAAAAACAGAAGGGCAGAGTCACTGGACTAATTGGGTGAACGAGAGGGTGTATTCAGACCTGCTGCAGACTGAGGATGAGCGTCTTGGCACACTGAATCTTGTCAATTTGCCGAGTCTTACTCATAGTCTCCTTGATGATGTCACCATAATCATTGTAATACTGCAAAGAAAAGAAGATTAGTAAAAACTTCTATCTTTGTGTATGCTGATTTACATGTCTCACACCATGCAATCCATTAATGTGCTCAATAAAAACAATATATGCTCCTGCAAACTGAAAATGAAAGGCTAAATCAAGTTTACTTTACCCTCATGTACTGTTTAAAGATGTCAGCACCAGTCCTCATTTCTACCACACAGTAGATGATGAGTTTACAGTAGGCAGCCAGGAGATTTCTCCTCTTGTGCAGAGCTTCAATCTTTACTGCCTCATCGTCCTGTTGCCCATCTGAGATCACAGAAATATGATTTGAAAATGTATTAGCTTGCTCACTCTGAACACCCCTGTGCTATAACTCCATCTGTACCTGTACTATTTGTGTCATCATCTTGGTCTATAAAGACATGGTTTAGGATAAAGGAGAGCAGTTCAGACTGCAGTGAGTCCTCTGGGGAATAGACCAGAGGCTCCAGGTGTTCCCTGCCTCCAGACACCATCTGGTGGCTGAAGATGAGCAAAAGATCACACAGGATGGTGAATGCCTGTGGGAGGAGAGAGAACAAGAAGTGACAATTATGTATAAACAAATGCTATACAAACAGACTCAAGGCAAGTGGGTTATAACGTTTCTGTGTTCAGTTACAAAGCCCCTAATAAACAGTGAAAACTTGAATTAACGTTGCAAGACCTACTACTGATACCAGCAAAAACATCAGGTGACGCTGCAATAAATGCCAGCATACGACGTGACAAAAGTTATCAAGTTAAAAGTTTGTTTATTTGATCATGTCATTGATTTCAAACCACTCCTCTTTGCTTTTGAGCTGATTCTACTACGGTACTTCACATTAATAGTTGTAATTACTAGTGTCACCTGTTCTTTGACAGCTGTGTTGACATTGGTGAGGTAGCGCTGACACATCATACAGAATGCCCTCATCTGCTTCCTCAGAGTCACCATATCATCCTGGTTCAAGAGAACAGACAGTTTTAAATATCACAGTGAAACCTGTCAAATTCTGTTAACCGATGCAGACATGATGTTTAAAAAAAGCCTAACCTTTCTGGAGCCGCCCTCAGATAACTTGGCCAGGTGCCAAAGGATCACATAGTGGGTGCACTGCAACGAATGGATGACTATCTGCTCACAAGAACGAGAAGGGGGAAGGGAAAAGAAAAGAAAAGAAAAGAAAAGAAAAAAAACACACACACACACATATTAATATTACTAGTAGAATTTGAAATGATTAAACGTGTGCGTAGGCGTATGGTAATTTACCTGCTCAGGCATGTCTCCATTCTCTATGCCTGTGTTGAGCAATTTGAAGTTGCTGGTAAAGAGGTCCCACCCTGACAGGTCATGTGCACTATGACAAATTAATAAAGTGCCATCAGTTTCAGAAAATGACCACAGAATTACAGGTGTCTTTTACTTTATATATATTGATCTGTAATGCCATACTTGTGAAATGCTGTGATCCTCTTTAGAGTTGACAAGACCTGGTAAGCGTCATCTTCATCAGCATCTTCACCCTAAAAACAAAACACACTCAAATCATGAAGAAACAGCATCTTTTCCTGAAATTATTAAATTAAGAAGCTATAATATGGTGCAGACTAGTTTTCTTTAACAAATTAGAATAACTATAAGCAAGCATGTTAAAGCTGTCACTCCTACCTCTTGTAGAAAATCCTCCAATAGCCTGTTAAACTTGTCCACCAGCTCATCCAGCAGCTGGGAGCGGGCTATGTCTACCCTGTTGAAGATTGTGAACTCCTCATTGCAGAGGGCATGGTAAGTCTTGGAACACGACTCCAAAACCTCAGTGTCTGTATGCTTCTCCACAATTTCTTTGATCTGACGCAGCAGGGACTCCAGGTGCTAGAGATTTGTATAAGAAGCAATGAGAAAATGTAACAGTTATTAATATGGCAACATCGGACAATTTGTCCTGCATTGCCCATCCAGCCAGATGCCTTACCTTCTCTAGTCGTCCTGTGGTGTAAATTTCTAGGTCGAAGAACTGAGGCAGCTGTAACAAGTTAGTCACCTTCTCTGCATCTACAGCATACTGTAAAAAAATGCATAATAATAGCAATTAATATTATAGTATAATAATAAAAACAAAACATACAATTAAAGCCTTTGAGAAAATGTGCTTGGATGTAACAAACCTTGGCCAGTAGAGGGGGCAAAGCCACAGCAAACAGCTCTGTCATTCTGGTTCTATCATCCAGTTGAGTCTTCTTCTCTTTAGCCGTCATCACCTACAAAGTGATAAAAGTAAATTCAATGGCTGCCCACAAAACATGCATACAAACTGTATTAACGTTATTGCCCCATTTACACAACATGGAAACGGATATGGTACACAACTCACTTGAAAAAAAAACACTAATGAAGGTCAGCTTAAGGTAAACTCTTATTTGTCAAAACAAGCAAAATATTTAGTGTCATTAACAATAACATAAACAGGTTTACCATTCTACTAAACATAATTAACCATGCATGTAAAAAATCCTTGTAGTCTCTGTTGTCTTAAAAGGTGCAAACAGCTGTCATAAAAAGCAAAGATTTAAAAATAACAAACGATGCCTTCACAGGGCATAGACGAAGAAGACTTTTCATATAACCAGTTGTGTGTGAGTTTGCTGCCCTTACCCTCTTGCCTGTCCCTCTTCCAACAGGTGGGTGGCATTCAGCAGCCTGGCGTACAGTGCACAGCATGATTTCAATCAAAGCTGTTTCTTGTCTATCTGTAAGAGCTACAAAACACAAACAATCAGTGTAATCAATACACAGTTGTGTTCTCAAATGTGTCAACATTGAGCATTTCTTAGCAGCAGTACCATACCTTCCTCTCCTGGCAATGGGTCATCTAGCAGCAAGCTGATCATACACTCCCAGTCTTTCAGTAGCTCTGCACCACATTCCCAGAGGGAGTCCACCAGGTAAGCTGCATGCTCGTGGAGCTAGGGGATAAAATTAAAGATGAATTATTGCATTGCTTCCATACATTACAATAAGTGAACAGACAAGTAATTGCATGGAAGTATATACAAAAAACTGAATAATGTTATTACCTCACTTTCCAGGAAGAAAAAGACAGTGGTCTTAATGAGGTTGGCATTCGGGCTTTGTCGGCCTCTCCTTTTTGGGGCACCTTCCTCCTCTGGTTCCCGCTGACTGAATAATCTTTTAAGTATATACACTGTTAGTAAGTGTGTCACACACAGCATGTAACACTCCTACAGCATTTTTTAAAATGTATGAGGAACTGATTTATAAGGTAGGCTGAGAAAAAAATTCTAAAAAAGGCTGATCATTACAAAGCTTTACAAACTAGACTTTTGAACTTTCCAATATAAACTCAGGATGAACAGAGAAAAAGTCTGAAGGTCTGACATACTTCTTAAAGAGAAATTCTCCAGCTGCGACTGCAACAGGCCTGTGTGCCGAATAAACCAAGTGATAGACGCTCTCACAGTCCTCTGGAGTCAACACTTCATCTGTACTACTGCAGAGACAAAGACAAAGACCATCAGTAAAGTGGTGCCAATGGCACTTGTGTTTTTTAAATTCAAAACTGTGTGCAAGGGCTTGCCCTTCATAAACAGGGAAACAAAAAACAAAAAAAACAGCTACTTACTTCAAGACTAGAGTGAGCAGTTTAATTGCTTGTACAGCAACATCATACTCTTTGTCCAGAGTCATGGAGACAATACGGTCCTGGGCAAACAGAGAGATGGCAGAGTTAGTGAATTTATTAAGCATGGATTACTAAATAATTAAAAATGACAGTTTGCCATTACAGTCCAAATAAGTCAGACACTAAAGCTTGTTTCAGCATGAGACCATTGACAAAGTCTGAAAGCTGTAGGTATTGTGTTTAAGTTGTCCAGCAGGTGGTGCTGACCTTGAAGCGACTGGTGAAGAGTTCCAGTCTTGCATTGAGTTCTCTGTTGTAATAGAGTCCCTGCAGAGCTGTCAGACACTTCAGACGTACCTCACCTTGCTGTAACAAAAACAGTAAAGGCAAAAACATTTGTTCATCGATCATTAATTGATGCAGTTATTTTTAAACATATAAGTTACTGAATTACATGAAATCACAGGAGTTGAAAAAATATTGAATCTTATTAGATCCATTTTTAATAATAGGTTTACACATTTGAAATAACAAATCTTAAACTCCAGAAAGCACTTATAATAAAAAATTACCCGTTTTTAATTTATACATCAGTTTAAATTAATGTAAAATGTTTCAAATCTGGTGGGTATACTACTGTATGTTTACAGCTTATAAAGCCCTACATGCCCGTTTAGCCATTGCTATTTCTTCGGTCTAGAAATGTGCTCAGATTTAAAACCTAAGAAGATGGTGATGGAAATGACAAACATGCTCAAACACAAGTCAACTGGACTCAGGGATTTTTTGGTGAAACCTGTTTTTTTTTGTTGTGCTTGGTCAAATTACAAACAACATGTGCCATCACTCCTATGTGTGAACTGAATGCAGCCCTGAAGTGACCCGCATGTGCAGAAGAGGACGCAGCTTTTGCATACTTTTAAATGCGACACCTTTTCCAATATGGCTATTGTTCCTAGAAACTTAGGAAACCTGTGTTTAACCCACCTTGTCATGCATTGTCCACCCCACATACTTCAGATAGCTGTCGTTGAGGAAGGCATCGCTATAGAGTTTCATCCACACTCCAATCTCTTCTATACAGATTGCTCTGATTTCTGCTATTGAATCACTGTTGAAACAACATACAAGGATGACAAGTGTCAGTTGCATAATCAACTCAGATTATATAAAATGCATAATGATAAAAAGATATACCGATATCTGTGAACAAACACTCCTTTGAATATTGCATTCATCATGTTTTCAATCTCGTCCTGATTTTCTTGAAGCTGAAATGAAGAGCAGGACAAAGCATAGAGTTTAATCGATCAAACATAAACCCCAACTGATTAGATTGCTAACTTAAGGGGTGACTAGTCGGCATAGTCATAACAACACAAGTGACAGCTACTATGCTACCCTGCTGACAGAACAGTCCCAAGTGGGACCTGCTATTATCTGATATGCTAGCCTACTAACAATTGGAACAGCAGATCATTAGATCCTACCACGTTGCTGCAATTGCTGTTTTCTCTACCACTTCAAAAACAGGAAACAGTTAGGCACTTTATCCAGTGTGACTATTTGATGTTGCAGAGTTTGTCCCAATTGTGTCCCAATTGCACTCAGAATTACATCAAATCTTGAAACAACTAATTATACTGGGGGCTAGTTTTAGGCCTTTACTAAACTTAGTTCCAAACCACTGGCTTGCCTAAATTATCATGGGAAAAATAGCAGTTAAGCCAACTAGTTTTTAAATCAACCACACTGTCGGATTAACAAAGCACTGTTTGAAAAATCATCTTGTCTATGATAAGCAAGTCTGCCCTTCGGCAGTGTTGTGACAGCTAACCAAACTGGCCTACACCCTAACCATCCAATGTGTAAATACTTAATACTACAATACTAAAAAGGGCATATTGTGATCATTCTTACCTCTTTACGTTTTTGCAGGAGCAGCTCCAGTCTGTCATTTGCCCTTTTTGCCACCATTTTATTCCTCTCTGCCTCATACTGGCGCTGGGTGTTGTCCATGTTGATGCTCAAGTTTAGAGCTACATTCACCAGGGCTGTCATCAGCTTCATGGCTATCAAAAACAAAAGTAATTCTTAAGTAACCTTAATACAGGTTTACCTGACTTGAATAAAAACAAGTTAACAAAACTGTGTGTAATGAAAAATAAGACTTTTTATTCTGTGGAAATGTTATATAGTTTTGATTCTCTTCTACTATATCACATTAGACCTTGTGTGTTAAGTTAAACAAATGTGTATTACAACTCCACACTGCCACTTTTAACCTTCAAAGGTGTTTTACAGACAATAGAACAATAATTAATACCCAACTGCTCTGTCACCTATACCTGCTGGAAACTTTGGATTACTGAAGGGCTATCTTTCTGAATAGGCTAAATTTGTCTGAACAGTGGGAGCATGCTACAAAACAATGTTGAAAATAAAAAAATGTCATAAAAACAGTGCAGATACAGGAATATCACGACCCACAAAGCCGGCTACTTTTCACTCCCTGCAAATTCAGTGACCATACAACAAAACACAAACAGGTCAGCAGACACTTCATCCTACCTGCCAGTGTTGAGGTGTGTCTGAAGGCTCGGACTTGAGAATCTGATAGTCCAGTGAGAAGGGAGATGACGGTGTCCATCATGTACTCATCATAGATGATACTGTATTGACACTGGCGCACAAGCACCGAAATGAATTCACAAAAGCTCGATTTGAACTTCTTCCACTGGGGCCCAGCTATGGTTAGAGGGTAGTCACCGCTGTCCTACAAAGGACACAGAGGGAAGAACACTGTTAAACGTAATGATAAAATACTGCTACAACTGGTTGTCTCCCAGAAATTCAAAAGTTCGAATGTTTGGCAAGAAAAATAATTCTGAGGTTAACATTTAATTCAAAGAGACTTCAGTGATTAATGGAGAATATGGTAATGATTATTCTGATGATAAGTTACCTCATCAAATTCCTCTGTCATTCGTCGAATGATCTCAGAGTTCTGCATGTTTCGAAACATTTCTCCACTGACCACACCTGTAACATAGAGGGATTCGACAGAAAACCATTTACTAGGCAGTCATGAGGAACAACTATTGGCGAGTCTGTCAGGGGAAACACATTTTAAACCACCAATTCCAGTCGACTCAGAGACACACATACCTTTACATCCTGAGCACTGGATGAAGAAATTGATGAGATCTAGTAGCGCCACATCTCTGTCGTGTTTGTAAGACTCAATCCAGTCATCAACAACTGACTGTAAACATAGGCATGGACACATTTAGAGATCACAAATCAGTGTTTTTACAATGCACCTGGTTCAAATTGCTTGTTCAGACCTGCATTGCACTCCTGCCCAGCTTCACCACCTCAAACAGCATCATGTTTTCCATGCCATTCTCTTGATGGTGGCCATTTAACCGGCCCGCTCCCTTGCCTCCTTTGCTTTTCTCCCCTGCTGCCTTCTTCCCCTTCTTTCCACCCTTAGAAAATATAGGAAACCACAGAATGAGAATCACAGCACACAAATAAGGCAAAGCCATCTTTGGAGATGTGCTAAAGGTTTTTTTGTGCAAAAATGCATAAAGCCATGTTTACTACCTTTCCTTTAGCTGATGTTGTACTCCTTCCATCTATATCCTCAGAGAAATCTGTATCTGAGGAGAATCGTGTGTCTGTATCCCTGGGGGAGAAAGATACTTGATTAAAAAAAAATTCACATCAACCTCAACCGTTCCAATAATAAAAAGTGAAATTACTCACTGAGTATAGGTGAACTCTGATGGTATTTCTGGTGCTGCTATCATTTCTGTAACATCTTCTGGATAACTTCAACTTACAACTGGCTTGGGATTCTCAGAAAATACAAGACAGGAGAAGTTGCATGTGCCCTAGAACATAGAACAGAATAATTCAGAGAGCTGAATATGCAGTCTTACAGCACATTTCAACTCATCCAGACCAATTCATTCAGCAACACAAGTAAAGAAGATATTGAGGGGTTTGTGTGTAAATTAACAGAAATCATGGCCTCTATACTGAGCAAATGTTTCTTTGATGCCATTTAGAGAGAAAAAAAAGGTTTCACATGGTAACAGGGGGCGGACACAAGCACTCCAGTCACGCTCGCTCTCTAGCTATTGGCTCCCTCCCTTTCTATGCTTCCCTTGGTTTACAGACAACGTCATGCGAGGAAGATTGGAGTATCTTCCTCAATGGCCAAATATGGCGCTGCCCTATCCGCCCCATATGCATTTCCACCAATCAAAGGGCAGTATCAACATCAACAAGATACTGCAGGCTACAGGGAAACTAATGCATGGTTGTGATGTGTAAATTAGTAGCACATACATCAAAGTGGAGGGCACAGGTAACTTTTCAAACAACTCTGTATGTTACACATACACAAATGCAAATACTTTTAGCAGCCTTTTCAGTTGATATAGGTCAGACAGACAATAGTTAGGTTTAGTTAGTCTTAAAGAGGCTAATAAACTGCACCTATAATGTACTACTCTGGTGCAGTGGGTGCCTTTTTCAGTCCCAGTACATGTGGACCGATGACTGTCAATTTGAGCATTTAATAGCAGTTATGAGTAGTACACAGACTTTCGAAATACTTTAATTAAACTATACAACATAAGATGTTGGATTTGAACACACTATAAAAGGGCAATGAGATGATGACCCACATATTGTCAAAATACGAATTCTGATAAAGGGAACTTATTTAAAATAAACAACATTTACCAATACGTTCTCGACGCCTACATAACAACACTGTAAACAACTGCAACGTGATTAAATGAATGAGTTAGTTGCAATAAGTACATGAGTTTTATAGCGGATACCATGTTTCTTGTGTTACAAAGCCGATAGCGTGCCCGTTTCCTTGAAAGCGAGGGGGTACGGCATGACAAGACGACCGGATTCTATGGGTGTAGACTGGAAAAGTGGCGCCAAATCGTGCAGTGGATCTCATAAAGTGTTAAAACGAAACGATACCGGAGGAGTTTAGATTAAATGAAACGGTGAAACCCAATTGTGTGGATTCATGTTGGACAACCGCGCCACAATATACCGGCTCAGTTCCCTCCAGCAATGCCGACGCGGCTACGCTCTTCGTCGGAGCCTGTCAAAATTGACACCGGTGCGCTGCTGGTGCTAGCGCCACTAGCTAAGTAAGCGAGGATTTTGGCGTCTTTTCCCCCCAACGTCAGCTAGTTGAAATTTGGTGGAGTAAGTACGCACTATTCAGTGCAGATAAAAAGCAAATTGTTGGTCAATAAGGATGACTAACACGCACATCGCAAAATTGATATATTCCGATACCACAATAGCGTTTACTCGCGCTGTAGTACTTAGACAATAATAACAAAACAACGCAAGCCGTACTGTACTAGCACAAGCTAAAATTAGCTAGTAGACTATAGCGCTCTGCAGTGCTGTTACCATGAACATTGAATGCGCTGTTAGCGTTCTCCGTTAGTATTTGGTGCTTTTCCGAAGATTGAGCAATCAATACTCGACTTGTTGGAATCAACGTGTTTGAAATAACTACCAATAGTTAGCCATGCTAACAGCTACCGCTAACGTTACCTAAAAAACATCACGTCCTTGCGTCCTCCATCTTGCCTCGGGAGTTCCAGTGCCGTATTGCATAAGCAACAAACACTTTGTTTACAAATATATAAAGTGCAACTAAGTCGATTGAAACCATAAAACACTTCCTTTAATTTTGAACTGCATATTTTGCGCACCCGTGCCAAAATTCTAGTTCGCTAGCTTGCTAACAACCGAAGTAACTGTGTACCGCCAGCTAGCGACTTGGTTCAGGCAGACATCCGCGCTCTGAGCTCATCTAAAGCTAGCCAGCTAGCGAGAGAGCTAGCAAAATACAAATCAACTAAGTTCCACATAGCTCTCCGCCATTTTACAGCTAACTTACCTTGTTGTGAAATGTAGTCCCGATAGAATCGTAACTTTAACTATTCTTATACAGCCTTCCTCTTAATTCCGCTACAATTCTGTAAAAAGAGTTTAAAAGTCGCGGTCAGAGGCGGTTTCGGACGTTCTCTCACCCCGCTTGCTCCGTAGTTCGGTTTGTTGTTTCGACGACCTGGGAGGAGGAAATCCTGGTGCAGAGCTACCACCTAGCGGCCACAATACCCGCATTAGATAGACTGCTGATGGCCTGACATCTAGTGGTTACTGCGAAGTACTGCAATTAACACAGCCCCCTTCCATTTTTTTAAATGGAAAACGCCAAAGGGAACCGTCCTCAGTCTTTGCCACTCCAGCAAACAAAAGTGACTTATTTCTGAGGTCATTGTCGAAACTTTTCTACAAGTTTGAAATACATAAAACAAAAATAAATCCTTATTTTTTTACCACCTGGCATGTGCCATATTTTAGACCATACACACAGCTGTCAGCTCCTTTCTAATACTGTACAAATTTGAATGCAGAAATTGTGAAAATGCATCTAAATTGTATAAGCTGCTGTCATGAAGCTCTGTTTGTGATTTCCTTGACACTACTATGTCACTGTGGGACTGGAACCTTATATTTTCCTAAGGAAACCACCTTATAGGATCAATAAAGGATTCATCTGTGTATCCCATCTATCTATGTTTGCTATACAGGGTCATACAGAACATTTTATGTGACTGTCAAGGTTGCACATAACTAATAAACCCATTAGTAATAAAAGACTTCGATTCCAGGTATTAAGATTTATTCACACGTAATCACACAACATATTGCATGATGGAATAGTAAAATCATTTCGCACACTGAAACTAAACTAATTATAAATCGAAGTATGAATGGATTTACTTAGGTAACAGTGTAGACCAATACACTCTGACAGAGTCTAAGCATTAAACACAGCGGGAAGGGGAGGGGGAGCTGAAGAGGACATAAGTGAAATGAACTTTGTTGTGATCAGTTAAAGTGAAAGACATTTTTACATAATTTAAAAAAAGGCACCTCAGGCAAAACTTTAGCTTGTAGTTACAGGCAGCCATGTATAACAGGCTGTATATAAATCATCTCAATATTAACAGGTATATCCCATCTGTGAAAATATTTTCTTTCATTCTGATATTCATACAAACAGTATGGTTCCTACATATATTACATACATACATACTATCCGCTGTACACTGAAAATTAAATTACAATATTTAAAAGATTAGTGAGAAAGCAGCATTTGTCTATATGGCAAGAGACTGTGGTTCCTTTAAGCAATATAGGTCTTGACCTTCTGCATTATGGCCCCGGAGCAGATTGGACACTTGATGAGTGACTCTGAACACTCCTTGCAGGAGACCAAGTGACCGCATGGGATGAACACCATACAAATATCTCTGTCCATGCAGATTTTGCACTGTTTTTCCCTCTGCAGCCTTTGCAGTTTCTCCAACGGATCCTCATCTGAAAGAAGAGAATGAAAGTAATGTATAAAAAAAAATCTGCTGCTCACTCACACTTTCTTATTATTCTTGCATGTTCAAACAAATGGCCATTTATTTAAAATATATATTTACCATTCCTGGCTCCTGAAAATCCATTCTGATGACTTGGAGTCTGGAAGCAATTATAACAAAAACAAATTTGAGTAACATCACCATAAACATGAACAACAACATGAATACTGGGACAATATTTAGATATGGGCCAATGCCCCTAGTGGGGAACCGAGAGGACTTCTGTCCCTGCAACCTTTACAAGATTTACAGAGACAAGGTCACAGCATCTCGATCTTACTAACAATAACTTTCAGATATTGAGCGGTGGAATGATAAAAGAGAATTTGACAAAGGGTAGCACCGGGTCACATTAATATGACAGAATGTTCTTGGAGCCCAGATATTTATGTTAGTAGCATTTGTTGTTCTTGCATCCAGAGTATTGACATGTCAAATTGGCTGCTGCTCACAATGCATTTCTTGTATTGCATTGAGCAACTGTAAAAACATTTCTTTGTTTTAAGTTATTCTGATTTTAGTTAGAGTTAGTTAGTTATTCTGTTTCTTGATTACATTAAAAATTACAGTCACAGTCAATAACAACCTGGTTACTAAGAAAATAACACATGATATGCTTACAGGTCTATTTTGTTGTGGTCCTTGAAGCTGGACACTGTTGACAAACTCTTGTCCTTTTTCTGCTAACAAGAAGTTGCATCTAATAAAAAAAAACATGTAATTGTATTAAAGCAATTGATAAAACAAAAACATACTGTGCATATGAATATATTTTATGTTAATAAGAAGAAACACTGTGCTGATTCCTACCCTGGGTAGTGTTTGGCATGTTCTTCCCATGGGTCTTCCTCAGGCTGCCAACCTTTCAAACCACCACCACAACGGAAACATAACACTTTGTCTCCAGACCCTGCATTGGTGAAATATATGAGAACATGTTTTATTTTATTTTTTTTTAAATACTGCTCAGTATTTCTTTAGTTCCGTGACATTCATGCTCTTGGTCAAACATCTGTGCCCTACCTTCACTGTAGAAGCCAGCTCTGGCAAGTTTTTCATGGTCAATCGGATGCTGGACACCTTCAAAGCTACACAGCCTCTCCTCAAAGCTCTCCATATGGACATGTCTGTTTGACTCCTGACTGCTGTTGCCATATTCCTCCTCTAACATACCCCCTTGGAATGGGATGTTCCCCACATCATGGCCAAGAATGAAGAAGCAGTAGCGATAATGTTTGGTGTGCTCTTCCCAGGCGGTGTCCCCTGCTTCCCAGCCATGCAGCTTTCCTCCACAGCAGAAACACTGCACATGGTCACTCTCACCCAAGTAGAAGAGGCCAGCTTGAGCAAGATCCCGGGGTCTAACAGGAGCATTGCAGGGCCAAGAAGAGAAGGTCTGAAGTCTTGCTTCTTCACTCCTCATGTGAGGGGCCATAGGGTATGTGGTCTCATCAACCACTTCTCCCCTTCTTAAACGATATTGCACATCTTCTGCTTCTTCATCGTAGATGGAACCATTAGTCAGTGGAGTATCTGAACTGTTGCGGTGGATACAACTGAGAAACTTGCATGATGGGGAAACCTGTAACAATGTGGAAAAGATGATACTTCCATTTAGAAAAAGAGGAACGCTAAAATACCACTGACTTCTGCTGTGTTTGGTCACTGTATGTAAAATTACCTCTTTGTGCCTTTCTACGGGTGTGTCTCCCCTGCACCAGTTTTCCACAGTCTTCTGACAGCTGAAACAGCGGACACGGTCAGAGGGGCCAGTAAAGTAGAAGCCAGCCCGTGCCAGTCTTTCTGCTGGTACCTGCTGGGCCAGGTTAGAGCCACGGAACGAGTCCAGCCGACTGTTTATCATGGAAAAATCTCCCGGACCATCTGCCTCCAAAACGCCATCTTGTCTAAGATCACACATGACTGGAGTGGGAAGTCAGAGGAAAGATTATCTTGATGGACAGAACGTCTGTAAAACAAAAAAATAAAATAGCATTAGGTGTAAGTAAGTTTTTATGTTGTAACCAAAAAGACACATTTTTCATTAGGACCCGAGCACGAAACGTGAGAGAGCCCTATTGAAGATCGCCTTTTGGGAGGCCTTAACATGCCCCAAAACTCACCAAACTCGGTGGAAAAATTCATTCGGCTGAAAATTTTGAAACGCACATGGGAAAATGGCTCTATATCTTACAGTACTGCTATGGACCCGAGTCTGAACAGATATATATACTAATAGGATGATACCGTCACAGATACTGGCAGCAGGAAATATCTGTTGTAAACATGCGTTTGTTGTACGTCTCTGGAAATGAGAGGAGAGGAGACAGCGATGGCCCCGCGGATGGCAAGGTGTGCGAGGGCTTGCAATGCTGCTTGCAGCTTTAATTTTCTCCTGCTATGCCTATAAATGTCGACAAAAGTATTTAATAACTACTCATTTTAAAAGGTGAACAGTTGAGTGTGCGTGGTACCACAGAACTGATAAGCTCACCGAGGCTTTGGAGGGCCACTATGCCTTTAAGAGAATCACATGGAGGCTTTGGATGTTCCATGTGAGGGATGGGCAGGCTTGCCTACAGCCGCAAGGAACACTCCGATCCACTGTTACTGGAAAGGGTGTATCCCTTGGCAACACAACAGCACACTGTATCAAAGGACAGCTACAATATGTGGACCTTTGCATGACAGAATGCAGTTCAGCACACACCAGATATATACTATCGTTATATATGTAGGGGGGGAAAGGCGTCTACCTGTGCATTAGTTATGCATTAGTAACCAAAGTATGTTGCAACACATCGTGGGAAGCATGAATGACTTTCAATATTGGTAAACTAAGGGCGGACACGAGGCTAGCATTCCTGTCGCATAACCTCATGATTTCTATCGTAGATCTCTGAATAATTTTGACCACAGCATAACACAACATTACTTGATATAAAACTCATCTTCTTATAAACACAATACAGCAGCATTGACTAAACAAATAGTTTATCAAAATGGCCTGATCATAACGATCTAAACCGGAATGTTTACTTCAGCTCGATCTTTGTACTGCGTTGTACTGTGTCGCATTCTTTTGAGAGCAATCACCAGAGGATCGATAGGACCACACATACACTGCTGCTTCTAATAGTCGCTTCGCACAAAACTGAAAGTTAATGCCGTCTGAAGTGGTTTAGCACGTGGTTGCAAATCCTCGTTCTCCCATGTATTTTTATGTTCATGGCCTACAGTTACAATCAGGCTCCAGAAAGGTCTCTGAGCTTTGTGTTAAACAATACAGACATAACAGCCCAACAGCTTTATGGTTAACGCCGATAAGAGCCTACCTGCTTTGCATCTGACAGTTGACGCCAGAAGCGAACCAGACACAAATCAGCAATGTAGTGATCTGATGCCTAGTTTTTGTTGTTACTCTTCTTTAGAACGTGAAGAGAATATATTTAGAGTTTAACCCGTAACGCAGGCTCCTGCACGGGACAGCGAATGCTAATACTAGCTACAAATGATTGCTAGCTACGTTAGCTTACCAAAAAAATGTTAGCAAGGTCATGAAGTTACTTGATGAGTTGAATTGCAAAACGTTACTAATTACCTTTCAACACCTCGTCAGCAAGTATCCAGTCAGTAAATTCAAGTCAGTTTGTGCCGTGAACATTACCCACGGGAGAATCCAATGTTTAAAGAGAACTGTTTATTTGACGTAGGCTCTCTTTCAGGAAGTGAGAGCAGATGAGGACATGCGCAGTCCAGACAAGGACCATGTGACGTGAGGAAAGTTATGAATCGGTAGGGTTTTAGTGGGGGGGGGGGGGACTCTTGTTCTTCTACGTCTTTATTACCAGAATTAGTGGCCATAGTACACTTAATTTTAATTTTACCTGTGCTCACATTTGAATCCTAATAACCGACTCCACTGAATGATTCCTTTTATTCAATACTGCATAAATATGATGATCTTAGGTAGGGAGATATAGTGACATTCTCAAATACAAATGCAAACTAAAATAAGAGGAAGAATTAGAAAGGTCATCCATGGCCATTTTTGGGCATCACTCCACACAGGTTGAACAGTGATTTTTATTTATTCTTTTCATAATTCAAACTTCATAGAAAACAGAATGCGGACTGTGCTAAGTGCAGGAGACAGCATTGTTAATACAACAGGTAAAGTCTGTGCAGCTTTTAAAGCTCCTGCAGGGTTCATCAGAATCCAACTTTTGCCCCAGACACTGTCTCCACTTCCACCTGTCACATGTCTGACTGTGCCACACCAGGCTGCTCAAGTAGGACCGACAGGGATGAGCACACTCCTAACATAACTCTTGGCATTGGTGGTGATGTGAGCTGGAGGTCATACAAAGCATCATCCCTCTACAATCCGACGAAGTATGTTGCCCAGACCACCTTTGGCTATCTGGATGGGGGTCTTCTCCTCCTTGTTTTCGATGTAGATGCTTGCTCCATATTCCACCAACAACTTGGCTGCCTCCACACGCTCCTCATCGCACGCCAGATGGCTGAGAAAGGGGGAAAAAATTAAATTAATAAAACTTGTTTTCACATTTTTAATTGGAAGCACTTCAGTCTGTATTCTATTCAGCTCTCCTGTATTAAGGTAGAAAAAAAATATTCAGAAACTAATTAATTTGCCTTGGTAACAAAACTGTCTGTTTTAAAATTTCTGACCCTTTAACGGAAGCATTTCATCATATTACTCCATAAACATGTAGTAGCTATGTTGGCAGCCACAATGTTATATGTGATAACTACTGATTCACACATACAGTGGTGTGTTGCCCTGTGAGTCCTGGATGTTGGTTGAGGCGCTCTGTTTCAGAAGCAGCTGTATGAGGCGGTAGTTGCCCTTGGCGGACGCTCTGTGCAGTGGAGTAGAGTCCAATTTGTCGGTGGCATTGGGGTCTGCTCCGTTTTCCAGCAACAGCAAGGCAATCTACAGAGGGGGGGACAAATGTGTGATTCTCAAACTGATGAGCAACCTAATTTCAAATCCAATGATTTCCCATTTCTATGAAATATAGACTTTCTGATCCTGTTCTTTTGTTTCAGAAAGGAAGTGAGACCAAAACATTTGCTCTGGTACTGCTGGGGAAACACTGTAGTAGACAATAGACAGTATGGCTATTTAAAGCACTTAGAAAACCACTATATATATATATATATATATATATATATATATATATATATATATATATATTTACCTGGGAATCTTTACAAAACCAGTTCATCAACCTAAAAAAGTTCAAAACTAAAAACCACAAGCCATTCAACACTGTTAAGAATGACTTTCTCAAACCTTTGTCCTTGGTTTACAAAGACAATTCTTCAGCCAAGAGAAGATGGTAGTGAGCACTTTTGCTATGTTTGACATTTTTGTTTTATAAATTATTTGTACAGTTGACACAGAAGCAGAAGTCGGTGTCTGAGAATTAATTTTTACACACATTAACACATGATATTTGAAACTGAAGGAAAAATACTATTTTTTGTTTTATTAATGAATTGTAGATTATGTATTAATTTATCCATTATTTGTTGCACCACTGCAATATAGATTGAGATTTGAAGAGTGTATTTAGTAGGCTAATTCACACAAATAGATTTTGCAGCAGTGTTCCACACTTATGAGTAATGTAGAATAATGATTACATGATTATATCCAGTATTATTGGATGGTTTTCACTTGTTTGTAAGAAACTGAATCTATTTAAACAAATCTTTTTTACACAATGCATTTGGAAAATACATAGAATATACACTGCTCACAAAAATAAAGGGAACACTTAAAGAACACAGTGTAACTCCAAGTCAATCACAGTTCTGTGAAGTCAGCCTGTCCAGTTAGGATCAACACTGACTGTGAATCAGTTTCAGCTGCTGTTGTGCAAATGGAACAGACAACAGGTGGAAATGAGAGGCAATGATCAAGACAGCCCTATAAAGGAGAGATTCTGCAGGTGCTGACCACAAACCATTTCTCTGCTCTCATCCTTTCTGCCTGATGTTTGATCACATTTGCATTTTGTCAGTGCTCTCAGCCCTAGAGGTAGCATGAGGCGGTGTCCGGGATGAGATCCTCAGACCCACTGTAAGACCATATGCTGGTGCTGGTTCCTTCTGATGATTTACAATGCTAAGCCTCATGTGGCTGAAGTGTGGCTGAAGTGTGTCAGCAGTCCCTGGATGATGAAGGCATTGCTGCTACCTGCCTGTTCCCCAGACCTGAATCAAACCGAGCACATCTGGGACATCATGTCTCGTGAGATCTAGGATCTCTCCCTTTAGTGTTCCCTGTTCTCTTTATTTTGAGCAGTGTAGTTAGACCTGCATGGAGGATCGGCAACAGCTACTTCAAACTCATCTTACCTCATATCTGTCTTTGGAAGCGGCATAGTGCAGAGGGGTGCATCCATTTTGATTTACTGAGTTCAGCTGAGCTCCTTTGGATATCAAAGATCTCACAATGTCTTCTCTGCCTGCTGATGCTGCAATATGCAAAGGAGTCCATGACGCCTGGGGAATTACACATCATAGTGAAATCGGCAAAATAGCATTCCCTACATAAATTTATAGGGTAAAATGTCAACTTACAGGTCAGTTTTGGCCCCATTCTTATTGTGCTACTTAAACAAATTCAAATTAGTCAGCAAAAACTAACTTACATCATCTTGTAGATTCACTTCCACTCCCAGATCGAGCAGAAACTCCACAATATTGGTGTGGCCAGCAGAACAAGCCCAATGCAGCGCTGTTCTGTGGTCCTGAAATCACATAGGCAGGCAGGGTGACTAAAACACAACATTTCCCAACATCACACTGGGTTAATCACTCTTACCTGATCCGTTTTACAGGCAAGCGTTTTATCTGATAGGATGCACTGTTTTAATTTCTCGAACTGCCCCGTGTAAGCAAAGTTACACACCTCCACATTTGATACAGAGCCCTCCATAGTTAAATACACTTAAATATTCAAATAAAGTGTGTATTAGCCAAACGGAGATGCTAAAGATTATTCGCTGGAAACACAGGAGAATGACTCAGGAAATTATGAACTCTACTTCCGCATCGGTTGGTTTCTTACCTTCAAAGTAAAATACCAACAGAGGTGTCGCCCTGCAGTGACGTTAGTGGTCACGCGGTTTTCGTTGAATTCTTTTTTGAGTCGTTTTATATACTACAATTTATTTTATGAACTGTTAAAAATACATATGCATATACATATGCCTCTGAAGGGAAGCGTTAAAACTTTATTTTGGTAGGCATGTCTATGGGTATAGATGGTGCCCCGGAAGTAATGTGTAGCTAAACTAGCGCGTTTGTTGCTAAAGGAACAAGAAGGAAAGACGAATAGACCCCCGGAACGATTTCGCCCTAGTTTTGAAATAGTATTCTTTAAGTGTTGATTTGTTCATATATTTTTACTCATGGCAACCACACTGGTACGTTTAAAGGAGTAGAGATTATTCGCCTATCGTAATGTTTTGCCTTCTTTTCTTAAACGTGCGCCTGTGTACAACATACAGTCAACGTTCAGATATGGTTTATGGTTAATTTATTAATAATCTGCATTTATTATATGTTTAGGATTTCAGGACCCATGTCGACCAGTCATGCAGGTACTCAGAAGAATTTGTGAATATTTATTATGACTGCATGGATAAGAAAAGAAGGGTGAGTTTTGTCCTCAATTAATTATTGAATATTGTTTTTATTCATTTAATACGAGCATATTAGGTTTTATGTCATATCGGCGTTTACAGTACGAAACTATAGAATATACTGTGTTGCTGTATCACAGTTTTTTCGCTAGAGAGCAGTAATAACGAGATGCTACTGGATACAAGTTATGGGCACAATTTTATAGTTATAATATTTAAGGGATTATAAACGTTCTATGTGTCACTTACATCCATTGAATTGTTATAATGGTTTTTTTAAGAAGCAGTATTGGCCTTTGGCCTTCAGTAACGCAGTCACTGTCCATATCTAGAATACAGCTACTTCAGATTCTTTTGATGACCTACTTCTGTGCAGGCTGGTGATATTAAAGGTCATATCTCATTTTCTGGCTCCTCTATCGCAGAACTTGACCCGGCTCTACCTAGACAAGGCAACCTTGGTGTGGAATGGGAATGCAGTGTCAGGACAGGATGCCTTGGGGGAGTTTTTTGAGTCACTGCCATCCAGCGAGTTCCAGGTTCACACACTGGATTGCCAGCCGGTACATGGTCAGTGAACTCATAACTTCCAAAATGTCTGACCCATAACTAATGTTTAAAATGTGATGGTGTGCAAAGTTAGGATCAGTCAAACCTTTCTTCCTTCGCAGAACAAGCAACCCAAGGCCAGACAACCCTGCTTGTGGTGACTGGAGGGACAGTCAAGTTTGAAGGAAACAAACAACGCTTCTTCAACCAGAACTTTCTTCTAACTGCTCAGGCTTCACCCAACAATGACCAGCCTGTTTGGAAGATTGCCAGTGACTGTTTCCGATTTCAGGACTGGAACAGCTGAGGCTCAGTTTACTCCAGTTTTCCTGATTGATTTAAATGTTCTGGTAATATCTTAGTAAATTGTAAACAAACACTTTGTATATTGTTTTTGTAATAAAATAAAAATGCCTTACAAAGCGGAATATGAAAAAAAAGTTTATTTTTTTTTGAAATATTGAACAAGTCATGTGACCATAATGATGGAGTAATAAATACAAATAGGTTCACCAAACAACTGTACAGTGGCTGTCATTGTGTTGAAATGATGCAAATCCACCAACATGACAATACTTTGAAAAAACATAGAAAACACTCCTATAATATTGAAACAAACAGACCCAGTCTTTTCATATCAAATTGTACGTTTAACAACCGAGTTAAATTACACACAGTATGCCACTTTACACTGTAACTAATGCGAATAAGCTTGTTTGCGCTTTAATAAATAAGGTGCCCACAAGAATTTTGACAGAAGTGTTTGTATTTAAGCATTCCTCTACATGACAGTTTCATATATTAAAACATTTGCTTATCTTCCTGAGTCGCATGTGGTTACACATTTTGGTCTTCCTTTCTTAAATCAGTAAAACAAAAACTTAAATAATATTATGAAAGATGCAAAAGGAAAGGCAGACATTTCCATCTTTGATCCATGTCCGTGTTGGCTGGGGGACAGTTTTTCTAACGTCTCATGTAAACTTATGGCAGTTTAGCCATTTTTAGTAGCAAACTACTTTGTCTAGTTATCGCTTAATTCCCCTTGACTACACAAGTACTGCAGACTGAAGGCACAGTTACATCAGTACTCCATGCTTTACAAAAGAACATTACAAGCCATTTGATGTTAATATTTTCAATGGCAGAAACAATGTAGCATGAGCAACATTATGGACAGTGAGATTTTCACCACCTTCAAACCGAACGCTAGTGTCTGAAGTGAACAGGAGTGGATGGCATAGCTGTAATGTCTTGGACCGTTCTCATGAAATAAGAGTTGCCACTAAAGTGCATCTCTTGACAATCAAATCCTATACACACGAGAATAAAAAGCAGCACACACAGATCAACAGCTACATCTATCTACAGCTTCAGCTTTGCTCTTCAAAACATTTGCGTTTAACAGCTTGTGGTACACAAACAGCTTAAAACCGGGTACCAAGATGATTATTTACAGGTCGAGACAGTGGTTATGCTGATAGTGAAGTCATGTGTAACTTCTTTATTTTCCTCCATACATTCTCTCGATATGGTGCAGATAGTGGTTCTTCAGCTCTTTCCTTTTCAGCTTGAATGCATCAGTGACCAGACCTGTCTCAGGGGTCCATGGCTCTGGGCTAAGATGTACCTTCACTGGAATCTCAAATCGCTGGAGTTTAACTATATGATGAACAGAACAGTGTTAATTTATACACACATACCATGTAAGAATGTACATAAAAAAATTAGGTGATATCAAATCCCGTATTATAGGACATGGCCAACACTTACTGTTAGCAGCAACCTTCTTGATCTCCTTCAGGACCTCACTCTCCATGTCGGGGTGAGTGCAGATCTCCTCCCACGTTCCTGCTATGCCCCTCTGTGTGGCCAGTTCTGTCAGTTTCTTCTGGTTGGGAACCACAAAGCTGATCACGTAGTTCTGCTCACTGTATAAAAAAAACAAAAAGATGAAATTATAAAGGGAAAAAGACGTATGATGTGAAAAATTCAGAGAAATGTCTGCACCCAAGGGACGAGGCTGAAAACCAATTTTTATTGGTTGTGATTGTTCAGCCCTCAGGCAGCAGTGAAACAGACAGGAGTCTGTAGTAGATGTCACTACATGAGGTCAGAAACATTGAAAACCATTATCATTTCGTCACTGTATTCACGAGTTAAAAATCCGCCATGCAGGGGAGAAGTGATGATCGTAAAACTTTGGCCTTTTCTAAGCTTGACCATATTTAAGATGGCTGAAGTGGAAAACTTTCCTCAGTAAAGACATGTTTACCAATACTAATTCATTTTAAACAATATGTACAGATTTTTGAGCCCAAACTGCCATCTAGACACGTTTTTCAGCAAGAAAATGCACATACAACACTGAACAACTTTAAAAAAGTTGAACTCTATAAGAATATATGCTGTATATCTGAAACATGTGGAGAAGGTGATACATAAGGTGTCAGTTGAAGTTTAAGTGTTGGGCGGTGATGACACGAGATCTAAAAGAATTTAGAATGTGTCAGTGCAAGTAAGGATGGGAAGGAGGCCAAAGGTAAGCTTGATAGAAAGATAAAAGGCCAACTGATTTGGAATTTCAAAAGTCTAGAAGTGGAGTCAGGAAGTGCTGCTGTGAAATAAAGGTCAACATCTGTGGGTAGCTTGAGTAACTGTTAGCATGAGAAGGCCAGGGTGTGTCAGAGGTTTGGAGGCACCGACTATGATTCAGTGCTTGAATCATACGTAAACAAAAATCAATATGAAAGTATGACCGCAATACAGGAAGACAATAAATTTGGTTGACATTGTATGAATGCAGCTGCCTCACCTGTTTGCGTATGCACAGATATTGTCTATCAGGGCGCAGTTCTTCAGGGCAGATTCGACTTTACCAAGGGATACGTACTCCCCAGCCTGCAGTTTGACCAAGTCTTTCTTGCGGTCTGAAAGAGTATGACAATGTGTTCAGTTTGCTGTTATCTAGTGCAAACAATTAGCCAGAAGTTACACCTCCACAGAAAATAATGAATTAACCCTGTGACTTATGCATACAACGTTAAAATAATATCAAACACAACCTGTCAGAGATCAAATATACACACCCACTATTTGTAGACACCCGTCAGGGTAAACCTCTCCCACATCTCCAGTGCAGAACCATCTCTGCCCTTTTTCATCCACAAAAAAGTCCTCATTGTTGCTTTCACTCCTGTAGTAACCCATGGTTACATTAGGGCCTCCTATCAGGATCTCCCCTCTTGGAATTGGCTTGTCTTTGCTTGTGTAGCCACCTGAGAAATAAATTACGCAATAACACGTGATTACCCTGCGATTACAAAATACTTTCCATTCTTTACTGTAAACACATCATGTATCAACAAGACACTTAGTCATACCTTCAGCCCAATCCCTGAGTCTGACCTCACAGCAAATGAGAGGAGCTCCAACACGACCAGTGCTGACATCTGCAACTGTATAATCAGACACAACATCTTATTAGTAATACAGTAAATCATTCCCACTGTTACACTCAGTCTCTACACTCTTACCCTCTGTGATGGTGCCTGCTCCACAGGTTTCAGTGAGGCCATAGCCCTGACCCACTGGGCAACAGAAACACACGTTCATAAATCGCTGAGTATCTGAGGATAGAGGGGCCCCTCCAGACAGCATCATCCTTACCCGTCCGCCTAACAGTTTCTTCACTTTTCGGAACAGTAAGCTGCAAAGATGGATTACAGATTGAATTTAAGTTACACGATACAATCACATTTTACAATTTTAGCTTGAGTTTCCCTCAGGATTATTAAAGTATCTATCTGTCTATCTAGTAAAGGAAACACAGATGGTTTCTTACGCATTGCAGAGCGGTGCGTCATAGCCCCTCTTGACCTGCTCTAGTTTATACTTGTAGCCAAGTGTAAACAGCATCTTCTGAATGAATCCCATTTCCTGCACTTTGCTCATCACATTCTTGTTGATGCGATCCATAATTTCCTTTTTAGGGGAAGATAGGAAAGTTTCATTTATACATTTGATGACGAGTTGACAGAAAACATGACAAATGACAGGAAAATCAGAAAGGAGGAGAAGTGGAGAGTAATAAGAGAAGGTATGTTAACACAGGATTCTTACAGGCACGGCTGCCATCAGGGTGGGTCTGAGCACAGAGCAGTCTCCTTTACTTCCTTTCTTTATCTTAGTGGACTAAATGGGACAGGAAAAAACAGCTGAAATCAGTAATTATGATTATACCAATAATAATGATGTAGAGACATAACAGCAACTAACTCCATTCATGTGATTAACCCTTAGATCCCCAGGCATCCTACCCAGTCTATCCAAAATCCAAATAATCTGCATCATGACATATGATAATACTTACTAAGAAAAAAGCAAGATTTTGACTAATAAAATGTTTAAATGACCAAAAAAAAGACAGAAACTTGTCATTGTGGAGAGAAACCAGACAATGCAGAAGTTCACAGAGATTTCAAAACCAGATAATGTCACAATGCTCTCACAACTAGGCTCATCTGAACGGGTAAGTTCTGCCAGTATTATCTAAAAAGGCTGGTTCTGTTTTTCTTTATATGTAGTATATGAAGTAATGCAATTACGTTGGTGTACAACTATGTGCCAGACACCAATAAAGCTCTGATTCAGACCCTGTGGGTCTGTGTCCATGTGTGTTACTCATGGGTTAAGAAATAAAGCAAACACATCAGATGAAGTTGCCATTACCTGGTCTGACAGCGTCTGGGGGGTTGAGTAGCCAATCCGACAGCCATATGTGACAGCTGAGATTTCAGCTGTCATTTCCAGAACATGAGCGAGGGGGAGATATGCTATGTATGTATCCTTAGGCCTTCAACAGCACAGGGAGACAAAGAATGATATGTTTTTTTATACAATATATACAGAATCAAATGTGCCATCTATATCATTGCACCTGTGTTTTCTAAGCAGACAGTTGATTTAACATACAAAAACTATAGAAACTCACCCCAGACCAGGGATGCGCTCACATTGGCCAGTCATTCCTGCCATCAGGTTACTGTGGACAATCATAACTCCTTTGGGTCTGCCTGTAGAACCACTGGTGTACATCACCATAGCCAGATCACGGGGCTGAGGCTTCACAATTTCCCTCTCCACTGCAGGACAAATACAAAACAGTTAAGACTCTTGCTTTTTATGTGTGAGGTTTTTCCACATTTCACTTTGACATGACAAAAAGTACAGTCATAATGAGTCAGAAAAAATACACACTATTCTCAGGCAGCATGCCCAGCTCTCGCACTGACTGCATGCTGTGGATGGAAAGTCCTGCTGGGTAGCCGTCTGTGCTCGCTTTCTTCTGGTCCACGTAGATCACATGCTTCAGTTTTGGGATTTGTGGGAGGACACTCTGGATTGAAAAAGCCGACATGTATCAAAACAATATGCAAAAGTAGGTGATATTGGCACTGCCTTTTGATTTCTGTTTGACTCATCTTTGATTATTATCCTACGCATATGCCATGAAACCAATGTTTAATTCAATACAGACGATGCGCCATTCGTTCAGTAAGTCTTGAATTAACTTCGTAACATCCATCAACGTGGTAGAGTACAATAGCATTTTTCTTGTTAACGATTATTTGCCTAGTACCAAATGATCATCTCATGACAGTTATTAGGGCAACCAACTGTATACAGATACACAAGATGTTCTATGCTTACTCACTGCTTCTCTTGTACTGAGGACAAACAGCTCTTGGCATATGCTCTAAGTGTTCGACTCACTTTCAGTTTAGTCTCAAGGAGTTCCACGCTGGTAACTAGATGTGTAACTCCAGTCTCGTTGAGTCCAAAGGCAATCGCCTCCTCTCCAAGTGTGGCATAGAATGTCACCACTGTAACGGATGGAAGATCACAGTGAGTTGAGAGAATAAAAACGCATGAACATCAGACGACCCAATGTTCAAACTTTGATCAAATATACTTACATGGAAAGTTGCGCCTGAAGCATGCCTGGGCAGTGATCATCCACTCTGCTCTGGTTTCACAGAAAATTGCAATGGTGCATTTGGGCTGTTGACCCAGAGCTGCCAACCCACTTCCAAAGTGACTGACTATGAGGTCCACTTCATTGTAGGACAGCCATTTGTATTCCCCTAAGATCAACTGGTGGTAGAAAGAGATACATGCAATTTCAGACAATTTGGACACCCCAAGCATCTTTTACCTATGTATAAAGTACGATCCATACCTTTTTAAAAACTTTTCCACTAGGCTGAATCTCGTTTTCTTCACTCAGTACATCTCGGGTGCCGAGACAATCGGCATCTCCAAAGCGTTGCACAGCATGCAAGAACAGCTTATCAAGTGTGTTCTTTCCAGGGAAGTCTTCTGTGGCTAGGGATTCAAAGTGGTCCACAGAGCGGTAAGGTCCCTCAGGGCAGCCTGAAGTGGATCGAGCCTTTATCCGCTTAGATAGAGTTTTTCTTTGACCAGCATCAGTGATGTAGTACCAAGGAAGGAAGGAGAGGACCGAATATAGCCATATCAGAAGGTGGATTGGAAAGAGGAGGATAGCCTGGAGGGTAGAGTCTGACTGGAGACCCATAATGTTCTTTGGAAGACTATATATGTGGAATTGAACAAGTTCTGGACACTGTGCTTTTCCCAAGGATGTCTGACGCACACACGAATAAACTGTGTTGGATGAGAGAAGAAATACTCTCAAGTCCCACGATTGTAGTATGAACAGATCAGGTCTGCTTTTCCACAAATGTTTCAGCTGAAGGTGGGATAAAAAAAAGAGAAAAAACAATCAATATAGCTGTTAATCAAGCACAGGTGAAATAACCTTCATGTTAGGGATTTTACTAAAACAAATAGAGCCTCAACTAAACGCCAGTCACATGCCAACAGCTGTCTCAAAGAGGAATGTGTAAGTGACCTGACAGCAGACAGAACTGTAACAAAATAGCATTTAAGAAATCACTAATATCAGTATACGAAAAGCATTTAAACCAACTGTCCTGTCTGTGTTCTGCTGGCTATGCTCATCAAAGACTCACCTCCTTCTTTACCTGCCTCTGTTCATCTGTCAGCTGTTAATACACAACTGTACAACCTCCTGGAAGAATGCCTTTAACAACATTCAACAGTGCAAGTCCCCATCTCTCCTCCAAACACCTGCTGCCCTTTCAACAATAAAGGACAGTTCATCTAAAGGGTTCTGAAAGGGCGGTACTGAGAGGAACTAGTCCCTCTGACCAGACTGGCTCATGTCCAATGACCACAGCCCTGCGACTTATGCTAGTGGATCGAGCCACAGACAACCAATGACAATACTCTTAAAGCTCACCCCACACAGTGGTGAGGGAAAGGCCACTCTAGGGCAAGGAGAGCTCGCTAATAACCTTAGAGAGCGAAGGAGCTGAAGGAGTTAAACACTGTAACTGGTCTGAGAAAAACACAAATGTGTTTAATGTTAGAAGCAGCAGAACACAGGAAAAGGAATGCAAACACAATGTGCAATTAACTAATTGTAGGTTACAGGAGTCTGCTATTATCTATGGCCTACTTTTTACTAAAGAAAACAGACATGGAGAAAGACCTGATAACATTTTTTTGTGTGCCTTGTGTTTCTATGTTTTCATAAGTCCTAATGTACCTTCCCTCCCTGAAGGCATCACTCTACACGCACTGATTCACATTTCAGTGATTCACTATCTCCAATGTACGTCACACATGCCTGTATGTCTTAAACTGCATTCCAAAAGATAAATACAGGTGCTGCTGCAACGCATTTCCGTTCTCTGTCAAAAAACCAAGGTTGAGTAAGGACAGACATGTACAACACACCTCTCTGGGTGCTGGTTTAGCTACGAAGCAACAGTTTAGTTCTTTCTTTCCGTCTCTCCATGTTGATGTAATAACAGAACATCTCATTTACATCTTAAGGCAAGATGTGACGTATCCGCCTCTCGTGAGCTGCCTAATGCATTAAACCCACGTGAATCTTATTCCCATGACAACGTCCAATTTATGGATATTCTTGCTATAAATGGCGATCTTGTAACAGGAAATCCAAAACTTTAACACTCGTGGACAAGAATTGTATCTACTTTAACACATTAAAATAATACAAACACAAAAACACATTTTTTTAACAAAAGAAGAGCAGGGAATCGGGATTTTCTAGAATTAGCCTTCAAGATTTTAGGCAAATCTTGAATCTTATGTATATCTATTTTTCGACGACGGGTGATGAGCGGGATGGCAGAAAACATGATGACAAAAGCCGCCACACGCTGCCGCTGATACAGCTTTCATCATTGAGCAACCGTGGGCAAATTGAGGATATAGCTTAAACCTATCCAATGCTGTCAAAGCAAATTAACTAAAACATAAACTACAAACGGATAAAGGCAGTAATGAGATTACAGCGGTTATAACTAGAGAATGATACCCTGCTTAGCAGGCAGGCTTGTGGCATTCTTACCTTCAGCTGCGAGAAACCCGGTCAGCCGTCTCTCAATCCAGAAATGACCGAAAGTTACCTTTTCTGCCGAGCAAGAAACCCGGAACTTCTACGTCATCTGATTCCATATTTCTCGACCAATGAGCAACAAAAGAGGATTTGCCCCCAGCCGCCCCCTCTTCTACTTCCCCTTTACGTCCGTTAGATGACAAACCACGCAGGAAGCCACTGACTGTTCTTTGTCAACAAAGCATGACATGTTTGCATAAATTTGTAAATTATATATATTTAAACATGCTAAATAAAAATAGCTGTGATATCACATAATAATAATAATAATAATAATAATAATAATAATAATAATAATAATAATAATAATAATAATAATAATATGAACATTGATGTTATTATGCATATGAATAATAATAATGTACAGAGATTGTACTTTGAGTAAACAAACTAGCAGAGCACACTTGTTCAAAAACACACTTCCAGACACACACATTTCATAAACATTGATTCAAGTGTACTCGTGTCACTGTCGCCCTCTCGTGGTTGCAAAACAGTAGTGAATTCCTCAAATACCAACCAGGAAGGAAGGAACTCAATATGAAGAGTGACATTAGAAAGAAAGTAGGCAGACTATAGAAGTTTTAATGTTTCCATGCAGAACATCTTCAGGCACTTTTGAACACTGTAACTTTATTTACCTTATTGAGCATGTATGTTACACGAGAAACAGCATTTGTAATTGTTTATATTTTGTGGTACTGGCTGTATTAATTATTTATTTCAAATGTTTATATATATGAGTGTGTTTATATTCCATTTTCAGAATAAGGAGTGAATACAACTGAAGTATAAAAATTTAAATAACAATGAAACTACCAAGCGATTAAACATATACTGGGTACTTAAATATATATATATATATATATATATATATATATATATATATATATATATATATATATATATATATATAAAACACAAATAAATACAAATGTCATAAACAGAATCCTTATTGATGTTGTGACTAGATCATTGTTGCAATAACCTGTAACTCATGTAGGTGGCAGTGTTGTCAAGTTAGTGCCTAGCACGAGGTGGGGGTGCGCGTGTTTTGAGTACCAGAGGAGCCTCCATCCGCAGTCTCCTTCTCTACCATTCCGCTCCCACTGTGGACGTGGACATTCAGTTCACCATAGAAATCCAAGGACAAGAACCGCACGACGTTCTTAATCGCAGACGATGCCACACATCTACACAAAGAACCACACGGGACACGACGCTTGTTTCCTGTCACCGCCCGTATAAGCTGCCCGTTATTATAGAACATTCGCACTCCATTGCCCTCGCCCCACGTGTCACGTAACTGCTGCACAAAAACATCACGGGTGGCTTGTGCAGCTGTGGGGTCTACAAATACAGCACATGGTAGCGTTTGGTAGCTGGTTGTAGCAGCGGACTCCATCAGGTCTCAGACTCTGAGCGTGTTTAAGTTTGTTTTCAACCTAAACTTGCTTAACTTGTCTCTTTGTTACAGTTTGTGGAAATATCTACAAACTTAGAGGTAATTTGTTTGTGCGCAAAGTTGTGCGGGAGCATATTGTGAGTTTGAGGACTTAAAAAAGAAAAAGAAACACATCCGCTACACCAAAGCTAGCATGTCGACCGGCACAAATCAAGTTAAAAGCTGCCCCATCCCCACCAGGGTGCTCACCCTGAAGGACTGGTCCCAGCTACCGGACTGTTACAGCCAGACTCCCGGAGGAACCCTGTTCTCCACGACGCCCGGAGGTAAGAAGACATCAAGGATCGGAGCTCTGTGCTTTTCTTGTTTCATGTTTCATGTTTAGTTTGCTTTAGTACTTCTAATGCACCCTTTGTGCGACTGTTGTCGCCACAAAACTGTAGTTTGATTTGTGTGTACGTGCAAGAACTCACAGCTGAACAGTAACCTCTCGCGATAAGCTACAAACAATGCGCACATGCACGTAGCAGCTGATCAAAGTTCTGATTTTGATGGTAGTTTGTCTCAACGCCAATAAACGATCACATCTTTATTAATATTTTGAAATGCTCTGATGCTTTTGATTTGTGTGTGTGTGTGTTTCATTGCTGGGGGGATGTTTTTCTTAGTTTACAGTTGCATAGCTTTTCACGCACCTCCAAGTCTGATGTGCTTGCTGCTGCTTCACAAATACAACAAAAGACAACAGAGAACCTCTAACTCGTGACTTGTGATTTGGAGAGGGTGTATGTGTCCAGCCCAAATGATTGGCCTCTGCAGTGGTGGAGGAGTTGGAGGCCGTCCTATCCCCGCTGCTCTGTGCTTTGCATTTGAGGAACAGTAGAGAACATTCTGTACGGTGTAGCAGGCAGACATGTCTGATGCATGGGGAGTGTGAGCAGTATTTTTTCCCCATGTGTGCCAGAAATGGATTGTAAATAATAAAAACACAGGATGTTGAATATGGTTAGTAGAGCATGTGTTGTGACCCCCCCTCCCCCATTTTAACACTTGCAGTGCACTGCTTCCACTATAGGTTGCATTCCAACCCCCCCTCCCCGTTCTCGCCCCAGTTCTTTCTGTCATTCACCCTCTGCTTTGCTTCCCTTTGTCCAGGGTGAACTGCTCCGTCATTACATAACATGTTTTTCCTTGCAGACGGAGTGAACTGACACTGTACACGGCAGTTCAAACTCTGATAAGGAACAACATGAGCAGCAGACCACTCCCTTGATGGTGTTCATGTCCTGGTCAAACTTGTCACAACAAGTCCCTTTATGACACATTGCAAGGAGTTAAAATGATGACAGCACAGAGACAAGCCAAGTAGATTCTGGATGTGGCAAGCTCCATGTGTGTGTAGAACTTCAAGCATCTGTCACGTCACTGCTGTGTTGGGGGGGGGGGGGGGGGTGATAAAGGCTATGTACTGCTGTACATGTTTATATGTCAAGCTTTTATCCAGTCAACGTCTGAGACATGTGGCTTTAATCTGAAAGTCTCTTGCTTCAAAGAGGGAATGTTTTGTTCTCTGATTTCCTAGAACTCATTCCTAGAACTCATTGCTGGCACACAGACCCCCTCCTTTTCCCACTCAAATCTCCTCCAGTAGAGGATAATAATGTTTAAATCCCCAGATGTACACCTTGCCTTGATCCAAAATGGCTCCAGTAATGGCTATGAACAGTCTGGCCCTCTACAATCGTAGTATTTTGACAGTTTAGTTAGCCAGCAGGTGAGACAGCAGATTTTTATTTCTTTACCTCTTTGAACACACAGGTACCCGCATCATCTACGACAGGAAGTTTCTGTTGGATTGTCGGAACTCTCCTCTCGCTCGGACCCCTCCATGCTGTCTGCCACAGATCCCAGGTGTGACCGTACCCGCCACACACTCCATGGGCAAACTGCAGGATCTCAAAGAAGAGGCAGAGGAGGAAGAGAAGGACAATGCAGGTAAACAGACATATTTATTTAGTTCTCATGTTCCCCAGTTGGTAAGTAGTCAAGTGACTTGCAGTGTGCAAACAAATAAATTAACTGAAAACTGGTATTACTGGATTGAGCAATTTTGTAAATATGTTTAGTTAGTCTTAATTTTTACCTTGTCCACCATGTGCAAATACAGCAGATGGGTGCAGCAAGCTGCTCGTGTATTCCCTGAACGTATGCTGCATAGGAGCTTTGTTTTTATACCAAAAAAAGCTCACATGATAGATACATACTGTTTACAAGGACCTGCACAAAGATCCAGGCAAGAACCAAGCTGGGTTCCAAACCACAGCAGCAATGTCTTAATGTGGTCTTAACCTTAGTTTAGTATTTTTAGAGGCTCTGGACCATAACTGATTATAGAAACTTGTGTTTGTTTTTTGAACTGAGCTGGTAGCTTTTTGTTGATTACTATTTAATATAGTGTAGAACAGACCTGTGTCTGCTCACATGACCTTTAAACATTACTATCCTTTGTTGGAAATCAATCCCTTCAGTTTGGCAGCAGTTTTCTTAAGAGGAACATCTGGTGGTAGAGTGTAAAAATATTTGGGCCTGTGGTCAAGTTGAGCTACTTATTATAGACTGAGGTGGATGTAAACATCAATTTGTCCTCCCTTTTTTTCTGTCAAGCGTACGACCATAAGGATTAGGGTTGACCCCCTTTTCTCCACTCTCTCCCCTGTCTGTTAGTAAACACACAGAATGTCATGGGGCATAGACTCACAAGTGCCACCCTTTTAGTCAAGTGTTTTTCTTGAAGATTGAATGTATTGATAAGCAGTATAGTTAAGTCCGTTAAGGTGTGGTGGTGTAATTAGCAGCTGATTGTCAGATAACTCCCTTTTCTAATCTTGACTGTTGTTCTGTCCTCTTTTCAACAGATGACAACCAGTTTGAGATGGACATCTGAACTACAGTATTACCTCCTGTGGAGAGTTATCACTAAAAACACCTCCATGGTCATTAATGACTGTAATGTATTACACATTAAGCTTTTTCACCTGTTTTTTTTTAAATGACAGCTTTTGTGAGGAACCAGAAAGAATGGAGACAAAAAGCATAGGGTGTCTGTCACCCTAAACAGAAGCTGTTAAGCATTAATTGTATTAAAAGGGTTGATTGGTTGCTCACTCACCTTAGAGCTGCAGCAGGATTGAAATAAATCTATTTTGATTTAACTTTTTTATCTTTTGTAAATAAGAAACTTGTACTATGTAGCCTATTTTTTAAGTTGGGGAATATAAGCTGATTACATTAAGATGTGTAAAGTAGGGTGGGTTTTTTTTTTCTAATGCAGGCTTCAATTTAGTTTAGTTGTAATTTCCCCCCTTAAAAAAGGAAGGCTTTCTTTGTGGCAGGCAAACAAGTGCCTCCTGCTAATACAGGGATCAGGGCTGGCTAAAAAAATTAGCTTCTACTTTGTTTTGTACGGAAGGCGTGATTTAAAAAGTGAGGAGAAAAAAAATCAAATAAAGGCTGTTCAAAAATGTTTCTTGTTTTTCATTAAATATGTCACATTATTCATTGAATAAAATGTACTTTTATTGTATCTATGAAACCATTATATTATGCAATATGTTCGTCTAATTGCTTTGCCTTATCTTACTGTACAGTTGCATGGTCATCTGTTGTTCACTGATTCATAATCAGTTTGCAGTGGGGAAAAAACATCTCTCACACTCATAATCTACCTACTACAGACTTCACTGTAGTAGTTTTGATGAAAATGCTAATTCTTATGTTTTGTTATTTTATGACCTAAAAGCCCATGCAGAGCCCATCTCTAGTTAATGTATAGTGTAAGAAGGAGGAGGGACTCTCATTTCCTCACAGCTGGTGTAATGGAAAAGCAGAAACTCACATGTTAGGCAGTTAAGTTGCATAACCATCACACACACACACAGGCAGGCAGGAGTTGTAAAATTGATTACACAGCAGGACGGTGGTAAAACTATTACAACATATTATAGCATGATCTATAAAGTAATGATGGGATGCCTGTGGAACCACTGAATAGGATTTTCTGAGAGCTACAAGGACCCATGTGTGCTGTGTTATTTAGCCTCCCTCCTTGTATTTGCAGGGTCAGGGCAAGGTATGCTTGTTTGTACCAGATCCTGATCTGAAGATTAAGGAGGCTTGAGTGCAGGAGTGGGTCTGGCCTTAAGGAATGAGGGCAGCTGCAGCCCAATGGCCAGACATACTGAAATGTGGGGGGGTGGGGTGGGGGATGGCACCTGCTGGTATATGACCAGGCAATAATCTTAAACATGTAAGTGTGGCTGTACTGAGTATATATAAACTGACATGGATTAGTAAGAAATATTTAACATGTCCACGATTTGGATCGTAAAGCTATTTCTTATCGTCAAGTTATGGATTGATTGCAGCAGGCCTCTATGTGGGTCAGTCTGCTCAGCTGTTCTAGTGCCATGGTCTTGCAGACGTGACAACTTCAAATTGCATGTACACAAAGAGCTGACTTGTTAAGAGGCTCTGATTAATTACCTCCCACCTCATAGGAGTCAGTATTTTTGCCGTCTGCAGAACTTCAAAGTAAAAACAATTTCTGTGCCATAATATTATGGCACCCTGCAGCAAATAATGGGCCCTGCCAGCAGGATAAGATAACACAGTCTTTGCCAAAAGTCTCAGCCAGACAGTTTATGTGCACCTTTTGACTCTTTTTGTGAGGCATGTGAGAACAAGCAACAAGAGAGCAATGCTAGGTGCTAGGTGACAAGTACCTGATACTCCTGTCATGTATTTATTTTTAGGAATTTTTCCTTGGTAGAGAAAATATGAATCAGAAAATGATACTTAAAAATTGCTCCACAAACCTCAAGCACATACATACATACAATATTATACCCTACAATACAAGTCAGTTATTATGGGATGTGCATTCAGAAACTTGCATAAAAGCTTTCTAGGAAAAGTGTGTGGGTGAGCACCCCTACTCGGGTGTATAGAGGTCACCGGGTTTTACAAATGTTTGAGTTGCATAGATTTCCACACAAAACACTGACCAGGATACAGGCTACAAATATACTGTCATTTAAAACTAATTCATGACATTATGTCAAGATTTTGTGTAGCTGCACTAGTTTGCAATGACTTTTTTATAAGGTAAACAATACTGAGTTGAGGTCAGAAGCATTTGCTGTCAGGCTTTTTTTTGCTGCTTGTTATTCTTGAAATAGGAATATGACTTACCATGTGAACTAATAGTCTGTTAGTAGTATTCCCTTTCAACTGCATCACACACACAATACAATACAATAAATCCAAATTGCAGCATAGCTTGTTCCTAATACACCTGAGTACAGCCAGCTTTGAGTGCTGCACATGAGACTTTGTTGTGGAAAAATATCCTTACCACTGTAAACAAGGCTAAGCCCAGCCCTCCCTCAGAGTTTCATGAACCCTGGTAAACTTGCTCCAAATGCCCTTTTCCAAAGACCAAATATTCACCCGACCCCCACCCCCCATCCTGTCTGTTCCCCTTCCAGTTTTCCTGTAAGGGTTGAGCAGACTTGGCTTGGTAGCTCGGGGTCTATTTTGGTCCGGCGCTCCCGTTGGAACTAATGGTAGCTGCTCAGGCTGAATTGCCAGGGTGACGATGTAAACAGACACTCGAGCACACAGCCTGCTCTGAGGCATCTATCATGACAGAGGGAGGATATTAGGGGCTGAAGTAGACCACATGTTTGACTCGTACATGAACCTACATAAAGATACCCCATACCTCAATATATTTGATATTCACAGCATTGAAAGTCTGCCAGCTGTTTTATAATGGCTTTAGTGGAATATATGTGATTCCTAGATTACTCTTATGTTGAAATTACATCTGAGATACTCTTATTAGTTTCTTGGATTACATAAACTTACACATTCCATCATTAATTTAACCTGTCTAGTTCAACTGGCTGTGAATGTTTAGCAATGTCATTAGAAGTTTAGTATTTTTTAAGGATTTCATACTAGTATTTTCTAAAGTTTCTCATTGCACCATAGGTGACAACAAGGCAGAGTGTTGTCACATAGACTCACTGAACATGTTTATTTCCCTTATGTTTGTTGTCTCTCATACGCTTAGGGCATGTACTCATAGGATCAGTGCTGCCAAGTAGTCACTTAATGAGCCACCTGAAACTTTCATCAACATTTCCTTTCTGATGTAAACACAGCTTAGTGTGTACGTCAGAGGTCAGGTCTGTGATTCTCAGTGACACCATTGGCCTACAACAGTCTGTTGGTATTGACCGTCAATTGATTGTGCAAGCTTCATCACATGTCGCTACACGGTTTGGTATTACAAGTTCAATGGCAGCTGTCTCGCTGGCAGGCTGTTGGCATGCTACTATATTCATACTGTACTCATGTAATGTCATATCTCATGAAAGTACCAGGATGACGTTTTTATGACGATGTCTAGCAGTGCCCATCATTTGTGAGTGTGTGTATGTTGCACACTGGTAGGATTATATTTGACAGTTATAGTTAGTCTACAGATTAATTAGATGCTTTATACTGTTTCACCATCTTATAAATTATAATGGTTATAGTATATGATGCAGTTAAGTTAATGGTGATTTTGATTTGGTAATGCATTTTCAGTGTGAGCATGTGTGCTGTGTGCAGCCTAGACACTCTTAAAAAGAGCATGACACTGACTGAAAGATTAACACGTGCATAATCAGTAGTGGTCCAAGAGCTCTTTCGAACTCTTTCTTGGTAATATCAGGGACTCACTTAGAAATAGGCTTCTGTTGCTATAAACAGGAAATTGAGATGTGGTATTGTGGATTATCAGATTAAAATTTAAATCTTTCAATCTTTACATTGAAATTTAAATCTGAGTACTACTGGTGATTTAACAAGGTTTAAAAAAATTAAGATGTGTTTGGCTTAAAAAACCACAATTAATCAAACTGTTGGAAGTTTTCCTTCCAGGAAGAGACAAACAGCAACACAATATGAAATTAAAGCTGCAAGCAGCATTGCGGGCCCTCGCGCACCTGGCGATCCGCGGGGTCATCGCAGTCTACTCTCCTATGCTCTCGTCTCCTATACTCTCCTGTCCTATGCTGTCCTCCTCTCATTTCCACAGATATACAACAAACACATGTTTACAACCAAACTTTCCTGCTACCAGTAGGTGGCGCTATGACCGTATCATCCTATTAGCATATATATCTGTTCAGACTCGGGTCCATAGCAG
This sequence comes from Parambassis ranga, assembly GCF_900634625.1. Taxonomy (NCBI): domain Eukaryota; kingdom Metazoa; phylum Chordata; class Actinopteri; family Ambassidae; genus Parambassis; species Parambassis ranga. Next base: position 7,282,790 of record NC_041031.1, read on the forward strand.
TACTGTAAGATTTTGTCCACATTGCATAAAGTATATGGGTAGTACTGCATAAAACACAGCGAGTTCCTTTGTAATGGCGAATGGTCAACTTTGAGGCCACTCCCCCACCACACAGTAATACTTTTGAAAGAGTTTTGGAATGTGTCTATTCCCTATGGTGTCCTGAGTGGACACAGTGAATTTCAGCTCAATTGCATGAAGTATGTGAGGCGTGAAAAGTTTTGAAGCAGGGTCACAAATAGGCACAAAATGGCCACAAAAGTCAAAATGGCGGACTTCCTGTTGGGTTTGGAGGGGGGGTCCAAGAGACTTTTTTGTGCGTCTTGGGGTGATACACATCTGTGCTACTTTTCACGATCCTGTGTCAAAGTGGCCAGAGGGGCTACGCGTTAGGGCAACAAATACAGGGAGTTCCTTTGTAATGGCGAATGGTCAACTTTGAGGCCACGCCCCCACCACACCGTAAGACTTTTGTAAGAGTTTTGGAATGCGTCTATTCCCTATAGTGTCCTGAGTGGACACACTGATTTTCAGCCTGATTGGATGAAGTATGCGAGGCGTGAAAAGTTTTGCAGCAGGGTCACAAATCGCCAAAAATTAACAGAAATTTCAAAATTGCGGACTTCCTGTTGGGTTTGGAGGGGGGGTCCAAGAGACTTTTTTGTGCATCTTGGGGTGATACACATGTGTACCAATTTTCATGACCCTACTCAAAACAGGCCAGGGGGGCAGGCAGAAAAACCTATGAAAACACAACATTTTGTGTAGCCAGTAGGTGGCGCTCTGTCAAAGCCTCAATATTGTTGTATAGATGTGTTTAGGGTCAGACTCTGATCATACATGTGACATTTGGTACAGATGGGACAGAAAACAAAGAAGTTATAGCGACTTCCTGTTTCCTCTGAAATGGTCAAACTTTGAGGCCACGCCCCGGCCACACCGTCAGACTTTTGTAAGAGTTTTGGAATGCGTCTATTCCCTATGGTGTCCTGAGTGGACACAGTGAGTTTCAGCTCAATTCTATGAAGTATGCGAGGCGTGAAAAGTTTGGCAGCAGGGTCACACATCGCCAAAAATGGCCACAACCTTCAAATGGCGGACTTCCTGTTGGGTTTGGAGGGGGGGTCCAAGAGACTTTTTTGTGCGTCTTGAGGTGATACATATGTGTGCCAATTTTCATAATCCTGTGTCAAACTGGCCAGAGGGGCTACACGTTGGGGGCGCTATAGAGTCATTTTCCTATGTGCGTTTCAAACGTCAGCAAATTTCAAAATTTTTCGGGCGAATGAATTTTTCTACCAAGTTTGGTGAGTTTTTGGGCATGTTAAGGCCCCCAAAAATGCGATCTAAGGGGGGGAAAGAAAAAAAAAAAAAATAATAATCCTAAGGGTTTCAATAGGGCTCTTGCACCATTCGGTGCTCGGGCCCTAAAAAGAAAATATTTGCCCTACACTGCAGTGCAAACAAAGTAAAAAAGTAAAAAGGACAGAAAAAAAGTCTTGACTGGGACTAGTCTGACATCTGCTGGGAAGAAATCAGCATTACACCCTGCTCAGACGCCTTCCTTCCGTTATTTAAAACACTGTGACGGAAGCTCATAAACACTTGTGAATGTTTATGTGACACAATATTCATTATTATATTTTGATAAGATTGGTTACATCTGCCAAATAGTTCACAAGCGCCATAAACTAAAGGTCGAGAGCACATAGGTCAGAAATTAATGATTAACAGTTATTGGTCATTAATCTGTTTCCTCGTTGTTGATTGCATCCCTGTGCTGGTGACGTTTCCTGATTAATATTTTAACTAGTCAAGTGATCAAGAGTCATCGTTGTTTTTTTTTTCCCCCTGACGTTTATCTGGTCATCGGTCTGGCTTCTGATTGGACGCTGGCCAACCCAATAGCCAACCATCTCCTCCGCTGCCCTCTGCCCCTCCCCCCGCACCCCACACTTCAAGTGACGTCACGTTCAGCAAACGCGATACGCACTGGATTTGGGAAGAGGGTCGCTCATTGCGGTACAAGAAAAATAATAGTAAACACTGAACAAGGGCGGAGGTTCTTGTTTAACAGATATTGCTGATATTTACCACAGCTGGGCATTGTTTGTTCAACGGTAGGTGACACAATATGTCCGTAATTTATATGTTTACGAGCCGGTAGTCAGTAACTTATGTCGGTGGCTGGAAAATGAAGGGGAGTGGAATGGGTTGTGGCCTGCAGGTACCACTTCAGTTTAGTCGTTGTTAGTAGTTACGTATTTTGTGTGTATTATTATCATTTATAATGGTCGGCGATATTACTACTAGGCTACTATACAGATATTAAGAAGCTAACAATATTTACAAAAGCAACAAACTAGTGTTAGCTTAAAGGCTACGTTTAATGTATTGAAGCTAATCTTTACCTCAGCCAGTACGACGAAGATTTTGGTTACTGAACTGTAAATGTATATTTTTCTTGTTGTCAGTTGTGTTATTTAGTCTATTATCCCGATTGTGTGTTAATGTAAGAAATTGTGGGTCAGATTCTTCTTAATTGGGTCCAAAGGGGTGTCTTTATACACACCCAGCCGTTATCTCGTGATGTTTCCTGGCATTGAGAAGGTAAACATCTGCTGCCAGGCTACAGAACTGCTCAGTGACATAGATGGACTTGCTTCTGTGCAAAGTCCAAATATAATGATAATGTTTCCTGTTCATAAGAAACCAGTTCTGTTTTTGTTTTAATATGTGATTTTTTAAATTAAGATATTATATTTATTCATACTCTCCTAAATATCCTTTCGTAAATGTAGTGAATTCTGGAAGGACTAAGGCCAACGGTCCATGTTTGTGTCTGGTTGTGATATTATCTGTACGTGACACTGTTGTGGAAACAATGACTGAGGTCACTCGCTTATGTCTGCTTTTTTGAATTGGAAATAGTGACATGCAAACTGATCGACAGCTGCACAGTGACAATATGTATACTGGGCAAGCCTTCACACGAATCAAGGACTATAAATCACAACCTAATCTGATACCAAAGTCTAGTGGGTACTATACAACAAAAGTGTTCTATAAGGTGAACTTGATGCTGTCAGTAGATTGTAGACCTGACAATAGTAGTATTGTCAGGTTAGTGGTAACATGTAAGGCCCCTTTGACAGAGCCCCCTCCACGTGCCTTACAGCAGAAATCTAACACTGTCTTCTCAAAAGAAGAAACCATCATATTAACAGCAACTGACATAACTTTTACAGCAAACATTTTAAAATGTCCCAATGGCAAATAATAACATATTTATTTCAACCTTTAGCCTGGTTTAATTGCAGGCATGTTATGATCCTCTGCCAGGAAGAGCAGAGGTATAATTGAAAACATTAAAACTACTTGCATTACATTCAGGTTAGCTAGTTCAAGGATCCTGGTATTATGCATCATGCAGGCTTACCGGCATGGCTAAAAAAACAAATCACTAGGGATTGTTCACTGCCTCCTCATGCATGGTAGCCATAGTTACACAGTCACCTGTCAGTAGCAAAGGTAAACTGAGCAGCCATCTTTAGAAAAGCACCACATACAGAAGCTTGTTGATACATTAGTAGTTCTGTCCCTCCTTTTGCCCTTGTGAAGTATGCCTTATCCTTAAGTACTACATTACTATCTGCACATTAAACCCTGTTACTAATCTTATTAGGCAATCAAAGAGAAAAATAATTATACAGTACTTTGAACCCTATAAATTCAATATTAGTTTTTCCATAGCAGATAACAAATACCGATAAAGGCATTAGCAATTCCCACAGTTGAGCTATAACTTCCAAATACAGAGACTGCATTGTTTTATTTTACAGAGGAAACCAGACAAGTAGTAAGGAATTGGAGTGTTTCTTTGTGTTTATAGTGTACATATACAACGTGACAGAGGAATCCTGGGAGGCACAGTAGCTCTCCATCTGGCCCACTTTACGTTATTATGGCTGTTCTACATGAGCACATCCACTGATGAGGGCTAGCATGGGGGTTTGTGATAGACCCGTATAATAAAAGTCATTAGTGGTTGGTTGGGATACTTCCATCTAAAACAGAACACATAACCTGTAGTTACTGCTAAGTTATTGTACTTCCATAGTGGCTTAAAGACAAAGTGTGTGGAGCATCAAAAACATTTCTTTAATCTTCTTTTTGATGTGTTTTCCCAGATCACACACAATCTTATATAACATGTCGCATTTGTGTGTTTCTAAGGTAAGGGGAAAGCCAAGTAAGAAAATACAACCTGTACAGGCCTGCATGGTCACAGCAATCTCTGTCTTTCCTTCTCTTTGTCATGGTTCAATTCATTAGCCTCACTCTGTACACCATGAAGCTGGCTTTGCTTTTTGTAAAGGCTGTGTGTGAACAGTAAGGTAATAGCACTTATCTCTGTGGAGGTTTGATGTGGGTTGTTGCTGACCATTGAATTGTAAGTCAATGTGTAAATATTAAAATAATGTGCTGTGCTTGTCTTTCCTATGTGGCTGTGTGGATCCTTGTGGTTTGTTGTGTGAATCTGCAGAGGCATACGATTACAGCAGGTTCAGGGATGACAGAAGTCAGCCATATGATGTATACTGTTCTGTCTTAGGAAGCAGTTGCATCACTTATGTGACTGTTTGAGAGTGTGGTGATGTATCCGGAGGCAGGGGAATTCATTACTTAATGTGACTCTAGAGGCAAGAGGAAAGCAAAAGGTCAATTAGGACAGTTTATGACACACACACACACACACACACATATATATATATATATATATATATATATATATATATAAAAAGATAAACCAGGTGTGATAAGGTCACAGATTCTATAAAAAAGTGGACATAGCCTCTGGAAATGAAAAGACAGATGATCATTCTGTAAATATTGGTTCCATTTAGACTAACACAGACTGAATGATGTTAGGTATGCTTTAGGGTGTGGCTTACTTGTGAATAAATTGATTCCCACATGGGCTCCTCCATTTTATCTCCAAGAACCAAGACAGTGAGTGAGTCATGATGTGATGATAGCTATGTAACTGTATAACAGAATTTAGCCTGTGTAAATGTAATGTAAATGTAATTGTATTTTAGGATGAGCAATTTTTGATTTGCTGCATTTGGTATTGATATTAAGAATTTGTATTTGAGCCCTGTTAATTACATAGTATACATTTTTTAGAAACAAAAAGTGCCTTTTTTGACACCGGTGCTCCTGTTTTTCTTATTTTTAAGGTGATTGTTCAACTTAAAGATGAATTTTGAGCAGCCCCCTCCATACCCAGGCAATGGCCCAACTGCACCAGGCTACCCAGTCCAGGCACCGCCTCCTCAAGGCTATCCGCCTCAGGGTTATCCTCAACCGGGATATCCTGTCAACATGGAGCAGCCGGCTTACCCCAACTACCCTGCTGGACCAATGGGACCTGGAGGTCCTTATCCTGGTCCAGGACAGCCACCTTATCAAGGATACCCAGGACAGCCACAGTTTGGTTGGCAAGGTGGACCCCCACCTGGCCCTATGTATGGGGAAGCTCCCAAAAATACAGGTGAGTAAATAATTAACAACAACACTGATGATGTGAGAAGGACTAGTTACTGGGAAGTTAGAGCTTCATCAGTAGGGCAAGGGTCATATAACCACTAGGACCAGTAATCTGCTAACATGTTTGCTGCTGGGTAACTATGCTACAACGTCATGATCCAGAAGAGACCATTCTGTAGTATAGACAGTTTTCTGAAAAGAAATCCGGTACATTATCGGCACATTTAGCAAACAAGCTAAACGAATTCTAATTCTACTAACGTCTGCAATTTGTAACCCTTGCAGATTCTAACAGTCAAGTCTATTTCTGTTAAGCTCTTATCATTGTTAAAAATGTAATATCTCACAATAAGAGAGAAAAATTAGGCTAAATTTGACAATCCTCACAGCTGGAAGATTAACCGTTTAAGATTAAGATTAATTTTGCTTAAAAAATTATTTCAATAGCTAATGGGTTTAAAGTTGTCATTTGTTATGTAATCACTTAATTGACATGTTTCAACTCTATTCGATACTCTTAAATGTTACAACTTCCCCAACCAATCAAGGATTCAAAAACTTGGTTTAAAGCATCAACTCCCAGCTGAGCATCGAATAAAGTGTAGCACAAGCTGTGACACATTGACAAAGTGAATATGCAAATAGAACAGGCTTGCTTGCAGAGAGCATAGTTTAACACCATGTATTAAAGAGAGCACTGAGGTGTTATTGCCTTTGATCAAAAGGAAGTGTTTAAGTCTAGAGGTTCCTGCTGTGAGTCATTTTGATAGAGCCACTCATTCTTAAATACTGGCTAATCATTAATCAAGTTCTTTGTCATATTATCAGATTTCCTTCTCGTTATCTATTGACCAGGGCGTCACCTAGGTAACATGTCCCACAGTCACAGCCGCTAAAAGCTGGATGACTTCTTCCACATGAATGATTGATCACAAACACAAGGAAGGGCAGATGTACTCATTCAAGCCTGTTGTTTGACTGTTTTTTCTTCCTCCCTTTGGCTCGAACAGCCGTTAAAACACCTGTATTGGTAGCACAATCCTTTTCACATGTCTTAATTTAGATGTTTTAAAAATGAGTGTATTGCTTAACGTGTGAAGTGCGGGGTACAGTCTTGTTATGGCAGGAAGGAGTGTGGTCCTCATTTATATCCGCCCAGTGATACCTCAAAGCAGTCCTGATGTTACTCAGCTGTAATGCTGTTTGATGATGCCTGTGGGCTGCTTTGACATTACTATGGTGATATGCCTCCCATGATGAACATAATTAGAGGGAAAATCATATCAGCCACAGTTACACTTGAACTCACTGCTGGAGACTTGACAGTCACTAATTCACTAATTGCCTTTATTATAGAATTGTCTTCCATTCCCATGCCCTTTTCTCTCTCACCTCTTCCTCTTCTGCTTTGTCTTTCTCTGCAGTGTACGTGGTGGAGGACAGGAGAAGGGATGACACCGGAGACACATGCTTGACAGCCTGCTGGACAGCTCTGTGTTGCTGCTGTCTCTGGGACATGCTAACATAACGCTATTCCTCAATTGTCCACCCCCATGCCCCCTTTTGCCCCCATGTCTGTGCCTCAAAGTCCCCTTACCCTCCCTCTTCTGCCTTAAGTCTTGCGCTACTTTTCAAATACCCATCCCTATTAACTCCACAAGTCTTGTTTCATTCATAAATAAAAGCCTCGATCCTATATGGAAGCCTCTTCCCAGAGCCACTCACTCTATCTGGGTGTGAAGCCTCTCAGTACTGACTGACTAACCTCTCCAAGGGTTATAATGTAGCAGCCTGTAACTGAGCTTCTAAACATAACCTGAATCTCAGGTTGTACCTACACACACATCAGATACACACACTCCAACATACAATCACCACATACATACATACATACACATGCAGCATATACTTGGAACTCAGGCTAATCTAGTGTGATGCTCTTTGGCACTTTATGATGATTACCTCTGAAAGATCCTACTCCTGCCTGTTCCCTCCAACCATCTACTACCCCTGCCCCCAACACCTGCTCAGCTATGCTCCTAACAATGGCCAAGGACTAGCCCTTATTCTGGATCCCCTACGCACAAACCACCAAGACCTGGGCTGCTAATGAGCCACAGGGTGCTGTTAAGAAGCCGATGCTTGTGTCCGTTTCATTTGCACATACGTTGTTTTTGTCTTCAAGTGGAATTACAATTGAATTACAATTGAATCCAATGCATTTTTAAAGGTGACAGTGATTCACCATATGTTTGATTACTGTTAACATCTAAGGGCCGCATTGTTTTGTTTCCTGCTTGATTTTGTTTTTATTACTTACCTTGGGAAAATAAATTAAAGACAGTTGTGATTGCTACCAGACCGATGTAACCAAATTTCCTGTTAGATGCCTTTTTTTTGCTTTAAATAAGTCTTGCATTAAAATAATTTATTGCCACAATAAAAGAGCTCTTTGTGTCATTGGTGTCCTGCTTGGTGGATTGCAGCAGTATGTAAGTGAACAGTGTGTGTGAGACCGAGGCAGAGTGTAGGTCAGTACACTGTAGCTGTTGGGTGCCTCACAGAATCCGTTCAACTATTTTTACCACGGCTGTGAGAACAGGATTTTGGTTGCAACATGTGCGCCATTTGCTCAAACAGGGAGCGACAAAGTCACACAAATCTGCAGCTGAACTACAGGATGTGGCAGGGCGGTTAATAAGGTGCACTAATTCTGAGGTTTTGGAATTTTTTTTTTCCATTTTGTGCTACTGTAACAGAAATCTAAAATACTTTCATGAGTAATTTCTACCATTTGTAGGCTGTGGATAGTGAGTACATCTGATCTGTATTCTGCTACAAACCTGCCTACATGTAGACTACATGGGCAGCAGTTTAGTCAAATTATTCTTTACACACAAAAATGGCTATATTCCAATAATTAATTACATAACATTATCTTGCTTCATTTAATCAATAATGTTTTTTTATCAACAGTTTTTAAAAGTTTTAATCTAACTCTAGTTGCCAGATAAATGCTGCAAAGTAGGTGGAATAGTTCAAGCAGAAAGTAACAAAGTTCTTAAGTACCTTAGAGCTGCATTAAGTATACAGTAGTACTGGAGTTTATGTCCACACCATTGCTCTTTTTACATAGTAAACATTTGATTCTTTATTAGTACAAATATTGATTCTACTTCTGGCAGTACTGCTGAAAGGAAAGACACATATCATAGCAGTAAATAATGTTCCTTTAAGCACTTTAAAAGGGTGTACTGTAGTGGATTACTTTCCAAAATATTGCCCCATATCAAAGATGTGATCTGTTTGTGGTTATTTATTCGTGGTAGTTATGGCATGATGCTGACTTTTACTTGGGTTATGTATTTTCCTGTAAGAAAAATGTCACCATAAGTGCTTAACAAATCAAATCAACACTCCAAAGATCATGACGCTGTGTGAACATCTGTCATTGTGTTCTGCTGAAAAACATCAATAAACACAAAGAACTAGTCACATCACAGTGAACTACACGTCGCTCAGTTGAAGTAAACAATTATGTTTTATTGATAAAGTTCTCAGAAGAGTCTCGTTTCAGTGAATGTATAAGAATCATCCTTCGATAATACTGATTTGGTACATTATGACATCCAGCACGAGTCTCTTCACAGTGAGAGGGATCCATTACTGCTACTGCTGTTGGAATCTAGGACAGAAACCTCTGCTTCCAAACAAAAAAACAGTCAAAAACAACAAACTGGGGATTGATATTGTAGATATGGAGTATTAGAGTGCCACAAAACTCTAGAGTAGTAAGACCAGCTAAAGATTTTGCACATTACAAGCCACTTCCTCTTAGAAATATAAAACTTGATATTCTGAACAATATTCTACTGTGCTGCATAAAGGTAGGTCTATACACTGTACATCGAAATATATTTCGAAAAACAGATTTCACAGTTTTAAAGACTTTATTTAAAGTATAAACTGTTTTTTTTTAAAACACTTTATTACATAAATTATTCTTTTTGAGTGTGACTATTATTTGCCCTGGCAGCAAACTGAAATTAATACAAAAAAACAAAACAAAATGAACATTTATTACATATTTTACAAAAGAAAATAAACTCATCCATTAATGTTCATTTCGAGTAGAACTGGTGACTCATTCATGATTGTCATATAGTACTAAGAATAAATAAATAAAAAAAGGATAAGATCAAATAAATACTAACTTAGCTTGTTTTTTTTTTTTTTACGGACTCTGTGAGTGGTGTGTTTGATCGCTCTGTACAGAAGTGCCTTGGTGAAAATCTCACAATTCTACCGCGACTGAAACGTACAAAACTACGGCATCTACAGTATACGCAACATCCTGAATTTTAGTGTAGTCAGACACATATGTAGTAATATGGTACTTCTCCCCGTTTCAAAATAAACAATGCTGTGTGATACCACTGTCCACAAATATAGCCATCATTTTTTTGATTTTTTTTTTAAAAAGTTTATTTGATTTTTTTTTTTTTAGTCCATTAACAGAGTGGATTTTCAAGGATGCCGTTAGCCTGCGTGTTGCTTGGTTGGATGTGCGCTGCCTCAGCAGCAGAGGACTGGTCCGTGGTGGACAATGGGAGGCCTGAGACAGGGAGACGACTCATAGTATTGGACGACCAGTAACATTGCCTTGTTTGTTGTCGTTGTTTATGATGTTCTCCTCTTGATGTGTAAGTCGTAATGGCTGCGCTCTGGAGTGGCTTTGTCTCCACTTTGGTCCCTTTTGCCTTTAGTGTGTATTAGAGACAAATAAGCCTTGATCGCAGAAGCAACCACAATGCAACTCCCCTGTGAGATCAGAAGCTGTCATGGCCGCTCTCGGTGTGACCCAAAAAATATGGGTGAAAATATCACTCTTTTTTAAAAAGGGGAATCTTCTTATTCACTAAGCAACAGTTCAGCTGAAAGTTCTTCAGTGCTTTTCAGTTGATCAAAGTTTTTTCCAAAAAAAAAAAAACAAACAAACAAAAAAAAAGACTAATCTTTTTTGCCGGTGGCAGTAAAATTAACAATATGTTTTCTCATAAGTCATTCTTTTCAAAAGTCCCTGCAGCATTCCGCGAATAACCCCGTGTGTTGGTTAATTCTCCTTGGGTTTCGAGAGATGTAAGGTTTAGGGGGCTGAGTAGGAAAAAGAATTCAGAGACGTTAATGGGAAAGAGGGAAGAGTCTGCCCTTCAAACGAGTTCAGGTGGGCTGTTACCTCCTTCCCATCTCATTCTGTCTGAGAAACTGGATGTTGTTGCTGCTGTCAGCCAGTTCTGGATATTGCTCCACAGGCAGTACATAGTAGCCGTCGTAGCCTTGTACTCTACCTGTTGTTAGGAGCTGCTGCCTCTCCCCTTCCGTCCAAAGGCGACTACCTCCCTTCCCATCCCTCGCTCGCTGCTGCTCCTTGGCCCAGGCCCCTGCCAGGGCTCTCTGTCGGGCCAGCTCCAGCAGTCTTACCTTTTCTTCATCCACCACATCCACAGCGAGCCCGTACCGGACGCTCAGTACTAATGATGGAACTGCAAACTCCACTGTCACTCCTCTCCTTGACCGGCCGCTCACTGTCACATTGATGCCACTCTCCAGAGATTTACGCCCATTTGTGAGCCCCAAGGCCAACAGGTCGCTATCAGCAGAGCCTACCTTAACAAAGTAGTGACAGTCCTTTCCATCCTGTGTGTAATGTGTGCCTTCCAGGTACTGGGCACCATTAAGCACCAGAGCAACTTTGCGGCTGTCTTCACTAGCCAATGCCGACACTCCGGCCACCACCCTGCCCTCCTTCAGGGCCAGCATTACTCCTCGGCCTATTATGGGTGTGCTGGTTCCAAACCAGTGGCCCGGCTTGTCCTTGCGTCTGCGACGCTCCTTGTTGAGCAGACGACCCTCCAAGGCCATGAAGGCTTGGTTGTGGCGCTCTGCTGCCTGCTGCACACCAGTGATGAGCTACACAGGAAAATTGAAGAAAGCTTTGTCACTTTGCAGAGAGAGATGATAATGAGTAAATATTGCTAGAGGGACATAGAGGATGATTACTGTCCATGATAAATTCAGATGAAAATGAGGTATAATGAATTTTATAAAGAGAATGGTTATATATTTGCATAGCAGACTGTACCTGTCCATTCTCACAGTGCTGGGTGGCCTGCAGCTCATAAGGCGGCTCCACAAAGTAGAGCGAGTGTCGAGGGAATCCTGGGATTATGTTACTGAGCTGGAAGCCAAACATTACCAGCCAACTCTTCACATCTACAGCAGCAGACAAGAGGGAAATCATTTTGCTGGATGACAACGTTAAACACAGTAGCAAATGAATCTTCAATTTTACTGGAAAAATAAACTGAAAGTGTGTTTGACTCTGTGACTCATCGGTTGTATGCAAAGCTGCTGCGCCATCTGTAGAACATTGTTAAGTATAAACTTAGCAATCTGTTTCTCATTAGCACTAGAGTGAGCATTGGTTGAAATGACTGAATGAATGTTATGTTGTGTGTGGCTAAATATCAAATAATCAAATTTATCAGCAAACCAAATCAATGCACTACCTGTGACATAGTTTTTGACATCCAGCATGTCGCTGAGTGGGTTGTTGTTCTTGAACATATACAGATTGAATGGAGAAGGATCTTTCCCTATCTTGGGCCAGATGCTGTAGTCAGGTGAGGTCCACCGTCCGGCTAAGACGTCGTAGTCCCGCTGGGTGAAGTGGACCAACTTGGTCAGGGGATCATACAGACCACCGTGGAAACCCACCACAAGTGGAAAGTCTGGGTTAGAATCAAGATACACTTCTCCATAGGCTGTGTACTGCACCTGAGTGACACAAGCAGAGTCAATGTAGTTAAGATCAGAAGGACTCACCTCTTTTTAGTGGTTAAAAAGGATCAATAACATACACTTGTAAGAGTCAAATAATAAATGCATTGTCTTTTACCTGTTTAATCATCTGCCCATTGCTGCTGAAAACCGCGAGTGGTGTGCCAGTGTTGTCCGAAGCTATGTAGTATTCTTCTCCACTGCTCACCTCCATGGCAAACAGGTGTCCCTAAGCAAAGAGACAGGCAGAAAAACCAAATATTAAACCACCTTTGCTGTATCTTTTATACTGAAGACTAACGTTGCTGTTTATCAGTGTGACCTTGTTTTGTTTCCCATTGACATAAATACACCCATGCCTACCTGCAGGTCATAATACAGTGATGAGATGTCAGAGCTGGAGTGATTGAAGATGTGTGTCACCCTGGTTGGATGGTTGAGGTCAGCATAGAAGAACTGAAGGTGCTGGCCCAGGCTGTTCCTCGTGGACACCCTGCGGCCCAGCCCATCATAGTGGTACACAACACTCCAGCCTCCGGGCCCTCTATTGTAGGCTCGCAGGAGTTGACCTTTGGAGTTATAGTCAAATACATCTGCACCACGCTGACTAAGGAAGCCATCTTCATCCAGGCGATACTGGACATCTCCCAGCCGTGTAATGCGGTCTCTGAGGTCATAGCGGAGCGGCAAGATGCGGGCACTGTTCCCTGGGTTCAGCAGATGGAGGTTGCCATTTAGGTCATAGCTGTAGCGCCACGTAGACCAGTCATTCACCTGGATTAAAAAAAAGAGAGATTTATATGTATGATTCTGCCTTCATTATAACCATAACTATGCTCTGACAACAGCAATGTCAGAGACAGGCGCAGATTATAGCTCATGGATCAAATGAAGTGCTGTTCCTAAAATTCCTGTGGCTCCACACAGAATATTCACCTTGACGCCGCTGAGCTGTCCATCTCCATCATAATCATAGCGGTACTGAGTGGTGTTGGCATAAGGCCCAATCTTCAGCTCTCTCTTCACCACTCGTCCCATGCTGTCATACTGCACTGTCATCCAGTACATAAGTGATCGGAAGATCTCGTACTGGACCTCCTTGATCCGACCATGGGTGTCAAAATGCTTACTCAGTGTCATAACAGCTGTGGTGATAATCTGATTAATGTCATAGTAAATGACCCCAAATTTTCCAAAGTGCTCCACCTATGGGATAGAAGAAAAAGAACAAGAAATGGGTGAGTCCTCTTGCAGTCACAAGGACAGACATTTTACTTTTGTATGATAAAAAGGAAACAAAACAAAACAAAAATTGCACCTTTCCAGAGATCTCATCATATCGGTAGAGGTCGACGGGCAGCGGCGTCTCACTGATAACTGGCTTCATGCTGGCAATACGGAAGCTGTTGTCATGATAGGTATAGTCGAACCGTGCGTTGACCATTCCCTCTTCACTGAAGCGGTAGATCTGCTTGTCGATGAGTGGGCCCATTTTACGATAGCGGATGGTGCACGAGAAGCCCCCGCTCTGCAGATTGACCATCTTCAGCACACCAGCAGTCTCATCGTATCCAAAAGTGACAGCAGTGCTGTCGTACACGATCTCCGACAGCTTTGCAAGCTTGCCGTACTTGTAGAGGACACGGCGGCCAGTGCCCAGGAAATGTGTGGCCTGAGGTCTGCCATCCTCACTAAAATCGTGGATGATGGAGGCATTGCTCTCTGGAGGGTTGTACGTGTTGCGGATATAACCAACTGACACGTGTGTGAACATGGTGTGGCGAGCAACACTAGGCATGGTGACAGCTGTGACCCGACCTGAGCCGTCAAACTCAAAGACATACTGTCTTTGGCTTTGGAGGAGCAGTACCATGGACTGGAAGCAGAGAGATATGAAATACGGATTAATATAATAGCATTATCAATGGGTGACTTGCCTCCTGTGAAACAGAACCAGGAGTAATTTGCTCTCACTTGACAAATCGGAACCTTTATAACCATAAAAATGGCGTTTCATTCCCTTCAGTCCTACAATTCTAATTACTATACATTCCTTGCTATTGCTTTCCTTGGTGAGATTAGACTCTCAGATGACAATATTAAAGACGAATGTACTTACTTTGTCAAGGTAGCTGTAGCTCCACACCTTCCCATCCACAAAGGAACGAGACAAGATGCGACCCTGGGGGTCAAACTCTGTCCTCTCACTCATGCTTCCCCTTTGCAGCCCAACAAGCTGTCCGGTGGAAGAATAGGACACATTGACTACTGCCAGGCTGCTGCTGGGCAGCCACATAGCTGGACGGCCCTGAGCATCATACATGATGCGGAGGGTGAACTTGCGGTGATCATCGTAAATCTTCTCTGTGCGTGTGTTGCGGTCGAAGTCAATGGAGAGAAGATTGCGACCATGAGCCTGAAAAAAACAGGGAATGGTAGACGTAAGGTTAAGTAATCTCCATGTTTATGCCAACTGTGGCTCATCAATAAGGTGAGCTTACCCTTAGCTTCCTCCCGAACACAGTGACCTTGCCCTTGGTCTGCTCCTTGCGCAGGCGCCATTCAATTGAGTTGAGGCCATTGTCTGTGGGTAGGGTGATGTTCCTTCGCCCAATGGTCGGACTGACGGACCCTGCCAGGATGTGGGGCTCTGTGTGGAAACTGATGCCCATTCCATTGGCATACATCACTCTGAGGGTCCCATTGTTGCACAGCTGATAACTGTTCCTCACCTGGTCTGTAAGGGGAGACGAGTAAACATTAGAAGCAAGGCAATAAATGCATTGGAAAGAAGAAATGACAGAAGCAGGTCCATGGCAAAGTCCTACTTAAGTGCTGGGGGAAAATAATAATCTTACATGAGAAATGATAACAGCTGCATAATGGCAATGACTAGGATGTAGACATTGAGTGAAGAATCCTGTATATTGCTTATAATGGCTGTCTAAACCTCAAGATCTGGAAGAAAGGCTGAGAGCTTTTCAGTTTTATGACCTCTCAGCCAAGGATACAAAAAAGCCATCTTTTCTGGAAAAATGAGATATAACCACATAACAAAGTAAGAAAACAGATGGCAGCCTCATTTAGATTCCATCAGAGATGTTGTGATTTTACCTTCACATTGTTGTACTGCATGTTTTTACCGAGGTCAAAGAAATATTACAGACGCTTTCAACGTTTGGTATTCGGCTGATTCTGTGAGACAAATGTAAGTTCTGACATTGTGGGGTCAAACCCACGAAATCTATTCTTCAGGTAACAAGGAAACTGTGCCAGAAAGAACAAGATCATGCCTGATTCATTCCTGCAAACTCTAAAATTCTCTTAATGAAAGTTGTCAGGCTAAACAGACATCTTTCTACAATCTCTATCTCATACAATTGAATGGCTCCCTCACAAGAATGGAGACAGATAAGCCCTAATGCTGCGGCTCATTTTATTCTCTGATGTCTGAAAACAGACGTCCTGATCACAATGAAGCGATTAAAAGTACGATAAAATTGTTTTCAGGTCTGAGATATCAGGAAGATGCAGAGTTTGGAGTTTTTTTTTATTTCATTCACAAAAGGTGAAAGAGATCTGATGGTTTTCCTCTTTGAAGTCCTGCCATAAATGACAGTAATCCATAAGGCCAATTTGTAATAAAGCTCCAGGCACTTTTTAACAATGCCTCAAATAGACAAGTGAAGCTTTTTCCATTGACTTGGCAGCAACAGCCTTTAGATAAATCTTCTCTGCTCTCTCTGTCTGAACAACCTCGTAATAAAACAGAAGCGAGGTTAAGGGAAAGAGGGAGAGGGAGGGTGAAATGAGAGCTTGGGGGCCGAGGAGAATTCACTGTGCAGGAGTTAATGAAGAGAGCGAGAAAGAGCGGAAAGAGAGGGAGATGGTTAAGTGAGTATGTCAGCAGAGAGCTGTGCTGAAACCCACACAGTGCAGTGGAAACCTTAAGTGACTTAGAGCTTTGCGAACAACTATTCTCTTACCGCAACGCAGGTGGATCACGGAATATATCTACAGCCTATTCTCAGGCCTTTAGTTGGATATAGTCCTGTCTGCATTCATACTTCTGTCACGCCCCTTGCGCTGGTCAAGGGAAAGGAGACAATTATTCTCCCTCTTTTTCCTCCTCTCTAAACAGACCAAATAAGCTCAGGGATCATGGGAACTGGTTGAGAGCCGCATTTGTATGTCAGTGCAAGTGTGTGTGTGTGTGTGTGTGTGTGTGTGTGTGTGAAGAGAAAGCTTGAGGGATGAGGAGGATTCACTCTACATGAGTTAATGAATTTTGCTGTGATGATATTCAAAAACAGGATGATCCCAGCTGGGATTAACAACTATATGTTGGTAATTTTACTCCATGAGAAAGAGCGAGAGAG
The DNA here is from genome assembly GCF_900634625.1 of Parambassis ranga. Taxonomy (NCBI): domain Eukaryota; kingdom Metazoa; phylum Chordata; class Actinopteri; family Ambassidae; genus Parambassis; species Parambassis ranga. The sequence continues at coordinate 7,299,562 of NC_041031.1, forward strand.
GGTTGGATGTGGGTAGGGAAGGAAAATAATCTCCTGGAGCATGCTCATAACTGAGTGAAAATTACAAGACTTTCAATTAGAGTTGGCCGGCCAGCGCGTATTCACCATCACAGAAGGCAGCTGTGTTTTTGAATACTAAGATGAAGAGTCTGTGTGAATCTTCCCAAAGCATTCAGACCCACATATTAAATTTTGATTTATACGAATTCATGTCGATGACCCATCAGCTCAACATTTTCCCAGCTTCGTGCCACAACTCTGCAATTTCTCAAGCATTTAAAAATTCATGACCTGATCATTTTCCACTGCATGTTCTGAATGTACGTGCTGAGGGTGTCTCTACCTTGCACCACAGTGTACGAGGCTTCCACAGAGGACAGGTTGGTGATCACAGTGACATCGTCGTCTCTGCTTGAGCTCTCAATGTCAATGTTGATGGAACGCTCAATTTCGCGGTGGAGACTCATCACCATGCCCGTGGGATATGTCACGTTGGTCAGGCGGCCCTCGCTGTCATACCTAGGAGGTGGAAGATTGCAGTCAAGTTAAAAAGGAAGGAAGCAAAATGTTGATACGACACAACTTCCTGACGGAGTGTGCACATGTTGAAACACATGCACGCACAGGGAAATGCAGGGTAAATTAGCTGCAGTTATAAAAGTTACCATTGGGGGGCAGCAGTACACCATATGAGATATCAGAAAAAAACAGATATTACAGGAGAGAAAATGATAAAAAATGTATCCAGCAACACTCCTGTTGTGTTTTAGACAGATAGAAGACATGTTGCCCTGCATGTTACACTTACTGGTAAAACGTGGTCCACCCCGTCTCATCAGCTTTGGTTGCCAGGAGCCCTGTGTTGCTGCTGTAGCCCATCAGAGCCACTTCTTGGCCCAGGGCAGATACACTACGTAGCCCACCAGTGGGGTCCAGTCCGAGGGTCACCACTTGATTCTCAGGCAGCAGCACCAGTCTGAGCAGGCCGGCTCCTCCTCCCTGGCCCAGACCATCCCTCCTCACTTTGACCGTGTTGTTGCAGTTATCCACCAGCATGGCCAGCTCGCCATCAGGACCGTAGGTGAAGTTGAAAAGTGGCTCCCCAGTCACTAGGCTTATTGTCTGGATGTGAAGCCCATCCCCATTGAATACATACAGCTCCTGTTCCCTTGGCGAAGCGACTTCATATTGCGCAGATCCTCCGTACCCTACGCTTGAAAGGGCAGGGCCGGGACGATTCGCCCGAACAGCTCTGATTCGAATGTTGTTGAGGTCTGCAATGAAAAGTGTCCCATCAGGGGACACGGCCAAGGAAGTGGGCGAGTTCAAGCCAGCGTCTGGGGCATAGCCGTCGTCACCGTAAAAGCAATTGCAGTTGACATCATTTTTGCAGTCGCAATCAGAGGCAGCACCAGCCAGGAGAGAGATTTCTCCATTAGTGCTAACCTAAAAATGAACAGAAAAGAACAACTGGTTAATGATGAGAGTTAAAAAAATGTCACGACTAAATGAAAGAAAATGTACTAGCAAAAGCGAAATTCATACTGAGTTAACAAAATGAATGTAGACTAGAAAGCTGACAGAATATCTTAAAAAAACACCCACACAGCCTGACCAGCTGTGCTGTCACTTTTTGTAGCCCAAAATAACCGTGGACTAACAAATTAATTCCAAAACAACTAGACATCCAAAAAAGTGTGCTCAGTGCTTTTGCATCTTATACCTGTCTAACTCTGTTTATCTTCTTCTCATCTGTCTCAGCAATGTAGAGGATGCCGGTGTGAGACAGGGCGATGGCTGTGGCACTCTCCAGGGCTGCATGTATGGCCAGCTTACTGAGGCTGTAGTCGATGCCCGGCACCTGACAGTGCATAGGTCGACCTGCGATGATGCTCACCTTTAGGAGACAACGGGGAATATCACTGTGATGATCAAGTGATGGCAGTGATTCCACAAAAATTCAGGTTTGGTTTGCTATTGAACAGTAAGAATAACACTTTCCACAATGAATCCAGAAAGTGGAATATTCTTAGATCTAATTAAACAGTAATGTGGTCACCACTGGAAAACTTGGATAACTATGTTAGAATTTGAACTTTTCTTCTAAATTCTAAATTGGCCTGAGAGAGCTTAATTGGGATAAAATCTTGTCAACCCTATAGTGAGTGTCCACCCTAAGGGGTTTTTAGTGGCCTTGGGTACAGACCTGGTGGTTCTCAGTGATGCGTAAGATGACATTATTTTCCAGGACATAGAGAGAGTTGTCCATCGGGTTCACTGCTAAGTCTGTGGGCCACTCCAGACGCACCTGGTAAGCATAAAAAGAAGATATACGTGAGATGATCTCTATGCAGAGGGAGACATTTTGAACAGACGCCAAGGATCAGACAAGTCTCTTCATTTTTTTAAGTGACTGCAGCAGTGTTCACTTTCTTTTTGATCCATTCATTCATCCATTGACTCTTTAATCCCCTCCCTAAATCAGTCTCTCCCTGACCCCCTGGCTGGCTCGTGTCCACAAAGTCGTCACAGCTCAGCACAAAGGGGAGCTCTTAGATCATCATCTATCACACCATCACCTTTTGTCTCCTTTTCACTCTTTCCTACCTGGCTGACGTCCATGCTGGTGTCACAGCTCAGCGGCCTTACGGCAGTCAGATCGTTGGCCCCCAGTAGAGTGGAGATGATGCCATTCTGGTCCACTTTGCGGATCATGGTGGCATCGACAAAATACATCAGGCCATTTTTATCCACTGCGATACCTGTCAGCAGGGAGATGAACACCGTGAGTGACGACTCATAACTCAACCACTGCAGACAACCCGTACGACATTTTAAGTCAATTAAACTTCACTCTTTCCGCTGCTGAAAACAGATAGCGGTCCTGGCAGCTGAACAGCTCAATGCTTCATCGAATGAGAGGGAACACAGTGATGGAATGGGCATTGAACTGTTGAGAAGTGTTAGTTTTGGGATGAGTCACTGGGATGTGGAGCTGGGCTCGTGCTTCTCTCAGAGGGCAATTATAGACTGCAAGCAGACATAATGGCAAGATGCACTCTTCTTCCTTCTCTGGTTTCACCCTGTTATATTTTCTGTGACCCCTCCCATCCCCCTGCTTTTGTTTCTTATATTTATACCTCACTGTTATTTATTGTTTACCGACGAAGTGGTGTCAGCGTTGTCGGTCTAACTGGCAGCCGGCATTCAGAGAAGTGTGATTGTTCAAAGCAACTATGCCCCAAAATAACTTCTTGATGCAATGAGATACAAAACAACAGATGGAGGATACAGCGAAGGGCACGGAGTGAATGAGAGAGAGAGAGGGAGAAAGAGAAGAAACAGGCAAGCTGATGTTTGCTGTCTGTGACAGGTAAGAGGGAAATCAGTGGTTCATTGTCTGCTCCTATCGTTCTCTCACAGACCACATACACACACTCACACATAGTGTATACTAACATCTGCAGTCTTACATGTACACACACTCGTGTCAGACAAGAAATGTGACAGTGTGACATCCTTGACAGTTTGGTGTCACAGTGTTCTAAGATCCAATGATCCAAATAAAATAATTCCATTATGAGTTTAACATTAACCTGGTTTATAACCTCCTTCTGTGTCTGTCCTGCTTTAGCTGAGGCACAGGATGAGCATATTAAGGAAAAATCAGAGAAGATTTAAGGCATGTTAGGTTTACATGAACTGCAGTCTGCTTAACCTAAGAGTGGATATCCTCATTTTTTTAATTCATTTTTTGAGTCAGGATTTTTTTATTTGAAAAAAAAAAGTTTCTCACCTTTTGGGCTCATAAGTGTAGCTTCAGTGGCTTTGCCGCCGTCACCGCAGCGTTCATCAAAAGGCAGACACTGCTCCCCTGTCCCTGCCACCACCTCAGCATTGTCTGACAGCAGGCGGCCACCTGTTAATGAGCGAACGCGGTAAATTCGTCGGGAGTTGGTGTCTGAGATGAACAAAGCCCCAGATACCGGATCCACTGCCAGGAAGTACTTGTGTGTTGGGTTATTACTGAAGATGACAGAAAATAAAAGAAAAGGATTCTTATCTCAGTGAATGAAAGATGCTTTCAAGTACTTTTGCTGGTATGTGCACTCGAAACTTTAAATTTATCATCTCAAGATCTTACCTGTGTCTGAAATCTTTGTTCCTTTAAGGGAGAAAGTGAGATAAAAGCACAACAAAACAAATGTTAATTCACACAGTCTGTGGAAAGCAACCTACAGAGAGCAACACGCAGCTGGCTGTGGTGTGAACAGCAAAATTTAAACATGTGTAAAAACACCCTGGAGAAATGGTATCTAGCACAGTGCATAATTCTTCTTCAGCCTTGCCATCCCAAGTGTCTCACCTCACTTCTTTCTTATATGCACTGAAAACATCTCATCTTTAGCACTTTTCTGCTGCTGCGGCTGACTCCAGTCTAACAGCCCCTATTCTGTCAGTATCTGCAATACCATACAACCGCTAAATCCCAAACTGCTTTCTGAGTAGTAGTTCTTTTATTTTCTTCTGCCTTCCCATTTATGTTATTTTACCTTAATTCCAAGATGGCAGTAGTGTTCATGGATGGGTACACGCGGCGTACAAAGTTGAGGTCCCCAACGTAAAGACTGCCATCGGTTCCCATTGCCAGGGCAACTGGTGCCAGCAGCTTGTTGCCATCTGCGAGACCGTTACAGCTGGGGCAAGAGATGCTGCGTCTCCGACCATTCCCCATAATGCTGGTTATTACTGGGGGTTGCTCTGTCACAAAAATATTCTCACCACTGCCTTTGTGAAGGATGCCTGGATGTGAGAGAGAATAACAAAAACAAACAGAAAGAAAAGTAGATTGGAGGTCATTCATGGTGTTGTAAAGGCAGCTGATGGATTATGCTTGTTTTTTCACACGGTTACAATTTCCTGGTGCCACCACAGCAGTCGATATTCAAACAGACAAAATGACACACAAAATGAGCTTCAAGTGGCATGTTATTTATACACTGTGATAACACATAGACCACAGACATTCTGAAGCACTTTCCAGAGAAGGTTCTCTTCTCCCCACCACTAACTATCCAACCCCCTATCTCCGTTCTTGGGGTTGCTGCTGATTGGCTGACACAGAATTTTAGTGGATGAGGGAGTCAAACTAGGTGAGACAACACAAGCTTTTCCTGTGAAAATCTTCACTGACAGGTAAAGAGAGACACCTGACAGTTCCATGTGAGCCACAGGAAATGACTTAAACTGCCTCCAATGCAATAGCACATTTAGTGAGATACACAGGGCTGTAAACCTGTTACATATAGGGAACCAGCTACAAGGATAATGAGGGTAAAAATAGAAATGTCTGCTCGTATGAGCGCAAATATGAGTGAGTGTGTGTGTGTGTGTGTATACCATACATACCACTGCGTGTGTTAAGAATATGGTGCTTGTTGAGTGACCAGCCACCCAGATTGGTGGGATCCAGTTCGTAGCCTTGCAGAATGGCTGTTCTTTTCTCCCAGAGGATGAGACTGGCACAGGACTCGTACTCATAGCCGACCGACACTATATGGGAAAAGGGAAAAGAAAAATAGAGCAAAAAATATTAGCGATAATGAAATTAAGGCCAAGGATCATAAAAGAAACAACAGAAGACAAGAAAAAAACTCAAGTTCATTTAAGTTGTGAAATGTGTGATACACAGAGAAGCTAGTTAGCACCTGTACCAAAACCTGAACTCACACCTAACTAACACTCTCACATGCTGCTAAATCCATTAAAAACCTTGTTAATTGGAAAGATTGCCCAAAAGACCTTTAAAGCTTACAGGCCGTGCTGGTTGCCCTGGTGAAAATCCTGCTGATGGAAACAATATGTCCCATTCATGTCCTGTATTAACACACTTACTGTGTGCATGCATGTACAGTGCATACTGTGCAGCATGCATATGTGTGCTGGTCTTTTCCTACTTATTAAATGGAAGTGTGTTCACATCAACTCCCACTTGAGTCACAGTGAAACTGCTGCTGCCAGCACTTTTTCACTCTCACTGCAACAAAAATGTTGTCTACTTGTACCTATACATACAGCGTGCAAAATATAACTTAATCCTAAACCAACTATATCCTGTCACATATTCTGTGGGAATCTTAAAATTGCTCTTATTCAAGCAAACTTTTGCAATCTTTAAAAGAATGAAATTACCCTAACAGTACACCTCTCTCATGATGCTAGTCCACACTGAAGCCCCAGATGTCTGCTGCATCTGTGGTCTGACAGCAGTATTTGGCTGACAGCATCTGTGAGCGACTGTGACAGCAGAATATAATAGCACTGAGGCTCCCCTGGACTCATGCTTGCTGCTCCAGTAGTTAACTGCTAACTCACCCTGATGGCTAATAACCCTTCACCGCATTTACGGCTGGCTGACTGAACCAAACGCAGCTTCAATGAAAGCACTTTACTGGGGCCATATTATGAAGTGGATCCAAACTGGGTTTTTGGTAGATTATTGCTCCTTTGGATCCCTAATTAGCTTTCTCTTCTCTGTCATAGCCCAGTGCTGCCTTTGTGGTATATTGGCTGATGTATTCATAGAGTTCACAGCTGGAAAAAATGTTTCCCCTCAGTCCATCCTTCACACTCACCTACAGCTTCTGAAAGACCGTAGACCCTCTGCCCATATGCATCAGTCTTATCCCAAATGTAGGTGTAGGCCAAGTTGGGTGAAGCATGGAACCACTTCTGGAAGAGATGGCCCTCCACTGCTACCATTAAGTGAACTTTCAGCAGGCCCATGGACACCACAGCTGGAGTCATGGTCACCTTGAGAAGGGAGCGGTAACCCTGGGTCCTGGAGCTTAGGTAGCACAGCTTTAAACTTGTGCCAGGCACCTCGATCTGCTCATGCAGCACCTGGAAGACAAAGAGTGGATGACAGGAGAAAGGGATTAGGGGGATTATAGAGAAAGGGTGTAATGGGGGTCACGCTTCCACTGATGGCTGAAGGACAAGAAATGTGCAAAAAACAATGGAAGAAATAAAGAAATAGGAAAGAGGGAATAAATGGGGGGAACTGTGGAAGCAGAAGGAGAATGAGAGCTATAAAAGACAGGCATACAGGAGAAAGGCAAGAGAGCGAGGGAACCAGAGGGAAGCTTAGCCGGCTGCCAGAGGTCAGGGGTACTGCACCTGTGTCTCCGGTATGATGGGTTTCTCCCCTGGCTTGGAGCTGAAGAATGAGGAGAGAGGGGATGCAATCACAATGGGGTCAGGCCTGACGAAGCCGCTCAGGTCACAGCCTGGGATCGTGTTCTCTTCTGTCTTAAGCACCAGAGTGTCCATAGCATAAAACTGGCTCCAGGGCAGCCACACGGTGCGCTCCTGGCTCAGGAAGGGGGCTCGCTCGAAACGCAGAGTCAGTGATGCACCGCCATTAGCTATCAGGTCAAACCTGGAGAGGTTTGTGAGAAGAGGATGGAATGAGGTACAGGTGGGTAGTGCTGTGGTGGATGGATAGTTATTTGGACTTATACACTATATAAGTGTTACTTCTGCTTCCTCCTCTTCTGATATAATACACACTGTTAATACAATAAATCATCTGAAATAAATATTCACATTATTTGTTATAGTATTATAAACACACAACATGTTATCCTGTCTAGAAGGCCAGTCTAGACATCAGTTTGGTCTGAAATACGAATAACATAATGTTAGACACCTGTCTCAGAATTGAAGGGATTTTACTCGATATCCGTTAACCTTTTGTCACCAAATTATGGTTAACTGCTGCGGGCTAATGGTTAGCGCAGAAAAAGGTCACAAACACAATTGTTATGTTTGACAGAAAAGGTCAGAAGTGTCTGGAACCACTGAGTCCATGAGCCTCTTTCAACTGGAAGAAAACAGCCCCCAACATGATTAAACAGACAAAGGTGTTCACTCAAGTCATAAGACCATGAAACTGGTAACTGCCTCTTAAAGATGAGGTAATCTAAATATCCATTTAAGTTCAGGTACTGGTACATCTGGAACAAAACGCTGCAAAGAACTGGTTAGACGAGAAGATTGATTTAGGAATATAAAACAGTGGACACAAAACTGCATGTGTGAAGATCAGTCTAAAGGATCAGTGCATCAAATGTTGTGACAACATGTTAGGGTGGTCAGCCAGCCTTAAATTTAATACAACTTGTTAATAACAGTTAAAACAAACCACAATGGGAAATCCTGCAAAAGAAAAATAAAGCAATGTAAGGTTAATTTAAATGTGGTTGGAGCAGATTTTGTATCGTTTCCTTCACAAAATTATACATAATATGAAGAAAAACATGATCAGTTATGAAGTTAAACAAAGTTTGTGTAATGCATTATGCATATTCTTCACATTCTTTCACTGTATTCACTGTAATGTAAATGTTAATGTGCTGTACTTTCACTTTGGAGAATGTTACAATCCCCATTTGTGTTGTATACATTTACTCCGCTGTTATTTGAAATCTCCTCTTTCCTTGCTGTATCTAATTATGTGTGGCTTCAAAAGTCTAATCTAATCTAATCTAATCTAATCTAATCTAATCTAATCTAATCTAATCTAATCTAATCTAATCCAATCTAATCTAATCTAATCCAGTCTAATCACACATCCAATTTGGTGAGGTAGTTTCCAGATTTCAGGAAGGAGTGCCGGGAAGCTGTTGTACATACATTCCATCCTGCCGTGTCAGCGTGTATCCGTAGTGTGGATAGTTGACAAAAGACACGTTCACCCCCACCAGAGGGGTTCCATCTGTAGTCAACACCTGACCCCGGATTAGAGATGCCAAGCTGGAAGAAGACAGAAGAAGACAGAGTGAGGGAGTGAAAGTCAACCTATCAGCCCAGTCTTCCTTACCATCCATCATCTGATCTGATTAATCTCCCCATCTTTCAATCATCCAATTTGCCCATTCATTTATTACCCTGGTCTTCCAACACTCATTAATTAGAAACAATCAGCAACCACTCCCCCACACCATCTAGATGAGCTCATGTCAATCATGTAAACAAACCATGACAACGTGTACGTGTGTGTATATGTGAGAGATACACACACATAAAATAACATAAACGTTTCACTTTGATTAGTTATTTCCTTTGAAACTCTGATGTTGGCATGTGTTAATACGCATATGCAGACGAAAATCAGCAGGATGGACAGTGTTTCACAGCCCTGCTGAAGCTATAGGGAGTCTTGGCTCGCCTGCCTTTGGCTGTGGGATTTGTTAAGGTCTTGGCAGGCTCCGTGAACCATTTCAAAGTCTATTTGATATTTGTGCAACTGATCCTAAAGATAGGATATGTTTTTCATGGTACACATATATTCACTTAAATGTCAAATCTTCTAAACATGCATTCTCCCAGGCATGCTCAGGGACTTTTACGTAACATTATTGGCAAACACAATAAAAAAGAAACATGTAAGCTGACACATCTTGTTTTCTGTGTCTTTCCTGCCTCACCTGGAGTTGAAGGGGTTTTCTCCAGGGATGATGTGGGTGCTGTCTCGACCCACAAGCATTTTGACCCGCTCGTAAAAGGAACGAACCCGGGGCTGGGTCATGGGGCTCTGCTGGATGACCTGCAGAGGGTCCCGGGATCCCCGGCACAGGGGACTGTTCTGGCATGGACTCTGAATGCAGCAATCTGGGTCCATGCAGTCTGTCAGTCCATCTGATAGAGGAAGGAAAGTGCAATGATGAAATGTTGGTATAAGAGCAGTCAGGAAGGCAACAAAGCTCCCTCTTCCTTTTGTCGATTTAATATTTTGATAGTCTTTGTTTCTTTGAAGGAGGAAAGTTTAATTTTACCATCCACAGTGAGGGCTCTTCTCAGGAGACCTCTATCTTAATTCTATTTCTTCATTCATTACTTTTCTCTATCATCATTTTTTCCTTTCAAAAAGCATTTTTCTTGCAAGAGACAGTGGAGGCTGCTCTGCACAGCTCTACCCCAAATTTTTTCCTGCTCCCCCCCGCCACACCCCAGTTCACCTCCTTCATTGTCCTTGTTGTCAGCACAGGAAGTCTCCATGGCAACACTGCAGCCGGGGCCCCTCCAGCCTGTCTGACATTCACAGTGCCAACTCTGCTGGCCCATGGTGCACTGGCCGTTCCCGTTACACAGGTTAGGGCAGCCGTCTGGGTGAAGAGGACACATTTGGGGGGAGGAGGGGAGGGGAAGAGGGAGGTGAGAGGGAGAGAAAGAGAGTGAAGCTGGTTTGTTTTATCATCGATGAAGGTACGCTTTCCTACGCACACACACACACGGTCACATGGTCATTGATCAATGAGTCTCACACTGTTTATTAACCACATACTGGTGGCTTATCATCAGGGTTGACAGTCAGTTTTCCTGCATGCCTTCCCATATTTATGTCTTTACACCTGAGCGATGGTTGCCAACATGTGCATACATATAGTGGACAGAGGTGGAAGGATCACCTTATTCACTTACTGGATAGAGCCCCACCCAAACATCTCTCTCTCTCCTTCACAGTCTCTCTCTCTTTCTCTCTTACTTATGATTCAGTGTAGGTAATGGGATTCTGATGGCCTGAGAGTAATGCTTTCTCATGAGAGAATGAGATTATGTTTGACAGAGTGTGTGCATGTGTGTGCATATGTGTGTATGTGTGTGTGCGGAGGCAGTCTATGAACTAATAAACCTTCACTTTAGCTTATGCAAAAAAGCCATACTAGAATCTGAGGCCCCGGAGCCAAGTAAGTTCTGTAACTAGCATAGCAAGGGCACCCTCAACTCATGAGTGACTTTAAGGCAAGGAAGAGCAGACATTTCAAGGCAGTCTGGATAAGAGAATTTGCAATTATGGAGGACATTTTTTCATAGTAATATTTGATGGCTTCTCACTACAGACATTTTAAAATAATCTTTTTGCTATTACTTTTTTATTTGTGTGTTTATTTGGCTTAGAAAAGACATACAACAACATCATATGTATTATTACCATTAAGAAATAAACTGATCTGCTAATTAACGTGTCATATCCAAGCAGCAACTTCAGAGAAATAAACACGTGCAAAAACTGCAGTTCCTTGAGTGGCCACAAGCTGGATCCTACAGTGATCAGTCCCCATAAACCTCCAAGTTAAAATGCTTAACTTCAGGTACAGCTAAATTTCCCTATTATAACAATAAGGAAATTAACTCTCATTTAAATAACGCAAGGATTAAAATGAGACAAAATTTAGTTGCAGCTGCTTTGAAGGTGCCATCTCACATCATAAGATGCCTGCCTGCGGCCCACTGCAGCCTCAGCTCTGTGTCCATATTTGGTTTAACGGAGACTGTTCCACTATGCCGAACTTGAGGTGTGTATGGGTGACGTCCATCTTACAGTCTACGGTTTCCTCTAATTTATTCGTCTGTACCAAAAACAAAAGTGTGAATATTATGCTTTTTTTTTATTTTGCATACTTTCATGAGCAGGCTCACTATTTTCTTTGCCTGGCAGCAATGGAGTCCTGTTACTGCACAGTTGCCAGGAAACCAGCAGACACTTTTTATTGTGCTTGTTCAAAAAACAGTTTCATAGATAAACCCCCCAATAAAACAATAAGTTGTTTTATATTTTAGTCAGAGCCAGTCTAACTAATTCTGTTTTCAAACGCCCTGTTTTCAGTCTTCATGCTAATCTGAGCCAATCCGCTGCTAACTCCAGCTTGGAATTATAACAGGCAGATATGGGATGGAATCAATGTTCTCATCTAGTCCTTGTCATGGAATCACACCAAGATGTTTCATTTGTCAGAATTACCTCTACATTAACATAATTTCACTAAATTTGGTCCATAGAACAGCAACAAGATGCCAAGAAATACACTATAGTTGCTTCTGACATTTTATATCCCATTGGATAATTTGCATTCATGCTGAGACAATCATCAATGCCCCCCCCCACCCCTCAAAAAAAAAATCCTTTAGCTTTTGGACCATCTTGTCATTTTCCTGTATCACTCTAAATCATACCTTTCCTACTTTAATGCAAGACTGTGTGTTCGCCACATTAAATTCTTTCAAAGAGAAGAAAAAAAAGGCATGATGACACACAATAACAATGTTTTCTCCAGCAGCACAAAGAGCCCCAAACAAACTTGTCACAGTGATTTCCTCTTCAATAAATGAGGGAGCGGGATGCGACACTCTTAAGTCTACCCACGGGAGAGGGAGGAAAAGACAGGGTTGACTGATAAAACAATACGTGCATGCACGGATGGCTCACACACACACACACACACCCAGTGCGACACACCCTGGAGATATGACCTGACATTTCTCACTCAGTAGCACTGTGAGGGAGGACAAAATAACCCAGTAAGAGATTATGAATATGAAATGCTTTTCACAGAGTCCTGCTCAGTAGATTAATGAACATATTTTCACTCAAGTTGCACTGTAGGATTTTGCCCTCTAACAAATCGCTGCATCAATAAAGCCATGCATTATGAATATAAATAGTGCAATCTAAACCGTGGCAGCAGCTAAATTAACAGGCATTTCACCCCGATTGGCATTTTATCATATGTCTCAACCACCAGACGATGAGGGAAAGTCAACAAAGGACTTTGAGAAAGACACTGCGCCATCTTTTTTTTTTTAGGACGGGGAGAGGGAGGCAGAGAAGCTTAACAGCAATGTGCTTGAGCTCAACAAGAGGAATCAAATCAAAGGTTTTATCTTTAATTATTACCATTTTCTGCATCAGGGGACTGCTCATGATGCTGTATTAACAGTCAGGCTGGAATAGATTGTCCCCGAGTATCGAGCTCAGGGAACAAAGGCAGTTAGCAGTGATTGCCTGTTAAATGGAGCTGCCATTTAAAGCAGCCAAATACTTATGAAGCACCCGGACAGGACAATCCATAGTGGGCATTGATTAGCTTGCCTGGGTAGGCCGACGTGAGGCTCCTCTCTCTTTAATGCCAGGACCCAGTCGATACCCCCTCATACTAACTAGAATAAAGTGGGATTTCAGAAACTATTAAGTCCACCCTCCCCAGTAATGTAGTTGGACTCTGATGAAATCCCCTTAAAAAGGAGAAGAAATTGCCTTGGGTTATGGGTCAGCACACACACTCTTGTGTGGTATGCCGTGTCTGAGGGTGTGGATGGTGGGGTATAAAACTAGACAGATACTGTGTAAGACTCCAAGGATGAATTGAGAGGAGAGGGAGAGGGAGAGAGAGAGAGAGAGAGAGAGAGAGAGAGAAATGTATATAAAAAAAGTCAAGACATTGTACTAGAACAAGTTCTACCTGTACCCAGCTCTGTCTCCACTGAAGGTCATAAAGTAAAGGTCACTTACATAAATCCATGATTTCAGCTAAAAGATAGAACAGATAGGTTTCAAGTAACTTTCTCCACTCAATCCTGTTCCTAACAGGCTACCTTAGAAATTACCGTGTTTTCTTCGCACTTTTTTTTCATTCTTTGCCTGGGTATGCGACTTATGAAAAAATATACATAGTATAAAATAAAAAATATACATTAGTTAGCCGTGTGTCCTAATGTCCCATTACAGATATAATGGTAGCTGTTCTGTCCCTCGCCTGACGGTTCTCTTCCGGCTCCACACTTTGCATTCCGAGCATAGGTGACGTGCACGTTCATGGAACCTGTGCGTGCAGCTGAGCCGATAGGTGAGACTAATAGTCCGGTGCGACTTATCTATAGGTTTTTTCCTTTATTATGCAGTTTTTGGCCGGTGCGACGTATACGCCGGTGCGACCTATAGTCCGGAAAATATGGTAACTTATTTGCTTTATCTTCCTAGTGCTGTCTCTCTGCCTCTCCCTTTGCCTCCATCTCTCTCTCTCTCCGTCCCTTGCTCCCTATTTAACCCTGCAATTTACCTTTTCTCTGGGCTGGCTCTTCATAAAACAATGAAAGCTATTCCATTAAGCGCAGAGGCTGAGAGGACACTCTCAACGGTGCTCCTGGGACCTGTACTGTCAGACAATCTGTGCCGCTCTCTGCAACCCAACAGCAGTTCCGCTGCTGGGATAACTATTAAGCATTCTTGTTGTGCATGTGAGACAACTCACCCTAAACCTGCACCCTTCTCTGTTTGCATCGATGTCTTAACCTCGCCCATTACTCTGTTTATCTTTGTGTGATCTCACTGAGCTGTTTGATAAAAAGATAGAAAATCTGGAATTAAGAGGCTACTGTATACTTGCTAAGTCACACGCGCACGATCAAACACACACACGTGCACACAAAATAAATTCATTAGTCACTCTACTATGGCTGCGACTCTTCCCACAAACACCCAAATGTAAACACACACACACACACACTTAACAGCTCTGTAGTTTTTGACACCACATTAAGGCCTTGCATCAGTGGCTTATGAAATTCACCAATTACCTCAAAACTTTCATCATTTTCTCCTCGTGTGAAGCAGCTGTGTTGACGCAATACATGACTAGAATACCTGAGTGTTATGTGTTTGTGTTTTCAGGTTTAGGAAAATATTGAGAGGAACACGCTTACACGCATGCACAACCACACATTCACAGCACAGCCCCCTCAACAATGCTGATACCACACTAGGCTCTACAGTACCCCACGACACATCAAGGCTCAATGACAGCTGACCCTGCTGTAGTGCACTGCTGTAAATGGAAGTGCACTTCATGTAGGGGAGTCATCATTGAGGCCGGCACCCTAATCTACGGACAGATAGCACCACAGAGTCTACAGAGCCAAGCCAGGCCAAAACCCACAAATGCAGCAGCTAGCTTCTACCACCACAGGCTAAGAAACAAAACACCAGAGTCAGATACGGTACCTGCTTTGTCAACCATGCTCCCATGGTCTGCAGTGGGAGAAAATGTGCAAAAGGTAAGAGATGGGGAGAGTATTTTTTTTTAAATAAATGCAAGCAACATCATGCAGAGCTGAAAAGAATAACAGGCAAGCTGAGATAAGCTAACACTGAGAGTGTCTGGTGCTAGTGAAGTGTGCTTTGCGCCAAGCTGAGGCCTGACAACTCTTTCATCTTGGGCTGATGCTGCAGTCAAAGCTGCCCTACTTTCAGATGGGGGAAATGGGGAGATCATAAACTGTTATTCCCCTGTGCATATGTATGTGCTGCTGTGCGTGTGTGTGTAGGTGTGTGTATAGATATATATATATATATGTGCTGCTTTGTGTGTATTTGTTTGGTGTATGTGTGTATCAGATTGCGGGCATAGTGCTTCTGGTGACAAGGAAATGAGACTTTGTGTCTCAAAGCACTGCTGGTGAATCAAAGAAAAGCTGGCACCCATCCATCCATAGTGACAGTGATGTCAATATGAGACAGTGATTGACAAAAACACTCACACACACTCACACACTTAAGCACAACGTGCCCTCACACACACATACACAAACAATGTGTTATTTTTTGATCACAGTGAGGTTAAGAGTTTTGCCTTTCATCACGTAACTTTAGTGTTTCAAAGGCCATAAAAAAGCTAAGACTCCTGGGGTCTGCAGCTGAGAGGCAGCCTAAAAACAGCTAAATCCTGCTCTTTTGTAATCCTCCCACCCCCACTTTAAAGAAG